>NC_037329.1:38534637-39175137 GCF_002263795.3 Bos taurus
AGCTTAACTTAAACTGCTCATTTATTTTCATTCAATTAAGCCTCATTTCCCCGCCCCTCACCCCCCCCCCCTTTTTTTTTTTTTTAATATTAGTCTTTTCCTGTCCATTCCAAACCATGTCTTGGGTCCATCTGTCACAGCTGGAATGTTTGGAGTGTAACTCTTTCAGTCAAAGTGCTTTCTTTCCTGAAATCATCTGTAATTATTTCCTCTGACCACAAGATGAACTGATCCAGGGGCTGGGTTTCAGTTCTGTAGTACTTGTCCAAGAAGCTATTTGTATTCATCTATCTTGAAAGATCAAATTACATGCTAATATTCTGAAAGTAACACCCCACCAGAAACCCTTCCGCAGCAGTGAAGTCTATATAAAACCAAGTACTGGCAACTTGCGCATTGCCAGTTCAGACAGAGTGTGGTGTTAAAAATATTTACCAGGTCATTTGTGAACTGGAGAAAAGACCCTGACTTAACTTATATGGTATGATGGCTTTGGTTTAGCCTTTCTTTGCATCTATAACTGACAGCCCCTCTCTCCCCACCCTTTCCAAAGGCCCAGGTAGTGTGGAGCAAGCTGCCCTTGGGTTCTCTCTCTGCTTGCTGAGCAGAGAAGGGACATCACTATTGTCACATAATGGCTGAGTTTTGTCTCACTTGGAGGTGGTGGTTGTAAGTATACCTTCCCTCAAAGTTTTGTGTCTGGAATTTATCTTACTGAGTCTAACTTTGCCCCCAAATGTGCCTGACTTACACTAATTCCGGTTTTTATTTTACCATGTGAGTTGCAAGAGAATTGAAGAATGAGGATGGTAGGTGGGAGGTAGAAACCACTTGTATACCAGCAACATGGCTTATTTTTCCTTTCACATCAAGTTCTTTTTTTTTTTTTTTTTCGGGGTAGGGGAGATAATTAGAGTATATGAAATTAATTCTGAGATTAGAGAAGTGGAAAGAGGGCATGCTTGAAAGGTGACCCAAATAACCATGAGTAAAGATTGTTTTCCAAGAGGAAAATCAAGATAAAGTGCACAGTGTGTTGAAGCTTGGATAAAATGTTAAGGATGACAAAAACAGATTGCTAAACAATGGCTGGTTTAGTGAGGGTTGAGTATGTTGGTTGATTAGGACCTGAACTCTGGTTAGGTGGGCTTTGAGTTTGACTTTGTGTCCTTGAGTGAGTTACTTCTACCTACCTACTGATTTTTCTTGTTGGTAAAATGGAATTAATGTGAATATTTATTTTAGAGCAGTGGTCCCCAGCCTTTTTGGCTCCAGGGACTGGTTTCGTGGAAGACAGTGTTTCCATCATGGGGGAGAGGGGGACGGTTTCAGGATGAATCCAGCACATTACATATATCATGCACTATATTTCTATCATTATTACATTAGCCCTACCTCAGATCATCAGGCTTGAAACCCTGAAGTTGGGGACCCCTGTTATAGAGTGTTTTGGGGAGAGGTTAAACAAGATAATACATAGGGTCCCTAAGCACAGTGCTTGGTTACCTAAGTATCACTACTGTTACTGTACTAACGATGTGGTGTTGACAAATAACTGAGGGAAAGCGGAATCACTCTAATTTATATTATATTAAAGGGAAATTTTTTTTTCCCTTGTGGTAGGCATAGGATAGGCCATATAAAAGATACGTAACAGGACAGTCATGATAGTCCTCACCAACAGTGAGTGAGCATCTTTACGTGAATGGTGGAAAAGTCATTCAAAATAGGAATGGATGAATGTACAACCTATCTTTCAAGATTCTAACTTGGAGATTGTTAGAAGTTGAATTGAGAAGAATATCAAACAAGTCCCTATTGAACGAGTAGGTGCCCAGTGAATTATTCACTGAACAAATGGACAAAGCTAATAAATCTAGGCCACCAGGCCAGACAAATGGACATTTTGTAGGAGTTTCTGATGCGAAAGAATCTCAGGGTTCCTCTTTCAGCTTCTCTTTCATCCTCTACATACGGATGACAAATTGTATGCTGTTCATAAGTCTAGGTGTTAGAAGTATCTTTTACTGTATCAATAATTATCTTTTATAGTATCAATAATAATCAACTAGATTACTTAATATGAGCCCTAAAGGTTGAATATAGAAGTGTACTATACTTGTGGTTATTCTGTGACTGACATCAGAATGCTTTGTGATTTTTGAGGGAATGTGTTGCAGTGTATCAGTGGCTTTATCCAGCTGTAAAACTGTGATGAGAAAAAGAAGTGCCAAACCTGGTCTCAAGCCCACACATGTTAAAGATTGAGCTAAAGACTAGCTCCTTAACTGAATATCAGTCTGATCTATAAATGGAGTTTGAAAAGTACCATGGGATTTGGGAAGCAGTCCTATTTTGCCCTGATGGTTTGTCTGTTTTTAGTAGAATATCGTGGGACTGTCCTGTCTCCCATGGGAGCAGTCCTGAGACATTGTAAGAGATGATACTGATTTAAAGAAGGGATGTGAGTTAAGACAGGAGCTCCCTATCCTTTTTCTGAGTAGCTCTCTTTGCCTTGTGTCTGAAATATTAAGATCAGTTACCAGGGATAGAGAGCACTATCCAAGAACAGCAAGGATTTGGTATGTACTGGAGGCAAAATTTTGTACTCTGACTCCTTCAGGTAATATTCTATAACCCCCAGTAGCCTATGGGTGTTTTCAGTTATGGATTTAGGGCTTAGAATATTGCAAAAGGATTCAGTTGGATTGCAGATGGATACTGGATCCCTTCTGATCAGTTTCATGTCTCATTTAAACACTATTTAATTGCATCCATAAAATGCTATTCCAACATGAAATAGATGTGTATAATGGCTTCCCTTGACCACTGGACTTATGTACTTCTTTGATGTGAGGGAGTTTAAAGATATTTCTTAACCTGTGGAACAGTAACATTTTTGTCAGGTATTGAGCAAATGCTCAGCTTAAAATATTTAGTACCATCTGATTACCTGGTATGGTAGAAGAATCGATCTTTTAGGAGTGAGGCACCCATTCTCAAAGCATGGTCCAGGATTCTCTGGAGTTTCTAGGACTATCTCAGGGGTGTTCCACAGTGTCTTCTTCTTTCAGTCACACAGACATATTCATGTGTGAAGCTGGATTCTCTATGTTTCAGCTGATGCCACATGTCATAACAGATTGAATGCAGAGTCATATATGAGAATCCAGTTGCTTTCTACTAAGCCAAACATAGAGATTTGTCAAAATGCATAATAATACCATTTTTCTCACTACAATTTTTTTTGAGGGGGGGAATATACTTCTTAAAAATTAAAAAAAATTTTTAAATTTTTATTGGAGTATAGTTGCTTTACAATGTTGTATTCGTTTTTGCTGTACAGTAGAGTAAATCAGCTATACATATACATAGATCCCCTGTGTTTTTGAATTTCCTTTCCATTTAGGTCACTATTAGAGCACTGAGTAGAGTTCCCTGAGCTATGCGGTAGGTTCTCACTAGTTACCTATTTTATACGTAGTATCAATAGTGTAGGTACATCAATCCCAATCTCCCATTTTCCTGCGCGCCCCCCCCCCCCCCCCACCCAAACCTTTCCCCCTTTGGTATCCATACATTTTTTCTCTACATTTGTGTTTCCATTTAGTTTTTTTTTTTTAATTGAGAAAAAATGGGATAATATGTTGTTATTTAAAAACAAATAGTAATTAAAACATTCTCCATTAAAAAATTTAAAAATTTCTAATAGAATAACTGTTGATAGAAATAGCCCACATAGACAAGTTCCTTAGAGTTCTCAATAATTTTCAAGAGTATAAAAAGATTCTGAGATCAAAAATTTTTTAAATCACTGAATTAAAACATCCCTGAACTATTGATTATCGCCACTCTCTTCTCCCATTATCGGTTTCTCTTTGGGGCCAGCCCACATTTGAAACTCCTTAGCTAAAAATACTTGAGTACAGAGGAGTACTTTTAAAATTACTTTTAAAAACAGTGTTTTCTTCTTAGCATATTTTAAACTTATAGATCCCTGGGGCTTCAAGTTGGAACATTATCATATTGATGTTTTTCATAAGTAAAATATGATCAGAAAATTTATTCCAGAATATTCTCCTTTCTGCATTTTGTTTACCTTTTTACTTTTGAAAGTACCCTTTTTTAATAGCTGAGTTAACTGGTCAGCAAAGGCAGTCCAGACACTGAAAAAGTGGTGACCAATAAGTGATGCTGACATTTTTTCCCCAAAGATTTTTGGCAGGTTTTGAGCTATCTATCTCTAAACAGCAGATTTTGTTTGGAAGCCTGAATTTTTAACTCCTTTTTTTCCCTCCCCTGTTTTCCATTTAGGAGCCTAAGTTATTGTTTCAATTTTGCTTGCACAATAATAATCAGTTAAAAGGTGTTTAGGGGCATGAACTTTTGTTGGTTTTGTGACAGGAAAAATTGCCAGTGGTGATTGTCTTTAGAATTATTTTTTAAATTGTGAAAGAATTCTTGATTTTAAACCTTTGGACTTGTTACCTGCTGACTATTACTACCTGCACTAAATTCTAGATAATAAAGTTAACAGTTGATAAATGCCTTAATCTGGCTATTCCTTTGCAGGTGCTTGTGTGTTAGGAGTGTGGAGGGGGCATTGCTAATTCTTTGGAATTTAAAGTTAAATCGAACTGATTAGTTCAGGGGAAATTTGAATTCAGCAAGGATTAAATGTGCACCTACTTGGCTTGGTAGCGATGAACAAAATAGACTATAGATTTTACTATAATGTTTATAGTCTAGTGAGGGAGGCAGATGTTCCAAAGCACACACATGAGTATGAATATGTAATTATTAATTATGATAAGTGCTATGAATGAAATCAACAAAATGATATGTGAGAGTATAATGAGGGAATAGGATATAGGAAAGCTTCTAGAAGGTAGTGACATTGGAGACTCGAAAGATGAGTAGGAATTTGCCAGATTGGGTCCTGAAAGATGGGCCCAATCACTGGGAGTAGCAGCAACGTATATAGAGAGGTCCAGAGACAGGCAGGAAGCTGGCCAGTTGGTGTGCTAAGGACAGTGAAGTGGAGAAGGCTTTGAATGTAGGGAGGTGAGTAGGGGGATTACTTACTAGGGCTTACCATGTTTTACCCAGGTTCTGGTTGGGGGCTACCTCCCCGGCCTTCTTGGGTTTTCTCTCCTTATCACTCTTCTCTATAAGCTCTCTGTATCCTAGCCTGGTGTTTTTTTTCTTCATGTGAAATATGTCTTAAGTCCTCAGAACGCCCCATGCTTCCCCTGGCCACAGGGTCTGTGTCGAAGCCGAGAAACTGCCTTTTTCCTTAAATGCCCTCCTGTCTCCACCAGAGTGTTCACCGCTCCAACACAAACACATGTGCACGCACACACACAAACGAGAACTCACGTACTCTCGCCCTTTTTGTAGTACCTCCTACTCATCTTTCTAGTTCCTGTTTAGATATGATCTCCCCAGGGAAGCTGCTCCACCCTCCGGAAAAATTTCAAGTTGTTTTGTTGATAGCAGGCTTCCAATAGTTGTGGAAGGAAGGAGAAAAGATGGGCTGGAAATTCAAAGATAAGACTGTGATAGTTCAGTGGTTTTCAAAGGCTTTTGATGATTATATCTCATCAGTTAAAAAGCTTTTTCAGTGTATACCCTCAGTGTGTATGTTGCTTATAAGTGTTATATAAAATAAATCTACGTAGTATAAAACATACATAAAGGAGAATTTTTAAAAAGACTTAAGGTGAAATATTTATGGTATCGCTAATGGTAATGACATTGTATTATTGACGAAAATCTCAAGTCACTCAGGATAATGTTTATTGTTTGTGATACTGGATGCAAATCAGTTTTTAATGTATTTTTTAATTTTGAAGTTGGTGAGCCTGCTTCATGTCACATTGAACTAAATGTTAATTGCTTTTCTCTAGTAAACTGATTAACCACTAGGAATAGTGATATCAGCTCCACCATTTTCTTACTATTCTCTGGTACTCATTAATAACATATTTAATCTGTAGTTTCCTTAATGGATTTGAGCACTTGCAATTTGGAGACGGCTCATTTCATTGTATCTAGGCATAACAACCTGTGAAAGTGAAAGTCGCTCAGTCTTTTCTGACTCTTTGCGACTCCTTGGAATTCTTCAGGCCAGAATACTGGAGTGGGTAGCCTTTCCCTTCTCCAGGGGATCTTCCCAACCCAGGGATCAAACCAAAGTCTCCCTCATTGCACGTGGATTCTTTACAACCTGTGATTCTACTTAAATAAACCTTCAAGCCTGACTATTCTAGAAGCAAACCATGTCCACTCTTTCACAATAGGTAACTCCCACTTCGGCAAGATACCTTTTGTAGTGGACTGTCATAAAAGATGAAGTTATCACTCTATTAGATTAAATCATTTTTTAAATAGGATGCAAGTTTTAGTATATTCATTCCATAATTTAATGCATTATTTTCTATGGCCTGTGGAAGTATGTACCCCTTTGGGGGCAAGTAGGCCAGTGCTGGAGATTGACATAGACAAATGATTAATTCTGAGCCGTGTTAGACCAGTGCTGAGAGGGGTGGAATCGCTGCTGATGGAGAGCTATTGCACCAGGCATTTGCTTTTTGAACTGGATCATGAATGGCAGGAGGAGGGAGTTGGGTAGGAGAGAGGTAGAGGGGAGGCTCAGGTCACCTGGAGTGGAGGGAACCAACAGAGTGCTTCTGTTCAAAGGCACAGATCTTTGTAAGGATCCCAGGGGGAGGTGAGGCATTTGTATATTAAATAAGGGCTTGCTCTAGAAAAGATCTGTGGTGAACATGGAAATAATAATACCAACAACAACGGAAACAGAAAAAAGGGTCTCTCAAGTTTCATGTGCTTTTAAAAGTAAAAAAAGGAAGTCCATTAAATTCTCCTTTAACCCTTTCTCTCACCTTGCTGTTAGAGAAGAGAGAGTCTGAAATGCAATTGTAGACAAATTGGGGTGGTAAGACAGAATAGAGGTGTGGGGCATGAACAATCACTAACAAAAAATTTTGATTTTAAGATGATGAGTCAGAAGGTGTCCATTCCAAACAGCTTAGATAGCAATGGGTTCTTATTCTTTGCTTTAAAGCTATAAGAGTAACATAGCACATGAGCCTTTTCATTAAAGAACTTTACCCATTTTCTCTTTATTTTTGCCATCCAGAAGATTGCAACTAGTTCAGGGTTTAATTTTTTAAAATTATTTTTGTAATAAAGAATTAGTATAACCAAACTCTCATCATAATTTCCAAAATTTTTCAGGAATTACTCGAATGGAAAAGTTCTCTGTTGCTGTCCTTTGACTCAGAACATTGAGCTTCTGCCCATGTAGTTTTAGGGCAGTATCAACTTAAAGTTTATATATCTTATTTTCTCTCCAATATAGTTTCATAGGTTAAAGTTTCATTTGATTTCTTCCTGTCTTGATTGTGTCTATGCTTTGGTAAATTTAAAGTAATGTAAGAATACATTGCTTTGTCCTAGATGAAGTGTAAGCTATAGTTTTGTGTGTGTGTTTTTGTTTTTTTTTTTCTTTTTTAGCGCTGTATGATGATTGTAAATTGCTTCCCCTCTAATCCTTTAGAGGAAAAGTAAAGCTCAAACATAGTAATTTGGCTTGGATTATTCAGTCACTTAATCTTTAGCATCATGTTCAGTTCAGTTCAGTCGCTCAGTCGTGTCTGACTCTGCGATCCCATGAATCGCAGCACGCCAGGCCTCCCTGTCCATCACCAACACCCAGAGTTCACTCAGACTCATGTCCATCGAGTCAGTGATGCCATCCAGCCATCTCATCCTCTGTCGTCCCCTTCTCCTCTTGCCCCCAATCCCTTCCAGCATCAGAGTCTTTTCCAATGAGTCAGCTCTTCACATGAGGTGGCCAAAGTACTGGAGTTTCAGCTTTAGCATCATTCCTTCCAAAGAAATCCCAGGGCTGATCGCCTTCAGAATGGACTGGTTGGATCTCCTTGCAGTCCAAGGGACTCTCAAGAGTCTTCTCCAACACCACAGTTCAAAAGCATCAATTCTTTGGCGCTCAGCCTTCTTCACAGTCCAACTCTCACATCCATACATGACCACAGGAAAAACCATAGCCTTGACTAGACAGACCTTTGTTGGCAAAGTAATGTCTCTGCTTTTGAATATGCTGTCTAGGTTGGTCATAACTTTCCTTCCAAGGAGTGTCTTTTAATTTCATAGCTGCAGTCACCATCTGCAGTGATTTTGGAGCCCCCCAAAATAAAGTCTGACACTGTTTCCACTGTTTCCCCATCTATTTCCCATGAAGTGATGGGACCAGATGCCATGATCTTCGTTTTCTGAATGTTGAGCTTTAAGCCAACTTTTTCACTCTCCTCTTTTACTTTCATCAAGAGGCTTTTTAGTTCCTCTTCACTTTCTGCCATAAGGGTGGTGTCATCTGCATATCTGAGGTTACTGATATTTCTCCCGGCAATCTTGATTCCAGCTTGTGCTTCTTCCAGCCCAGTGTTTCTCATAATGTACTCTGCATAGAAATTAAATAAGCAGGGTGACAATATACAGCCTTGACGTACTCCTTTTCCTATTTGGAACCAGTCTGTTGTTCCATGTCCAGTTCTAACTGTTGCTTCCTGACCTGCATACAGGTTTCTCAAGAGGCAGGTCAGGTGGTCTGGTATTCCCATCTCTTTCAGAATTTTCCACAGTTTATTGTGATCCACACAGTCAAAGGCTTTGGCATAGTCAATAAAGCAGAAATAGATGTTTTTCTGGAACTCTCTTGCTTTTTTGATGATCCAGTGGATGTGGGCAATTTGATCTCTGGTTCCTCTGCCTTTTCTAAAACCAGCTTGAACATCTGGAAGTTCACAGTTCACATACTGCTGAAGCCTGGCTTGGAGAATCATGTTAGAACAGTCTATTCATGCGTCTCAGAATTCTTGTTGCCAATTCTGAGTTCAGTGGAATAAGATAAAATTCAAACTTAAGTCCTTTACGAATACCCATCCTTATAAGTCCTTTAGGAATATTTGGCCTTATAACTGAGAATTTTTCATGTCCCTTTTGAGCTCTTTATAAGAGGGTAGACTCAGAGAATGTTGTCTTGGATTGGCCACCAGTAGGAGAGAAATCTGATTAACACTTTAAGATGATTTATTTAGATCCATGTAAAGGGTACATATTTAAATTACTAAGAAGTAAGGCAACATATGTAAGAGGGATTTGTAAGAAAGGCCTTGAATGACAAGTACAAAGATGGTATGCTTCATTTGTCCTCCTGCAGTTACATTTGTTTTTGGTTTACTGAACTCTCTTATTTTTTCCCTCCACAGTTTTACAATGGTGGATGGAGTGATGATTCTTCCTGTGCTCGTGATGATTGCTTTCCCTTCCCCTAGTATGGAAGGTAAGTGGCTCACAGTTGGGTAGGATAAGCATACTGTGTAATGTTCACTTTACTGTCAACTAGCTTGTTCTTAATCCTGTCAGACTTAATCCTCCTCTTCCCCCATTTTTAAGACTATTTTTTAGAGCTGTTGAAAGGAAGGCAAAGGGATTTGTCATCTACTTCCCGCACACATGAATGGCCTTCTCCATTATCAACATTTCCCCAACCAAAGTGATCCATTTGTTATAATTGATGAGCCTACATTGACACATCATAATCATCCCAGTTTATAGTTTGTGTATATTAGGGCGCACTCTTGGTGGTGTACATTTTATGGGTTTGGTCAAATGTAAAATGACTTATATCTGTTGTTAAAGTATCAGAGTATTTTACTCCCCTAAAAATCTGCTAAGCTCCACCTATTCGTCCTGCTCCACCTCTGCAACATCTGCCCACTGCTGATGCTTCTATTGCCTCCATAGTTTGTCTTTTCTAGAGTGTCATGTAATTGGATTCATGCACTGTATAGCCTTTTCATATTGGCTTCTTTCACCTAGTATTACACTTCTGTGTTTCCTCCATGTCTGTTCATGGCTTAATAGTTCTGTTTCATTGTCTGAATGTACCATAGTTTATTAATCCCTTCAACTACTGAAGGTCATCTTGATTGCTTCCAAGTTTTGGCAGTTATGAATAAAGCTTCTGTAAACATCTGTGTACTGGATTTTGTGTGGGTGTAAGTTTTCAGCTCCTCACACAACAAGGATTGTGATTGCTGGGTTGTATGTTAGAATATGTCTAGTTTTGTTAGAAACTGCTAAGCTGTCTTCCAAAGTGGCTGTTGCATTTTGCATTCCCGCTAGCAATGTCTGAGAGTTCCTACTGTGAACTTCTTACCAGCCTGTGGTAGTAACTGTGTTCTAGATTTTGGCCGTTCTTACAGGTATGTGGTAGTGTCTCATTCTTTTAATTTGTGTTTCCCTGATAATGTATGAAGTATGCAAAAAAGCACATCTTTTCATGTGCTTATTTGCCATCTGTATATCTTTATTTAAGTGTCTTTAAGGTTTTTGGCCCATTTTCTAATTGGGTTGTTTGTTTTCTTATTATTTAATTTTTAGAGTTCTTTGCATGTTTTGGATAACAGTCCTTTATCAAATATGTCTTTGGTATATGTTTTCTCCCAGTCTGTGGTTTGTCTTGTTGTTCTTTTGACATTATCTTTCACAGGGCAGAAGTTTTTAATTTTAATGGAGTCCAGCTTATTAATTGTTTCTTTCATGGATCATACTTCTAAAACGTTATTGCTTTACTCAATGAGGTCATCTAGATTTTCTGCATTATTAATAGGAGTTTATAGTGTTTGTATGTTACAGTTAGGTCTGTGATCTATTAATATTAATTGAATAATTTTTATGAGGGGGGTATAAGTTCTGTGTCTAGATTTTTTGGGGCATGTGAACACCCCCTTTTTATAATATATATTTGATAATGCCCCTTGATTTTCTTAAAATGTAATTCTTATACATACCGTACCTTTCTTATAAATGTAAGTTTTAAAAATTCAGTGTAATTCCTTATCTGAAATAGAAAATTCTCTTAAAATAATATGTAATTAACTATGCCATATAATTAAAATGGTATTTATAGGCAAATGTAATATAGTATAGTTGGACATGAGTACACTATAAGATATAATGAAGTAACAGATGTTTGTATAAGAATACAAACATTTATGTACACACATATATATTAATCTTTGATGTCTTAGAAAACAGAAAATGTATTGGTATCTTTTCTGTTTTCTAAGACATCAAAGATTAATATATATGTGTGTGTATATAAATGTTTGTATTCTTATTGGTACTAGTGAATTTATTGGTGATTTAATTAGCACAAGTGATGTTGCCTGCAGTGATTGAATTTTCTGAATTGGTGAACAAATTTTGGTAGAATCGAAACAGGGACTATTTGTCCCTTGATTGACACAGTGGCTATATTTTGAGTAAATTTCATATACATTAAGACAGTGTAAGACATACTTTCTATTTTTATGTATAAAAGTGTTAGGTATTAAGTTCAATTAATTATACAAAGAGTTTTCATGTGAATGAATGCTTAGTGGAACAGTGAGACCCTAAAGGGGCACAGGTAACTTAGTTGTGTGAGATCACATGGACAAAATGCTTTGGCATCTGTGGGCTTTACTCGTTCTATCTTCTCTTCTCCCCATTTGTAAAATGCTACTTAAGGATGATACTGCCCATGCAGAGTCCACAAAAGAGATAATCAAGAGAAAAAGAAAATAAAAGCTGCCTATAATTCCCTGCACTTACATGTAATTGCTTTTAGCATGTTGGTATAAATCTTTCTAGATATATAAATGAACTATATTTTATTGTGCATTAAGCAGTTTGAACTTTATTTTAAAAAGGTTGCTCCATGAAAAGTGGTGCTTATGGTGTGAATCTCAGCCTTGTGATCAGATCGGCCAGTAAGACTTATGTGTCTGTTACAGGCTCTTGGGGGTATAGTGATCAGCTTTATACATTGGATAAGTTTCCAAGGAGGCATATAATATGACAAGTTAGTATAGCCAACACTGTGGAAAAACAGTACTTGATATACTAGAAGTCTATTTTGTTATATGTTCAATTCAGTTCAGTTCAGTCGCTCAGTCGTGTCCGACTCTTTGTGACCCTATGAATCACAACACACCAGGCCTCCCTGTCCATTACCAACTCCCAGAGTTCACTCAGACTTATGTCCATCGAGTCAGTGATGCCATCCAGCCATCTCATCCTCTGTTGTCCCCTTCTCCTCCTGCCCCCAATCCCTCCTAGCATCAGAGTCTTTTCCAATGAGTCAACTCTTCGCATGAGGTGGCCAAAGTACTGGAGTTTCAGCTTCAGCATCATTCGTTCCAAAGAAATCCCAGGGCTGATCTCCTTCAGAATGGACTGGTTGGATCTCCTTGCAGTCCAAGGGACTCTCAAGAGTCTTCTCCAACACCACAGTTCAAAAGCATCATAATATTTGATCTGTTCCTGCTTCCTTCCCATATTCATTGACATATATTATAGATTTGCATTGTCCTGTCTGGGAGCTAGCCATATGTAGCTACTGAGCACTCTCATTGCAGCTAATACAAATTGAGATGTGCTGATAAGTATAAAGACACACTGGGTTTTGAAGACAGTAAAAATGTGAATTTTATCTGTTCCTTTTTACAACTATGAAAATTTACAGTTACATAAAGTAGTTCCTACTATGTTTCTATTGGAAAGCACTGCTGCTGCTGCTAAGTCGCTTCAGTCGTGTCTGACTCTGTGTGACCCCATAGACGGCAACCCACCAGGCTTCCCCGTCCCTGGGATTCTCCAGGCAAGAACACTGGAGCGGGTTGCCATTTCCTTCTCCAATGCATGAAAGTGAAAAGGGAAAGTGAAGTCGCTCAGTCATGTCCGACCCTCGGTGACCCCATGGACTGCAGCCCACCAGGCTCCTCCATCCATGGAATTTTCCAGGCAAGAGTACTGGAGTGGGGTGCCATTGCGTTCTCCGTTGGAAAGCACTATTGTCAACCAATTTAGGTATCAAAAGTCTGTATCCCACTCTAAGCAGTGTCGTTTGACAGAGTCCAATAATATTGCAGTCATTTAAATTAGCACCAAAAAGATATGAAATAAGGATCCTGCATGGAAGTTTAAAGGAGTAGAAGGTATATTAACTAGAAGATAGGTTGAATGGTCTTAGGTTGAAGGAATGAGGAATAAGAAGAAATGGACTGGGAACATTTGATGGGTTAACCATAGTTCTCAGCTGAGGAGTATATTTTATCCCCCAGAGGACACTTGATAATGGCTAGAGACAAAAGGCAAGTTGCTCAGATTTTCCCTTTTTTTGTGGCTATACAATATGATCATAATAAAACAAAAAAGTAAAGACCATTGTGAAATGAAATCCCTCCAAATTCCATGTGCTTCTCTAGATAAACAGTATGGTAGGGCAGTCCTTCAAGTTTCACGCGCTGTCCTGGTTGGACTCATGATGTAGGCACAATAGAAAAAAAAGAGAGTGGAAAAGAAATTGAGGTAGAAATGTAGTATGAACAGAGAAGAAGTGGAGAACGAATGGGGGAAGAGGAAGTGAAAAGGGCTGTTATGAAAAAGTATTAGCAATTCAGCCATTGGTTGTTTTTTCCTGCTTTAAGCTCTTAAGCCGCCCAAAGAATCAAGCAAATGACCTCTTAATGCCACAGCGAAGATCTGTAATGAAATGCGTTAGTCTGGCTGAAATGGAAATGGATGCCACTAAGGTTTTGCTATTGAATATAACACCACCACTAGCATGTTTATAAGTATGGAAAAAACACATCATCCTTTAGTTACAATAGCTTTTTTTAAAAAAAACCATATCCAGCTGTAACCTAGAGTGCTCTAATCATATTAGTCTTGTCTTCCTTCTATGACTCAACTCCTTGTTAACTATCAACAGCATATTCTATGAAAAGATTCTTTGTTTTTGCATGTTTACTAGAAAAAGTTTTTAAAACACCACTGAGAACCCTTAATTGTAATACACTCTAATATACTCAACATTAGTCATAAAGTAAATGTTAAGTACAAAATACTTAACTGAAAGAGGTAAGTAATAGGGAAGATAACTAAAAGCTTTATATGAGCCTCATAGATTGTCTCGTGCAGGGTTTTAGATGACCAAGGAAATGGACCCATGTTTGATGTTTGTATTAGAGTAGCTGTGGCACCATATTAATTGGGCTTCAGTGGAGCTAGGTGGCATTCTTGGTGCATAAAATAGAATTCTAATATATGTTGTTGGGTATTGTACTCCTTTTAGTCTACTAAAAACAAATAGAAGAAACAAAGGTTCTTTCCTTTAGTCTACCAAAATACTCCCAAATGTCTGTTAAACACTGATGAGATACAGTGATAACATTTTAAATAACAGGTCCCAAACAGTGATTTTGGCCAAGTTTGACTTGGTCCCCAGCCTTTTTGGCACCAGGGACCGCTTTCGTGGAGGACAGTTTTCCCACAGACGGTGCTGAGGTGGGTGAGGACGGTGTCAGGACGATTCAGGCACGTCACATCTGTTGTGCGCTTTACTTCAGTTGTTATTTCATCAGCTCCACTTCAGATCTTCAGACATTAGATCCCGGAGGTTGGGGACCCCTGCTTTAGAACATTTACAATTTCTATGGAATCCTAAATACTCTGGGGCCAAAAAGACCTCATGAGTCTGGAAAATACGTACTATAACCACACTTTTTAAATGATTTATAGGTACTATTTATTGAGTGGTTAGTATGTGTCAGATGTTAGGCTGTTTTATATATATTATTTTCCCATAATCCTTACCATTACCCTAATGAAATAGGTTAGTGGGAATGTGCTTTTGAATTAATCTAGACTATTGCTTAAGATTATACAGCTTGAACAGGGCTTCCCTGGTGGCGGCAATGCGGGGGAGACCTAAGTTCGATCCCTGGGTCAGAAAAATCCTCTGGAGGAAGGCATGGTAACCCACTCTAGTATTCTTGCCTGGAGAATCCCATGGACAGAGGGGCTTGGTGGGCTACAGTCCATGGGGTCACAAAGAGCCGGACACAACACAAGCTGCTTAGCACTCACGCATACTTTGAGGAATAGTGTTCAAGACTTTGTCATTATCAGTCTTCTTCAGAATTTTGCATTTTTTGGTACCCTAAATTAGCTACATCCACTGACATTGTATCTGGCACATACTGGAACCAGCTCAATCCAGCCTATATGACAGGCTGACTTGAGAGCTCATAATAGTGAATGATGAGTTCCTTTTACCTGGGTCTGTGTTTTTTATTTCTCTCTCACACTAGTATGCATTTTTCACATTCATTATATATACAACTCCAGCTGCAGGAAGAGTTTTATTTGCTCTCACAGAGAAGAGCACTTGAGTCCTAATTACCCGTATATCCTTCCTTTTCCTTCCCATTAATAAGACTAATCATGCTCTAATACTGCTATCATGCCACCCGGGAGAAGTCCATTTTTTGCCCCAGAAACTCCTTGTTTGGTTTTACCTTTGTCCCCATGAGCTTCTGCAGGGATGAGTGTGACACAAATAACTTAGAGTGGAATACCATACTGCTTCTTCAAAAATATTTCAAAGCTAAGATGACCCACATTTTATTATATTTGCAAGCCGTAGTTAGATTTTATTACAGCAACTTTTGTTGCCGTGAGAGATTCTGGCCTGTCCTGGAGAAGATTGCTAAGTACTAAATTATTTTCTGGGTTGACTTGATTTTAGTATTTCCAAAGCCATCACTACTCAGACTTTCCAGCCCAATTACCCAATAAGGGAAGGAAGGAGATCATTTCAATAGACTTTTTGTTAGGGTCGACAAAGGTGCCCCTCTTTGCCACTGGGGGTGAAGAATAGAATAAGCCTTTCTTTGAATTTCTCATTATTGAGAGTGCAGGAAGTTCGTGAAGGGGTGAATGAATGTAAGAGAAATGTCTCCGTATTAAATTTGTTGCTCTCATTTCTCATTACTATAATTTATCCCTTTTGTTCAGAATAAAATCTTTTTCTTTTTTTTAACACACCATCGTATGAGTGATTTGTTGGGAAGAGATGAGATGCACTGAGCTGTTAGTCATGAGGACCTAAAATGTAAATATCAGATGAAGCTGTGCACGCTCAAGGTACCGATTCTTTACTGTCACATTTTCTCACCTACCAGAGTGAGTGTATTATTGATGCAAGGTGAGCTGTGACAAAGCTTCCTTTCAGCTTTTCCTTCCTGGGGAATGTTTGTTTCAGCTGTATGTAGTTAAACTAAAGCCACATCCATTTTTTTTTTTTCCTAGTGAACATTATAAAATGCTCATATTCAATGCATTTATATGAAAGAAGTTAGTGGTAGGGTGTGGAACGGACTTGAAAATTCAATCAGAGTCAAATATTGAACAGATGGGAAAGCAAATCCAAGGCCCTAGCTCATTAAATGGTTTCCTGTGGTCAGCAGTGAGTGGGCAGTGCAACAGTTTCCACCCTTCTCTCTTACAGAGATCGGTCTCAAGGGGGAAGAACATGGATGCCATCTCCTCCCTATGGAAAAACTGGGGAAGCAGGAGATTGGTAGGAATGTGTGCTATTTTTTGCTTTTGAAAAGTAAACACCAAGGAAAACAAAACACGTTAAAAAATTAATTTGTAAGGGGAAAGGGCATAGGAGAGAGATAAATTAGGAGTTTGGGATTAGCAGATACAAACTACTATATATAAAACTAGATAAACAAGGTCCTACTGTCTAGCACAGGGAATTATTATATTCAGTGTCCTGTAACAAACCATAGTGGAAAAGAATATGAGAAAGCGTATACATGTATGTATAACTGAATCACTTTGCTGGATACCAGAAACCACACTTCGGTAAAAAATTAAAAATTAAAAAAAAAATTAATTTGTAACTCTCCAAATACTGCTGAGAACCTCCCTCTGCCATCTAGCATGACCTCAGGCAACTTCCCCTGATAATGGTTATACGCAATAGTCGTAATTACTCAGCACTCATGTCCATTCCAAGATAGTGTAAGACGCAGGGCGGGGCAACCTTCAAGATCTTCTCTGACTCACGGTAAGAAACACTTTAGAGTTGGACCCAGTGCACCTGCATTTAGAAACATCATGGAGTAGGACTCACACACATCTGAAAAGAAAATTTCATGAAAGACCTATCACTCTATTTTAATGTACTCCTGTTTCTTCTCTTTTTTATTCTATTTAGTTTTATTTCATTTAGACAGAAAGAAACCTTCTCTTGAACTCCTAAATCGATTTGCCTACCCAGAATGGGTCATAACCCACAGTTTAAGAAAGACAGCTCCCCTCTGCTCCCAAGAGCTCATATTGCTCGGAAGTCCTTGCTGCCCTCAGGTGAGAACTCTGACAGCTAACCCAGACAGTCTCCAACAGAGTTGCTCCAGACCTTTTATTATTATTATTATTTTACAACTGTATGTAGCCTGCCATTCGCTCTCTGCAAGCCAGTGATTTGACAGGAAGAGGGAAGTTTGCATTTGTGCCTTCTCAGCCGTGGTGGTAACACTGGAACAGCTGCTCCCTGATTCTAATCAGCTGAATCTGAGCTCTGCAGAGCTGGGTGTTTCCTAGATCCTCCACAATGCTGCATCTAATTCTTTGTTATGGGTTAGAGTGGAGCATGGACTTTCTGAGGATATGTATTTTTGCGGGATGTGGGAAGGAAAGAAGGAACAGGAGGGAGAATGAGAAGTTCCTCTTGGAAGGGGGTGGTGAAGTACACCTTAAAGCAAAAACAAAAACCCCTACCTATATTTTTTTATTCAAATGGTGACTTGGAGCAGGGAGTAGCCTCTTTTATTTATTATTATTTGCTGAATTTGTTTATTTTCTGAATTCTGATATTTACACCAAGCCAATACAAAATCCTCCCCTCCAAATAATAATAATAAATCAGACCCATTTAGGAAAATTGTAAAAAATAGAGAAAGCAAAACAAATAGTCCAGTTCAAACTTTGACTCCTGTGAAATATATAATGCTGCAGAATGCCATGTAGAGTTAAACACTCATGGCTTCTGTTTATCTTTCACATCATTTCTTATTTCATGAGCTTCAAACAGTCAGTTTTGCTAAGGTTTAGGGTAATTTTCGGAGAAGGCGATGGCAACCCACTCCAGTACTCTTGCCTGGAAAATCCCATGGACGGAGGACCCTGGTAGGCTGCAGTCTATGGGGTCACTAAGAGTCGGACACGACTGAGCGACTTCACTTTCACTTTTTACTTTCCTGCATTGGAGAAGGAAATGGCAACCCACTCCAGTGTTCTTGCCTGGAGAATCCCAGGGACGGGGGAGCCTGGTGGGCTGCCATCTATGGGGTTGCACAGAGTAGGACACGACTGAACTGACTTAGCAGCAGCAGCCGGGTAATTTTTGGTAATTAAACGGTATTCCTAGTCAGAGTGCCTTCTGAAAGGAAGACTCTTGGCCTGCATAGGAATCAGGCCTTTCTCAGAAGAGCATCAAACACTGTCATGAGCCATCTTCTTCCTTTTTACTGTGTTTCTGAATGTGGGTTATCTTACCTGTTAAGAGCCATTATCTGCAGTGCCATGTGGGACAGTAACAGGGTGGTGGTGAGGGGCCATCCGTGCAAAGTGAGCCCTAGGGTGAGAGAGGTCGGGACTTGGCGTGGTCTTTGTTTTCTCTTTAGTGTCTGAGACAGTGCCCAGCACATAGTTGGTGCTCAATGAGTATTTGACAAAATGCATAATTATCATAATATAAAAAAGAATATTATAAGCGACCAAGAAACTGATCTGGATTGAGGACAGAACAGGAAAGCATATCCTTTCAAAGAATTTATTCCAAGTTTGGGAAAAGAGAACCAGTCTTAACCTTCTTTTAGCTGATTGATCAGCATGAGGCCAAGGATCCGTACTGGTGATGTCAGCATACCTGGAAAGGGGTTCCTGCTGTCAAAGAGTCAAAGTCTAGATGGAGGAGACACAGGTTACAGCACCATACTGGGGTGTCAGCAGGAAGAGTCTACATGGCACATGAGGCTGGGACTGGGGACAGCGGTCCAGGGAGGCTGGGTTTGGAAGGATGGACAGGCATTAGACCAGCAAAGGAAGAACTGAGGAGGACTTTTAAACAGGGGAAGGGCCAAGTCCAGAGAAGTGGGTGGGTGGGAGACTCTGCCTAGGGGGTCCAGCAGGGCAGAGCAGCTTGAAGAAGGCATTCGGGTTGGGAGTTGAGGGCCTAAGTAGCCTGGCAGGGCCTTGCGCATGAGGTGTTTGTTTTGGATCTTGAGGACACAGAGAGCTATTGAAGGATTGTTGTTTAGTTACTATGCCGTGTCTGACTATTTTGAGCTATATAGCCCTACTGAACTATATAGCCCAGCAGGCTCCTCTGTCCATGGGATTTTCCAGGCAAGAATACTGGAGTGGACAGCCATTTCCTTCTCCAGGGGATCTCCCCGACCCAGAGATTGAACCTGTGTCTCCTGTATTGGCAGGTGTATTCTTTGCTACTGAGCCACCTGGGAAGCCCACTGAAAGATTAATTAGGCACAGTTTGTGTGTTTTGAAGGAGTTGTGTGATAGAAGTGGATCACAGGCTACATACAGCAAGATGAGAGGTGAAGGGACAGGGAACAACTAGTCCTCCTGCAGGGTTTGGGCAGACAGGGCCCATGTGCTGCCTTTTCAAAGGCATCCCAACTATAGCAACTCGATAGTGGCCAACAAAACAAAAACAAAACAAAAACAAAACCCTTAGTTCCGAGAGAAGACCTTTGTGGTAGGCAGTGCACAAATTCTAACAGCAGCAGCAAACGACAATAATCTAACAATAATTCCACCGCTACTTTTATTATGGAAACAGAAGGCTGAGCTGCTGACTTTTCTAGCAACTTTTGTGAGATATTTAAATCCCTCTCTAGCTGGCCCTTTGTTCCTGTGTTGCCATGGAGTGTCAGTAAGCCCAGCTCAGAATAACCCGGGCAGGGACATGAGAGGTGCAGCTTGCTTGCTGGCTGGCTGGCTGGCATGGTGGCTGGCCAGGTTACACTGTTTTCATTGCTCCCGTCTTGGGAGGAGGACCGGGCTGCTGGTTGCCCTGGCAGCTGTGAAAGGTGTATGTCTTGGCTGCCCAGGGTTGGAAAGGCAACCAAAACTTGCCTGCCTACTGAGCATGTGCGGCTCGTGACTGAGCTGATAGCAGCTGAAAATAGCCCACTACGCACCTGTCCCTCGTACACCAGCCCAGGGCCGACTGCCATTTAGGACAGCGTGGGCTCCGCTGCTGGCTAAGGTGAAGGGCTGAGTGGATCTCAGTGGTTCTTAGGAAGATCTTGGGAACTTTGGCCCTGGCTTCAAAGGAAACAAAAAAGGAGCAGGCTCTTCCGAGCGGTTCCACTGGGCACTGTTGTGGTTAGTGAGTGGCCACCGTGACTGCGTATGGACGGTATGTGCTGAAGACGCCACACACTTCTGCTTGCTCAGCCAAACGGGGTCTGACAAATGGAGAGGTCTGTGTTTCCTCTTGGAGGGAAAGGCTTTCCTAAAAAAAACCCTGGACAGCAGCCATCATGGTGTGCTCTGCCACAGTTTGAGAAAGCGGGAGACATTGAGTTAAACTATTTTGCTTTATTTTTTACCTGCTCATTAATCCCCCGTGACTGTCAATGGATCACTTATACAAGGTGTCTCTTTGCTAGATTATTCTTTCTCAGCAGTCCAAGTGTGGGCACAGAATACCATCCCAGCATGTTAGGAGCTGTCTGTTTCCCTTTGGGACTCTTTCCATTTCCTTCTGGGCTTTCATCTCTGCTGCGGGCTTGCCATCGTTGGGCAGGCTTGGCACGCCAGTGTGGATGGAAGCAGGCTCTGAAAGGAAAAACTTCTAAAGTGACTGGTAGTACTAAAGCTACTATTTAAAAGTGCCCCTTCTTAGAGACGTGGGTTATCTTTAGGCTGTTGGTGCTCTGCAGCCATGGGAGCCAAAGGGACTCTGCAGAAACCCTGGCCTGTTGCTCTTGCCTTGGTTTGTGTTTAGATATTCTTGCTCCCCAGCCAGTGGCCTCGTGACACATCTCGGATTTAGCTGCCTTTCTCCTGCCAAGGTCCAAGATTATCATGGAAGTTGGGAATGGCGTGCTGTGCCACAGAGCTGGGGAGAGGGGCGGTGAGGGGTGTGGAATGTGTGTTTGAAAAGCCAGTTCTGGTTCACAGCACTCTGAAGAAAGGCTTTCTGTTTCCACCTAGAGTGTAGGCACCTGGAGGAGCCTTTCTGTGGGCTTGGCAGTAAGAAACAGTAAACTGAAAATGACCCACACTCAGCTTTTTTCATGGTGACTTGTAGGATCTTCAGTCTGTGATGAGGAAGCCAGTCCTAAGTGTGTTGAATTTAGGAGTTCATGAATTCTTGTAGACTGTATTCAATTTTAGACGGGATAATAAAGATAGGCAAAGCAAAGATCACATTATAATACAGATGCACAAAGCTTGTAGTCATGGGATTCCTTCTTTCTTTGACCTTCCATGGAGTTGTGAACCTACAGGACCTTGGGACGTGATTGGAAAATTGGGGGACAGGAAAGCAGCAATGTCAGAGGTTTGGGCTATGCCCCAGCTTTTTCCCCCTTGGGTATTTTGATCTCTTTGGCTTCATTTGGGCTGGAAAGAGAGAGTCTAGAAAATATCTCATCTCTGCTTTTCTCTGGGATGGGTTAGGGTAGGGAGCTTGAGAGGAGGAATTTAGCTGGATTTAACTACTTCTAGATGTTTTTGCCTTGAGCTCTGGGTGTCACGATACCTAGAGGCTGGCAGTCTAAGACTGTTGTTAACAAACTGGAGCACTGCCCATCTTTTGAAGGGTTTATCTCTGTGGTTTGAAAGCTTCCGGAAAGGGAGTGGGGGTGCGGTGGCGGCTGGCTGATGGTAAGCAGAGATTGGCGACCTTGGAGGCTCTGTCCCTGATTCCCAGAGAAGAAGGTCATGGGCTCTGGAGGGGAACAGAAGCAGGAGCTCTGTTGGCCCTTCTTTGCTGTCTGGTCCCGTGCAGTATATTTTCAATATAGAGCCTGTGTAGGAAACCCTCGCTGGAGCAGCCATGCACTCCCCAGATATCCTAAGGGGTGGTGGAGACAACCCAAATGAGTCAGGAACATCTCTTCCCACGTTGTGAGCAGAGCTTCAAGCCTAAGACATGCTATAGATGATACCGCGTCACCGGATCTCCTGAATCTAAACAAGAGATGACTTCTCTGAAGTGTTTATAATTCCCCAGTGCACTTTCCCCCTCCTCCAGCCTGTGGTCCTCTCTGTTACTCTCCCAACAACTGGAGCTTCACTTAGATGAAAGAATCGTCGGTAATACATGGGGCGGAGTAGGGGTATATTGTCTTGGAAAGAATTCCTCAGTAGGTACTTTCCATTAGGCCTGGTAATCATTTGTTTATATGAAGCGCCAATTCAAGAAGTTTGGAGACAAAGTGAAGAAAGATTAAATAATGACCCCCATATTTCTCCCCTATGAAGGAGTTGCTTCACAGACATGGCACACATGTTAAAGCTAAGTCTTTGCTGTGTTCATAGAATCATAAAAATCACGGAAGAGACAGACCAGTATTGTCTTAGGTCAATACCCCACAATGCTCTTTAACTTGTTAGTCATTTAAACACAGACTGAGTTTTTGGCTTTGAAATAAAAGGTGTGGCTGCTGCAGTAGACTTCATTTACAGGGATTATTTCAGAGACAAGGAGTCAGCCCAGACACAAAATAAACAGATGGAACTCTCCCCCATCCCCCAGCTTCAGCAGTTCAAATGCAGGGTGACTTAGGAATCCTTATCACCTTCAGCAGAGCAAGAAGGGGAAAATGATGTAATTCACTCTTCCTCACTCCCTGCTGAAAATGCCATTATTTTCACTGATAGGAGAAAAATGGGAGCAGAGACCAGGCGCATCCTTTCCCTGCTGAGCAGGCAAGTCCTGCAAGACCTCTCTAAACTGGCTGGAGCCAGGGCACTCTGTTTTGATCATTCTGATCACCATAGCATCATAGAGGCTGGAAGGACCTCCCATAAAAGCTCTGCTCTTCTATTGATATATTAAATAATTCCTTGTTTTCAGAACTCTTGCATTTTACTTCTTTCTTCCAACACATACAAACAAGCAAACAGAAAACCTACCATACCACAAAAAGTACCGATTTTCCACACTTGAAAGCCCGAGTAGGTGAGCAGCTGTGACGCTGTGGCGAGCTCCTGCAGGGAGAAGGGGTTTGCACAGACATGCTGGCTCGGTGACTAAGCCTTGCCTGAAGATCTCTGCTGACATTTAAAGACTTTATAGGCTCAGTCTGCTCTGAAAACCAGCATCATGTCTCTTCCCACCTCTAAATCCTGTCTGTGAAGAGAAAATTCATTCTGGAGCTAAACGTTCATCAGGCGTGTCCTCCCGCCAGGGGCTGAGGCAGTTGTGGGGAGCCTAACGGCCAGCTGAGTGGGCTCAGCTCCTCCCCTCATGGGGTGCACAGTCTGGAGGGGAGATTTGGATGTGGAACAGCCGTGCAGACACGTGTGTGTGAGTGTAGATAGGGGCTCCTGCTTTACACTTGGGGGTGTGAACAAAGGCTCTGAGGAGAATGAGGTGAGATCTGAAGGGAAGACGGGCACAGACTGGGTTGGGGGGTGTCCTCAGGAAGGAAGCCCAGCATCCCATGGTGGGGAATTCCATACCTAGCAGACCTGGGCTCCCAAAGCAGGAGGAACCCCTCCCAGAACCAAGGGGATCAGAGGTGAGGCTGGAAAGGTGGAGAGCAGGTCAGCCAGGGCAGGGTGACCACTGTGTCTCCCCCCGTTTTTGAGGGAGACAGGGTCGCAGCTTGTGGGATCTTAGTTCCCTGACCAAGGATTGAACCTGGGCCCCAGCAGTGGAAGCACCGAGTCTTAACTGCTGGGAATTCCCTGTGTATCTCCATTTTGAGGGTCATGGAGTCAGGCTTGTAGATCTGAAATGGGGGCACCATTAGCTCCATGAGGAAACCCTGGAGAAAGGGCGCATTCAGAGTGGAGGCATCGTGAGTTCAAAATTGTGGAAACCCTACTATTGTTTTTTATTGTCGTTATTCTAATTTATATTTGATCCTATTCAATTGCCCCTATTCCTATTTTCTTTTTGGCTTGTAAAACTTTACCAAATATCAATTTCTCTGTTCAGGTTTAAAAAAAAAAAAATGATTTGGGATCCCTAAGTGGATGTTTTATAATGAGAGCATTTAGGCACCTGGGTGTCTTTTATTTCCAAGCATATAGCCTGCTTTCTTGCCAGACCATCAAATGCCCTTCACTAGGCAGTCTGGACAGACCTTTGTGTTTCTGTCTCAGGAGCAGGCTTGCTGGCAGTGATACCTGGCATTGCAAAATCCTTCCGTAAGCCTTTGTTTAATGCCAGAGATCTCAAATGCTGAAGATTCTGGAAAGGTGCCATACTGCACTCTCGGATTAGGAGCTGATGGAAGGCCTCCCGTATCTATGAGCCTAATAGAAGCTGTCATTTCAAATGAATGAACTGTTTATACTGTTGGAAGAAGTCCACGGATGTTTGGGGTTCCTTTTTTAGCCTATAAAGTTCTGAGATATTGGACAATAGTCTAAGAGACAGTAGTCTAATCATTACAGTGTTGTTTGTGCCACTCTGAGGTGAGCTTGTGAGAAATTCAGCTGTTCCTTTTGCTGATTCCTGGGATCACAGCTACAGGCTGGTTGACTTGGAGCATTTTCTCGTTTGTCTTCTGTGTCAAAGACTTCAGTGGGAAACGGGTTTTGTGCACCATTAAGAATGATCATCAACTGAAATGCCTTAGAGCATTCTGTAGTGCATGACTGAGCAGGTGGGCAGGAGAATATGGAAATCCCTTCATCATGTGCATAGGTTGCTCAAGTCCCACTTAAGACATGAATGTGGGTCCTCTTACTCTGAGGCACAAGATCATCCCAAACTGTGGACAGTCTTAGAAAATCCGCGATGCTCTTTGCTCTGCCTCTTCCTCTGCCAGTCCAGGATTAGGCTGTGAGAGTAGGTGTGTCCAGATGGTGAGCTGGGTATCGCCCAGAACAAGGAGAATCTTAAAAGATTCGGCCTTGGTGAACCCCTGGGATCCCCAGCCTGAGCCTGTGGTTGCAGAGCCAGCCCCGGATCCTTCCAGGTGGCGCCTAGGACTCCCTGCTGCTCCCAGCCAGACGTGGGCTGCCAGTGTGTTCACACAGGCCTGGTTCTGGGGCTCCAGAGGGCACAGGGTGCCAGCCATAACACTGAGTAATGCTGGGAGGTGCCTTTAGAACAAACAGTGTGGGTGAGCTCTGCACAGAGGGAATACCTCTGGCTTGACGTTTCAATTACTGAATTATTTAAATGAGCGTCAATTAGGTAGAGTAGACTGACTGCCTTCTGCCAGGGCACTTCGTAGTTATTTGCACAGGCAAGTGTAAAATGCTTCATATCAGATGTGGTGCTTCCTGGCTGGACTGTTGAAAATCAGTCACAGAAGGTGATTATCCTTCCTCGGTGTTCCCTGATGTGTAGTGTATTTATATCTCAGTCTGAGAGATTAGAGGTCCACAGACCCTTGTTTGTGGCCCTGAAAAGGGCTTTGTGATAATTCTCACACTTCCCCACCCCACCAGCCTACCCCAAATAAGATATCCCAGGCCCACACATGTTACGGTTATTCCTAAATTTTAACAAGATGAAAACAGGGAGGCACAGGCATTTGGGGGCCTGCTGTGCATCTTAGAATTGTGAATATTAAGGTCTGAAAATGCTACTACCTTGCTTGTAACCTGCTTTGTTGAATTAGTGATCCTGGCTCAGAAAATCCTCTTGGGGTCTCTTAGGTTGATCTACTCTGTTGGATAAGATTGCCAAAGTGGCGTTTAACTAATGTTTGGGTCTGGTGTAGATGTGTGTGTGGGTGCATGGGGTCATTCTTATATTCTTGTGAATTTAAGGTCTTTAGGTCTTTATATTTGGCTGTGTAAAAAAAAACTGATTCACTAAGGGCTCTGCTAATCAGTTATATGGGAATTCACAAATTAAGAAAAGTAAATGTTGGTGAAAAGCAAAATAGGAAGCAGAGTTGGTGGAGTTTTTATACTTTCCCATTTGCTAACTGCTGAACTGAACTCATGGTCCCATATCAGAGACTGAGTTAATTATTACATAGAGTTAAGAGTTGTCTTCCTTCTTTTTTCCTTTTTTCTGATTGTGGCAGGGAAGATCTGAAAACCTTGGTTTTTAACTTAGAGTATGACCCCAGAGGATAAAATCTGATTAAGATCTGTACCCAGTTATGCCTGGATGCACTGCAGGGTTGGGTCTAGTGGGCTGAATCTTACTAAAGATGGTATGTACTTGAGGCTGCTCACTTCTGGCAATATTCTCTAGGTCACAATTGAAACATCTGTCAGACCATCCCCATGTCCTTTCAAAAGCCAGAGACCTTGGCAAGGCAGGAGACATCTTGTGCCTGTGCTCCTGGAGTTTGGGCTCTGACTTTAAGAACCGAGTTCACTCTGAAGGCACATTAGAGAAATTATTATTGTCATTATTTTATTTCTTTTAATTGACTTTTTTTTTTTTATTATAACCACCAAGTGCGATTAATTCTTTGGTACCCTGAACCATCTGTTTCCATAGAATCAGTGATGAGTGAGCCCTCTATGGCCTGGGGTTGTTGTTGTTGTTCCTGGCAGACCGTACGTGTAGCAAGTAAATGATTCATCCTCCTCTATTCATTATCAGTCTGTGGCCAGCTTCTCTCCTGTGTTATTTTCGTTTTACCCCTTCAAGCCCTCTTCCCCAACCAAGCATCAACAGATACAACCTCTTTAATGTGTTCAGTTATGTATTTTTGGATATCCATGACCTTTAAAAATTATTTAGGGTCTTAAAATACACATTTGTGTTTCACATTTACATACATTACATTACTCAACAGCTTTTCAACATATACTTTTAAATTCTCAGCTCTGATCGCAAGTCAGTATGACACCACTAACTCTGCCCCTCACCCCTCCTATCCATTTCCCTCCAGAGAGCCATCACCTGCTGGGCAGCATAGTTGGCAACTCTCAGCACAGCTTTGTGCCATCCGAGAGTGGCAAGCGTGTCTAGACTCCCTAGAAATATTATCTTTCAACTTGCTTTTGGCAAGAGTAAACTTTTTGCTGGATTATGTCAACAGATATATATGTTTCTCATCCTCATAGAAATAGATTGGTGCTGGAATTTCTCTTGGATTTCTCTAGGCAAGGAAAAATAAAAGACTACCCCTCGGCTCATTAGCGTTATTGCTCATTAAAAATGTCTGAGGGCTCTTGCTCCTTGGGGGTGAGACTGGTGACATACATACACTGTCAGCGGCTATTTTGGATTTTCTGCTTTCGGGCATGTCTCTGCTCTTGGATGAGCCCCTTGTGGTTTTCAAAAGACCTAGCAAGGCAATTATAAATAGAAAGCTTGTGTCTGTGTGTCTGTATGCGCTTACTCTGTGGGACGAGGCACCCACATTACAGTGGGCAGTGAACTATTTTTCACTGCTTTGAAGAGGGGAGAAGAAAGATGAAGAACGCTTTTCTCTTTTTGAGATAACCCACACCTCCACACATACCCACACAAATCTGTGTAAATGAACTTGACATTTTCAAAGACCTTACCTTAAGGTCTCCTCTTGAAAGCACAGCCGTCCGACCTGTTATTTTAAGAAGGAAGCCGTTCTCTCGCTGACCTGCTGCCACAGAGGGTTCAGGGAGTGGAAGGCAGTCTGTGTGTGCTGCAGACCTTCAGGGGGCTTTGAAAGGCGCCACCCCTCTATATGAACAGTGCTTTGGTCAAAGGGGCCTCAGCAGACTAACAGGGGCCTCCAGGAGTTGGCTGTTTATATGCTGTCTTCACTTTCCTTCTCCACTAGTGGAAACTGTTGGTACCAGCAAGTCTGAACTAATTATTCTAACACAGGAAAGAAAAGAGTGATTTGAAAGATCAAACTGAAAATGAGTGTTTTCAGAAAGAGACAATTAGGAGGTCTGGTGAGGCATGCTTCACTGATGATCTGTCTTGTGCCTTGGTCCAACCTGTGTAGGCTTTTCCTTTAGTCCCACTTGTTACTTTACTGTTCAAACACTGTTCTATTCCCTTTGTCCTTTTGTGCTTCCATCCTCAATAATTAGTGCCAATTTTTTTTTTCTGCCAGTTGAAAATGCTTTAGCGGTGATGAATTCCCATAGTAATTAATGTAAAAACTTAAGTGTTCTCCTACGGAAAAAGTAATCTAGACATCTAAGCGAAACTATCGATAATATGGATATGTAATTATAGACCGTGCGCCTTTGTGAACTCTTACTGTACTGCTGTGTTTCTGAGGCAGACAGGTGATGGCAGGAACATCAGCTGCCCTTGTGTGAGTAGTTACGGGGTTTCGTATGCAGCTAGTGGGAGCTGGTGTTAGCAGATGCCATGTATCTAGGAACCTCTTCTACAAAAAATAAAAGTAAGAGCATTATGTTCTGGTAAAAACATTCTGATTCAAGAACTGGGGTATGAGAGCCCACCAGACCAAAGATACCGTGAAAGCCACAATGGGAGAAGTCCATTTTCCGAAGCCTGTAACAGATGATAACCGTTCTTCAGCCTAGTAGGATCAAAAACACACCCAGCTTAGAGAAACACATTCATATCTTGAGAGGTGATTATTATTTGGTGGTTGGTCAGATGAGAGATCATGACCAGTGGTGATGCTTCACCTGACTTTCTTCTGTTCGGCTAATGTGTTTGTATTGGTCTTGGAGACACTGCGTGATTCCCCCAATGGGGTTACAACCCACACAGTGATTTTTGTTTGTTTGTCTTCCTTTCTGTCCCCACTCTGCAGATGAGAAGCCCAAGGTAAACCCCAAGCTTTACATGTGTGTGTGTGAAGGCCTCTCCTGTGGGGATGAGGCCCACTGTGAAGGCCAGCAGTGCTTTTCCTCGCTGAGCATAAATGATGGCTTCCACGTCTACCAGAAAGGCTGCTTCCAGGTCTACGAGCAGGGGAAGATGACCTGTAAGACCCCGCCGTCACCTGGCCAGGCTGTGGAGTGCTGCCAAGGGGACTGGTGTAACAGGAACATCACGGCCCAGCTGCCTACTAAAGGTTCCCATGGACTTTTCTATTTCTAGGTCAAGGGTTTTAGTCAGTCTTATCCTGGTTCTTTGTGGGTTAAAAATGTGAGTAGCCACAAGGCTTTCCTCCTACTCTTTGAACAATGGGTGACAAGCAAGTTAGGTCCAGTGAGGAAGAGAAAGGCATGGCCTTTGGGAATCTATAACGAGGATGGGCGTATTAGGGAAAGTGAGCAGAGTGATATCTACTATGGGGACGATTTGGCAGACCAGATGTCTCTTGGTGTCATGAGGAGGTGAGTAGCTCCTGATACCTTTTTCTGAAAGGAGCTATGATATCATACTTTCTAAAACAGTTGTGCTTATTAGGTACTTGTCTCTATGTTGAGTATGTAGGGAAGAAAATGGAACATAAGGCTCTGGTATCTGAGAGGAATGCCTTCCTTCTTAAGAGGAAGGAGACAAAGCCATTCTCCTGTATCAGATGCCCAGTGATCTGTCACTGCAAATTGAACCTGGGTGAGATTTCATCTCAACCTTGTAGGTTATGTGGAATCTTCTCCATATTATAGTCAATATGGACTTCAGTCCTCTTCTGAAACTGTTTCCCCATAAAATGAGCCCTGAACTGCATCTCAAAGTCCCTACAAATATTAATGTACCTTAGTCTGTAGATTCAGCTCAAGCCAAATTTACTGTCTTAATATATAGCACATTTTTAATAGGTGTCCTTAATCAATCTTACACTCACACAAAAAAGAAACAAACTATAGGAGAGATTATGAGGAGCATCCAAGGCCAGAAATGCTAACTAGCAAGAGAGAGAGAGAGAGAAAAATGAAAACAAACAAACAAACAAACAAAAAACTGATATAAGATCATGTTGCATAATTCATAATTTTTAAAGTTATGGTGAGGACCTTAAGGTCTATAGAAAGGTTAAAGTCTGATAAGCAAATAGGATTGAATAATAGAGATTTTGTATTAAATGGTTAAAACTAAAAAGGGTACTTGATGGAATAAACTTTGTGAGTGAAACTGTGATTAATAGAGTGGATGGACCATGAAAAATGTCTGCATTCACATAAAAATCATGTCTACAGTATGAAAAGTTTCTCGTCTGCAGAAGACCCTGCCAGATTAGAGTTGTAGTACAAAATGTATTTACTTAAGGAGTTTCTAATTTAATTAGGGAGGCATGATATTTATAATTTAATGTTGTACATAATTAGTTTTATACTTTATCTTACAAATGACATGTACCTTGGAGTATTATGTGCCAAGTTGTTGATTAATTTGGATTTGGAAAGTTTAGAGAAATTTGTAAAGGAAATTCAGCTTGAGATTGGATGACTGAAGAGGCCAGGAACATTGAAAGAATAAGACCTTCGTGGGGAAGAACAGGGCTTGGTTGTATAATGTCTTAGGAGGGGGTCTGAAATTCAGAGGTGATAATTGCTTTGGGATCTTTTAACTATGACCTTCACTATCCAAGTAAGAAACTTTGACTTAACTCACTAGACAAGATGAAAGCCTCTGTGACACGTGAGTGTTTAGGTGAATGAACGCATAAATGTTTGAATGGATGATGTGATAATGTCTGAGCCAGAGAGTCAGTGTGTGATTAGGTGAGTGAGTGAATCAAAGAGTGAATGTTTTAAGTGAGTGAATTAATGTTGAATAAGTGAGTTAAAGAAAGTTGAATGAATAGGTTCCTAGGCATAAATCATGATGTAAAAATAGCAATGAGAATACAGCAATAGATATCCAAGGTAACACTGAAGAGAAGGCCCACAGATTGGATAATTTGGTCTTAACTCAGATAGCACTTTCTCATAGAAATACTGCAGCATAATATCTGTCTGTGAGGGCTTGATGATAAAACATCCTTACAGATCAAATCTTAATTTAATAAGGATAGTATCAGACTTATATAATACTTTATATTTTACAAACACTTTTCACACAGATGCATTAAGTTGGTTCTCAGTGGAATTTTTTCAAAATCCTATTGTATCTCAATGAATAATGGTTAAATGACTGGGCTGTTGGCCAGGTGTTATAAAGTATTTTAGTTTTAGCACTTTGCGACTTATAAAACTATGTGGTCGGGATCGGGAGCTACTTGTTAGGTATTGGTTATGCTAAACATTAAAAACAATGATCCTATAGCCAATTACTCTTCTCTCCCCCATCTCCAGGGAAATCTTTTCCTGGAACACAGAATTTCCACTTGGAGGTTGGCCTCATCATTTTGTCTGTAGTGTTCGCAGTATGCCTTCTAGCCTGCCTATTGGGAGTTGCTCTCCGAAAATTTAAAAGGCGCAATCAAGAACGCCTCAACCCCAGAGATGTGGAATATGGCACCATTGAAGGACTCATCACCACCAACGTTGGAGACAGCACTTTAGCAGTGAGTTTGGGCTCCAGGGGACCCCTAATGTGATAGAGATGGCTGAAGATGCTTTGTTATTTCAAGTATGAAATGCTAAGCAAGTTGCTGGTGATTGGACCATGTGTACACGTACTACTGGAATCTTACGTTCTTAGCAAGTATATGCTGGCACGCTTACGTGAGTTTAGTCTCCTCTATGTGAGAACATTTATTTTAGACAGACATTTACATTAAATGAGTGAGTGGATTTATTTTAGTTGAATCTTGGTAGTTATTTTTCTTTGGGGAGTAAAGGGACAGGGACAGACAATGGTCACCTATAATTTTGATGGTGGGAGGGCAGGGTTGGAGTTTATGGTACTCAGTTACCCTATTTTTAGCCATAATAGGGCTTTTAGAAAAAAAGGCACCCTTTGCCTAATATTAAAAATCACTTTCCTGTCTAGATTATTTTAACACCCTGTAATTTAAGACTTTAAAACCTGACATCCAAAAAAGCAGCTATTACCTTTTTTGTGCTCCTGTGCTGCCCCCTTGTGGAGGGCACTCACTTGGTTACGCCAGTGCTGTCCAATGGAAATATGTGGGGCATGTGTAATTTAAAATTTTGTAGTTGTTGTTGCTGTTCAGTTACTAAGTTGTGTCTGACTCGTTGCAACCCCATGGACTGTCGCATGTCAGGCTGCCCTGTCCTTCACCATCTCCCAGAGTTTGCTCAAACTCCTGTCCATTGAGTTGGTGATGCCATCCAACCATCTGATCCTCTGTTGCCCCCTTCTCCTCCTGCCCTCAGTCTCTTCCAGCATGAGGGTCTTTTCCAGTGAATCGGCTCTTGACCTCAGGTGGCCAGAGTATTGGAGCTTCAGCATCGGTCCTTCCAATGAATATTCAGGGTTGATTTCCTTTAGGATGGACTGGTTTGATCTCTTTGCTGTCTTTAAAAAAGTTAAAAAAACAAAAACAACCCACAGATGGTATTAATTTTAAGAATATATTTAACATGACTTAGTAAACATAATAATCATTTCAGTATATAATCATAAAGAATTATTAATGAGATACTTTGCATCCTTTTTTTTAAAATAAACTTTCAAAATCTGTTGTGTATTTGACACGTACAGCACACACCATTCAGATCAGCTGCATTTCTCTGGCTCACTGTTAGCCTGCGGCTTGCACAGAGTTAGAAACCATTGTATTGTATGTTTTAAAGTTACTCTTTTTGCACAGTTTAAAATGATGAAATCACATTAAGAAGCGACTCTTTTTTCACTTTTTGAAATTGTTTGTCAAGTGTTAATTTTAAAGCACCTTTAAGCTTTAAGTGAGAAAGAGAACCACATGCTGTGAATAGGTTACGTCAAGTGCTGAAGGGAAAAGTAATAACATTCTACAGGGTTACTGTGCTGAGTCAGATGGTCCCTTTTAAAAAGGCAAAGATCTGTGAATACTAGAAAGATGTTAAAAGTCATGCTGATACCAAATCGATGCTCTCCTTGTCATTGACTCATGAATTGAAAGATGGTCAGGGTGGCAGCTTTTAATGTGATTCAGTGTTATTTAATGCCATGACTGTGCATTGCCTAAAACTGTCTTGAATTAAGTCTTGTTCTGCTAGATAACAAAGCTAAAAGTGACTGGGGGTTCTGCAGTTAAGCGTTTTTGCTGGAGAAGACTTGCTCTCACTAGTCTTGGGAGCTCAGGTGCTACACCTGGATGACTGCCCTTAGCCAGCTGTGCAGACATTTGATGGTGGCTGATACAGGCTGGGAACTAGCCCGTCCTGACGGTTGATACAGGCTGGGAACTAGCCTATCCAACTGCCTTCTCCATCACTGGACCACAGTCAAGTTTTGTATGAAAAAAAGGGGGGAAGGAACCTTGTTTAGCTTTCTTTCCCCTACCTGTTTAAATTCTGCTACATCAAACTGGGAAGAGAGGGGATAAGGACATTTCATTCAGAAAGTAGAAAACCAGTTTTTCTTTAGAAGTGTACTTAGAAGTTTATTTTGCATTTTAAGGCAGACTAAATGAGTTTTCTTTGAGTTAGTAGCAAGGAAGATACAAGGTTGAATCCTGATAAAACTTTAGCAAAAGCATGAGATCAAGTAGTCAGAATTTTGTTTCTTAGAATTGCTAATGTAACTAATCACATTGGGCACTGCTGGGAACCTCTAGTCTAAATTACTATCTAAATGGCTTCTATAATTCTGAACGCAGAATGGTAGCATATGCTAAGATAGTCTTCTCCACTCAGCCATGTTAAAGGACAGTATATCACGATATGACATAGTAAACAACACTGTTTGAAACAAGTCATCATTATTGGTTTACAGACTTGATTATTTAAGTGATAGTCTCATTTACATGACTCAGCAATGTGTACCTTACTAAACAGCTCCCCTGCACTGAAAAAGAAGCCTTGGCATCCAAGAGTTGAAGTAATGTTTGTTAGTCTTCGGTTGATATTTCTTTTTGCCCCATCTCCTGAAGTCTATGAACTAGGTTTAGAACCAGGACTGCACATTATTAAAAAAACACACAGTTTAATTTTCAAAATTATTCTCTCAAAAAAAGGGACGAATAAAGAGAAAAGGGAATAGCAAAAGAGAAAGTTAGGGAGATGTGAAACTACTTCATCTACATTCAATTGCTTGCTGATTATCTATTTTGTGGCTTTTAAGAATTCTAAATTTCTTTCTTTGGATGTTCGGATTTTGGTAATTTTGCTGATCAACAGTATTTCAGAGTGGTGCTCAGATTAAGTAAAAGACGAAATTTGAACAAAGAAATGTATTCCTTCAGCAGGCCAGCTACAATGTTTGGGAAAGGAGGAGCTTTGGGGAGTGTTAGCTCAACATTGCTGTAACATTACCACAATCACCATAGGCGCAGTATTGTTTATTATAGAAAATCCATTCCTGATTCAAAAAGGCGTCTGCTTCTTGGCTTGCACTGACAGTAAGAATGGAAAATTTATGAATGAACTAATTGGGAATCTTTTTTGCAGTGTGTTCATTTTTAAAAGTAGATTTGAAGTGAAGTGAAGTGAAAGTCGCTCAGTCGTGTCCGACTCTTTGCAACTCCATGGACTATATATAGCCCATGGAATTCTCCAGGCCAGAATGCTGGACTGGGTAGCCTTTCCCTTCTCCAGGGAATCTTCCCAACCCAGGGATTGAACCCAGGGCCTCCCACATTGCGGGCAGATTCTTTACCAGATGAGCCACAAGGGAAGCCCAGAAGCAGATTTGGGGTATGGTTTTATGTTTTAAATGGAAGTTATATTTCTTTGTCTCTCTGCTTTGTGGGCAATTGACATCAAGAATGACATACAGTATATGAAATCATGTGTGAGAAACTTTTGAAAATTGTAAAGCACTATAGAATTTAAAGAATCTTTCATCAATTAAAAAAAAATTTAAGAGTAGACAACTTTTTTAAAAGAGGAAATGACACAGAGGTATTACTTTCGTGACTCTTGTCCCTTGCCTACCTTTAAAGGTAACCTGCATCCTGGTCACTCTCTCTGCTTGTGTGTACCACTTTGAGGATGCACACGGCCACTGCATGAGAGTTGTTTGTTCCTCATTCCCAATTTGTTTGTTCCTTATTAGAGTTCCTTAGCTGGCATGTCAATTACCGTACATCCCTTGATAGATATCATAAGCAGGGCAGAATAGGGCCAACTGTGCTCAGCCTTTGGACTTGAAAACCTTTTATTTTTGCTCCACTTTCTGTCTACTGCTTTCCTTTGGGCTCAGCCCTGTATTTTGGGCTTTTTAATTTACATCTTTGACTTGGTCCACTCATTTTCTTTCTTCAGCTATTTTATTCTAAAACTCTGGATATAAGAAAGGACTACTCAGGAAGATCCCTCAGGAAAACCGATCCCATATTAGGGAAGGGGCTAGCTTCAGGTTTTCCTAAGGAGTAAGACCGGTCCTTCATTCATTGGGGCTTTCCATGCACACGGACGGGCCACATTTCCAGGACTGCAGCCTCCGTGCAAGTTACACCCAGATGCACGCTCTGACCTGGAAGCGGTTCCTCAATCCTTTCTCTTTCTCCTTGTTTTGAACTGCAGGATTTATTGGATCATTCATGTACATCGGGAAGCGGCTCTGGCCTTCCTTTTCTGGTACAGAGAACAGTGGCCCGTCAGATCACACTGCTGGAGTGTGTTGGTAATTCTCTTTTCCCTTTCTTTGTGGGTTCTGTGCGGTGTTTGCTGTGGTTCTAGAAGTATATGACCTTGGAAAATCTGCTGCTGCTTGTCTCCTGCTTGTTAAATGTACGGAGGTGTGAGATATCCCTGTGGAGTGGCTGTGCTTCTGCTCTGGGACTTATGTTGGAGCATTTGAACTTGGTAAAGTTCTTTTCAAAGGAGCCTGCCACTAGTTAGTATAGAAAATACCTAGTCAAAGGCTTTCAGTTTTAAGTAAACCCTTTATGATATTGGGACTGCTTGAAAATGAACTAATATGGCTGCTACTGACCAAAGATAGGCATTGGTGAGTCTGAGGTAAGTTGGTTTTTGGACAATAATCTTGATTGTGGCAATTTTTTACTTTCTCATTCTTCCCCTTTAAAAAAAAAATGAAATAAATTCGCCAAAGCTACCCTTATAAGTCCTTTATTTAAAGGAGCTATGTACATTTCTCTATGGCCTCTCATATTTTTGTTTTCTGTATCAGACTATATTTGTGTAGAGATGTAATCATAGTGTGTATGTAATGTGTCCCTGTTTTTTGTTTTAAGCTCATACACATTTTCATGTATTTGTACACATCACAGGTATCTGAGTGGTTGTGTAATTGTTGAGTAATAACTTTAACAATACTTGAAAAAAAAATTGGCACATACTGCTTCTTTTGAGTGAGCAGAATAAACTTCCAGGAATTGGGGCTCCTGGGTCAAATTTTTAACTTTTTATGCCTTGTCTTATATATTGCTGAATTGTCCTCTTGGAAGATGGTGCAGCATGCTTTTTTTTTTTTTTTTTTTTTTTAAGTCCTGATTTTTGGATATTTGCCATTCACATGACAGTTTTCATTAATTTCTCCTTTAGATGGTGTGCAGGGATGGCCACAGTAGCAGTAATGGATTAGAACCATCTCCACACACTCCTCCTGGTTCTCCCAGTTTGAGAGGCGTGAGCTGGCTTTGCAGCTCCTGCCGTCTCATTTTTGGCTTTTGGGAGGTGACTGGCCCATCCTAGGCGGCTTCACCCTTGGCTGCTACCCTCCAACTTTTCCTGGTTTCATGGGAGCCAGGACATCCCCAAATACAGCAGTGGAAGGCAGGTGGCAGAGGTAGTCCAAATAGCGACCGCCACCTGCAGGAACTCAGGCTGCTGGCAGGAGCCTGTGGCCTTTCTCTAGGTCTGCTTTAGCTACTGTGATTGTTTCTGAACTCCCACTTCATGCTTCTGCTCCACGGTGGACTGTGAGTAGGGAAAATATTAACAAAAGTGGAAAAGCTCCCAACATACTCACTGCTTACAACCAAGGTGGTTGTCTTATACCAGCTAACACCCTATTTGATTATGAACAAGGGTGACTGGATTGGGATCAGAAGGCAGTGATCCCAATGCTGCTGTCCCATGGTACTCACCATTCACGCAACAGCAGCCCTCAGAGGTGGACCCCAGAGTCCAGAGGACAAAATGATACTGCATCTTTAAAAATGCATACTCTTTGTGGTTGTAACGATATTCTTCAGCATTTTTTAAAATGGTTCAGATTCATCATTTTACTGCCTTAATGCTAAAGAGCCATGCATTTCAGTAGCTTCTAGTGTTCATGTAGTACAGCCTTGGATAAAAATATACGTCATGAACTGTTTGGATAGTATCTTACAATTTTTGGTTAAAAAATATAGGGAATTGGACTAGGTCAGTTGTTACAGGTGGTGATCAGTGAACCTCTAAATTTCAGGTGTTAAAGCATCCTTTTTTGGGTCTCCATGGCCAGGACTTTGAGGCAGCTCTGCTTCTGTTTTCAGGAACTTATGCATAAGATTGCATTTGCAAAAAGCATTTGACAACTTAAAAGCCTTTGAAAAGCACTGAAGTAGGTTTCTGTTTCAGTTCTGTCTACTTACGCTGACATCTGTCTCTGTTTCCTTTATAAAAAGGATTTGAGGCAACTACATAGTAATGTCCACAATGCTCTGGGGTATTTTTCTTTCCTTCCTAATGGGAATATGAGAACAAAGGGCCAATAAAGATACAGAATGGAACCAAAGGCAGGAGAAGATTAGTGTTCCATTTTGTAGCAGTCCATGCTATACATCTTAGCACTGGTCTTCATCTTAAACTACAAATGCTGGACAATTGCCATGACTTTATTCAAGTTAATCCTGCACCCAATGCGATTTTTGTGACTTGACAGTGGTCCACAGAGACCCTTACTGGGTTCAGGGTCTTTGGATTAGTCCTTTGCATTAGTCATTGGTATTTAGTAGGGAGACACTGCTTATCATAAGGAATCTAGATTGAGCAGGTTTGATTATGCTTCAGGACATAATCTTCTGGACAGACATGCTTTCCTTCTCCATGTTTGGGTTCGCGGTGGCTTAGTTTTGCAGCAAAGAGCTGTATTCCTGTATATGCATATATTCCTGTGTACAGTCATTACCAGCTGAGATTATCATCAGCCACTTGCCTTGGCGGAAGGCCCCACTGCTCTGCAGTTTGGATCTCCTGCTGTAGTGCTCTAGGTTCCGCGTCCATCTTCACCTTTGATTATACCCCGTGATGATCCCCACCGTCTCATGGTAATTCCCGCCTCCACTTAACCTCCCTGATCATCTACCTGTAATTAAGGAGAAGAGTGGAAGCAGGAGCATGTTGTTGACAAGCCGCCAGTTGCGCCAGGACTGTCCTCCATGGATCAGATCACAGCTAGTCACCGTGCTTTGAAATTGTCTTCTCCAAGTGGCCTTTTCGGGGTTGCCCACTTGTGGCCTCACAGGGACTGTCTCACAAGGGAACACCCATAACCACTGTCAGAAATCAGGACTGTTCTGGGATTACATGTGTAAGACTTTGCAGATCCTCTTTGGAAATACATCCTCTGCCAAGAAACCCTTTACGGATGGCAGTGGCTGCCCGTCTGTTTCCTACACCAGTATTGTTCTGTTTGTGTGTGCGTGTGTGTTAATCCTTCAGAGCACACATCTCAAACTTCATAGTCTCCTTTGTGAAAAATAGAAAGGCCTATGTAAATTCACCAGTTTGGACTCTTAGAAAATGTCTGTGTTGATCCATTATGAAGGGGAGTAATCACATAAGCTATTCAATTTAGCCACATACATGTTTCTTGGTTTTCATCAACACTGAAGTCTAATAATCTATACCATTTTCTGAGTCTTACTAACTTTCATGTGCTTTTACAAACCATATGCATTTCATACGTTTTCAGAGAGGGATGTAAATAAATGTAAACTCTGTAGCTAGCAGCTCGTTGTACGAATGCAGGTTCTGTGATATCACAGATATCACAGAACCTGTAACGTGATATCACAATAGGCTGGGACGGGCAGTTTCCACCTTGCTTTTGGATGTCTTTACAAGCAAGAGGTAGTGCTATTTATCAGGTTGGTCATAACATCTTACAGAAAAGCCCAAATGGACTTTCTGGCCAACCTAGCATATTCCCTAGTGGCATTTTTCCAAGGGAGGGTTGAGAGTGGCGGGCACAGTGTTCATTGGTGACCTGTCCTGTCCTCCTGCCCAGTGTCACCTCTGTGCTGCTTTCCACAGGGAAGGGCAGGTATGGCGAGGTGTGGAGGGGCAGCTGGCAAGGGGAGAACGTCGCTGTGAAGATCTTTTCCTCCCGGGATGAGAAGTCGTGGTTTAGGGAAACAGAATTGTACAACACTGTGATGCTGAGGCATGAAAATATCTTAGGTAAGTACACAATCCCCACATCAGTTTTTTTCTAGAAAGAAATAACTGCCTGCCTTTGCCCTCTCTGATTGGGTGTGTGTGAATGTGCAAGTCTCTCCTGAATGGTGACATAGGGACCGTCAGCATTTATATACACTGTTGAATTTTCTTTTCACACCAATCTCTTGTTTAAATCTGCAGAGAAGCTAAGTTTGAAGATTCTCTGGATGATGAAAAGGAAATTGTTATTGCTAAGTCTTCCTCTGCAGGTTGTTATTTAAATAACAAAAATTTGCCCCATATTGTTCACTTCAAGGCTTCCTCCGTAGTTCTGCTTACCCCACCCTTTTTGAATATTTATTACTTGAATCAAGCTAAGAAAGATCTTTGGACGATTTCCTAGAGATTCATAGCTCCCAGGGACATCATAATTAAATGCACATTCCTTCAAACAAGGCATTGCTTTTTAAAGCCCAGATTTAGAGAGGGATTTAGCATACATTTTAATTTGGAAACTAAAGCTTGGAAACATTTGTGAAATATGTGAAGAGCTGATTGAAATACTGCTATGGAAGTATAAAGAGTTAGAATATTTCTTTAGTCCGTTGACTTCTCTGAAAAGTTTCTCTAAATGTGTTTATACTAATACCTGTGCGAGGAGTGCTGCCTGGAGTGCTTCTTTAAGAGTGGATGTAAAGTTTCTATAGAATTTGACTATTATAGGATAGTGTTGGCTACTTCATGGCTACTGGATTGGGTGTGGCTTACAGGAAGGCCATTGCGAGAATTCATTTCTATTCCAGTACTGCCAGTGTAGTATTTGCCAGTGTATTACTGAAGCCTGAGTCAAGTTGTCTGCAAATCATGGTATGAAAGTTGTTCAGTGCTCGACTCTAACAGTTTGATGGTAGGTTTCGTCTCAGAAGCGTCTGTTTCTGGTGTCCTTTTCTCCCTTCCCCTCCCCGCTGGGCCCCAGGCCTTACCTAGTTCTCCTCACTTGCCACTGCTGTTGGTCTTGCCTTTCCAGTCCATCTTGTGGTACTAAGTTGCCTTGCACTGGGGAGCTGAGATGCTCCTGCTCAAAATGTCTTTGACTCTCACACCGCTCGCAACATTTGTGACGTCTGAGCCCGGCATCCCAGGTGCTCTGTTTTGAGGTCTCAAGGAATGTCTGCTGCTTCCTCTATACACATGCCCACACGCAGCCGCTTCCGATATTTGTTATTCCTTGGTATCGTCCATGCCTTTGTCGTGTGGCTCCTGCTCACCCACTCTCCCCACACCCCTGCTCCAGCCACCCCTTCTTGCATCAAAACTTCTCAGTTCCCTTCCAGACTCTCCCAAGGGGTCTACCTGTACTCTTCTGCCCGCCTGTACTTTGTACCTCCACTAGATAACTCTTACCATACACTGCCTTATGCTGTAGTTTGTGTGTGTGTAACAGCAGTCATGCTTAGTTACCATGCAGTAAGCACTGCTGCATGTCATGTCCTTTTTCTCATTAATCTTCTCCATGACTGTAGAAGGGTAGATACTCCTGTTTTCCTGGTTGTAACTGATAAGGTTTTTGTTTTCACACCCCGTCCCGGCCCCTGCACATGGTAGGTGCTCAGTAAATATTGATTAAATTGGATTTAATCACTCTGGAAATTTGAAAGGCACCTTTGCAGTACAATTCATGGGAGAGAAGTTAGGTTCCCTCAGTGTGAGCATAGAAGGCAAAACATTGCCCACTTCTTCTTACCTCATGATCCTCAGAATTCTGAATTCATGAGATCTGGTACCCTCATCATAATTACAGCTACATGGATTAATTTTACTGTGTAGTCAGTCCCTTTAGATGAGAAGGTGCATAGAAAATGTATTACCTTTTTCAGTTTTAACTTCTTCTTTAGCAGCTTTTTGAATGTAGAGGCTTGGAGGTTTTCTGTGATCATTTTCTTTTCTATCAAAAGAGCATATTGTTTTGAATATGAGATCGTGATTTCCCCCAACCCCTGAGTACTGCCAACTCTAGCCCCCAAGAAATACATAATTGTGTACACACACACACACACACAGAGTTCTGGACCCTCACTGTTTATCTCCCTAAAACAATTAACTCTTTCTTCTGCTTTGTCTCATGTAGAAGTCAGCAGGTAAGTGAATGATGGGAGGCTGTATTATGGTGTTCGAACAGTGTCTGGGAGCTTGGGAAGCTGGTTTCTACTCTCACATAATTAGAGGCCCACAGTGTGACTCTGCGCCAGAGCTGTATGTTTCTGAGCACCCTTTTCCTCATCACTAAAGCCAGGGAGTTTGAGTTAATGTGAGATTTTCAGTCCAAAAACCTTTTTTTTTTGGCCAAGCTGCACAGCTTTTGGGATGTTCACCGTCCAGGGATTGCCCCTGTCTGGTAGTGAAAACACTGTGTCCCAATAAACCACTGGATCACCAGGGAATTCCTGTCATCTTACACTCTTTTTTTTTTTTTTTTTTAAATTATGGTACACATGACATCACTTACATGTTAAATCTAAAATATGACATGAATTTATCTCTAAAACACAAACAGACTCACAGATGTAGAGAACAGACTTGTGGCAGCGGGGGGTGGAGGATGGTGGAGGGAAGTATTGGGAGTTTGGGACTAGCAGATGCAAACTTAAATATAGACTGGGTAAACATCAAGGTCCCAGTCTATAGCATAGGGAACTATATTCAACATCCTGTGATAAACAGTAATGGAGAAGAATATGAAAAAGAGTGTATATATATGTATAACTGAATCACTGTGCCGTACAGCAGAAATTAACACGACATTGTACATCAACTATCCTTCAAGAAAATTTTTAAAAGAGATTATAGCACTTAAATTATGGCACAGTATCCATTAAGTTGACCATTTTAATCATGTAAGTGAGATTTAAGTACATTCATACTGTGCAGCCATTATACTCTCCATCTGTAGAAGTGTCTCATACTCTTAAAAGGTACTGATTCACCATTTAATGTCAGAACGTTTTTAGACCAACTGGAAGGAAACTACCTAAAAAATACTAAATTACAAATTTTGGGGTTGTAATTGAACCCTGAGCTATTTTGAGCTATGAGTAACCAGCTGCACTTGAACACCTACTGTGTGGGAGGCATCTTACAAAGCATTTTACCTGTACTGATTCTTTTATTCTCACAGGAACCCTCTGACGTATTGCTATTGCTAAGTCACTTCAGTCGTGTCCGACTCTCTGTGACCCCATAGGCAGCAGCTCACCAGGCTCCCCCGTTCTGGGATTCTCCAGGCAAGAACACTGGAGTGGGTTGCCATTTCCTTCTCCAATGCATGAAAGTGAAAAGTGAAAGTGAAGTCGCTCAGTCATGTCCGACCCTCAGTGACCCCATGGACTGCAGCCTTCCAGGCTCCTCCATCCATGGGATTTTCCAGGCAAGAGTACTGGAGTGGGGTGCCATTGCCTTCTCCGCTTTGACGTATAGGACGGTGCTATTCATAACTTAGAAACGAGGAAACCAAGGCGGTGATTTTCTTTATATTTTATATAATCTTTAAAAAATTTTTCTTTTAAATGTTTAATTGGAGAATAATTGCTTTACGATGTTGTATTGGTCTCTGCTGTACAACAGTGTCAATCAGCCATAAGTATACATATGTCCCATCCCTGTTGAGCCTCTCTCCCAGCCCCCAAGATGGTGATTTTATGTGTCAGAGATGGGCTCACCCAGCTCAGGATGGTGAGCCATGTGAATGCCTAGTAGTGCTGCTCTGGAGCCTAACACTCTCAAACCCTATGCCACGGCATGCTGATCTCACTCCGCCACGGTCAGAGCTGCCTGGCGCCTGGTTCCCACAAGAGCTGCCACTCAAGAGGCTCACAAGGGTACTGCTTACCTCACTTAAGATTTGGGTTTTATTTTAGTTCTTGAGGAGCCTGGGAAGATGACTTTGGCTGTTCTGAAAGAGGCTTTTGCCCTAATCACTTTCTCTCTGTGTTATGAACACATCCAGTGGTTGGGCCAGACTTCCAGCTTACGGGCACCTGTTCAGTCTCCACTAACAGTAGACGGCTTTGACTCAAACTGCAAACGTCCCATAAAAATGCTCTAGCGTGTTGCAGCAAATGTAGTTACAAATTCACACTTGAGTGGTAAACAGCTTTTAAAAATCCAAGAGTTGACTCATTGGAAAAGACTCTGATGCTGGGAGGGATTGGGGGCAGGAGGAGAAGGGGACGACAGAGGATGAGATGGTTGGATGGCATCACTGACTCGATGGACGTGAGTCTGAGTGAACTCCGGGAGTTGGTGATGGACAGGGAGGCCTGGCGTGCTGCAATTCATGGGGTCGCACAGAGTTGGATACGACTGAGCGACTGAACTAATTAACTAACTTATTTGAAAGTCATTTTTCTTGAAGGTCTAAATCATAATTAAGGGCCAGAAAAAATCCCTCTCTAAGAACTTGGGGACTTAGAGAAGGTGAGAGAATGAATCTTATTTACTTATTTATTTAATTAATCACTCAATCAATCAGATGCTGCTCTCCCTTGGCCAGAGGAATCAATAAAGGCTACACAAATTTATTGCAGTGATTTAATTTCTTTTGAGTGGTGCTTCTATAGTTTGGGATACCCATTTTTGAGAAAGTCATTAAAGATGGATATTATGTGGTATAAAATGATTAAGCAGAAATGTTTAAAAATTGAAGTACAGTTGATTTACAATGTTGCATTAATTTCTGCTATACAGCAAAGTGATCCATATATATACACACACACACACACACACACACACACACACACATTCTTTTATGTGTTCTTTTCTGTTATGGTTTAATCTCAGGATATTGAATATAGTTCCCTGTGCTATACAATAGGGTATTCCCTGATGGCTCAGTGGGTAAAGAATCTGCCAGCAATGCAAGAGACACAGTAGTAGACGTGGGTTAGATCCCTGAGTCAGGAAGATCCCCTGGAGGAGGAAATGGCAACCCACTCCAGTATTCCTGCCTGGCGAATCCCATGGACAGAGGAGCCTGGTAGGCTACAGTCCCTGGGGTCACAAAGACTCAGACACAACTGAGCGACTAAGCACCAGCACAGCTATCGAATAGTACCTTGTTGTAGTAGAAATATTTTCTTTCGCAAGAATAACTGACATCTAAGTGCACAGTTTCAATTATGTTATGGTCAGCTAAGGGTTCAAGAGCATCAGCTATGGGGACACAAAGACAGGCTGGAGAACAGTGAGAGACTAAGGCTGGCTGAGGGACCACCTCAAGGTGTCGAAGTGCTATTCAGTTCACTTTACAGATGTCCCATGGGTACAGATGTCAGGATTGTCTTTCTCTGAGTAGAAGCCAGCTTGTCTGAAGGCAGGATGAATTGGTAGGGAAGAGAATGGGTTCTAGAGCCAGACTGCTGGCTGGCTTACTGATGTTGATGTCAATGACCTTAACGTTATTGGCCTTAATGTCAGTTAGCTTACTGGCCTTAGTGTCAGTGACTTTAATGTTAGTGATGTAAGCCTTCCTGTTCATGTGGTTATTGGAGGATTGCACATGGGGTATTTAAACCTGTCTGGCACACTGCTAGTTCTCACTAATTAGTAACGGCTTCTGTTGCTGATGATCAAATTAGGTACTCCTCTCTGTTCCCAGCACTTTCTTATGTAAGGTATGGTGCATCAGGGCAGCTAGCATCAAACTTGGAGTTAGTAGCAACTTAATAGCTGTGTGATCCTTGGCACCTCCCAGCAGCAGCTCAATTATTTGTAAAATGAGTATAATGATATTTATCCTACTGGTCTATTGAGAAAAATCCCAATTTGTGAAAATGTTATAAAAATCAAAATTTCTGAAAGTGTTACAAATTTTATATGAAGTACTTTATATAAAGCATTCTAAGTGTTTTCCTTTTCTTCCATACTTTCACAAGTCATTTAATTCTTCAAGTCTTATCTCTCTTTTTTTAAAAAAAATCCCCTTATATTTATTTCTAAGTTCTAAATTTCACTCTCCATCAAGTGTATTCATAAGGCATAGATCTATAGTGCTAGGAAAGCATCTCTGTAGCAGAAAAGACTGGTACACTATTTCACAGGTTAAGAAGTGCCTCTGACTTCAAGTTCCTTCAATGTGCTGAAAAGTTCGCTCAGAATGTCTAGAAAAGTTTCTTCCTTCCTCTGTATCTACATCTTTCAACATCTCACTTAAAAAAAAATGTTATTGAAGTATAGTTGACATAAAGTGTCACATTAATTTCTGCTTCACAGCACAGTGACTCGGTTATACATATATATATAAATTTTCATATTCTTTTCTTTTATGGTTTATCACAGGACGAGTATGTCACTTCTTTTCAAGACCACTTCAGTAGTCACTTCTTGATGGAAGCCTGCTGTAACATCTAGTCTGAGTTATGATTCCCTGCTCTGGGCTCCTGTTGTCCTTTGCGCATATTAGTATACAATAAGGCTGTTTTCACATTATACTGTAATATTTCCTTTTCAAATCTGTGTTGTCTAGCCTACAAATACCATCATCTTGATTGTCCTGTGTGACTGACGAAGAGGATGCTTGTTATATTTGATAGATTCCTTTTTACATTTAATGAATCAGTCAGCTATTTAATATAAACTCACCCCTTGATTTTACAACAGAGACAATCCAAAGAGCACAAACGAGTTGTCCAATATTACACAGCAGATCACAGGCAGATCGAGACTGGAACACAGGTGTCTAGGTTCTAGGTTTTATGTTCTCTCTGGGTGGACGATGAATGATCTGTGCTTGGAATGCCAGCACGATGAAGGGTTTGACACTATCATTGTGGGTAAGCACAAAGACATTATTCCTATCTGAATCTTAATGCAATGTAAAATATTTTAATGGAAGTGAATATGAAAATTACCTGTTCATTAGCAGTGCCTTTTGAATGCATTAATAAGTACATTCTATTTCTCTGCTGATGCCTCTGTAAACCTTCTTTCATGGTAGTTGATGAGTTTAATTATTTTTGTCATGGGTGATGTCTACTATATGGGTCACTGTTTCTGTGTACTCAAGCTGTAATGTGGAATTCTCACTTGTCTGTTAATTTTTGTCATTGCGCTCTCCAGGTTTCATTGCTTCAGACATGACATCAAGACACTCCAGTACACAGTTGTGGTTGATCACACATTATCATGAAATGGGATCGCTGTACGACTACCTTCAGCTTACTACTCTGGATACAGTGAGCTGCCTGAGAATAGTGCTGTCCATAGCGAGCGGTCTCGCACATTTGCACATAGAGATCTTTGGGACCCAAGGGAAACCGGCCATTGCTCACCGAGATCTAAAAAGCAAAAACATCCTGGTTAAGAAGAATGGACAGTGTTGCATAGCAGATTTGGGTAAATTTTTAAATTTACTATTTTTTTAACTTTTCTCATGTTCCCGTTTAGCTGGGTTGCATCTTTTTCTCTCCTAACACTGTTAGGAAAAATTTCAGGAATGCAAATTGAAATGGCTTCGTGGTGAACACCTGTGTATTTACCGCCTAGATTCTCCCATGAACATTTTACTGTTATCACATATCCAGCCTCCTATTTATCAGTACACCTCAGTCTTTGTACATTTCAAAGTAAACTACAGACAAAAGAGCCCTTCCTTCCAGTGGCTTCAGCATACACACCACTGTATCATTCACTGCAAGTTTTTACTTTTTTCTTTTCAGGTAAAATTTACATGTCACATTAATTGCACAGATCTTAACTCTCAGAGTTTTGACAGATACTGTAAAGTCCAAATCCCTGTCAAGACAGAAACCTTCCTGTTACCCTAGAAAGTCATTTTGGACTGGTTCAGTTTGTTCCTGCCCCAACCCACCCTGAGAGGCAACCACTCCTGGTGCTTTCTGATTTCACAAGCCTTTACAGAAAGTAGGTACACAGTTAGATAACCTATGGAATGAGTTTATCTTTAAAATGGTATCTAAAGTTGTTCTTCTGTAACCAATGCAAAATTATTTAAATCAAAGAGGAGGGGAAAAATCCCCAAACCAATTTACCATTTGCTCTGCTGAGATATCTCATTCTTAGGTGGTAGAGTGATTCTTAATGTAGCTTTAATTGCATTATCAATAAGACTTGTCATTTACAGTGGCATTCTATATAAAACCTACTTACCCTAGACCCCTAGAATATTGGCTGAATGATAGGCTAATGAGAACTAAATTGTAATATGGGGTCTTCATTACAGTGAACTATTGGGGATGCCCACTCTACTTGGATAAAAAATGTTTATCTTATTTTCATATCATTGTAGGTACGCTAATAAAGGTTTAGGCAGTATGAGCTCTAATTACATAAATGATAAAGTTGTTTGTTATTAAACACAATATTTGACATATCAGAAAACTTTCTTTTGAATCCCTTTCAAGTCCTTGTGTTCACATTGAGAAATTATTTTACAGTGTTTTCCAAGTGTGAGAAGGCAAGACACTAACACTTTTGTTGTGGCAAGTTGTAGTGTAGAAGGCTGTTAGACTATGCCAGGAGTCGTGAAGCTAAGGTGGTGTGTGTTTCCCAGTTACTGACCCAGTGTTCTTGTGCAGGTCCTTCCATCTGTTTACCTGCCCGAATTGCTGACCTGCTTATACTCAGTGCAGGAGTCGGGGAGCTTAGCAAGGGGCACTTCAGTGTTTGATACTGTGCCTTGTACTTCTCTGGTGTTTGAAACTTTTATAATAGTGTGTTCATGTATTAATTCATGTTACTGAAAGTCAATTATGCCTCACACGATTCTTGTGTAAGATTCAGAAATTTTATAAATGCTTTGCAAATAATCATTTAAATGGTAGATACTGTTATAGTTCAGAGGCCAAGGGAAGATGGGCAGACTGAGGCAGCTGTTGGTTTTGGTTTATGGGACTTGGGAGAAATTTGCAGCAAACCCAACTGATTAATTATTTAATTACATGTATTTTGGCCTACAGCCCTCCAACTGGATTCACGGTTTCAAATACAACTTTATGTTTTAAGGGGTATTCAGGGAAGTAGATCAGTAGTACAGGAGATTGTTCCTATGTGACCACAATTTATATTAGCTTTTTACTTTATACCTAGAAATTAAGAGTCACAATTACGTTGTTATTAATATTGCAAAACTACCAGTATTTTAGCAAAAATACCAGTATTGTATTTTCCTAACTTTTGATTATAAAAAAACTCAAACATGAAGACTGAAAAAATAGTTTGATGATCATTCATATCCACAACACCTAGATTCAACAGTTACTAAAATTTTGCCAAATTTCCTTTATCTATATGTGACTTGAGTATATATATTTGCAAATTCATTAGAAAATAAATTGTAGACGTCACAATTCTTTACTCCTAAATGCTCCAAAATGAACCCCCTAGAAATACTTCTCTTGCATAATCATACTTTATCACACCTAAAAGTTACTGATTATTCTTTAATATCATTTACTATCCATTTTCAAGTTTTTCCAGTTTTTTTTGAAATAGGAATTGAGGTACATTTCATTTGGTTGGTTTGTCTCTTTAGTTAGTGTAATTACTGATTATTGGGAAACGAATTACCTCTAAAACTTAGCAGCTTATAAGAACACAACTTTATTATCTCACACAGTCAAGTCAGCAGTCTCAGAACAACTTGGGTCTATGGTTCTGACTCATGATCTTAGAAGGGTAACAGTCAAGCTCAACTCAAGTCTATGGTTCTGGCTCAGAATCTTAGAGGGTAACAGTCATGCCGTCAGTCAGGGCTGCAGGCATCTGAAGGCTTGCTTGGGGCTGGAGGAACCTCCAGGATGGCTCACTCTCATGGCTGCTCACTCACATGCCATGCTCGGCTCCTTATCATATGGTCCTGTTCACTGGGCTGCTGGAGTACCTCCAACACTGTGAATGACCCCAGAGAGCAAACAGGGAAACATGTGCCTTCTATGTCCTAATCTTGAAAATAACACACACTTTTCTGCCTTGTTGTCTTTGATGGTCCAGCCCATGCTCAAGGCATGGGGAACTGAGTTTCCCCTCTTTAAGGGAGAAGTTTCAAAACACTCATGGGTATATTTTAAAACCACCACAGCTAGCATCTCTATGCCTATTTAAATTGGACTTGTTTTGTATTCTGTTATCTTGACTATTTGGTTCTGGAAATGGTGGAGGGGCATATATGATTTGGGAAATGTTCAGAGTAGCTATGGAATCTTAGGATTGATTATAAAATTAAGGGAAAGAGGAATCAGTCTGAGTCAGACGCAGTTGCCAGTGTCTCTGGTAATTATTAAGGCTGGGATGACATGCATGCTATCTCCCGGCTGTATATGGAGTCGTCATCCCACCCATTCAGAGCCATGGACTGGGAGGAGAAGCATCCTCCACAGATGACTTGAGGGATCCCCACTGAGATACAAAGGTTTACACAGCCTGCTAACTTCACTCTGGCAATTTTCATTATTCTCAGTGTCAGAGAAATCATTTTCAGTTGGTCTGCCTATGCATCAAAAATTCCATTCTCAAATAAACCATGCGTGTATCTGTCCCTTGGTTTGTGAGGAATGTGGGTCTCTTTAGTTGGCTGAGGAATTCCGAAATGAGTCATGGCTTAAGAAAGTGCTTCAAAACCATTTAACATGAGAGCTGTGCTTTGAATCTGGGGTCAGCTTATTGTTCTGTGTACATGTGGCTGTTGAGAAAAAAGCCTGTGGGTTTGGCCCAGGTTACTGTTCAGATGGAGCTTTCCAGGTGGCTCAGTAGTAAAGAACCCACCTGTCAATTCAGGAGATGTGGGTTCGATCCCTGGGTTGGGAAGATCCCCTGGAGAAGGAAACGGCAACCGACCCCCAGTATTCTTGCCTGGAGAATCCCATGGGCAGAGGAGCCTGGCGAGCTACAGTCCAGGGGGTCATAAAGAGTCGACATGAATGAGTGACTTAACAATAACAACTGTTCAGGTGAGTGGTCCTTTTTCAGGGATAGAGCAGGGCCTGGAGCAGTCGCCTCTTTGTGTCATGATAAATTACCTCAAAGTCCCTTCTTCAAACGGTTTGAAATTTGTTTGGAGACCAGTGGGAGCTGTACTGGAGCTGAGAGCTTCTTTTGAGGCTCCCATTTAACAAGTGAGTCTGTTTCCTTGTGGATTCTGAACACCAGCTTCATATTGATTTGGTGTATTATTCACTCAAAATCTTTTTGTCTCTGAGGTTCCTATATTAACTTAATACACCCAGGATGTTTCTGGCATCAGCCCTGTTTCCTGCTCTCACCTAAGTCATCACAACAGCACTCCAGGGATGACTGGGCGGGGGGCGGGGGTGTTGGGGGGAATATGGCAGTCACCTTGAGTGCCACAAGAGGGCGCAGTTGACTGGGTTGGGTTGAAAACCTTCAGCAACCCTCTGTGAGAAAGGGAGTGGGTTGACACTGTTGTCTTCTTCCTTTTAGGCCTGGCAGTCATGCATTCCCAGAGCACCAATCAGCTCGATGTGGGGAACAACCCCCGTGTGGGCACCAAACGCTACATGGCCCCCGAAGTTCTTGATGAAACTATCCAGGTGGATTGTTTTGATTCTTACAAGAGAGTCGATATTTGGGCCTTTGGACTTGTCTTGTGGGAGGTGGCCAGGCGGATGGTGAGCAATGGTAGGTAACTGATCTCATATAACGTTGTCCTTGTCTGAGTCCTCTTGATCCTGCTACCTTTAAAAGGGCAAAGGGAATATTTAAGTCCACATTGTTCCATGAATCATATTTGTGAAGCTATCGGCATTTATATTTGATTTATGGCTGGTCGGTGGAAGGTGCCTAAGGGCAGTCTGTTTCAACTGCATAAAAGGAGATGGTGATAGAAAAAGTATTTCTGCCAGAGACTACATATTCCTTGATTGTTGGTATTTTTCCTTCAGTCCATATTTTTCTTCTTTCCTCCATCCTCATGATTCTGTCTTTCTCCTATTCTTCCTCCTCCTTTGCTCTTTTCCCAACTGGTGTTTATCATGAGGAGAATGCTCAAGTAAATCTAAGGGTGAATCTTGCTATTGTAGATAAGTTTACTTCTCAAGTTTGGATTATTGAGAAGAGACTCAAGTTGCACACTAGGAATTCACTCCTTTGTAAGAAGCAGGCTGTACTTGCTGAGTAAGTGAAGTTTACATCCAGGAAGCTCTGAATAGGAGGCTCATCCTGGTCCTCGTATAACAAAGTTTCATGAAATGGTGGTGTTGCCTTAGCCACTAGGGAAGCACATATTTGTCGATAACTCTTAACCTATATTCCCTACCATAATTTTTCACCTCCGTCTTTCTTATCAGCCAAAAATACCAAAAATGCACTGTTGAACTTTAAGTTTACTGCATTCTGGAGGCAATACCTATTCTCATTCAAGTACAACATGTATCTCATCTACCCACAAAGTGGGTATCGGAGCAGCATCTCTCAAATCCACTAAATCGACCTCTTCACACCTTCACAACTGGAAGTCTTACTTCACAGAGGACACATCTGGAAATTATTCTCGGAAAGCAGATGAAAATGCTATATGTTTAAACTGATACTCATTTTCAGGAGATGCTCTGCCTTGCTGGGACCCACTGGGATCCTAGATTTAAAGTATTAGAGAATGCATGGAGTCGCAAACACAGGCTCCATCTCACCTTCCACTGATACTTTCTTGTAATGATTGAAATTCTTGGGGCAACCATAATTTTTGAGAATAACACAGCCAGAGAATAGGAGGTTCTGTGAGGGAAGTGGAATTGGGGTAACATAGTTTTAGCGTGTAATAATTTAAATTGGCAAGCCTTTGGGGTAGCGTTCCCTCCTCTGCACCGCCTCCCCCCTACCCCCAAGCAGAGTTTAACAAACTCTCTAAGGGTATCAAAGTCCTTGTTTCAGATTAAACATAAGCACGCAAACATTGTAACCTGACAGTTCTTTTAAAGATTTTTTTTTTTTTTTTTGGATGGAGTCATGAACATTTTCTTGGTAATTGTTTCTCAATTGTTGGGAGCTACTGACTTGCGTTTTGTGCCATTCAAGCGCCTTGAGAATTGTTTGCAACAGAGTGATTGTTTTGCTGATTTATAAAGTTCTGTCTGAACTTTGCCTGAAATTGCACAGCAACTTCATTTCCCCCATGTCCCTCCCTAATAATTCTTGAGAGGCTTAGAACTGAAAATCGAATTCTAATTAGTTTATCTTAAATAGGTTAGAAAAGGATTGGTGTCATAATAAACCGTGTGATGGGAAACTTGCCCCAGATGAAGAGGAAGTTAATGTTCCAAGGCCAGGATGGTAGCAATCCAGCTGTGGGTGCTGGAGCTGTGCCAGGCCAGCCTGTGTGATGAAAGCTGAACTTGGCAGAAACTCGGGACTTGGGCTTTGTAAGAACTCGTGTTGCAAATTCGTTCCCTGTGTCACAGGCTTAAACCCAAATGGCTTTTGAAGATCAGCTGTGATTAATAGGAGTCAGTTGGAAATTAGAGTCATTGGTTTAAAATGTAGCTCAACAAATCATAGTTTTCTCAGTCTATCTTCTAACATTATTTCTGAAAATCGTGAAGGGTAGAGGGAGAGAGACTATTTTGGATGTTTTCTGATTTCCTGATCTCCTACTTACATCATGGTTTAGATTGTTCTCTGTTTCCTAAACTTTTGTGGGTTGAGCTACTGTTCTGTGGTTTGATTTTTAGGGGGTGGTTAAGTCTCATTTTAAATCAGCCACTGTCCCTTGACAATGACTAATTTGGTATTTCCCTCTTTCTCGAGTTTCCCTTCTCCCATGAATATGTACATACACAAAGACAGAAATTAGTTTATCCAAACTCAAACTTGTGAGTGTTCAAGGCTGCTTGCAGATAGATCTATTAATATTTAGTATTATTATTATCCCAAACAGAAAAATGAGTAGGATTTGCCTTTGCCTTGCAACGTTCACGCTTCTTTCGCCTTCTTCTTTATGCAAGCACATATATATTATATATTTTACTTAGTTGTAATTCTGTAATTCTTAGATATAGTTTGTATCTTCTTCATTTGTGGTTTTTTAATGTTAATCTGTTTTCATTTTTGGCGGTCATATTAATGGTCAGTTCATGAATTTAACTGTTTCCATATTGTTAGATATCCTGTCTCCTCCATATGGGGCCAATAGTAGATGTCTTTCTTCATATAACTTTTTCATTTAGGGAATTATTCTTAATCTGAGACAAAGTAGACCTATTAGGTCAAAGAATATGGATGTTTTTATGGCTTGACGCATATTGCCAAATTGCTTTCCATAAGAGTTGTTCTAATTTACAATATCCCATTCACCCCAGGGTGTGATGTACCTATTTCACTTTCTTACTAGCTTTAAGAACTGACATTAAAAGGATATATATTTTTGAAATTATTGCATATTAAATATACCTCATTTAAATATATGAATATCTTATCTTAGGAAGGTCATTATAATTATGTGTCCTTTGAGTTCTGAGTCCATTGTAAAAATTGATGACCAGATAGTTCTCCTGGAGCAATGTGATCCTCAAGTGAACCATGAGTATAAAAATATGTCGCATTTTATATTTTCATGGGAACTTTACATTTCTTTGCTACTAATAATAAACTTCATGCTGTGTCTGTACAGGAAATGAAAGTTCAGTCCATTTTCGCATCTGAAATTATCTCAGTAGTGTCTTTTGGAATTTACTGTTTGTGTTTAGTTTGATACTGAATTTGGAATTGGTCAGAAGGAAAACCATTTTCTCACCTTTTCCGGGTGAACTTTCTATGTGGATCTAAGGCAGGGTTTTGCTTGGATCACTAGTGCTTAAGCTGCAAAGTGTGCAGTAGGATCACCTAGAAACACAGACTACTGAACCGCCCCCACCAAGTCTCCGATTAATAGGTCTGGGGCTGGACCCAGGATTTTGTTTTCTAACAGGGCCCCAGGTGATGCTGTGCTGTAGTCAGCGACTGTACTCTGGAGATCTCAGGTAAAAATGGAACATATTCTATCAGTCTCAATCAGGCCAGGAAATAAAGACTGTCCCTAGGATGCTGATAGAGCCTGTGTACGCAGGATTTCTTGGTTTGTGTTCTGATACGCGAAACTTGCTCTCTTCCAAGCCAAAGCAGGGTCCCTTTCTCCTTTCAGTCTTGTAGCTAGGGCGTGGCCTTTCTTTCTGGAGTTTGGCTACTTCTCCGGCAGCATTCTTCCTTTCTTCCTTTAATATCCAGTTCTGCAGACACACTACTTTCTGGTCACCTGGATTCAGTGTGGCATGGAGACAGAACTTGACATGTGGACACCATAGGTATGTGGGTGCCTCACAGCTCTTCACTTGTGCCGCTTAGCTTTGGGTCTGATCAAAATACCTCTAGTAGCCCCAGCCAAGCATCCTGCAGCCGTTCCTTCTTGGGATCAGAAGTCCCTTCTCTGAAGCCTCAGCTTTCAGTGTTTAGAACCCTGTGTGTAGAAACAGCAGAGCTGTGTTGCTCTAATACTGTGGTCATCTGCTTTTGGCTTTAAAAACTGAAATGATCTTCATTGTCCCTCCTTTGGCACACCTTTGACTGTAGCATCATCCAAGCAGCATGAGCCTCTGTTATACCCCTCACGTGTCTCCTCTTCCCTGCCCACAGGAGGGTTCTGCAGACACATTTTTGTTGCCCTGTGACTGGCTTTATTTAGTGATGGAATCCAGTGTGTCAAAAAGCATTTGTATCTTATTGAAAAAACCCTGCTGGCCAAGCTACGTCTCTTAATGGGGTGTGGACTAGGAAATGCTTGTTAGAAGAAGCTTATGTTTGGCACACATGCTTTGGAAAACCTCTTCTGTGAGTCCTTGGACTTGCCAAGGAGCCATGTGTGCATGTCGTTCCTAAGCACAATGGGCTTGTGTACAGAAACCACGGCTCGCGTTTCTTCAGCAACTTCCCAGTGTGTTTCATGAATTTATTCACTACTTCAGTGTCTATTAAGGTTTGAACAAAGGGGAGAAGCATATTAGAGAAATTTTTAAGTATTCAAGTGATTTCTTTCAGGTTTGTCTGAGGCTTTAAGTGTGGGTTTGGGGCAGGAATATGGAGGTGGAGTAGGAAGGAAGGATTTTTTTCATGATTCCTGGAATTTTATGGCCTTGAGTTAAAGGTCTAGACCAGAGGAGGGCAGTTAATTGACCTCACGACAGAATAACGAGAGGCCAGCAGAACTTTACTGGGTGATGTTTGCTGTTTACTGGTCTCTCTCCTTGACACACCTTTCAGAGCAGCCCTCCATCAAGGCAAGCCTCTGTGATGTCAACCTTCTAATAGCCCCGGCATAAAGTGAATGATGCATTCTTCTTCTTGTAAGGGCTCCACAGCCAGCAAATGCTTGGATCTCTAGTGGAGCATCTCCCTCTAGGTTGAGGTATGTGAGATGTAAGGTGTCTGGTCATAGCTTAACTCAGAACATGGCTACACATCTCTCGTAGGCCCTTTGACGTCTCCTCTGACAACTGTAGCGTCAATCAGTATTTTTAGTAGGGCTCGGCGGGGCAGCAGTCTCTGAATCATTTGCTGTGGCGCTATTTCTTTGCTGGGAATCCCAGTAGTGGACATGACTTTTTAACGGATTTCAGAGGATGCATTTAGTCTTGACTTTGATGTACGTGGTTCCACAGGCCCATGAACTGGAGTGGGGGTGGCGGGATGAGGTCATCGCTGCCACATGTGTACTTTGCTCAGCAGAGAACAGAGCTGTCCTTCCAACTGTGTTCCTGTTTCAGAAAGGTGCACCTCCCTTGGGGAGAAAAAGGGCTTCCCAGCAAGTGCGCCCTGTTGGTTTACAGGTGTGACTCTCTGAAATCTCTGGCAGTGAGGCAGGGTCGAGGGGAACTGGGACTGGAACCCCATGGCTGTCATCACTCTCATGGCTGTGAGAGTGCCATCCATTTGTCTGTCAGTCGTTTTTTATGTGGGCCATGGCGTGAAAACAGGGGGTCTGAAACCCTCCTATGAGGAGCGTTAAGCAAAGTAACACAAGTAGATTTTTTTTTTTTTTTAAGACAAGTAACATTTTTCATTTATTTTTAAAAATATATTTATTTGGCTGTGCTGCATCTTAGCTGTGGCATGTGAGATCTAGTTTCTGACCAGGGATTGAACCCCAGCCCCTTGCATTGGGAGCACAGCGTCTTGGCCACCGGATCACCAGGCAAGTCTCAATAGATACATGTTTTTGAATCTTGTTCCTACCATGAAAAAATGCGTCTCTGAAAACACTGCTTCCCAAGATTCTTTCATACATGTAATGCCTTAATGATCTTTTTCCTATCCGAGTGCCATTTGTACCATTATTTTCTTAATCGTTGGAAATTTTTCAAACATTTCTTTTTAAAAGGAGATGAATGTCACTACCAGAAGTGGGAAAGCCAGTATCCCATGACATTAAATGGAAGATAATGTTAAAAATACATATACAGTTATTTAATTAAGATGAAAAAGTTTTGTCTGTGAACTGTTTTCTCACAGGTCATCCCTGAAGGAAGCACCATATTAACTTAGAGATTTTTCAGAAGCTAACCATAAAGCACTCTGATTCAATGTAAAATGGCTTTAGTTGTAATGTCCTAGTTTCTGAAGGGTTTTATAATCCCTGTAGGCATTAACTGTTAATGGTAGCACTCTGTCTGTATGTCGGTGCTGAGGATTCTGCTTCCCTCACCTGTCACTTGGACGTGTCCACGCAAGTTGTGGGGCAGTGGAGAGAGTGAGCCCACTGTTGTGATGAGATGTATGCACTGTCCCATCCGGGGCTTGTTGGGAAGAGATCTAGAATACTAACAGGGAAATGGATTCTGGTTTGTCATTAATTAGCAGTGTGCTTAGACAAGTACATTTTCCCTGAGTGGGCCTCAGTTTCTTCTTCTGAAGGAAAAGAAGGCTGTGATCTGCCTGACTCTAACATCGCATGGATGTATTATTTTTTTCTTTTAATTAATTACTGGATATTGGAGTATAATCCAATATTATACAGCGCAGTGTTAGTTTCTGGTATACCATGAAGTGAATCAGCCATGTGCATACATATATGCCCTCTGTCCCACTCCCCACCCACCTCTCTAGTCATCACAGAACGCCGACCTGAGCTCCCTGTGCTATGCAGCAGCTCCATGCTGTATCTTTGCCTCACCTTCAGATTGTTCAAATTATAGCTCACTCTACAAACCCTTATCTGCAATTGAAAAAAATCCCCCAAACTTTGAAAGCCAAATGGTTCGGGTATGGAGGATCACAAGGCAGGCCTTGTTTCTGGATGCTTGCATTTTCAGAAAGACCCCTCTGGTGTTTCATGTGGTTTGAAGCCCTGTCCAGGGCATTCTTGAGATCGTGATGTGTCCTGCACAGGTGTTAGAACTAAGGCCTGGCAATTAAGGCTTTTACTTAGAACCATGCAGTGAATTAATGCCAGGGATGTTGTTGGTAAAGGTATATCTGCTCCAGAGAAAAATGTCACTTAGATATATGTCCAGGAATAAAACTAATTGTATAAATCAGATACACATGTCCAAAGTTGTAGGGGAAGAGGTTACAGATAATTTCTCTGACTCTTCCCATGGCTCTTGACGTTTCACCCCCCAACGTGAAGAAGCAAGGCCTGGCAGGCTCTGTCCCCCTTGACCACTCCTGGAGAGCTCCTCTCCTGCTGTGCTCCTGGATCCTTTGTTGCTGTACCACTCCTTTGGCACTTGAAGCGCTTTGTATTTTTAGTCCCTTTTGCTGAGTGCTGCTGTTCTCTTCGCTGGCTCACGATTTGGCAGTTGCTTATTGGGTGCTACTGTAAAAGGACTGGAAATCCACTTGTTTTCTGGCAGAAGAGGAATAGTTGTAAGTAACTTCCTGCCTCGACAACATGAGTCACTTCACAGCCTAACCTTGACCTCTCACCCTGCCCACCACATGTGCACCCATATCAGCCAAGAGAACGTCCCTGCCCCTCTCCAACATGGAAGGATCATTGTAAACCCCTTGTCTTTGTCCCATATCCCCTCTTATGCTCCCCCTGCCTGGAGTGCCCCCTCTCCTTGGTGTGTTCTTGTCCCGTAGTCTTTCTCGACAACTCATCTCTCGGTTCCCTCAAGTCCTGGCTCCCAGAAAGTTTCTTATGCTTCCGTGGCACCAGCTTTATGTCTGGTGCTTAAACCACACAGGTGGCGTGGTTTAATTCTCTAAAACACCCTGAGCACCGCATCCCCCACCTCTTCTCCCTACTCCTAGTTTATATTTTTTTCCATATTCTATTATTTTCATCACCAACATCACATCTTTATTTGTATATCCTTAGTCAGTCCAACCAGTCCACCCTAAAGGAGATCAGTCCTGGGTGTTCATTGGAAGGACTGATGCTGAGGCTGAAACTCCAGTACTTTGGCCACCTGATGTGAAGAGTTGACTCACTGGAGAAGACTCTCATGCTGGGAGGGATTGGGGGCAGGAGGAGAAGGGGACGACAGAGGATGAGATGGCTGGATGGCATCACCGACTCGGTGGACATGAGTTTGAGTGAACTCTGGGAGTTGATGATGGACAGGGAGGCCTGGCGTGCTGGAAGTGCAAAGGACAGCCTCTGGATCACACAGTTTAAGGGATTAAAGTGGTTTTTAAGCCAATTTGGAAACTAGCAAGTAAAACTTAGAACATCTATCCTTGCCTTTCAAGATATATAAAGGGGTAAAACACAATTTTTTTTTTTTTTAAACAAGATTTCCATTATCTAAGCAAAAAAAGAGAGGGGCTTGTCCTCATCTTCCACTAGAGTTCCTTGAAAACTGAGAGCATGTCTTATACTTTTATCATCCTCAATGTTTAGTATGATGTTCCACACATGGTTGGTATGTAATATACTTTGAAATAATTGCTTTCCTTGACCAGAGGGAGTTCCAGATGATGGTGGAGTTTAATCCCAGACTTATTTTATTCTGCAGAAGCATGATCAACATTAGAGGGAGAGAGTCAACCATTTGTCCAATGGTTGACAAGAGATGTGACTAACTCCCAGACATAATGAATTAAAGTCTCTTTAAACTTGATTCCTTTTGTTAAAAATGGCAGTTAAAATTAAAATATGGAGAACTATAAACCCAAAAGAAAACTTAATCTTTGTATAGTGAAATTTACTGTTGAGTATTCCCAAATTCTGTTTTAAAAATCGTTAACTGTACTTTTGCATTTACATAAAAATTCAACTTCATAGTTGTATAACCCTTCCCAAGCTGGCTAGGCAAATTACTCCCAAATGGCTATCATGCTAGATTTTTAAAGAATGCTAAAGTAGGCACAATCCTACTGTTTCTTATAAATTCATGTGGTGCTTATAAAGGTATAAATTATCTTGCAGGTCTGTGTTCAGCTCTATTTTATGTGATGTCTTCTAGTAATATGTGTATTGAAAAGAATTAAAATATTTTTTGAATGCTTCCTAGGGACCTGACTAGAGCAGTAGTAGATAAGGCCTCTGAGATGAAGTATCTTAAGTCGTCTTTTGAAAGCAGGGATTTATGCCCAATCTGAACTGTTTATGATTTGCCAGGAAAGGTGTTAATCCACTGACTAGTACACATTACAAACACAGTCAAGCAATGTGGGTAAGTTAGATTTAAAAATATCAATTATAATTTTTAAATCTAATTTAGACTACATTCCATTTTTAAAATAAATCTATGAAGTTCAACAAAACTGTAGTATTTAACAGATGTTCCTTATCATGACTAATGTTTTCCATAAATGGTTTGTATTTATATGGGATCTTTTAGAACAGCTTCTCACTGTTAATTTCTTTGACAAATGAAAAGGAGATTGCAAAACAGTTATCTTCCCGTCTGTGCCAATAACCGATCTCGTAGGTATTTAGGAAGAGAAGTTACATGGAGGGAGAGGCAGTAAACCAGGGAATCCACTAGCCGCATTGTTGAGGCCTTTGATGATGGAAAAAAAGTAATGGATTTCCTGGGGTTTATTTCTATAAAGAAAAGAATCCATTTTCTCATTCCAAATCATTTCTTTAAATTTTTCTGTTTGTGGAACTACTTTTCTTTGCAAAGAGTAAGGAACTGATGTAATTTTGCTAAGGAAAAAGATTTCCAAGGCATTGAAAACCATGCCGGAGCAGAAATTAGCCACTTTCATAATTGCCTGGGAGTGAGGAAGAGTTCATTCTTTTTAGCCATTCTTCTCCTTTCCAATGACTGTCCTCCACATTTTATTTTGTTCTAAGAGGAAATAATAGAACCATCAGACAGACAGCTGTGAATGACAGAGGGTACTTAGAACATACTGGATAAATGAGGAAATTGCATTTCATATTACATATTTGCATCCTCCGAAGGGGATGGATTATTTCACAGCAGTGACTTTTTCCCTAATAACAGAAAGGGGTATTTTGCTGATGGTTTTGGATTATTTACCTCTAGCTCTAGTTCATGAACTGCATTTCATTTCAGTTATGGTTTGAAGTTACTAGAGTCATGTACCTTCTTTAGGTATCTTGACCCTATTTAATCAAAGAGATTCTCTTTGAGTAGCAGTCACATTTTCTTCTAAACAGTTTTTGCCCTTAAGTCCTCTGCAGGGCTTCCTTCCTTTGCTTTGTTTTCCACGTATTTTTTTAAGACCTACCTGTAGCTTTTAGGATCATCTTGAAGTTTGAGAAAGGTGATCAGTACTTTTTCTTTTTTTTCTGCATTGTATCCTGTGATGCCCATCAATAATACCCTGGAAACCTCTATTCTTTTGCTAACCAACACAATTCTTGTCCATGTATGAAGGTATTGTGGAGGATTACAAGCCACCATTCTATGATGTGGTTCCCAATGACCCAAGTTTTGAAGATATGAGGAAGGTAGTCTGTGTGGATCAACAGAGGCCTAACATACCCAACAGATGGTTCTCAGACCCGGTAAGAGTACTATGCTTGCTTCATTTCAGAGCTATACTGTCCTTACACTTGTATACAATTCTATACATACCAGAGTTTCAGCTGGTAGAGTGATCTGTTCTGTTGCTTTCTCTCCCTATTTTATGTAAAAGGGCTTTAGACCTAGTAGAACAGGTTCACAAAGTGGTCTCATTCTTGAAAGAGCTACATCGATAAATCCTGATAACAAATGACAATATTCACAAGATTTTCTACCCTTGACGAGCTCCAGGAATTGGGAGAGTCATTACTATGCCACTAGCCCTAGGGCTGCAGTTTCACCTGTAAACCAAGAGACTTGAATTAATGCTTTTAAATTCTTTTCTGTCTCTGCATATCTGAAATTCCAAACATAGGCTGTTTAATGCTGCCAATCCTTAATTGCTGTTGTTGAGTAGTAATAACAAATCGTAAGACATTGAGAAATGACCCTATTTGCATATTTCAGTATTAACTCTTAGTACTATGGCTTTTAATACCCATAAAACCATCAAGGGGTCCAGACTGGTGTATGTAATTGACTTGATAAAGTCAGATGGTAGCATTAAGACACTCAAGAGTGGCTTCTTTACCAGTGGCCAAGGCTTTGATTATTGTGTAAGGAAGATGGTAATAATATCACAAGACCTGCAGAGCCCTGCAAAATGGTTGGCATAACATCTGCCCAGTTTCTTATTCACTGTGGTGTTGGTTCTTTCTCTCCTCAGACATTAACCTCCCTGGCCAAGCTGATGAAAGAATGCTGGTATCAAAATCCATCTGCCAGACTCACAGCCCTGCGTATCAAAAAGACTTTGACCAAAATTGATAATTCCCTAGACAAATTGAAAACTGACTGTTGACATTTTCATGGTGTCAAGAAGGAAGATCTGACATTATTGTTGTCCAGCTGGGACCTATTGCTGGCCTGACTGGATATCAGAACAGAATCCATCTGTCTCCCTCCCCGAATGGCTGCTTTGACAAGGCAGACATCTTACTCGGCTGTGTGCTGGGGAAGACACCAAAACCACCCTAACCTCGCTCAATGACTGTGACCTGGGCATTTCACAAACTGTTCACACTGCAGAGACTTAACGTTGGACAGACAATGTTGCAAAGGTAGGGAACTGGAGGAACACAGAGAAATCCTAAAAGAGATCTGGGCATTAAGACAGTGGCTTTGCATATCTTCACAGGTCTCCTAGACACTCCCCACGGGAAACTCAAGGAGGTGGTGAATTTTTAATCAGCAATATTGCCTGTGCTTCTCTTCTTTATTGCACTAGGAATTCTTTGCATTCCTTACTTGCACTGTTACTCTTAATTTTAAAGACCCAACTTGCCAAAATGTTGGCTGTGTACTCCACTGGTCTGTCTTTGGATAATAGGAATTCAATTTGGCAAAACAAAATGTAATGTCAGACTTTGCTGCATTTTACACATGTGCTGATGTTTACAATGATGCTGAACATTAGGAATTGTTTATACACAACTTTGCAAATTATTTATTACTTGTGCAGGTAGCAGTTTTTACAAAACTGCTGCATGCATATGTTAAAGCTTATTTTTATGTGGTCTTATGATTTTATTACCAAAATGTTTTTAACACTATACTCTGAAATGGACATTTTCTTTTATTATCTGTTAAATTCACATTTTAAGTGCTTCACATTTATATGTGTGTAGACTGTAACTTTTTTTCAGTTCATATGCAGAACGTATTTAGCCATTACCCACGTGACACCACCGAATATATTACTGATTTAGAAGCAAAGATTTCAGTAGAATTTTAGTCCTGAACGCTGTGGGGAAAATGCATTTTCTTCGGAATTATCCATTATGTGCATTTAAACTCTGCCAGAAAAAAATAACTATTTTGTTTTAATCTACTTTTTGTATTTAGTAGTTATTTGTATAAATTAAATAAAATGTTTTCAAGTCAAAGTGAATTTTGTTCAACATAAAAAAATCTACATATTATAAGGCATTTTCTTATGGAAACAGAAGCACAAAACTAATTTGTAAGTCAAATTTGCATTTAAAGTCTACTAATGAACTTTAAGGTTCTAAGGAGGATGCCCTCCATCTTAAATTTGGTACCAGAAAATTTAAACTTTGTAGGGTGGAGGGGCTGCAATTTTATTTTTTTCTTAGGTTTGTTACCCCACTACAAAGCTGGGGAAACTGACTGACCTGCCTCCTTAGAAAGAGACTTGTGAATGTAAGTGGAAAGAAGAAGGTCGAAGCATTTTGTTTCGTGTAAAGATCCTGTGTGAGGGAAAGCAGTCTTTGGCATCTTACCTACATTTGCTGCTTGGGGAGAGTTGGTTGTTGGCTTTTTTAACTTGTGTTTAATGGGGTTTAAAATGTAGGGTTTAGAGTAACTCAGAGTAGAGGTGTTAAAATTCTGGAATGTTCACCAGAGGTAAGTTAATAACTTCATTAGTATACATTTATGTGGCGAGTATATATTAAGGTCACATTTAACTTAAAAAATTGTGGTAAAACACATAACAGATTTTACCATCATAACCATTTTTACATATACAGTTCAGTGGTATTCAGTCTATTTACATTGTTTTGCTGCTGTCGCCACCATCCAGCCACAGAACTCTCTCCATCCTGCAGAACTGAAACTGTTAGATGATAGCTCTCCATTTCTCACTCTCTTCAATCCTTGGCACCCATCATTCTATTCTTTCTTTAGTTTGGCTGCTCTAAGTACCTCATAGAAATGGCATCACACAGTATTTGTCCTTGTGTGAGCCTGGCTTATTTCACTTAGCATAATGTCAAGGTTCATCTTTGTTACAGCATACATTAGAATTTCCTTCTGTTTTATAGTTGCTAATATCCCACTGTCTATATATACAATGTTTATCCATTCATCTTTTGAGGGACACTTCAGTGGCCTCCCCCTTTTGGCTATTGTGAGTAAAGCTGCCATGAACTTGGGTGTATAAATATCTCTTTGAGTCCTCCCCCTTTCAATTATTTTGGCTGTATACTCACCAAAAGTGGAGTGGAATTGTATTTAACATTTGAAGTACTATATACATATATAAAATTGTACAGCTTGATGCATTTTTATAAATTTATACACTGACTGCACCCATGGAAACAGCACCTAGATCAAGACGTAGAACACCAGCTTCTAGAGGAATGTCAGGATCACAGCAGCATGCGTTCTTTTCTTTCTTTGGTGTCACATCCATAACTGAACAAAAGTGCCTCTGCACATTATACCAGGACAGCAGGGATTACTGTGTATCTCTGCACCCCAAAATAGAACTTCAGAAGGGCTGTGGGTCCCAGGGAGACAGTAAGCCTGCCTCACCCCTACTTGCTGTGATCAGGAAAAGGAAAACCTGAAGAGTATAGAACTGAGTGTTGGACACTCATGGGAGAGAGAGAATTTGTAGAGATTCAGCCAACCTGATGGGAGGTTCCAGGACACTATTAGAGCTGGACAGAGGTGAGTCTAAATGCAAAGGAGAGAGGGGACTCCATTGAGGCACCTAATTTGCATGGATGACACTGCAGTGCTCTACACTTGTGTTGGCATCGGTGGCTACCTCTTTGTCAGTAGAGATGGAAAGCCCAAATGTGAGGGACAGACTGCCTGGCTGCTATTTGTGTCCAGCAGCTCTTAGATTTCTGAGCGGGGATTTCTGTGACTGGGAGGAAGGAGAGGAAAATGGAAGGAAGCAAACAAGAATGCCAAAGAACACCAAAATAATGTGTTTCCTGCCATCTGCTTTGGGGTTTCAGCTAGCAGTCTACTCATAGATCTCTGGGAGTATCCCACTCGTGGATCTCCCTGTCAGGTCCTGGGCATCCCCAAAGCACTAGGCAACTAAGCCCACAGCTCCTGGCTCTTTCTGTGCTCCTGCATGCAGCCTTGAAAACTAACCCTGGTAAGGAAAAACCAGAAACATGAGCTACAGTGTCATCTTCTGGAACACAAAAGAAGGTTTTTAGATGCCAGCCTGTTGATTTGTGACAGCCAAAGAAAACAAATCCTTCACTAAGAAAAGTGTCTGCTATTTCAAAAGCAAAAGCAGAGGTACATAACCTCAAACACTATGAAAAATCAAGGAAATATGGTATCACAGAAAGAATGTTAATTCTCCAGTAACTGAACTCAAAGGCATGAATATTGTGATCTAACTGATAAAAAATGCAAAATATCTATTATGAAGAAATTCAACGAGCTATAAGAACACTCAGAAAGGAAATTCAGTGAACTTAGGAATAAATTTAATGATCACAGATTCTTTATCAAAGAGACTGAAATTTTAAAAAGAACCAAATAAATTCCAGAGCAGAAGTCAATGAATGAAATAAGGAATGCATTAGTGAGCAAAAATAACAGATCTGATGAAAGAAGAAATAAGTGACTTGAATGGTAGGAGTTTAGAAATGATTCATTTAAAAGACAGAACTAAGGTTTATAAAAAGTGAAGAAACTCAGTTATCAGAAAAGCAAATACTAGGTAACTGTACCAGGAGAGAGAAGGGGGCAGAGTTTATTTAAAGAAATAATCAGAGAACTTCCCAACCCTGAGGAAGGAATTGGACATACAGGTCCATGAACATAATAGAACAACCTATTATCCCAATGCAGACAGACTGTCTCCAAGACCCAGTCTAATAAAACTGTCAAAAATCAACAGACATGTGGACATGGTTGGGGGTAGTGGGGTAGGAGATGAACTGGGAGATGGAGGCTGACACACGCAAACTACCATGTGTAAAATGGCTAGTGGGAAACATGCTACAAAGCACTGGAAGCCTGGTTTGCTGCTCTGTGATGATCTAGATGAGTGGGTGGGCGGGAGGCCCATGAGGGAGGGGATATAGGTATACATACAGCTGATTTACTTCATTATACAGCAGAAATTAATACAACACTGTAAAGCAACACTCCAAGAAAAGATCAATGATGAAGAAGCAACTAGGGAGAAATTCAAGTAACCTACAAAGTAATCCCCGAGTAAGCTATCAGTGGGTTTCTACCTGCATAAACTCTATATGCCGGAAGAGAGAAGAAGGGCATATTCAAAGTGTTGAAGGATAAAAACTGCCAACCAAAATTTAACAGCAAACCTATCCTTCAGATATGAGGAGAAATAAAGACTTTCCTAAATGAGGCCTGAAGGAGTTCACCAATAGACTTGCCTTGCAAGAAATTCTAGAAGAGTTTAAGCTGAAATGAAACCATGCCGGTGATAGGAAAACATGGAAGTTCATAATACTCTGATAAAGGTGAAAATTAGAAAACTTTTAACTTTACATTAGAATGGTTTGTTAAACACTTAATGATAGTATAAAGTTTAAATGAAAAAAAAAAACTCAAGAATAACTACTATAGCTTGCTAATAAATTTATGGCATAAAAAGGTTAATTGTGATGTCAAAACTATAAGAGGAAGATTAAAGAGGGGAACTTTTATAGGTGAACAAAGATAAGTTCCTATCAGAATAAAAAGGGCTGTTTCATCTATAAGATCTTAGCTTCTGGTTAACCAAGAAGCAAAAGTCTATTATTGAGTCATAAAACATGGGGGGGGTGGGGGGGGGAAAGGAGACTGAGCAAATTCCAGGGAAAACCATCAATTTGCTAAGGTATGCAGAGGAGGGAAAAAAAAACCAGGGGAGATGGTAAACCACCAGAAGGCAAATGATAAATTCTTGCATAATCACTAAATGTAAATGGACTGAAATCACCAGGTTAAAGGCAGACAGTAGCTTGAATGGATTAAAAAAAAAAAAAGCCAGCTCTATGCTGCCTAAGGAGACTCATCAGCCCTAAAGACACACAAAGGTTAAAAGTAAAGGGTTGGAAGAGGACAGTTCATATAAATCCTGTGTTGCACGAATTCAATGAAGTCATCCTTACAGATCTAGCCTGAGGTTCTTGCTAAGGCTCGCTGAGTTGCTGAAGACCTCTCTGGATTCCTCCTCTTAACACACATTTGCAATTTTGAAAGTCTGCAACTCGAATCTTCGTTTGTAGAGAAGCATAAGAGACTACTATGAACTACTGTAGGCCAGTAAAATGAACAATGTAGACGAAATGGACAAGTTTTTAACTAGAAAGGTAGTCTTTGAAGACTGAATCAAGAAAAAAATAGAAAATATGAACAGACGAAATACAAGTACTGAAACTTACTGTGTGATTAAAAAATTCCCAACAAAATTCCAGGACCAGATGGCTTCACAGACAATTCTACCAAACATTTAGAGAAAAGTTAACATCTATCCTTCTGAAACTATTCCAAAATTTTGCAGAGGAAGGAATACTTCCAGACTCATTCTATTAGGCCAGCGTCACCCTGATATTAAAACCAGATGAAGATACCACAGAGAAAAGAAAATTACAGGTCAATATCACTGATGAGTACAGACACAAAAATCTTCACCAAAATACTAGCAAAGTGAATCCAACTATACATTAAAAAGCCTCTTCATGAATCACAGCCTTGCCATGGCAAAGGGAACTGTATAACTCAGTGAAACTATGAGCCACGCCATGCTGATCCACCCAAGATGGACAGGTCATAGTGAAGAGTTCAGACAAAACATGGTCCACTGGAGGAGGAAATGGCAGATCACTCCTCCTTGTCGAGAGAATCCCATGAACAGTATGGAAAAGAACAAAGATATGCCATCAGAAGATGAGCCCCTCTCTGTCAGAAGGTGTCCAATATGCTACAGTGGAGGGAATTACTAACATTAATAGCTCCAGAAAGAATGAAGCAGCTACACCAAAGTGGAAATAGCACTCAGCTGTGAATATGTCTGGTGGTAAAAGTAAAGTCTGATGCTCTAAAGAATAATATTGCATAGAAACCTGGAATCTTAGGTCCATGAATCAAGATAAATGAAGTCAAGTGGGCCTCAGGAAGCATTATTATGAACAAAGTTAGTGGAGGTAAAGGAATTCCAGCAGAGTTATTTAAAATCCTAAAAGATGATGCCAAAGTGCTATACTCAGTGTGTCAGCAAATCTGGAAAACTCAGCAATGGCCACAGGACTGGAAAAGGTCAGTTTTCATTCCAATCCCAAAGAAGGGCAATGCCAAAGAATGTTCAAACTACTGTACAACTACATTCATTTCACATGTTAGCAAGGTTATGCTAAAAATCCTTGAAGCTAGGCTTCAGCAGTACATGAACTGAGAATTTCCAGATGTACAGCTGGATTTAGAAAAGGCAGAGGAACCAGAGATCAAATTGCCAATATTCGTTGGTTCATGGAGAAAGTAAGGCAATTCCAGAAAAACATGTGCTTCAAACATCTGCTTCATTGACTCTGCTAAAGCCTTTGATTATGTGGATCACAGCAAACTGTGGAAAGTTCTTAAAGAGATGGGAATACCAGATCACCTTACTTGTCTCCTGAGAAACCTGTATGCAGATCAAGAAGCAACAGTTAGAACTGGACATGGAACAACAGACTGGCTCAAAATTGGGAAAGGAGTATGACAAACCTATATACTGTCACATTGCTTATTTAATTTATATGCAGGGTACATGTGAAATGCCAAGCTGGAGGAATTGTAAGCAGAAATCAAGATTTCTGGGAGAAACAGCAACAACCTCAGATGATACCACTTTAATGGAAGAAAGTGAAGATGAATTAAAGAACCTCTTGATGAGGGTGAAAGAGGAAAGTGAACAAGCTGGCTTAAAACTCAAGAAAACTAAGATCATGGCATCTGCTCCCATCACTTCATGGCAAATAGAAGGAGAAAAACAGAAGCAGTGACAGGTTTTATCTTCTTGGGCTCCAAAATCATTGGAGACAGTGACTGTAGCCATGAAATTAAGATACTTGCTTCCTGGAACAGAACCCATGATAAATCTAGACAGCATATTAGAAAAGCAAAGACACATCACTTTGCTGACAAATGTCCATATAGTCAAAGCTATGGTTTTTCCAGTAGTCATGTACAGATGCAAGAGTTGGACCATAAAGATGGCTAAGTGCCTAAGAATTCATGCTTTCGAATTGTGGTCCTGGAGAAGACTCTTGAAACTCTGCTGGACTGCAAGGAGATCAAACCAGTCAATCCTAAAGGAAATAAACCCTTAATATTAATTAGGGGGACTGATGATGAAGCTGCAGCTCCAATACTTTGGCCACCTGATGCGAAGAGCTGACTCACTGGAAAATATCCTGATGCTGGGAAAGACTGAGGGCAAAAGGAGAAGGGGGAGGCAGAGTATGAATTTGAGCAAACTCTGGGAAATAGTGGAGAACAGTGGAGCCATGTATACTGCAATCCATGGGGTCGCAAAGAGTCGGACATGACCTAGCAACTGAACAACAACAACATACGTACACTATGACCAAGTGAGATTTATCCCAGGTATGCAAAGATTTTTCAATATCCACAAATCAGTGTGATACACGATAGGAAAAATTGAAAAATAAAAACTATATGATCATCTCAGTAGAGAAAAAGCTTTTGATAAAATTTAACATCCATTGGGAAAAAAAGTCTCTCCAAAAAGTGGGCATATAGGGAAACATATACCTTAATATAATAAAAGCCATATATGACAAACCCACAGCTACCATCATACTCAACAATGAAAAGCTGAAAGCTTTTTTTCTAAGGTCAGGAATAAGACAAGGATGTCCACTCACACCACTTTTATTCAACATAGCTTTGGAAGTCGGCAATCAGAAAAGAAATGAAAGGAATCCAAGTTGGAAAAGAAGTGACACTGTCACTGTTTGCTGATGACATGATTCATAGAAAATCCTAAAGATGTCACTGGAAAACTACTAGAGCTGATCGATGAATCTGGTAAAGTTGCAGAATACAAAATTAATACACAGAAATCTCTTGCATTGCTATTCACTAACAATGTAAGATCAGACAGGGAAATGAAGGGAACAATCCCACTTACCACTGCATCAAAAAGAATAAAATACCAAGGAATAAACCTACCTAAGGAGACCAATAACCTTAACCTGTACTCCAAAAACCACAAGACACTTATGTAAGAAATCAAATGTTATATAAATAAATGTAAAGATACACCATGATTTGGGATTTGATGAATCAATGTCATCAAAATGACTAGACTACACAGTACAATCTACAGATTCAGTGCAATCCCTATCAAACTATCAATGGCATTTTTCAGAGAACTAGAACAAAATTTTTAAAAATTTGTATATAAACCCAAAAGCAATCTTGAGATACAAAACAAAAAAACAGATCTGGTGGAATCAGGCACTTTTGAGTTTGTACTATACTATAAAGCTAAAGCAATCAAAACTCTCCTGGTACTGGCACAGAAGCAGAAATATACATCAATGGGACAGAATAGAGAGCACAGTAATAAGCTTACCCACCTGTAGTCAATTAATCTACTACAAAGGAGGCAAGACTATATAACAGAGAAGACAGTCTCTTCAGTAAGTCACACTGGAAAACTGGGCAGCAGCTTGTAAAAAATGAAATCAGAACATTCTCTAACATCATGAACAAAAATCAACTCAACAGATTAAAGACCTAAATGTAAAACCAGAGAACACAGAACTCCTAGAGGAAAACACATGCAGGACACACTTTGACATAAATTGCAGCAATTTTTTTTTTAGATTTGTCTCCTAGAGTAATGGAAATAAAAACAAAAATAAATAAATGGGACCTAACTAGACCTAAAATCTTTTGTACAACAACAGAAACCATAAAATGAAACTACAACCTATGGAATGGAAGGAAATATCTGCAAATGATACAAGGGATTAATCTCCAAAATATATAAACACCTCACACAGCTCAATTAAAGAAAATCCACTCAAAAAATGGACAGAAGATCTAAATGTATACTTCTCAAAAGATGGCATACAGAAGGTGAAAAGGCACATGAAAAAAATGCTCATCACTAATTATTAGAGAAATGCAAATCAAAATTACAGTGAGGTGTCACTTTACACCAGTTAGAATGACCATCATCAAAAAAACCTACAAACAGATGTGTAGATTTCTACACACCCTGGAGAGCATGTGGAGCAAAGGGAATTCTCCACTGTTGTTGAAAATGTAAACTAGCATAGCCACTATGGAGAACAGTACAGAGATTCCTTAAGAAATTAAAAAGTTACCATATGATCTTTCAATCCCATTCCTGTGCACATATCCAGAGAAAACCATAAATCAAAGTCAAAAAGATATATATACTTTCCAGGTGGCACTAGTGGTAAAGAACTAGCCTGCCAGTGCAGGAGATGTGAAAGTCTCAGGTTTGACCCTTGGATCAGGAAGATCCCCTGGGGAAGGGAATGGCAACCCACTCCAGAATTCTAGCCTGGAGAATTCCACGGACCGAGGAGCCTGGCAGGCTACAGTCAATGAGGTAGCAAAGAGTTGCACATGACTGAGTGACAAAGCACAGCAGAGCATATGTAAATGTATATATGTGTATATACATATATTTATCTGAATCACTTTCCAATGCAACTGAAACTAACACAACATTGTAAATCAACTGTACTTCAAAAAACTTTTAATTTAAAAATACATTAAGCAAATATAGATCTAAATGGATAAAGAGACAACAATATAATAAAGGGGGTTTCAGTATCCCACTGGTAAGAATGGATATGCCATCCAGATAGAAAATAAGGAAACGTTTGAATTGAACCACACTTTAGAACAAAAGGACCTAACATATTTATAGAACATTCCATCCAACTGCAGCAGAATACATATTCTTCACAAATGCACATAAAACAATCTCCAGAATAGATCATATAATAGTGCACAAGACAAATTTTAGCAAATTTAAGGTCTAAATCAAAACAACTATCTTTTCTAACCATGACTAGTATAAAAGTAGAACATGGAAAGGCTGGAAAATATACATATGTGAACTAGACAAAACATTTCTGAACTACCAAGGGGTCAAGAAGAAACCAAAGGGGAAAAAATTATCTCAAAATAAATGAGGAAGTAAGAACAACATATCCAAACTTATAGTATATAGCAAAAGTGGTTCTGAAAAGAATTTTCAGTGGAAAAATGTGTATACTACAAAATTATGAAGATTTTAATAGCCAAAATTTATACCACAAGGGAATAAAAAAGCAGAACAAATTAACCCCAAAGTTAGCAGAAGGAAGAAAATAAGGATCAGAACAGAAATAAATCAGAGACCAAAATATCAATAGAAAATATCATCAAAATTAAGAGCCAATTCTTCCAAAAGATAAACGAAATAGACATGCTTCTAAACTAAACTAAGAAAAAAAAAATTAGCAATGAAAAGAGGAGACATTACAATTGATACTAGAAATAAATAGGGTAATAAAAGACCATTATGAATAATTATGTGCTGACATATTAAACTAGAAGAAATGAATAAATTTCTAGAAACACACAATCTATCAGGACTGAATCGGGAAGAAACAGAACATCTAAACAAAGCAAGTAAAGAGATTGAATTTTAAAAACCTCACAATGGGGAAAACCCCAGGACCTGATGGTTTCACCAGTGAATTCTACCAAACATATAAAAAAAAATTAAGACCCATTCTCCTCAAACTTCCAAAAAAGTGAGCAAGAGGGAACACTCCCACATATATTGTACAAGGCCATCATTACCCTGATATGAAAGCCAGATAAGGACACCACAAGAAAATATTCCTCATATATATAAATGCAAAATTCTCAACAAACTATTAGCAAACTGAATTCAAGAATACATTAAAAAGGTTTATATGCAATGACCAAGTAGGATTTATCCCTGGGATACAAGATGGTTTGCCATACACAAATAATGAATATAATACATCACATTAATTAATGAAAGATAAAAATCACATGATCATCTCAGTATACACAGAAAAGGCATTTTACAGAATACAACAGCCTTCCAAGATAAAAACACTTAAAAGAAGGGATATAGAAAGAATATACCTCAACTTAATAAAGATGGTATTCAACAAACCCATAGCTAAATCATACTCAGTGGTAAAAGGCTGAAAGGTCTCCCTCTTAAGATCAGGGAGAGAAGAAAGCTTACTCTCACCACTTTAATTCCATACAGCATTGGAAGTCCTAACTAGAGCAATCAGGTAAGACAAATGACACACAAACTGGAAAGGAATAAGTAGAATTGTTGCTATTTGCATATGCTATCCAATTTTATACATAAAAAATCCCAATGACTCAGTGAAAAAACTGTTGGAACTAACCAAAAATTTTATTAAAGTTGCAGGACACAAAATCAACATACAGAAATCAATTGCTTTTCTATACAGTAATGATGAAATGTCTGAAAAATAAATGATTTCCTTCACATTGGCACCAAAATCAATACTTAAAAAATTTAAGGAAGTGAAAGATATGTATAATAAAATTACAAGACTTTGCTGAAAGAAATCAAGGACACAAAGACATTCTTTGTTCGTGGATTAGAAAAATAATGTTTAAAATGTCCATACTTCTCAAAGCCATTTATAGATTTAAAGCAAAGCCCACCAAAATACCAATGGCATTCTTCACAGAAATAGAAAAAGAAATCCTAAAATTTGCATGAAACCACAGAAGACTTTAAATAGCCAAAGCAATACTGAAGATAAAGAACAGAAGTAGAGGTATCATACTTCCTAATTTCAAACTACTACAAAGCTGTCGTCATAAAAACACTATGGTATTGACACAAAAATAGACAGAGACCAATAGAACAGAACAGAGAGCCCAGAATTAAATCCCTGGATATATGGTCAATCTAACCTGACAAAGGAAGCAAGAAACCCAATGGGGAAAGGATATTTCTTTAACAAATGGTGTTGGGAAAAGTGGATAAAAACATGCAGAACAATTAAAGTGGACCCATCTCTTAATACCACTCACAAAAATTAACTTGAAATGGATCAAACATTTGACCTGATACTATAAAACTCCTAGAAAAAAATGTAGGAAGAATTTCCTCAACACTGGTCTTAGCAATGACTTTTTTGATATAACACCAAAAAACACAAATGACAAAACGCAAAAATCAACAAAAGGGACCACATCAAACTTAAAAGCATCTGCACAGCAAAAGAAACAATTAACAAAACGAAAAGGCAATCAAGAGAATGGGGAGAAAATTTTGCAAACCATATATTAGACAAATTAATATCTAAACTATATAAAGAGCTCATAAAACTCAGTAACAAAGTAAAATCCAATTAAAAATGTGAAGAACTAGGGCTTCCTTGGTGGTCCAGTCATTAAGAATCTGTCCTGCAATGCAGGGGACACCAGTTTGATCCCTAATCCAGGAAGATCGCATATGCCATGGACCAACTAAGCCTGTGTACCACAACTATTGAGCCTGTGGTCTACAGCCTGAGAGCCACAACTACTGAACCCATGTGCTGCAACTACTGAAGCCCACACACCCTAGAGCCTGTGCTCCACAACAGGAGAAGCCAAGAAGCCTGTGCACCACCACTAGAGAATAGCCTCCACTCACTGCAACTAGAGAAAGCCCACAGGCTGCAAGGCAGACCCAGCACAGCTGAAAATAATTTAGTACTTTTTAATAGTGTGAAGAACTAAATAGACTGTTTTCCAAAGAACACACCCAAATGGCCAAAAGGTACATGAAAAATGTTTAATATCACTCATCAGGGAAATAAAAATCAAAGCTGCAACCAGTTATCACCTCACACTCACACATTACAGTTATCACACTCACACCTCACCTCACACATTATAATGCTATCAACAATAATAGAAGAAATAAGTGCTAGTGATGATATGGCAGGTGGAACCATTGCACACTGTTGCTGAGAATGCAAATTTGTTCAACCACGAAAGAAAATAATATGGAGATTCCGGAAAAAAATTAAAATAGATTTACTATGGAAAAAATAAAGAGGGGGATATCAAACCAGTCAATCCTAAAGGAAATCAACCCTGAATATTCACTGGAAGGACTGATGCTGAAGCTCCAATACTTTGGCCACCTTAAGTGAAGAGCTGACTCATTGAAAAAGACTCAGATGCTGGGAAAGAATGAAGGCAGGAGGAGAAGATCTGGGCAAAGGTTTAGCCCAGCTATGCAGAGACAGAGTGGAGCACTGGGGTGTGATCTAAGTGGAGCTGCAGAGCCCACTGTCAGCACAGACTTTGGGCAGCGGTGAGCTTGCAGTGGACACTGATGGCACACCAGTGGGCAGCTCCACAAGAGCATGCAACAACTGAGTCCTGAATCTTGGTAGACAAGCCCTGAACAAAAATACACAGTGCTTGTTTCCCATGAGAAAGCCCAACTCTGCCCTCTCCACACCACAGGTTAGCACTAACTGGGGCAGAGAGATTCTAGAAGTCAGCCATAGAGGCACCCCATATCTCAGGCAGCACCACCACCCAAACAATTCCTGCAGTCACAATGCTCCAACTGTCAACCACAGACTATCTCATACCAGAGTCTTGCACCAGATCTAGGACAAAGACAACAGAGAAAGACATGGAATCATGGCCTGCTTCTGAGTGGAACTGTACACCAATATGGGCAGTGTATAGGTCCTCTGTGACTGGACAGGCCTCACCTGCTTCAGGAATCACCTTCTTTTTAGGTAGGGCACACACTCAAAGGCAATAGAGCCTGACTGAACCTGGAGCCTCAGGGCTTCTACTCCAACAATTAGAGAACAAACCCTACTCCCAACAGATTGGTGACAGCAACCAAGCAAAGAAGAAGCCCCACCTCAAATCCTACACAGGCTCTAGATACTACCACACCAACCACACCACCTGTCAAGGGGATAATGGCCAGCACACTCTAGGAAAGACATGGCTGGCATCCGTATTGAAATTAGCCCTTGCACCAAAAATATTGGACACACACAGTTTACACAGGGACACTGTCGCACAAAAACTCTTTAAGACCACAGTAGATAACTTTCTCCAAAATTCATAAAGACAGAGAAAGTTAATTAAAATGAAAAACCAGAGGGACTATTTCCAATTAAAAGAACAAGGAAACCTCCTGAAAGAGTAAGGAAACACCTCCCAAGTCTGCTAGACCCTAAATTCAAAAAGGAGATAATAAAAATGCTAAAAGAATTAAGAAAGATTACTGATAAAAATGCAGATCATTGTCACAAGGAACTAGAAGCTATAAAGAAGAATCAACTGAAAGAAGTAACTCAATTGCCATGGTAAAACCAATGAATAGCAGACTAAATGACACAGAATTGAGAATAATCCAATTAGAACAGCTGGCAGAAGGACAAATGGAAAAAAGAAAACAACATATGAGATCTATGAGACAATATAAAACCTATGCATAATAGAAGTTTCAGGAGAAGATATTGTGAAGAAGATTGAAAATGTTTCTGAAGAAATTATGGCTGAAAACTTCTCAAGCCTCAAGAAAGAAACAGATATCCAGGTACAAGAAGTACAGAGAGTCACAAACAAGATGAATCCAAACAGACACACACCAAGACGTGTCATAATTAAGACGGCAAAAGTTAAGAGTAGATTCTAAAGGTAGCAAGAGAAAAAGGATCAGTTACAAGGGAATCCCCATCAAGCTATCAGTTGATCTCTCTACAGAAACCCTGCAGGTCAGAAGGGAGTGGCATAGTATATTCAAAGTACTGAAAGGGAAAAATCTACAACCTGATACTCTACCCAGTAAGATCATCATTTAGAATAGAATGGACAATAAATCATTTTTCAGGCAAGTTAACTAAAAGAATTTAGCGATTCTAAACCTATCCTAAAAGAAATATGGAAGGGTCTCTAAATAGAAAAGCAGCAAGATCATAGAAAATAAAAAATCACAATAGGAAAGGCAACTATATAAATGGATTGAAGATCACTTAAACAAGCAGGACATGGATTAAAAGCAACCAAAAAATTATAAAAGTTATTATAACTAAAACGGTAAAAGGATAAGCAAGAAGATGTAAAACAGGACATCAAAATTCACAAAATGTGAGAGAAGAGAGTATAAAAATGTAGATCTAGAATGTGTTTGAATTTGAATGACTCACTTTGAAACAGATGTAGTCACGGGTCAACATACTTGATTTCCATGGCAACCATAAATCAAAAAGCAACAGATTCACAAAAACCAAAAAGAAAGGAACTCAAGCATTATACAAAAGAAAGTCATCAAACTGCAAAAGGAAAACCCAAAATAAAAAAGAACTACAAAAACAACTGGAAAACAAAGTTTAAAATGGCAATACATACTTATCAAAAATTACTTTAAATGTCAGTGAACTAAATGCTCTGATCAAAAGATGCAGATTGGATAAAAATGCAAGAATTTGGTATATTGCCTACAAGAGACTTTCTTCAGAGCACCAGACACAGAGACTGAAGAAAAGTGATGAAAAAAGGTAATTCATGCAAGTAGCAATGACAAGAAAACAGGAGTAGCAATACTCATATCAGACAAAACAGACTTTAAAACAAAGGCCACAGAGAAAAACAAAGAAGGGCGTTATATATAAACAGATCAGTATAAGAAAAGGATATTAAACTCATCAACATATATGCACCCAATATTGGAGAACCTAAATATATAAAACAAATACTACACCAAGTATAAAGAGAGAAACTGACAATAACACAATAATAGTAGGGGATTTTAATATTCCACTGACATTAATGTATAGATTATCTAGACAGTCAGTAAGACAACAGAAGTCCTAAATGACACGACAGACTAGTCAGACTTAATATCTACAGGAACAAAGCAAAAACAGACTACATCTTTTCAAGAAAAGAAATGTTTTCTAGGATAGGCCACACACTAGGTCACAAAATAAGCCTCAATTAATTAAATAGTATGAAATTAGAAAACAAAAATGAAAAGAAAAATGGGAAAAGAACAAACACATTGACACTAAACAATATGCTACTGAAAACCAAAGGGTAAATAGTGAAGTCAAACAAGAAATCAGAAAATATCTCGAGATGAACAAAAATGGAAATACAACCTTACTAAATCTGTGTGATGTAGCAAAATAATTTTAAGAGGAAAGTTCATAAGCAATACGAGCCTTCCCAAGAAACAAGAAAAATCTCAAACAACTGAAACTACCACCTAAAATAATTAGAAAGAGAACAACCAAAAACAAAAAACCCCACAAAGACAGCAGAAGGAAGAAAATAACAATCAGAGAGGAAATAAGAGATAAAAAGTGATAGAAAAAAATCAATAAAAAACAAGAGTTGGCTTTTTCAAAAGATAAACAAAACTAACAAACTTTTAACCAGGCTAACCAAGAAGAAAAGAGAGAGGAACCAAATAAAATAAGAAAGGGAAGAGGAGAAATAACAACTGATACCGTGAAATACAAAAAAATCATAAGAGAGTACTATGAATAGTTATACGCCAACAAATTGGATGGCCTAGGAGAAATGGACAAGTTTACAGAAACATGCAGCCTGCCAAGACTGAGCAAGAAGAAATAGATAATTTGAACATAATAATCACTAGAAGTGAAATAGAATTTGTAATAATAAAGGTCTGTGAAAACAGTCCAGAACAAATGGCTTCAGTGGGGAATTTTAACAAACATACAGGAAGAATGTATACCACGGAAGAGCAGGAGACACTCCCAAAGTCATTCTATGACGCATTCATCACCCTGATAACTAAACCAAACAAAGTCACTACCAAACAACAAAATTACAGGTTGATATCTCTGATGAGAATAGATGCAAAAATATTAAATAAAATATTAGCAAACTGAAGCTAACAATGCATAAAAAGAATCATACCTCAGGATTAAATCAAATTCATTCCAAGGTCCCAAGGATGGTTCAACATGCTCAATGTGATACACCATATTAACAAAAGGAAAGACAAAAGCCACATGATCATTTCAATAGACACAGAAAAAGTACTGGGCAAACTTCAACATTCACTCATGATAAAAACTCTTACCAAAGTGGGTCTACAGAAAATGTATCTCAACATAATAAAAACCGTTTATAACAAACCCACAGCCAACATAATACTCAACAGTGAAAATCTGAAAGCCTTAAATTCAACAACCATCCAAGGAGGCTCACTCTCACCATGTCTATTTAAGATAGTATTGGAAGTCCTAGCCACAGCAATCAGATAAGAAAAATTTTTAAATGTCCACGTTGGGAGGGAAGATTGAAACATGTCACTATTTGAAGATGGCATGGTACTTTATATAGAGAACCCTAAAGTCTCCACACAAAATCTATTCACTCTAATGAATGAATTCAGCATGGTTGTAACATATAACATTAATATACAGAAATCTGTTACATTTCTTTACATTAATAATGAAGTATCAGAAACAGGAAGTACAAAAACGACCCATTTTAAATTACACCAAAAAATAAAATACCCAGGAATAAAAACCAAGGAGATTAAAGATCTATATACTGAAAACTATAAAACACTGAAAAAGAAAATTTAAGATGATTCAAAGAAGGGAAAGATAGTCCACACTTTTGGACTGGAAGAATTTTGTTAAAATGGCCATATTAATCAAAGCATTCTACAGATTTAATGCAGTTTCTATGAAAATATCCTTGACCTTTTTTTTGTTTTTTACAGAACTAGAAAAAATAATCTTAAAATTTATATGGAACCACAAAGTAATCCTGAGGAAAGAGAACAAAAGTGGAGGCATAATCTTCCAGAATTCAGAGAAATAAATTTATTCAGAGAAATAAACCCACAAACCTATGGTCATTTAATTTACAACAATGCAGGCAAGAACATAAAATGGAGAAAAGACAGTCACTTTAACAAGTGGTGTTGCAAATGCTGCTACGTTTAAATCAATGAGATTAGAAAACTCCCTTACATTAAATACAAAGATAAACTAAAATGGTTTAAAGACATATATGTAAGACATGATACCATAAAACTCCTCGAAGAGAATATAGGCAAAACATTCTTGGACAAAAATCATAGCAGCATTTTCTTAGATAAATCTAAGATGAAGAATCAATCAGTTCAGTTCAGTTGCTCTGTCATGTCCAACTCTTTGCGACCCCATGAATTGCAGCACGCCAGGCCTCCCTGTCCATCATCAACTCCCGGAGTTCACTCAAACCCATGTCCATCGAATTGGTGATGCCATCCAGCCATCTCATCATCTGTCGTCCCCTTCTCCTCCTGCCCCCAATCCCTCCCAGCATCAGAGTCTTTTTCCAGTGACTCAACTCTTTTCATGAGGTGGCCAAAGTACTGGAGTTTCAGCTTCAGCATCAGTCCTTCCAATGAACACCCAGGGCTGATCTCCTTTAGGATGGACTGGTTGGATCTCCTTGCAGTCCAAGGGACTCTCAAGAGTCTTCTCTAACATCACAGTTCAAAAGCATCAATGCTTCTGCGCTCAGCCTTCTTCACAGTCCAACTCTCACATCCATACATGACCACTGGAAAAACCATAGCCTTGACTAGATGGACCTTTGTTAACAAAGCAATGTTTCTGCTTTTGAATATGCTATCTAGGTTGGTGATAACTTTCCTTCCAAGGAGTAAGTGTCTTTTAATTTCATGGCTGCAGTCACCATCTGCAGTGACCTTGGAGCCCCCAAAAATAAAGTCTGACAATGTTTCCCCATCTATTTGCCATGAAGTGATGGGACTGGATGCCATGATCTTAGTTTTCTGAATGTTGAGCTTTAAGCCAACTTTTTTACTCTCCTTTTTCACTTTCATCAAGAGGCTCTTTAGTTCTTCACTTTCTGCCATAAGGGTGGTGTCATCTGCATATCTGAGGTTACTGATATCTCCCAGCTATCTTGACTCCAGCTTGTGCTTCCTCCAGCCCAGTGTTTCTCATGATGTACTCTGCATATAAGTTAAATAAGCAGGGTGACAATATACAGCCTTGATGTATTCTTTTTCCTGTTTGGAACCAGTCTGTTGTTCCATGTCCAGTTCTAACTGTTGCTTCCTGACCTGCATACAGATTTCTCAAGAGGCAGGTCAGGTGGTCTGGTATTCCCATCTCTTTCAGAATTTTCCACAGTTTATTGTGATCCACACAGTCAAAGGCTTTGGCATAGTCAATAAAGCAGAAGTAGATGTTTTTCTGAAACTCTCTTGCTTTTTCAATGATCCAGCGGATGTTGGCAATTTGATCTCTGGTTCCTCTGCCTTTTCTAAAACCAGCTTGAACATCTGGAAATTCACAGTTCACGTATCGTATAACTCAATGTCCAAGAAAATCAATAATCCTAATAAAAAAAGGGGAGAAGACCCCAACAGACATTTTTCCAAAGGCATACAGATGGCTAAAGGTATGTGAAAAGATGTTCAGTATCACTGATTTTAGAGAAATGCAAGTCAAAACCACAATGAGGTATCACCTCACACTGGCCAGAATTGCTATCATCCAAAGTCTACCAATAAATAGAGAAGTTGTAAAGAAAAGGGAACCCTGTACACTGTTGTTGGAAAGGTACATTTATGTAGCCACTAGGGAAAACAGTATGGAGGTTCCTTGAAAAACTGAAAACAGAGTTACCATATGATTCAGCAATCCTACTCCTGGGCATACATCTGGAAAAGATGAAAACTCTATTCAAAAAGAGACATGCACCCTGATATTCATAGTGGCACTATTTAAAATAGCAAAGACAAGGAAACAACCTGATGTCCATTGACAGATAAATGGATAAAGAAATTGTGGTAAATAACTGAATATTATTTAGTCATAAAAAAGATGGTATTGTTTCCATTTCTAGCAATATGGGTGGATCTAGAGAATATTATACTTAGTGAAGTATATTAGATGAAAAAGACAAATACTATATGATATCACTTATATGTGGAATCTAAAAATAATGGAAATAAGTTTATATAAAAAACAAAAATAGACTCTCAGAGGAAACACAGTTATGGTTATCAAAGGGGAGAGAGAAGAAGGGTCAAATTAAGAGTCTGGGATTAACAGTTTCAAACTACTATATATAAAATAGACAAGCAACAGGATTTGTTGTATAGCACAGGGAAATATATTCAGTACCTTATAATACCCGTAATGATATATAATCTGAAAAAAACCTGTAACTGACACAATATTATAAATCAACTATACTTCAATAAGAAAGAAAATTGCTGGTGATTCTAAATTCAAAAAAGATCCACAAATTCCACAAGGATTTCAAAGAGATATATGTATTTCCATGTTTATTGCAGCATTATTCACAATAGCCAAGATACAGAAGCAACTTAAGTGTCCATCAACAGATGAATGGATAAAAAAGTGGTGTATATATATGTAATGGAATATTACTTAGCCAAAAAAGGAGGACATCCTGTCATTTGAGACCCATGGATGGGCCTTGATCACATTATATCAATACTAAGTATAATATCACTTAATGTGGAATCTAAAAAAGCCAAACTAGTAAAAACAGAGAGTAAAATGGTGATTACTAGGTGATGGGATGGGGAGATAGGACAGAAGTTTAAAGATATAAACTTACAAGTAGTAAATAAGTCCTAGAACTCTAATGCATAGAATAGAAGATATAGACAATGATATTATAATCAACAAACTTTCTAAAAGATTAGAACTTAATTCCAACCACTAGAAAAGAGAATAATTAGGTAGTGTGATAGTGGTGCTAATTACCACAACAACAGCAATTATAATATGTAAATGTAACAAATTAACATCATACACGTTAAATTTATGCAATATTAGATGTCAAATATATTGTAATTTTTTTAAAAAAAGCAGAACATTACTAGCACTTGTAGAAGTCTCCTTTTTGCTCTTGTCTCACTTCTAACCCCAAGAGTTAGAACTATCCTAACAACATATATAATACTCACTTATTATTAAGCATTGCATAAAACCACACAGTATGGATGGTAGCAGGTAGGTACACAGGTGCGGAATCACTGGATTATAAGGTTTGGTATATGTTCCCATTTTCCAAAAGGGATTATTCAATTTATATTCCAACCATGTAGGAGAGCTCTGGTTGTTCTTATCTTCAACAAAACTCAAGAGTTTCTTTTTCATTTTAGTCATCCTGGTAGGTATACATATTTTAGCAAAACAAGGAAACAAAACAGATATAGAAAGTGATACTGTTTAAATATCTCCTGCCATTCTCCTTAGTGATTACAGAACTTATATGAGAATAAGTTCTAAGAAGTAAATATACAGATTTTAGTTTCCATGTGCTGGTTGAATGTGAGCCTAGCATTTAGTGGTATACATTTATACAACATGGCCTTTCAGCAATCTAATGGTTTCCTTAGGTACTCACCCACTGAACATGTTGTTCTAAGACTGGAGGATCATCTATGCAGATGGATAGTTCTATGTGGGTCTCAAAATGGCGTATTTCCAAGCAATTTAGACCACCGCTGACCTCCCCCTTATTTGCTGACTTTAGGACCCAACCTCACCTAAGATATATGTATTTGAAGGAGCTAGAAAATGCGTGAGCTAAGAAGATAACAAAATATCCTAGCCCCTCCAAAGAGCCAGGTGTGTGTAGAATCATACTATCCTGGTATCCAGTATGCAAAGTGAGGACAGAGTTATGCAGTTGTTGGGACTAGACCTCTCGACTCCAAGACCAGTGCAGCCTTACTTAGGCCACACATCAGTCCTCAGAGTTAACCTTTTCTACCTTCATTGCACTGTATCACATCCTCTGAGTTGTAGATCATGACTGAAAGCTCTAGGGTGAGTGAGGACCTTTTGGGTTCGCTCAGTTCTTTAAAGCAATCCCCTTGTTTTCTAACGTAATGGAGACATCCTATTCAAAACACCTGTAAGACAGGCAGGTTCTCATGAACATTTGTGGGCATTGTACCAGACATGAAGCTACTGTTTCCCAGCTGAAAACTCTGACTTATATATGCTACTTTGTTATGCTTGGGCTAGGAGAGCACACCGGTTGGAAAGGGGAGGGGGTACATTAGAGGTAGATGGGCCTGCAAGAAGAGAAAGGACAGAAGACTTTCTTCTTGTGGCCTCCTTTCTATTATGTCAGCATCCCCTCAGCCTCCCTTCTTTATTCCAGCACTGGCAGTGCCTTCTGGTAGCAGGAAGTGGATCCAATGCAGTTCTAGTATTTGCTGAAGTAGCTTTCTTGTGCCCCCCACCTCCAGACACCAGGATCTTCTGACAAGTGTACAATCCTCAGAGGGCAGAGCCCAGCTTCCCAGAGCCCTCTCTCTAAACTCAGAGCACCAGCACCAGCCCCTCAGAACCCTCTTTTCCAAGATCCGAGTGTCAGCTCTGTGGTCCTCTTCTTTAAACCTCTAATTTCTAATAATTCCACCCTCTCTTCTTTATTGTTTAACCCTTAGGTATATAGCTGCTTCTAGTAATTTCCTCCTCTACCATACTTTAAACTGTTATTTGGCCTTTTTAGTTATTCACTTAATAATTATACCTACTTAACCCTTCTCTCTACTAAAACCCTCCCCAAATCTGGTGTGGCCTCTGTCCCCTGACTAAACTTGACTGATAGATCATTATCCCATTATGTCTTTCCTGATAGTTTTCAAGGAAGAATAGGTGTTACACCCCCAAATTACAGATCAGAAAACCAAGGCAGTAGCAAAGTGTGACTTTTCACCTAATTAGCAGAACTAAAATTGGATACCTAAGCTTTTAGGCCATGGCTCTTTTCAGTACTTGTGCCTTCTCCTTGACTGTTTCCACACACCCCCCTACACACACCCCAGTTTATGTTATCGCCCTAAGAGAAGAACTGAGAAAAGGAAGATCATTTGGCTTGTTGGAAGATCAGTGTTTGTTGTTTTATTTCTTACTGTGTTTGATCAAGTGACACATGTCCTGGACTAATCTTTTTTTTCTAGGATATTATATTCTCCAGGGAAGAGCTAGTCTTCCAGTCTCCCCCTCCACCCCTACTCCTAAATAAATTATTATTTCTCCACTTAAAAAGGAATACCCTGAAGGATTCTATCAATTATTAGAGGTCTGTATTATCTCTGAGCACTTTGTTCTCAAGCTTGTCTCTCCAAAGCTTCCTGCCTCACATTCTCTCTCTGTCAGGGACCCAAGGCACTGTTTTTTAAAACCTAATTAATTCACGTATTTCAGGAGGTATCCTGCCATGCAAGACCTATTCTCCAAGTTCATTGCTGCATTGAATTTTGATAGTCTGCACCAGCTCCATCAGCCTAAGTAGATTCTACCCTTACCATACAATCTTTTCTTTATCCCCAAATCTGATGCCACCAAGATCACTTCCATAGCTCTTCAACTTTGCTGTTAAAGTATACCCATTTATTTATTAATGAATAAATAAATTCATTTATTTAACCAAGGTCTGCTAAATCTCTCCAGAGAGTTTCTCCCTCCTGTCTTTTCTCTTGCACTGATGACCTTTAGTGTTTGTTTTGGCTATAGCCCTTTCTTCATCCTGACTGATATTATATATTTTTGTGCTATAAACGTTACCCACTAGATTGTTATTATAATTTCAATAATAATGTTTATTGTACGTGCCGGGCACTGTGCTCACTGTTTTACAGGTACTCCTCATAGCAAGAGCAGCAGGCAGGCACTATTACTTGTATTTGACAGAAACTGAGGCTCAAGGTGATTTTGATGGTGTTCAGTCTATAGCCCAAAAGCAGAGAGCTGAGATGTGAACCTGAACACACTGATTCTGGCACCTGGGCTCTTAATATATACACTATGTACTGCTGCCTGTCAAGAGAATTATTCATCTTTCTGCCTTTTTTGCATGAAAATGATGGCACTGACTTCCTTTTCAATAGAATATGTATGCTAAATTGCTTTACTATGAGTATGTGGTTGGCTTTTTTTCCCAACAAATGATCTTCTTACACAGTTTCGACATTTTTAGATGTGAATATAGGACACAAATGTACTTGCCAGATAGGAACTCAGTTGTTGAAAAAATGCCTAGAAAAACTCAGATTATACAAAAATATTTAACTATTATCTTTGAGTGGTGCTACTCTGGGCTATTTCTTCATATTTGCTCTATTTTCCATCCTTCTATAATGAAAAACATTACAGAATGTTGAAATGTCAATTTTGTGCTGGTTTCAGAAGTCAGGTCAGTCTGCTACTTACCAAGAGACTTAGTGGGTGACTTATCAGTGAATTTGTAACTTTTTCTAAATTATACACATCATCACTGTTTAAAAAGATGAGTAGCTCTACACCATCTACCAAGATGGTGACATAAAACGTTCATGACTTTGCTCCTCCCTCAACCAAGAACAATAACTAAGAACTCTTCACAGACAAAACATCACTGAGAGAATCCTAGAACATAGGGGTGAGGCTGACAACCCCCTGCAACACAGAGACTAAGACAGATTACATTAGATGGGTAAGAGGAGTGGCTTATGCTACTGTATCACCCAACCCCCAAGGCTGGCATAGAGGTATCCACACAGAGAGGATCTCCCCTGAGCCTACAGTTCCACCAGGGGGAAAAGAAAGCCCAAGATGGTTATTCAGTTCCCCCAGTGTTATGGGTTGCTTTTGGGGAGCCTCCAATCTGGCTTCACCCCATGGAAACTGCAAGAGAATCTAATCTGCAGGGCTTGACCACTGGGCATCTGTTTATGATAGAGAAAGGGAAGGAGCTTGCAACAACCAGCAACTGGACTCTGGCAGACTCTACCTGAAGCACCCTTCTTAGTAGTCTCAAGCAGAGGCTTTGCTCTTCTTTAGAACCAGGTCAGTGGTACAGCCTGACCAGGGTACTGGATGAGGTGCAAGTCTGTCAGATTTGGGCCCTCAAACAAAGACTTGCTGGCCCTTGAACATCGTCTGTCCCCACCCAGGCAGGGGAACTGAGTCATAGCCTAGCCTACTCCTGAATATAGCTCCTGACACTGTCTGACCAAAAAGACTGCCAAGAACACCTGGAAGCTATGTAGCTCAGCAGTATTTGATCAGAAAGTACAGCAGGCAGAACTGATAGGCTTCAAAGCCAAGACAATGACCCTATTTGGCCAGGGAGCTTGGGGCATGGATCAGCCTGAGTCAAGACCATGAAGAACCTTACCAGCTTTGGAGCTGGTTCTCCCACTGTGCCCAGGCAGTTAAATGATTCATAGCCCTGTCCATTGTTGAATGCATCCTCCAGCCTGTCCAACCAGGAAACCTAACTAGACCACACAGAAAGAAGCAAAGCTCATCTAACAGCCTTGTTGACAGTGGTACTTGTTCAGAGAGCAAAGTTTGTGGCTTTTCTCATCAGCAAAGAATGGCTGACAAGAAAATCATTATACTTGGGATTCTTCAGGATTCAACACATAGTCTTGCCTGATTTATGTCCCCTAAACAAGCTCTGCAGGCCCTGTGACACATCCTGATGCTCCATCAATGCAGAGAAGTTAATTCATACCCCAATTACTGCTGAGGATAGTCTAGGAAGCCAGATCTATGACCCAGGCAATGATGGAGCCCATCCTGAAGTCTTCACTTAGGCAGGGAACAAAGCCAGCAGTCCTATCCAACTGTTCTCAGCTAGTGGCAACCCTCACTCTTGACCTCAGAGCCTAAGTGGTGACCTCACCCAAAACAAAACCCTGATCGTGAGCCCTAGGACATTACCAGCAGTCATGTCCAGAAACCCATATTGAGCTGTAGTGAAGAACCATCTCTGACAAAATGAACCCGTAAAGCCTAGAAGTGGAGACTGTTTACTCAAATGCACAGACAACAACATAAGGAATAAAGAATCATGGAAAATCAGGTTCACGTGACACCAAAGAAACTAATAAAGCTCTGCTGCTGCTGCTGCTGCTAAGTTGCTTCAGTCGTGTCTGACTCTGTGTGACCCCAAAGATGGCAGCCCACCAGGTTCCCCCGTCCCTGGGATTCTCCAGGCGAGAACACTGGAGTGGGCTGCCATATCCTTCTGCAATGCATGAAAGTGAAAGCTCTGTTAACTGACCCTAAAGAAATGGAGATTTATGAACTGTCAGGCAAAAAGTTCAGAATAATCCTTTTAAAGTAGTGAAGTACAGGAATACAGAGACAAAGAAAATTAAAAACACAATGCATTACCAAAATAAGAAGTTCAAAGAATAGAAATTATCAAAACAAACCAACCTCAGAGATGAAAAATACAATGACTAAACTGAAGAACTCAATAGACAGCTTCAAGAGAAGACTTAACCATGCAAAAGAACTAGTGACCTAGAACAGAGGACATTTGAAATTAGAAGAAAAAAGAATGAAAATGAGGAAGCCTACAAGATTTATAGGACACAACCAAAAGAAATAATGTCCACATTAAGAAAGTTCCAGAAAAAGAAAAGAGAAAGGGTCAGAAAGCGTATTTAAAGCAATAATGACTGAAAACTTCCCAAGCTTATGGAAACAGACATCCAGATTCATAAGGCCCAAAGAATCCCAAACAGGTTGAACCTGAATAGAGCCCACCAAGATACTTTATAGTTTAAACTGTCAAAAATCAAAGACAAAAAATGGAAAAGCAGAAAGAGGAAAAAGAAGTTATATAAGTGAACCTCCATAAGATTGTCAGCAGACTTCCTCAAAAGAAACTCTTCAGGCCAGAAGAGAATGTTATGACTTATTTAAAAATATTGAAATAATGAAAAATCAACCACCAATTACCAGTATTAAAATTCAACCAATGACTTAAAAACTCCCAGCAGACAAAAGACCAGGACCAGAAAGCTTTACAAGTGAATTCCACCAAATATTTAGTGAAGTTAACAACTATCATTCTCAAACTATTACAAAAAATTTCAGAGAAAGTAACATTTCAAACTCATTCTGTGAGCCTAGTGTTACCCTCATACCAAAATCAAAGATATCACAAAACATTACAGGTCAATATCACCAATAAACATAGAAGCAAAAATCCTGAATAAGATATTAGCAAATCAAATCCAACAATACATTGAAAGGATTAGGATCAAGTGGCCTCTATCCCAGGGAGGCAAGGATTCTTTTTTTTTAGTATTTGCAGATCAATATTGACACACCACACTGACCAAGTAAAGAATAAAAACCATATGATCATCTTAATACATGCAGAAAAGGCTCTTGAAAAAAATTCAACATCCATTTATAATTTTAAAAAAATTCTCTAGAAAAATGGGCAGAGGGAACATTCTCACATTCTCAACAAATAATGAAGCTCACATAAAGCAAACTCACAGGTAACATCACACTCAATGGTGAAAAGCTGAAAGCATTTCCTCTAAGATTAGGAATAAGACAAGGACGCCCAATCCAGCCATTTTTATTCAATACAGTACTGGAAGTCCTAGCTGCAGCAATCAGAGTAGAAAAATAAATAAAAGGAATTCAAAGAAATAAAACTGTCACTGTTTGCAGATGAAATACTATACACTGAAAATCCTAAAGATGCTACAGAAGACTAGAACTCACCAATGAATTTGTTATGGTTGCAGGATACAAATTGAATATACAGAAATGTGTTTCATTTCTATTCTCTAACAGTGAAATATGAGACTGAGAAATTAAGGAAAACAACCCCAATTACCATCACATCAATATATATATTCACACACACACACACACACACATACCCTCTAGGAATAAGTCTACCAAAGGAGGTAAATAACCGGTACTTGGAAAACTGTAAGATGAAAGAAACTGAATATGGCAAAAACAGATAAAAAAAAACATTCTGTGTTCTTTGATTGGAAAAATTAATACTAATATGACCATGCTACCCAAGACAATTTACAGATTCAGGGCAACCCATATCAAAATACCAATGGCACTTTTCACAAAATTAGAAAAAAATAGTTTTAAAATTTTTATGGAAACACAAAAGACTTCCAATAAAAACAATGTTGAGAAAGAAGAACAGAGCTGGAAAAATCATGATCCCTGACTTCTGACTTCAAAGCTGTGGTAATCAAAAGAGTACGGTATTGGCATAAAAACAGACACACTGATCAATGGAACAGAACAGGGAGCCCAGAAATAAACTTACATGCTTATGATCAATTAAACTGTGACAGAGGAGGCAAGAATATACAATGAAGAAAAGACAGCCTCTTCAACAAGTGGTTCTAGGAAAACTGGAAAGCTACATGCAAAAAAAAAAAAAAAAAAAAAGGACAGCTACATGCATGAGAATGTGTCTAGACCCTTATATTACACTATACACAAAAGTTAACTCAAAATGGATTAAAGTTGTGAATGGAAGACCAGAAACTATAAAACTCCAGAAGAAAGCAGAGGCAGTAAGCTCCCTGACATAGGTCTTGATACTGATTTTTTTGGATCTGACTCCAAAAGCAAAAGACAATAAAACAAAAATAAACAAGTGGAACTATATCAACCTATACAGCTTATGCACAGTAAAGGAAACCACTAACAAACCGAAAAGACAATGGATTGAATGTGAGAAAATATCTGCAAACCAGGTATCTAATGAAAGGCTGAGATCCAAAATGTGTAAAGAACTCACAGAGCTAATGGCAAAAAAACTGAGTAAAAAATGGGCAGAGAACCTGAATAGACATTTTTCCAAAGAAGTCATACAGATGACCAAAAGGCACATGAAAAGATGCTCAATATCACTAATCATTAGGACAATAAAATAAAAACCACAATGAAATAATCTTACTTTTTTCAGAATGGCTATCATCAAAAAGACAAGAGACAAGCATTTGTTAAGGATGTGGAGAAAAGAGAACCTTTGTTGACTGTTGGTGGTAAGGCAAATTGCCATAGCCACTATAGAGAAGAGAATGGAGAGTCCTCAAAAAAGGGGAAACAGAAGTAGCATACAATTCAGCAATCTCATTTCAGGGTATTTATCTGAAGAAAATGAAAACACTAATTTGAAAATACATCTGCCACTCCACATTCACTTCAGTATTATTTATAATATGCTAAAATAATTACATTGTAAGTCATTCATTGACCAGTGAATGGATAAAGATGTGCTTACACACCCTCTTTCACACACACACAGGAATTCTTTTTAGCCATAAAAAAAAAAAAAATGGAATCTTGCCATTTGGAACAACATGGATAGACCCGGAAAGCATTATGCTAGGTGAGATAAGTCAGAGAAATACAAATACAATATGATCTCACTTATATGTGGAATCTTCAAAAAAAAAAAGAAAGAAAAAGCTCTGACTCGTATGTACACAAAAAAAACACTGGTGGTTGCCACAGTCAGTCGGTGGGCAAAATAAGTGAAAATGGCCAAATGGTACAAATTTCTAGTTATAAGATAAACAAGTCCTGAGGATGTAGGTACAGTGTGATGCTGCTAAGTCACTTCAGTCGTGTCCGACTCTTTGCGACCCCATAGATGGCAGCCCACCAGGCCCCGCCGTCCCTGGGGTTCTCCAGGCAAGAACACTGGACATAGTTAATAATACTGTATTATGTATTTGGAAGCTGCTAAGCAAGTAGATCCTAAAAGCTTTCAGCTGAAGAAAAAAACTATAAATATGTATAGTAATAGATGCTGACTACACTTACTTGTGGTGATCACATCCCAATATGCACAGATGTGGAATCATTTTGTTGTATACCTAAAATATTTTATGTCAATTATATCTCAATAAAAACATAACAACCAGTTGGCTTCATGTTCTGTATGAGTGTTCCCTAGCCTCTTCTTCTATTTTCTTCTGGGTTGGTATAAAAATTGGGAAAAAGAACTCATCTAGATAATTCCTGGTTACCCAAAGAAACCTAGCTGATAAAAGTTTACAATCTTAATAATGGAAACCTACTATATATCGGGATGGCTAAAAAGTTTGTTTGGATTTTTCCCAACATATTACAGAAAAGCCTGAACAAACTTTTGGGCAACTCAATACTTAAGTAGTTATCATTTCCAGTGCTTCCCCCACCCCCGTCATGTAGAGCCAAACAAGAATACACACAAAAAACTATACAAAAAAGGTCTTATGACCCAGATAGCCACGATGGTGTGGTCACTCACCTAGAGTAAGACATCAGAATGTGAAGTCAAGTGGGTCTTAGAGAAGCATTACTACAAACAAAACTAGTGGAGGTGATGGAATTTCAGCTGAGCTATTTCAAATCCTAAGAGATGAAATGCCAGAAAATTTGGAAAACTTAGCAATGGCCACAGGACTGGAAAAGGTCAGTTTTTATTCCAATTCCAAAAAAGAGCAATGCCAAAGAACGTTCAGACTACCACACAATTGTGCTCATTTCACATGCTAGGAAGGTAATGCTCAAAATCTTTTACGCTAGGCTTCGGTAGTACATGAACCAAGAACTTCCAGATGTACAAGCTGGGTTTGGAAAAGGCAGAGGAACCAGAGATCAAATTGCCAACATTCGTTAGATCATAGAGAAAGCAAGAGAATTCCAGAAAAACGTAGTAGACGCTTCACTGACTCTGCTAAAGTCTTTCACTGTGTGGAGCACAACAAACTGTGGAAAATTCTAAAAAGAGATGGGATAGCAGACCATCTTACCTGTTTCCTGAGAAACCGCCTGTATGGGCATCAAGAAACAACAGTTAGAACTGGACACGGAAAAAAATACTGGTTCAAAATTGCAAAAGGAGTACAAGATGTATATTGTCACCCTGCTTATTTGACTTCTATGCAGAGTATATACCATGCAAAATGCTGGGCTGGGAAAATCAAGCTGGGATCAAGATTGCCATGAGAAATATCAACAACCTCAGATATGCAGATGATACCACCCTTATGACAGAAAGTGAAGAACTAAAGAGCCTCTTGATGAACGTGAAAGAGGAGACTGAAAAAGCTGGCTTAAAACTCAATATTAAAAAAAAAAAAACTAAGATCATGGCATCCAGTCCCATCACTTAATGGCAAATAGAAGGAGAAAAAAATAGAAGCTATTATAGATTTCATTTTCTTGAGCTTCAAAATAACTGCAGATGGTAACTGCAGCCATGAAATTAAAAGATGCTTGCTCCCTGGAAAGAAAGCTATGACAAACCTAGACAGCATATTAAAAAGCAGAGACATCACTTTGCCAACAAAGGTTCATCTAGTCAAAGCTATGGTTCTTCCAGTAGTCATGTATGGATGTGAAAGTTGCACCATAAAAAAAGGGTGAGTGCTGAAGAATTGATGCTTTTGAACAGTGGTGCTTGAGAAGACTCTTGAGAATTCCTTGGACTGCAAAATCAAACCAGTCCATCCTAAGGGAACTCAACTCTCAATATTCATTGGAAGGACTGATGCTGAAGCTGAAGCTCCAATACTTTGGCCACCTGATTCAAAGAGCTAACTCACTGGAAAAGAACCTGATGCTGGGAAAGTTTGAAGGCAGAAGAAAAGGGCAACAGAGGATGAGATGGTTGGATGGCATCAGACTGAATGGACATAAACTTGAGTAGACTCCGGGAGACAGCTGGGGACACAGGAGCCTGGTGTGCTGCAGTCTATGGGGTCGCAAAGAATCTGACACAACTTAGTGACTAAACAACAAAGAGCCACAGTTTCATTGGTATTGTTTTCCTTCTGTTCATAACATTTTTTCCTTTCTTTACCAATTTTTAGTGTGGCTCTGCTAATGATGAATTCTCTCAGCTTTTCTATGTCTGAAACAGTATTTTATCTTCAGTTGAAAGAAGTTTTCACCAAGTATATAATTCTCAGTTGATATTTTTCTTGTTCCTTTATCTTGTTTGCATTTTTTCCTATGAGAAATCTGATGCCATCCTAATCTTTTTTTCTGTCTAGAATAATGTGTCTTTTTTTAAACCTTCTCGTTGGCTTTAAGATTATGTTTTATCATTGCTTTTGAGCATTTGATCATGATGAACCTTGGTGTACTTTTGTCTTTGTTCTTGGAGCTTATTGAGTTTCTTGACTCTGTGAATTTATGATTTTCATCAAATTTGGATATTTTTTATTACTTCAGTTTTTTTTTGTTTGTTTCCCATGCTCTTTTTTTGAGACTTCAATTACACACATATTAGGCCACCTAAAGTCCCATAGTTCATTGATGCTCTATTTTTTGTAATTCTCTTTTCATGCTATATTTTTGAGGGTTTCTATTACTTCATATTCACTAATCTTTTCTTCTGCAATGCCCAATCTGCCATTAACCCCATTTAACTTATTTTTCATCTCACATGCAGATTTTTTACCTGTAGAATTTCAGTTCAAATGAGTATTTTGTTTTTAAACAAAAATCTTTCATGTCTCAAAGTTCTGCCCATATGGAACACACTTAAAATAACTGCTCAATATCCCTGTCTGCTAATTCAAAAATGTGTCAATCCTGGGTAGTTTCAATTCACTGATTTTTCTTCTCATAACAGGTCTTATTTTCTGGCTTCTTTATAATTCTGGGAGTTTCTTATTGGATGCCACACACTGAATTTCACCTCAATGGATGACAGATATTTTTGTATTCTGTAAAATATTTCTAAATTTTGTTCTAGGATGCAGTTGTTACTTGGAAACATGGGTCCTTTTGGTTCTTGGGAGCTTCGCAAGGGACTCAGTGGTAAAGAATCCACCTGCAATGTAGGAGATGTGGGTTCAATCCCTGGGTTGAGAAGATCCCCTATGAAGGAAATGATAACCTACTCTAGTATTCTTGCCCAGGAAATCCCATGGATAGAGGAACCTAGTAAACTATAGTCCACGGGGTTGCAAAGAGTCAGACACGAATGAGCAACTAAACAACAACAACAAAATTTGTTAGGCGGGCCTGGAGCTATGCTCTGCCTGAGAATCATTATTTACTCCCCAATATTGAGGCAAGCCTCTTGCATGTACGTTACCAAATACCCCATGAATTACCATTTTTCGATCTTAAAAATAGACCTTATTTCTGGTCCAGTGTGAAGACCAACAGCAGTTGCCTCTCTTCCTTTCAGGATGTTCTTTCTCCAGCTTTGGGTAGTTTCATCACATACATGCATTGATCAGTACCTAACTGAATAATAGTCCTTTGCTTCCAGAAGAGCTCATCTGAAATCTTTATACCCTTTGCCATTTGCCATGTGCATTTTCTCTAGTGCTTAGTGATTTTTAGATTGACTTGATACCTTAGGGCAGTGGTTCAACATGCAGTTTCTAGATCAATGATATCAGCATCATCTGGTGACTTATTTGAAATGAAAATTACTAGATTGCATCTCAGATATAAAGAATTGGAAACTCTGATGGGGAGAAATTTTGTGGAGCCAGCAGTCAGGGTTTTAACAAGCCCTCCATACAATTCTGATGGGTGCTAAATTTGAGAACCAATGCCTGAGAACTCACAGTTTGAGTAAAGAGGAAAGGAGTCTTAGGTAACATTTCAAGTACCATTGAATCCTCTTAATTATGCAGCTGCCAATCTCACTTGCACACAAACTGACCCTAATCATGTAAAAAGTTGAAGATGACAGGGGTTATTCAAGATGAAGAGAATATGAGAAGCAGAAAAGTTTTACTTCTTGGAGAGTTTATTGGTGAAAACAATTCTTTCCAAATTTCCTCTTCTCTTATAGCATAAGGAGTCTGGGAGAGGAGAGGGTTGTAGCTGGGCACTGCAGTAACAAATCTTACTATGTACTTAAGGCTTTCAAGGGAAATGAGCTAAGGGACTGTGCTCAGGGACCATGTCCCCAGCTTTTGGGATTCCTCAGTCCCTAACCCCAAGGCTGGTAAACAAGCTATTGGCTCCAGAGGGGAAGTTGGCAGCTGCAAAAAAGAGGGAGAGAAGTTCATGCCATAGGGCATTGTACACTGGACAAGAGTTGCAACAATGTTGGGTAAAAGCACTTATCTTGAAAAAATTGGCCTTCAACAGCAGTGGGCCAGTTTCCCAGGCAGGCAAGATTTGTTTGTCCAAAAGGCCTTCCTGTTGTCTCTCTTGGCCACAGGATGGCCCTGCCTCTCCTCTCTACCAGTCAAAAATGGGACAAGAAAGACAGAGGAGAGACAGAAGTTGCTGTTCTGTTTCTATAGTGGTTTGCTTCTTCCTTGCCAAACAGTAAATTTATTCATATTTTACAAAATAGGCTCTTCTTGAATATACCCTAATTTGAAAATGAAAGATTGGGGGCCTGAGAAACATCTTAGATAGTATGAAAGAAATTGGTGACTTTGCTAGTTGCTGGACACTACGTACAGTTGACTCATCGGCCCCAAAGCTGTGAGTATTCAGGAATTGTACCACATATTCTTCGCCCATAAAACTGTTGAGTCTGCAGCTGGGGCCCCTTTACCTGCATCTCTGTGCTCAGCCCAGCCATTCCCAAGGTTCTGATATTAATCTAGTTTCAAATTTTCTCACTTGTTTATATGCTCTTCTCAACAACCATTTATTAGTGATTTACTAAAAGCCAAGTTTGTAGCAGGTGATAGGCGACATCAAAGCAGAAGTGCTTTTAAAGAACATAGCCATGCAAAAATGCAAAGGGTACTCTTAAGGTAAGAGGCGTTCTGGGCCAGGAGTTCTTTATTACTCCAAGGTCTATATAGTGTTTTTTGTCTGGATACAGTCACTGAGGTCTGCACATGTTCCCTGTAACCAAGTGTTAGTCTCCTATGCTCACACTCCCTCACCTCTGCCAAGTTCCTAATTTACAGCCCATATATAATTAAAATAACTAGCATCTATAAGGAAATGGCAACCCACTCCAGTGTTCTTGCCTGGAGAATCCCAGGGACGGGGGAGCCTGGTGGGCTGTCGTCTCTGGGGTCACACAGAGTCGGACACGACTGAAGCGACTCAGCAGCAGCAGCATCTATAAACCATTTATTTAATACATGCAAACATTCTCTAAGGGCTTAACATTATCTAATACATCACCTCAATTTTTACAGTAACTTAATGAGAGGCTATTAGGCTATTATTATCCTCATTTACCGATGAAAAAAATTGAGGTATGGAAAATTTAGTTAATAATCCTCACTCCTGCCTTGCAACAACAATCTCATCTAGTTTTTGTCCTGAATGCAGATTCCCGTGCCTGAGTTAGTATCTGCTGCTGAAATTACTCTGCCAGTGCCTACCTAGAGAAATATTCACTGCAAACAAGAACTTGTTTCTTACCAGGGTCTTAGTGTGCACCTTATTGTATTTTGGGTGGTTAGTTTTCTTGACTATCTCTCTTTCTAAACTGTGAGCTATTTGATAGCTGGGATCACTTGGCACATACCTGGTATCTAATACATTTCCCTCCCTTTGCAGTAGATGCTGAACAGATGTATCTTAAATGCTGCTGGACCTTCCGGTAATACCTGCCTCACCTGGCAGCTTTATCTAATCTAAGGTTCTTACATTTAAATTACTTAGGTAGGCTGAGGGGAGTGTAAGAGGGAGTAGTGATGAATGAGGCATACTGAAAAGCAGCCAATCTAAGGAGGCAGCTTTTAGCCATTTCCAACTGACTGCTGCTCTACAAAAATGATGACCCCATGCTGCCAATTTTCCAGTTTTTCGAAAAAGTCAGAACTATGGATTGTTACATAAAATTTGCCAAACCAAGAAAATCTAAAGTCCAGATTTTCTATATGCTTTCTACATATTTTACTTTTTAAAAAGAACTAATATATAGTTGCTTTTTAGATGATTTATTTAACATGTAGAGACACAGATACACATATGAGCACTCAAATAAATGGTAGTTTATGATAATATCCACTAACAGAGCCAGATCAAAAGAATCAATCATGAGGCTAATAGACAGAAGCAAAGATTTCAAAAGGAGAGAGAGAAGAGATAGAGACCAATGAGAACAGCTCTGGGATAAAGGGGAAAGTGTGACAATCTTATTTCTGCTAGCTCAAATAGAGCATTCACTAAATCTCTTCTCTCACTAATGTGACAGTTCATGGCACTGACAGCTAAGGAGTTGTAATGCCTTGCTATTGTGGTGTCAAAGAGACAGGGACCCAACTTCATCTGTTCTGGAGTTTGGAGAGATTTTTTGGGGGGGTTGCTTATTTCCTGCTCTTTGGAAGTGTTTTCTAGAAACTCCTTTTGCCTACAGTCATATCTGCAATCTTTATTAAAAAGTTTCCTCTGGGAAAGGCCCACAACACACAAATCTGAAGGGAAAATTTTCACAAAAAGATGATTTTGAAATACCATTTATATAGAATGTAGTGAAAAAAAATTTTTTTGGAATGTGCTGAAAATTTCTTAAAAATATGATACCATCATCAGAAAATGGAGAATCATTTGCTAATTTTTATGAATGTTTCTTCAACACTTTATTATGCACCATGTATGGTTATAAGCAGCTTCCACTGAGCAATGGTAGGAAACAAGAAATAAAAGCTGCGACATTTATATTTTTTCAGAGATGTACAACTGGTTGGGAAGAAGATGGAGCCAGCTGTAGGGGAGTATGTTCAAAGCACTTGCAAAATGAGAATGAGGAAAGGAGAGAAATTAGAAGAAAACATGCATTCTGACTTTTGACTGAGAATCTCTTTGCCAATTTCTGCTCACACATGAGGGCTTATTCTTTGCACTTTGCAATTTGTAATATTGCAAAACAAAGTCAGATTTTTCCCTCTTATTTTAATACTCAATAAGGCCTAGGCTGAATTAGCTTTTGTTACTTGCTACAATCATTTACTATGACCTCTAAATAACATAATTCTCAAGCATATTCCTAACTGTGATTATTGTATGAAAGATCAAATTAGATGTTGACATATATGAAAAGTAAAAATAACTAAATAAAAATCAGGTGACATAACCAAGACAGCAATATAGGTCATTCTTTTTCTCAGTGTCCCTCACAAGAAGAACTAACAACTATTCTTTTTCTCATTCTCCCTCACAAGAAGAACTAACAACTATTCATGGACAAGACACCACTGAGAAAACTGTAGAATATGAGGGTGAGGTTGAAGCACCCCCTACACCACAGAGACTAAGACCCATCACGTTAGAAGGTAAGAAAAATGACACTGCATTGCTCCTCCCAAGACAGCACAACACAACAATGAAAGGTCTCCCCTTCAGTTTCTCCAGTGGGAAGGGAGAACCTGGAGTGGACATCCAGCTTCCCTAGCATCATTTTTGGGAATCCTCACGCCAGCCTCACCCCACAGAAATTACAGGGAAATTTGCTTGTGGATTTGACCACTGTGAATCTGATTGTGATGGAGAAGGGAGTAGGAGCTTCAACAGTTACTGATAGCATTTGGATCTTGGCAGACTATGTTTCTGCCTATAGTGCACAAGCAGTAATACCAATCACCAGCTCTGCTCATTGGCAGAATGAAGTCAGTGGTAAAGTTCAACCAGGAAATGTGGTGGGGTGCAGGTCTGCCGGATTTGAGTCCTTAATGACGAGTCACGGCAGCCATGGACACTGGTTTGCCTCTGCCCAGGCAGGGGAGCTGACTCATAGGCTGACTCACTGCTGAATATAGCTACTAGCCACATCCAACCAGAAAGGCTGGCCAAAATACCTGGAAAGTGTTTAGCCTAGCAATGCTAGAGTAGAAAGTAGAGCTGATTGCCCACAGAGCAAAGCCATTGGCCAGGGAACTTGGGGAATAGTTTGATTTGAATCAAGACCACAAATAAGAACCTTGCCAAGCTTGGAGTTGGTTCCCCTACTCCACCCAGGCAGGGGAGCTAATTTATAACACTTTTTGCTGCTGAGTATAGCTCCTGGTCACTTCCAACTAGAAAGATGATCAAGAACACTTGGGAAGCTGCTTAAAGTTGGCTCACCTAGTTCACCTAGGCAGGGAGCTAATTTCTAGTGCCATCCTCTGTTAAATATAGCTACCAGACCTGCCTGACCATAAAGACACAGTCCTACTTACAATGGCACTCACTTGAACAGAGAGCACAGCCCATGACCTTCCCTATTAAAAAAAAGAAAAAAGGACCCCATATGGTCAGGAAATTCAGTGCATAGTTTGCTTTATTTGGGTCCCCAAAGAACAAGCCATGTGGGCCCTGGAGTCAGTTCTGCTGCTCAGTCAGGGCTGCTGCTGCTGCTGCTAAGTCACTTCAGTCGTGTCTGACTCTTAGCGACTCCATGAACTGCAGCCTACCAGGCTCCTCTGTCCATGGGATTCTCCAGGCAAGAACACTGGAGTGGGTTGCCATTTCCTCCGCCAATGCATGAAAGTGAAAAGTCAAAGTGAAGTCGCTCAGTCGTGTCCGACTCTTAGCGACCCCATGGACTGCAGCCTACCAGGGTCCTCCGTCCATGGGATTTTCCAGGCAAGAGTACTGGAGTGGGGTTCCAGTGCCTTCTCCAAAGAAGCTAATTCATAGCTCTGCCTACTATGAGTCTAGTATTGTCCCTACCATCTAGGAAGCTAGACCAAAGAACCCTGGCAGCTATAGAGCCCACCCTACACTGGAATCAAGCCAGCAGTCCTGTTTACCTTTTCTAAGCAAGTGGCAACTCCTCCAAAATTGGAGCATGGACAGTGACCACACCCAACAACAATGATAGCAAGCCTCAACTCCCCAAGAATGTTATCAGCTGACCTTCTACAGTACAAATTGAGCTGATTGGTGAAAAACTGTCTCGACTAAAGCAAACCCATAAAGTCTAGAAGAAGATACTACTTATTAAAATGTACAGACCCCAATATAGGAAATAAATAATGAAAGATCATAAAAATGACACTATAGAAAATTAATAAAATGTCAATAACTGTCCCTAAAGAAATGGAGACCTATGAAATGTCAAAAAGAGAATTCAGAAAATCCTCCTAAATTTAGTGAACTACAAGGAAACACAAAAAGACAACAAAATAAAATTAGGAAATAATACATGAACAAAATGAGAGATTCAACAAAGAAGTAAAAGTCATTAAAAACTCTAGAAATTTTAGGCCTAAAAAATACAATAAATGGACTAAAGAGCTCAATAGAGAGCTTTAAAAACAAACTTGACCACAGAGAAAGCCTTTAGTGATCTAGAAGACAGGATATTTGAAATTACCCAGTCAGAAGAGCAAAAATAAGAGTGAAGAGTGAAGAAAGCCTATGTGACTTATGAGATCTAATTAAAAAACTAATATCCACATTACAGAAATTCAAGAAAGACAAAAAAAGGGAACAACAGTATATTTAAAGCAATAATGATTGAAAATTACCCACCCCACCCCCCCTCCCCTGGGAGAGAAATGGACATCCAGATTCATGAGAGCCCAAAGACTCCAAATGGGTTGAACCCGAGTAAAGCTACACTGAAATACGTTATAATCAAGCTGACAAAAGTCAAAGGCAAAGAATTTTAAGAGCCACAAGAGACAGAAGTTACATATAAATAACCCCCCATAAAAAATCAGTAGATGTCCTAATAGAAACATTTCAAGCAAGGATAGAACTGTATAATATATTCAAATTTTTGAAAGGAAAAAATGTAACCAAGAATTCCATACATGGCAAAGCTGTCCTTCAGAAATGAAGATAGACTTTCCCAAACAAAAGCTCAGGGAGTTTATCATAATTGCACCCATCTCCAATGGCGCCCCACTCCAGTACTCTTGCCTGGAAAATCCCATGGATGGAGGAGCCTGGTGCACTGCAGTCCATGGGGTCGCTAAGAGTCGGACACGATAGAGCAACTTCATTTTCACTTTTTACTTCATGCATTGGAGAAGGAAATGGCAACCCACTCCAGTGTTCTTGCCTGGAGAATCCCAGGGGTGGGGAAGCCTGGTAGGCTGCCATCTATGGGGTCGCACATAGTTGGACACGACTGAAGCGATTTAGCAGCAGCAGCACAAAATATGCTAAAGTCCTTTGAGTGGAGATAAAAGGACACTAATTATCATCATAAAAACATAAGAAGGTAGCATAAAACTCACTGGTAATGGTAAATCTATAGGAAAATTTCAAATCTGTAAAATGATAATGATTATGTGTAACTCAAACTTTAGTTCAAAAATTAAATAGTCTTGGTACAAATACTCTTAACTACAATAGTCTATTATTGGATATACTACATAGAAATATATAAACTGTAACATAATAACCTAAAGTGTGAGGGAAGAAACAAAGTATGAGAGTTAGGAATTTTATTCAAGTTAAATTGTTATCAGTTTGAAATAGGGGTTATCAATTTTAAGGTATTTTATGTAAGCCTAATGGTTTGCACAAGGGGAAAACATCTGTAGTTATTACACAAAAGAACATGATAAAAAAAAAAAGGCAAAGCATATTGATATCAAAACAAACAAAAAGAAGCATCAAAACAACAAAAGATAGCTGAATAAGAAACAGGAGCAATGGACCTACAAAACAGTCAGAAAACAATGAACAACATGGCAGTAGTAAGTCCTTATCCAACAGTAAGTAAACATAAATAGATTAAACATAAATTCTCCAGTCAAGAGACATGGAATGACTGGATAAAAAAACAAGATACAACCAAATGTTGCCTGAAAGAGACTCACTTTAGCCTTAAAGACACAAAAAGAATGGAAAAAGATGTTTTGAGTAAATGCTAACACTTCTTCCTCCTTCTACCACCCAATCCCTGCCAAAAAAAGAAAGCAGAGGTAGGTACACTTAGACAAACTTTAAAATAAAAATGGTGAGAAGAGAAAAAGTTAATTACATAATGATAAAGGGGTAAATCCATCAAGCTAACAATGATAAATATTTCTGTGCCCAACATTGGAGCTCCCATATACAAAAGCAAAAATAACAGAGTTAAAAAAGAGAAATAAATAGCAAAACAATAACACTTGCAGAACTTAATACCACATTTTTGACAATGGGTAGAGCAAATATCACAGATAGAGATTGAACAGAGAAACAGCAGATTTTAAGTACATTATAGCTCAGATGAATCTAACAGACATACAAAACATTCTACCTGGTAACATTCTTCTCAAGCACACAAGAACATTTTCTAGGATAAACCACGTGGCAGGCCACAAAACAAATCTTAGCAAATTCAAGAAGATTAAAAATCATACCAAGTACTGTCTTGGCTGCAATGGTTTGAAACTAAAGGTAACAGAAGAAAAACTGGAAAATTCATGTATGCATGGATATTGACAGTGTACTGAACAATCAAAGAATCAAAGAAGAAATTAAAGGGGAAACAAAAAGTATGGAGACAAAAATGGAAACACAAAACTCCAAAACTTATGGAATGCAGCAAATCAGTCTAAGAGGGAAGTTCACAGCAATATATGCCTAGAAACAAAATCTCAAATAATTATCCTTCAAGGAACTCAGAAAAAGGAAAACAAACTGAGCCCAAAGTTAACAGAAGAAAGGAAATAAAGATTATAGCAGATATAAAGGAAGTAGAGAATAGGAAAACAGAAAAGATTGATAAAATTAAAGGTTGCTTCTGTGAAAAATTGGCAAACTATATTAACGAAGGAATAAAGGACAAAATCCAACAAATTATAAATCAGTAAGGGGATATTATAACTACCAGGCTCCTCCATCCATGGGATTTTCCAGGCAATAGTACTGGAGTGGGTTGCCATTTCCTTCTCCAGGGGATCTTCCCAACCCAGGGATCAAACCTGGGTCTCCCACATTGTAGACAGATGCTTTACCATCTGAGCCACCAGGGAAGTCCTATAACTACCACCACAGAAATACAAAGGATTTTAAGGAGCTAGTATAAACAACTATATCCAAACACTCCACAGTGCAAAGTCACATCACTTGTGTCTGACTCTTTGTGATCCCCCAAGGCTCCTCTGTCCATGGGATTCCCCAGGCAAGAATACTGGAGTGGGTTGCCATTTCCTTCTCCAATCCAAACACTCTAGACCACCTAGAAAAAGATGGAAAAATTCTTATAAATATACAACCAACCAATACTTAATCAGAAAGAAACAGAAAACTAGAAAAAGATCAATTACTAGTAAGGAGACTGAATCAGTAATAAAAAGTCTCCCAAGGAAAAAAGCTCAGAACCAGATGGCTTCACTGGTGAATTTTACCAAACATTTAGAAAATAGTTAAAATCAATCCTTTTCAAACTCTTCCTCCCACCCCTCTCAAAAAACTCACAACAACAAAGAGGAGGGGTCATTCTTAAACTCATTTAGAAAGGCCAGCATCACACTGATATCAAATCCAGAAACTGACACCACAAGGAAAGACAGTTATAGGCCAATAATACTGATAACTACAGATGCACAAATTCTCAATAAACTACTATTAAGCCAAATTCAGCATGAAATGAAAGATCACAGGGGATTTATCCCTGTGATGTAAGAATAATTCAACATACCCAAATCAGTCAATAAAATACATCACATTAATGGAATGAAAAAAAATCACATGATCATCTCAATAGGTGCAGTAAAAGCATTTGATGAAATTCAAGACAAAAGCCTTTAACAAACTGGGTACAGAAGAAGTGTATCAGCTCGCCCTGATAAAAATCATATGTGATTAAGCCCACAACTAACATCAAACTCAATGCTAAAAGGCTGAAAGATTCTCCTTTAAGATCAGAAACAAAACAAGTGTGCCCACTCTCACCACTCCTATTCAACACAGTACTGTTTGTTTTAGCCACAGCAATCAAGCAAATAAATAATTCAAATCCATCAGAATTGGAAAGGAAGAAGTAAAATGATTTCTATTTGAAGATGACATAACTTTATATATAGAAAATCCTGGAAGGGGATCAGTGGAGTAAGAGGATGTAGAACTCACCATTCTCAACAAACACATCAAAAGTATATCTATATGTGGAACAATTCTCATGAAAAACTAACTGGAAACTGGCAGAATGCCTATATGATCAAAGCTGAGGGAAAGATCTCACCTAACCAGGTAGGATGGGAGAAAAAGCATTAGGTCAGGACCTGAACCATGGAAGGGGTCTGAGATAAACAGATAGACTGCATGAGTGAGCTCTCATCCAGGGGAGTATGCCACAGACTGGGTATCCCAGTCCCAAGGCCCTGGGCAGGAAAAACAAGCTGTCTTGGCTGCTAAGAGAAGTGCTGAGACAGGCGGAAAGGCTGAAAAGCCTAGACTCAGCTCAAGAGGAGTGTGTGGGTGTTGGGTTGCCAATAGGGCAGAGAGACCACTGTGCTCCTGGCTGCTGCCTCAGTGTACTCCCCAATCCAAGCTGGGCAAACTTCCTGGCCCAGCTCACTCCATGCAGTGGCCTGTCATGAGATCTAAGGCAGCAGCGTACTCGGAAAAGACTTGATCTAGTGAAGAGGCAACAGCCATTGCTGGTGCTAACTCAACTAGCACCACAGAGGTAGCACAGACCTCTGGAAGCAATGCAGCTACAGGAGTCTTCATGACCAACATGTCACAATCCCCACTCCCAGGCAGAAGAACACCCTGACCCCACCTTCCATGCCTCAGTGTAGCATTGGGTCTAGGGCTGCCAGGGCCTGGGAGAAGACTTGTTATGGGGACACAGGAGCAGCCCAGGGGACTAAGATGTTGTCTGGGTAGACTGATGGTGGCCAACATTAGCACTTGCTCAGGAGGCATCATGAAAGCAGTGCTGACCTCTGATGGCAGCATGGCTGTGTGTGTGTGTTCAGTCGTTAAAACTATGTATGACTCTTTGTGACACCGTTGACAACAGCATGCCAAGCTTCCCTGTTCTTCACAGTCTCCCAAAATTTGCTCAAACTCATGTCCACTGAGTCAGCAATGCTATCTAACAAACTCATTCCACCACCCTCTTCTCTTTCTGACTTCGATCTTTTCCAGTATGAGGGTCTTTTATCTGATGAGTCGGCTCTTTGCATCAGGTGGCCAAAGAATAGATTTTCACCTTCACCATCAGTCCTACCAATAAATATTCAGGGTTGATTTCCTTTAGGATTGACTGGTTTGATCTCCTTGCAGTCCAAGGGACTCTCAAGAGTCTTCTCCAGGACCACAATTTGAAAGCATCAATTCTTCAGTGCTCACCCTTCCTTATGGTCCAACTCTCACATCTGTACAGGACTACTGGAAAAACCAGAGATGTGAGGATACAGATCTTTGTCAGCAAAGTGATGTCTCTGCTTTTTAATATGCTGTCTAGGTTTGTCATAGCTTTCCTTCCAAGAAGCAAGTATCTTTTAATTTCATGACTGCAGTCACCATCCACAGTGATTTTGGAGCTCAAGAAAAGAAAACTTGTCACTGTTTCCACTTTTCCCCTTCTATTTGCCATGAAGTGATGGGATCAGATGCCATGATCTCAGTTTTTTGAGTGTTGAGTTTTAAGCTAGCTTTTTCACCCTCATCAAGAGGCTCTTTAGTTCTTCACTTTCTGCCATTACAGTGGTATTATCTGCCTATCTGAAGTTGTTATTTCTCCTGGCACTCTTTCAGCTTGTGACTCATCCAGCCTGGCGTCTGGCATGATGGCACTCCTCATATGAATAGCATAAACATGGTGACAGTATCCAGCCTTGACATACTTCTTTCTCAATTTGGAATCAGCCCGTTATTCCATGTAAGGTTCTAACTATTGCTCCTTGACCCGCACACAGGTTTCTCAGGAGACAGGTAAGGTGGTCTGGCTTAAGGAATTCTAATTTCTTTAAGAATTTCCCACAGTTTGTTGAGATCCACACAGTAAAAGGTTTTCACATAATGAAGCAGAAAGTAGATGTTTTCCTGGAATTCTCTTGCTTTCTCTATGATCCAGCAAATGTTGCCAATTTGATCTGTGGTTTCTCTGCCTTTTCTAAAGCAAGCTTCTATGTCTGGAAGCTCTTGGTTCCCGTACTGCTGAAGCCTAGCTTGAACAATTCTGAGCATAACTTTACTAGCATGCTAAATGACCTCAACTCTCTGGTAGTTCAAACATTCTTTGGCACTGCCCTTCTTTGGGACTGGAATGAAAACTGACCTTTTCCAGCTCTGTGGCCACTGCTGAGTTTTCCAAATTTGCTGGTGTGTTGAGTACAGCACTTTAAACAGCATCATCTTTCAGGATTTGAAATAGCTCAGCTGGAATTCCATCACCTCTGCTAGCTTTGTTCATAGTGATGCTTCCTAAGGCCCACTTGACTTCACACTCCAGGATGTCTAGTTCTAGGTTACTGACCACACCATCTTGGTTTCTGAGTCATTAAGACCTTGTTTGTATAGTCCTGTTATTCTTGCCACCTCTTAATATCTTCTGCTTCGGTTAGGTCCTTGACATTTCTGTCCTTTATTGTGCCCATCTCCGCATGAAATGTTCCCTTGATCTCTCTAATTTTCTTGAAGAAATCTCTAGTCTTTCCAATTCTATTGTTTTCCTCTATTTCTTTGAATTTTTCATTAAAGAAGGCTTTCTTATCTCTCCTTGCTATCCTCTGGAACTCTGCATTCAGTTGGGAATAATATTTCCCTTTCTCCCTTGCTTTTTCACTTCTCTTCTTCCATCAGCTATTTTTGTAAAGCCTCCTCAGACAGCCACTTTGCCTTCTTGCAATCCTTCTTCTTGGGGATGCTTTTGGTCACTTCCTTTAGTACAATGTTAGGAACCTCGGTCCACAGTTCTTCAGGCACTGTACACCAGATCTAATCCCTTGAATCTATTAGTCACCTCCACTGTATAACAGTAATGGATTTCATATAGGTCATACCTGAATGGCCTAGTGGTTTTCTCTACTTTCTTCAATTGAAGCCTGAATTTTAAAGTAAGGAGTTAATGATCTGAGCCCATGGTCAGCTTCAGGTCTTGTTCTTGCTGACTGTATAAAGCTTCTCCATCTTCGGCTGCAAAGAATATAATGAATTTGATTTTGTATTGACCATCTGGTGATGTCCATGTGTACGGTCATTTCTTGGGTTGTTGGAAAAGGGCGTTTGTATGACTAGCATGTTCTTTTGACAAAACTCTGTTAGCCTTTGCCCTGCTTCATTTTGTACTCCAAGGCCAAACTTGCCTGTTACTCTGGGTATCTCTTGACCTCCTACTTTTCCATTCCAATCCCCTATGATGAAAAGGATATTTTTTTTTTTCATACTAGTTCTAGAAGGTCTTGTAGGTCTTCACAGAACCAGTCAACTTCAGCTTCTTGGGTATCAGTGGTTGGGGCATGGACTGGGATTACTGTGATGTTGAATGGTATGCCTTGGAAATGAACTGAGACCATTCTGTCATTTTTGAGACTGCACCCAAGTAGTGCATTACAAACTCTTTTGTTGACTATGAGGGCTACTCCATTTTTTTCTAAGGGATTCTTCCCCACAGTAGTAGAGATAATGGTCATCTGAATTAAATTCTCCCATTCCTGTCCATTTTAGTTTATTTCTAAGATGTCAGTGTTCACTGACAGGACATGGTCCACTGAAGGAAAGAATGGAAAACCACTCCAGTATTGTTGCCACAAGAACCCCATGAACATGAATAGTATGAAAAGGCAAAAAGATATGACACCAGAAGATCAGCCCCCCAGGTCGGAAGGTGTCCAATATCCTACTGGGGAAGAGCAGAAAGTGAAGTGAAAGCTATTCAGTCATGTCAGATTCTTTGCGACCCCACGGACTATACAGTCTATGTAATTCTCCAGGGCAGAATACTGGAGTGGGTAGCCTTTCCCTTCTCCAGGGGATCTTCCCAACCCAGGGATTGAACCCAGGTCTCCCGCATTGCAGGCAGATTCTTTACCAGCTGAGCCACCAGGGAAGCCCAAAAATACTGGAATGGGTAGCCTAATCCTTCTCCAGGACATCTCCCTGACCCAGGAATAGAACCAGGGGAAAGTGTGGAGGGCAATTGCTAATAGCTTCAGAAAGGAAGAAGCAGCTGGGCAAAAGCAGAAATGACACCAGTGGTAGATGTGTCTGGTGGTGAAAGTAAACTGTGGTGCTGTAAAGAACATTATTACATAGGAACCTGGGATGTTAGATCCATGAATCAAGGTAAGTTGGAGGTGGTCAAGCATGGCTCCTTAAACCCCCACAAACCAACACACCGAAGTTTCCATTCCCACCTGAGTTAATGCTATGGCCCCATTCACTCCACATCACAGCTTGATGCTGGATCAGGAGCAAATAAGTCCTAGGAAAATATCCGATCTAGGGATGCAGAGGAGGCTCAAGGTCTGGGGGTTCAGGTGTGGCAATGGCAGCTACTGCTGGCATTTTTTTCAAGAAGCACCCCAGACCTCTAATAGCTGTGCTGCTGCTTCAGTTCCTACAACTACAAGACCTGAATCCCAGTCGCAGTCAAGAAAATGCTCTGGCCCTGCCCACTCCAAGCCACAACTCTGTGCTAGATTTGGGACAACCACAATAAGAGGAAAAACACAAACTTGGACTGCATCTGAGGGGAGCCACATATGCCTTCACAGGCAGTGCATCAAACCTATGTGAGAGCATGGGCATCGTTTATTTTAGCACTCCCTTCCTTTGGGCCAAAGATCCAAGGGCAGGGAGAAAGAATAACACACATTTAAAGAAGAGAGCCAGATTAAACTCAAGGCTTCCCCTTCAGTAACTGGGGAGTAGACATTGCTCCTGATAGTGTGGCTACAGCCATGAAGCAGAAGGGAAGTCCTATCCCCACACACTGCATAAATTTTAGCTCCTCCAAAACCAACCAAAACCCCTATCTCTATACAGAGATGCTCCCACATAAAAACACTTTTCAGACTTTGATGAATTACTGTTTCACCTAAATTCATAGACAGAGAGAGTTAAGTAAAATAAATGGCAGAGGACCTACTCCCAGTAGAAAGGATAAGAGAAAGCCACCGAAAAAAAAAAAAAGTAAAACAGGTAATTAGTCTACCAGACACTGAGTTTAAAAAGTTGGTAATAAAAATGCTAACTGAATTAAGAAAGAGTATCAATATAAATATAGATCATTTAACAAGGAACTAGAATCTATAAAGATGACCTAATCAAAAATATATATTTCAATTTCTGAGAAAAAATCATTCCAGAAGCAATTGATAGTCAATTAAATGATACAGAACAAAGCATAAGTGATCTGGAAGACAGAAAAATGAAAATCACCCAATTAGAACAACAGATAGAAAAACAAATTAAAAAAACAAAAACAACATATGAGATCTACTATAAAACATGCCAACCTACATAGGACTACAACCTATAAAAGGACTCCAGAAGAAGAAAAGGAAGGCAACTGAAAATGTATTTATTTGAAGGATACTGGCCAAAAACTTCCCGAACCTAAAGAAGAAAGTCGATACCCAGGTGCAGGAAGCAGAGAATATCCTAAAAAAAGATGACCCCAAGCAGAACCACATCAAGACAATTATAATTAAAATGGCAAACGTGAAAGATAAATAGAGGATTCTAAAGGCAACAAGAGAAAAAGAGTCAGTTATAAGGGAATCTCCATAAGGCTATCAGCAACTTTCTCTGCAGATATTTTTGCATGTCAGAAGGAAGTGGTATGATATTGTCAAAGTTCCATTCACCATTGCAATGAAAAGAATAAAATACTTAGGAATATATCTACCTAAAGAAACAAAAGGCCTATATATAGAAAACTATAAAACACTGATGAAAGAAATCAAAGAGGACACGAATAGATGGAAAAATATACCATGTTCACGGATCAGAAAGATCAATATAACGAAAATTAGTATATTACCCAAAGCAGTCTATAGATTCAATGTAATCCTTATCAAGCTACCAACGGTGTTTTTCACAGAGCTAGAACAAATAATTTCACAATTTTTATGGAAATACAAAAAAACCTTGAATAGCCAAAGCAATCTTGAGAAAGAAGAATGGAACTGGAAGAATCAACCTGCCTGACTTCAGGCTCTACTACAAAGCCACAGTCATCAAGACAGTATGGTACTGGCACAAAGACAGAAATATAGATCAATGGAACAAAACAGAAAGCCCAGAGATAAATCCACACACCTATGGACACCTTATCTGTGACAAAGGAGGCAAGAATATACAATGGGGAAAGGGACAATCTCTTGAACATGTGGTGCTGGGAAAACTGGTCAACCACTTGTAAAAGAATGAAACTAGAACACTTTCTAACACCATACACAAAAATAAACTCAAATGGATTAAAGATCTAAACATAAGACCAGAAACTATAAAACTCCTAGAGGAGAACAGAGGCAAAACACTCTCCGACATACATCACAGCAGGATCCTCTATGACCCACCTCCCAGAATATTGGAAATAAAAGCAAACATAAACAAATGGGACCTAATTAAAATTAAAAGCTGCACAACAAAGGAAACTATAAGCAAGGTAAAAAGATAGCCTTCAGAATGGGAGAAAATAATAGCAAATGAAGCAACTGAGAAAGAATGAATCTCAAAAATATACAAGCAACTCCTGCAGCCCAATTCCAGAAAAATAAACGACCCAATCAAAAAACGGGCCAAAGAACTAAACAGACATTTCTCCAAAGAAGACATCAGATGGCTAACAAACACATGAAAAGATGCTCAACATCACTCATTATCAGAGAAATGCAAATCAAAACCACAATGAGGTACCATTTCACGCCAGTCAGAATGGCTGCGATCCAAAAGTCTACAAGCAATAAATGCTGGAGAGGGTGTGGAGAAAAGGGAACCCTCTTACACTGTTGGTGGGAATGCAAACTAGTACAGCCACTATGGAGAATAGTGTGGAGATTCCTTAAAAAACTGGGAATAAAACTGGCATACGACCCAGCAATCCCACTTCTGGGCATATACACCGAGGAAACCAGAAGGGAAAGAGACACGTGTACCCCAATGTTCATCGCAGCACTATTTATAATAGCCAGGACATGGAAGCAACCTAGATGTCCATCAGCAGATGAATGGATAAGAAAGCTGTGGTACATATACACAATGGAGTATTACTCAGCCATTAAAAAGAATACATTTGCATCAGTTCTAATGAGGTGGATGAAACTGGAGCCTATTATACAGAATGAAGTAAGCCAGAAAGAAAAACACCAATATAGTATACTAATGCATATACAGGGAATTTTGAAAGATGGTAATGATAACCCTGTATGTGAGAGAGCAAAAGAGACACAGATGTATAGAACAGTCCTGTGGACTCTGTGGGAGAGGGCAAGGGTGGAATGATTTGGGAGAATGGCATTGAAACATGTAAATTATCACATGTGAAATGAATTGCCAGTCCAGTTTCAATGCATGATACAGGATGCCTGGGGCTGATGCACTGGGATGACTGAGAGGGATGGGATGGGGAGGGAGGAGGGAGGGGGATTCAGGATGGGGAACATGTGCACACCCGTGGCAGATTCATGTCAATGTATGGCAAAACCAATACAATATTGTAAAGTAATTAGCCTCCAATTAAAATAAATAAATTTATATTAAAAAAAATAAAGCTGTGGTAGAACTTCAAAACAAAGAAAGAAAGAAAGAAAAAAGAAAAACCTGCAACCTATGATATTCTATCCAGGAAGATTATCATTTAAACTAGAAGGGGAGATAAATTATTTCTCAGAAAAAGAAAAAATAGAAAAATTCTAAACCTACTCTAAAAGAAAATTTGAATATCTCTAAATAAAAAAGCAGCAAGAATCTATAGAAAGGAGAGAATCCCAATAGAAAATGTAAGTATCAATACATGGTAAGGATATCAAAACATGGTAACAATTGAAGATAAATAAGTCAGTGTGCAGATTAAAAAAACAAAAACACAATAGCAAAAGCAACCATAACTACAATAAACAGTAAAGGGGAAATCATGAAGATGTAAAATATGAAATAAAAACACAAAGTATAGGGGAGGAAAGCAAAAATATAGATCTTATAGAATGTCTTTGAACTTCAATGATGCCATTTAAACAAGTAGATACAGTTATGGATCAACATACTTGATCTCCATGGTAACCACAAATCGAAAACCTACCACAGATATAGGAAAATAAAAAAAAAAAAGAACTCAAGGTATGGGATTAGGAAGATGGAAGAGGATAAAGATCTTGAGCTCATCTCCTCTCACAAGCACATCAAAATCATAACTATCTGCACAGCCACCATCTATGAAAAACACTGGAACCTACCAGAAAAGACCTTCTACAATTAAAGACGTAAAGAAGGAATCACAATAACACAGGAGGGGTAGATTCATGATATAATCAAGTCCCACATACCCAGGTGGGTGACCCATAAACTGAAGAATAATTATACTGCAGGGTTCTCTCACAGGGGTGAGAGTTCTGAGCCCCACACTGTGATCCCCTGGTGTCTTAAACCAGGAAGATGAACCCCCAGAGCATTGCATTTGGCTCTGACGGCCAGCAGGTCTTACTTTCAGGAATCCCAAAGGACTGGGGGAAAGAGAGACTTCACTCTTAGGGTACACACAAAATTTCATGTGGACTGGGATCCAGGACAAGAGCAGTAATTTGATAGAAGCCTGGGCCAGCCCTACCTAATGGTCTTGGAAAGTCTCCAAGGTAGACAAGGGGCAGCTTCACCTAACCCTAAGGACATAGATGCTGGTGGAAGCCATATTTAGGAGCTTTCTACCACATGAACATTGCTGCTGGAGTATCATCTTGGGGTAGTGTGGGTGGACTGGATCTATACACTGCAGGAATGTGATTTTCTTGTGTCTGGTGTCCCTGTCTGCCCCCCAGTGGTAAGTCTGTTTTAGAGGCTAGTGCAGATGGCAACCTACTCCAGTACTCTTGCCTGGAAAATCCCATGGACGGAGGAGCCTGGTAGGCTGCAGTCCATGGGGTCGTGAAGAGTCAGACACGACTGAGCGACTTCACTTTCACTTTTCACTTTCATGCATTGGAGAAGGAAATGGCAGCCCACTCCAGTGTTCTTGCCTGGAGAATCCCAGGGATGGGGGAGCCTGGTGGGCTGCTGTCTACGGGATTGCATGGAGTCGGACATGACTGAAGCGACTTAGCAGCAGCAGCAGCAGGTTTCCTGAAGGGCAGGATCAGAACCTACCTACTGGTGGGTGGAGCTGGTTCTTGGTTCTCTGGTGGGCAGGGCTGTGTCTAAGGACATGCCTAGTAGCAGCTGTGGGCTCAGGAAACCTTTAGGCAACCTGTGTGCCATCTTGGAATCTTTTCTCCAGCTTATGAGTGCCAAGACCTGACCCCAATCAAAAGCCTTTTGTAAGCATCAGTGCTAGGACCTCAGGCCAAAAAACGGCAGGGACATGCCCCCACCCATCAGCACACACACATAAAAGCAATTAAGGAATATACAGAACAATTAGATGTAAAATATGATATCAAAAACAGTAATCATGAGAGAAGGCGAGTAACAATGCAGGATTTTTTAAATGCTTTTGATATTAAGATATCAGCAACTTCAAACAATCAGACAGCTAGCTAGATGTGTAGAAACCTCATGGTAATCACAAAACAGAAACCTCTAATAGTTATACACACAAAAATGAAAAATCCAAACACAATGCTAAAAATCAACAAATCACAAGAGAACAAAAGTAGAAGGGGAAAAGAAGACCTACAAAAACAACCTCCAAACAATTAACAAAACAGCAGTAAGAGCATAGTGATAATTACCTTAAATGAAAGTTGATTAAATGCTCCAACCAAAATACACAAAGTGGCTAAAATGATAAAAACAATACCCATATATATGTTGTGTACCAGAGACTCGGTTCAGATCTAGAGATTCACATGGGCTGCAAGTGAGGGGATGGAAAAAGCTATGTAAATGTAAAGTCAGAAGAAAGCTGGGGCACCAATACTTATATCAGACAAAACAGACTTCAAAATAAAGACTGTTTTAAGAGATAAAAAGGATACTACATGATGATCAAGGGGTCAATCCAAGAAGAAAATATAACAATTGCAAATATATACGCACTGAACATAGGTGGACATAGATATACAGGGCAAATACTAATGAACATAAAAGGAGAAACCAACAACAAAATATAGTTATTATATCAATGAACAGATAATCCAGACAGAAAATCAATAAGGAAACAATGGCCTTAAATGAAATATTAGATCATATATAAACAGAACATTCCATCAGAAAGCAACAATACACATTCTTTTCAAATGCTGGTAGAACATTCTCCAGGGTATATCATATGATGGTACATCTTGATAAATTTAAGAAAACTTAATTTTCTGACCACATTTTGAGACTAGAAATCAATGACAAGAGAAAAACTACAAAAAACCCATTAGCACCTAGAAGCTAAACAATATGCTTCTAAACAACCAATAGGTCACTGAAGAAAGAGAGAAGAAGAAAAAATAAAAAAGAGAGGCAAACGCAACAACAAAAAACCTCAATGATCCAAAAATCAATGGGACTCAGCAAAACCACTTCTAAGAGGGAAGTTTATGACACAAGCTTACTTCAGGAAGCAAGATAAATCTCAAATCACCTAACCTTACAAACAAAATCCAGTGTTAGCAGAAGGAAAGAAATCATAAAGATCAGGGCATTAATAAAACTAGAGATTAAAATTATAAAATAAAAGATCAGTGAAACTAAAAGCTGGTTCTTTGAAAAGACAGTTACTAAACTTTTATCTAGACTCGTCAACAAAAAAAAAAAACAGAGAGTGCCCAAATCAGTAAAATCTAAAATGAGAACTTATATACAATAGCAGAGAAATACAAAAGATCATAATAGACTACTACAAACAACTATATGCTAATAAAATGGACAATATAGAAGATATATATACAAATTCTTAGAAAGTTATAATCTCCTAGGACTGAACCAAGAAATATGAACACCAATTACCAGTAATGAAACTGAATCAGTAATAAAAACTTCTGAAAAACAAAAGTCCAGGCCCTGATGGCTTCAAAGGTGAATGCTACAAAACATTTGGAGAAGAGTTTAACACCTATCTTTCTCAAACTGTCCCAAAAATGCAGAAGAAGAAATGCTTCTGAACACTTTTTATGAGGCTGCTGCTGCTGCTAAGTCGCTTCAGTCATGTCCGACTCTGTGCGACCCCATAGATGGCAGCCCATCAGGCTCCCCCGTCCTGGGATTTTCCAGGCAAGAGTACTGGAGTGGGGTGCCATTGCCTTCTCCATCTATGAGGCTGACATCACTCTAATTCCAAAACCAAAGATATCACACACACAAAGAAGAAATTTATAGTTTATCTATTGATGAACATAAGATGCAAAAATCCTTAACAAAATAATAGCAAATAAAGCCAACATATTAAAAGGATCATACACCATGATCAACTGGGACTTATCCCAGGAATGCAAGGATTTTTAATATCCACAGACCAGTATGATACACCACATTAACAAATCAAAGAATAAATAAATAAATGAATCTCAATACATGCAGAACAAGTTTTTGACAAAATTCGACATCCATTTATGGTACAAACTCTCCAGGAAGTGGGTATAGAGGAAACATACCCCAATATAATGGTCATGTATAACAAATTCACAGGTAACATCATACTCAATGGTAAATAGCTGAAAGCATTTCCTCTAAGATCAGAAATAAGATTAGGATGTACACTCTCATCACTTTTATTCAACACTGATTTAAAGGTCCTAGCTATAGCAATCAGAAAAGAAAAAGAAATAAAAGTCATCCAAATTAGAAAGAAAGAAAAGTAAAATTGTTACTGTTTTCAGATGACATGATACTACACATGGAAAATCCTAAAGATGCCCCAGGAACACTACTAGAGCTCACCAGTCAATCTGGCAAAGCTGCAGGACAGAAAATTAACACACAGAAATTCATTGCATTTCTATACACTAACAATAAACTATCAGCAAGACCATTTACAATCACATCAACAAGAATAAAACCCCAGGAATAAATCCTACTTAAGGAGACAAATGACCTGTACTTGGAAAAGTTTTAAGACACTGATTAAAGAAACTGAAGATGACACAAACAGAAAGTATGGACTGAAAAAGTTGATGTCGTTAATGAAATTAGAACATTCCCTAAAATCATTCAAAAAAATAAAATCAAGGTGGCTAGAACTAAAAGCAAAACATGAAATTATAAAACTCATAAAAGAACATAGGCAAAACACTTTTTGACATAATTCATAGCAATATTTTCTCAGATCTGTCTTTTTTTTCAGATCTGTCTTTTAAAACATAAAAAATAAAGGCAACTATAAACAAATGGGACATAATTAAATTTAAAAGCTTTTTCACAGCAAAGGAGGCCATCAACCAAAAAATTAACCTACTGAGAGAAAATATTTGCAAATGGTGTGACTAATAAGGGGTTAATATTCAAAATACACAGTTGATGTAACTGAGTATCAAAAAATAACAATCCAATCAAAAAACGGCCAGAAGACCTGAATAGATTTTGTTTTTTCAAAGACGACGCACTGATGATGGCCAAGAGGAACATGAAAAGATGCTGAACATAGCTAATTATTCAGTTCAGTTGCTCAGTCGTGTCCGACTCTTTTCGATCCCATGAATCGCAGCACGCCAGGCCTCCCTGTCCATCACCAACTCTTGGAATTCACTCAGATTCACGTCCATCGAGTCAGTGATGCCATCCAGCCATCTCATCCTCTGTCGTCCCCTTCTTCTCCTGCCCCCAATCCCTCCCAGCATCAGGGTCTTTTCCAATGAGTCAACTCTTCGCATGAGGTGGCCAAAGTACTGGAGTTTCAGCTTCAGCATCATTCCTTCCAAAGAAATCCCAGGGCTGATCTCCTTCAGAATGGACTGGTTGGATCTCCTTGCAGTCCAAGGGACTCTCAAGAGTCTTCTCCAACACCACAGTTCAAAAGCATCAATTCTTCGGTGCTCAGCCTTCTTCACAGTCCAACTCTCACATCCATACATGACCACTGGAAAAACCGTAGCCTTGACTAGACGGACATTTGTTGGCAAAGTAATGTCTCTGCTTTTGAATATGCTATCTAGGTTGGTCATAACTTTCCTTCCAAGGAGTAAGTGTCTTTTAATTTCATGGCTGCAGTCCCCATTTGCAGTGATTTTGGAGCCCCCAAAATTAAAGTCTGACACTGTTTCCACTGTTTCCCCATCTATTTCCCATGAAGTGATGGGACCGGATGCCATGATCTTCGTTTTCTGAATGTTGAGCTTTAAGCCAAGTTTTTCACTCTCCACTTTCACTTTCATCAAGAGGCTTTTTAGTTCCTCTTCACTTTCTGCCATAAGGGTGGTGTCATCTGCATATCTGAGGTTATTGATATTTCTCCCAGAAATCTTGATTCCAGCTTGTGCTTCATCCAGCCCAGCTTTTCTCATGATGTACTCTGCATATAAGTTAAATAAGCAGGGTGACAATATACAGCCTTGACGTACTCCTTTTCCTATTTGGAACCAGTCTGTTGTTCCATGTCCAGTTCTAACTGTTGCTTCCTGACCTGCATACAGGTTTCTCAAGAGGCAGGTCAGGTGGTCTGGTATATTAGATAAGTAGAAATCAAAACCACAATGACATATCACTTGTCACAATGGCTATTATGAAAAAGTTTACAAATAATAAATGCTGGACAGGCATGGAGAAAAGGAATCTCTCATTCACCATTGGTGGAAATGTAAATTGGTGCAGCACCTATGGAAAACATCATCTACTGCTAAGTCACTTCAGTCGTGCCCGACTCCGTGTGACCCCATAGACGGCAGCCCACCAGGCTCCCCCATCCCTGGGATTCTCCAGGCAAGAACACTGGAATGGGTTGCCATTTCCTTCTCCAATGCATGAAAGTGAAAAGTGAAAGTGAAGTCACTCAATCATGTCCGACTCTTTGCGACCCCATGGACTGAAGCCTACCAGGCTCCTTTGCCCATGGGATTTTCCAGGCAACAGTGCTGGAGTGGGGTGCCATTGCCTTCTCCAAGGAAAACAGCATGGGGGTTCCTTAAACTAAAAACAGAGCTACCATACAACCCAGCCATTCCAATCGGGGTATATATCTGCAAAAAATCAAACACAGTAATTTGTAAACATCCACGCACCCCAAAGTTCACAGCAGCACTATGTAAAATAGCCAAGACTTGGAAGAAATCTAAGTACCCATCAACAAATGACTGGATTAAGAAGATGTAGTATATACACACAAGGGAATATTACTCAACCATAATAAATGAAATACTGCCATTTGCTGCAGTGTGAATGGACCTAGAGAATATTATGCTTACTGAAATAAACCAAAGAAAGACAAACTATACAAATACCATATACTATTACTTATATGTGGAATCTAAGAAATAATACAAATAAATGTATATGCAAACAGAAACAGACTCACAAACAAAGAAAACAAATTGTGGTTACCAAAGTGTAGACGAAAGTAGGGAAGGACACATTAGGGTAATGGGATTAACAGGAAAAAAAAAATCTTTTATATATGAAATAGCTTTAAAAAGGGATTTACTGTATAGCACAGGGAACTATACCCATTATTGTACAAAAACCTGTAATGGAATATAATCTGCAAAAACACTGAATCACTATGCTGTATACCTGAAACTAATACAACATTGTAAAGCAAGACTATTTCAAATTATTACTTTAATTTTAATGACCACACCATAAAAGCTGTTAGAGCTACTTCACAAATTCAGTAAAAATGTCCTACGTTCAGTAAAATGTAGGACACAAAATTAACATACAAAAAGCCATGTTTCTAAATACTAACAAATAATCTCAAATTTAAAAAAAATCTCTTACTATTGTGTCAAAATAATAAAACAGAATAAATTTAAGAAAGGAGATGAATGATCTTTACAGAGAAAATTACAGACATTTATGAAAGTAATTGAAGACTAAAATTAATGGAAAAGTATTTTATGTTTATTGATTAGATATTTAACAATATTAACTCTTCCATAGTACTGAAAGTGAACTATAGATTCAGTGCAATCTCTGTCAAGATTCCAATGGCAGTTTCTACATAAATAGAAAAAAATTAATCCTAAAACTTATATGAAGCTATACTTTGATTTGTCAAAGCAATCATGAAAAAGAAGTAAGAAGCACTACATTTCTTGATTTTAAGCTAATTATAAAGCTATAGTAATCGAACAGTAAGGTAGGAAAAAAGCCACTAGATAAATAGACCAAGGTAGCAGAATTAAGACCCAGAAACAAACCCATGTGTATATCATCAACTAATATTTCACAAGGTGGCCAAGAATACTTAATGGAAACGAGACAGTTTTTTCAATACATGATGTTGGGAAAATTAGATATTCACATGTAAAAGAATGAAACTAGATCCTTATTTTACACTGCTCACAAAAATTAACTCAAAATGAATTAACTTGAATGTAAGAGTTGAAATCATAAAACTTCTAGTAAAAGAAGACATAGGTGGTAAGCTTTCTAATAATGGATTTGCTGATGATTTATGGATGTTATTTCAAAACAAACACAACAAAAGCAAAAATAAACAACTGGGACTACATCAAACTAAAAAGGCTTTGCATGAAAAGAAAAAAAAGCAGAAGTAAAAAGGCAAACTACTGAATGGAAAAAAAATGGTTGCAAGTAATTTATCTGGTAAGAGGTTAATACCCAAAATCATACATAAAGAACTTATACAACTCAATAGCAAAAACAAACAAAAAACCCCAACAATCTGAGTAAAAAACGAGCAGAGGATCTGAATAGACATTTTTCCAAAGAGGACATAAAAATGGCTTGACAGGCACATGAAAAGATGCTCAATATCACTAATCAGGAAAATGCAAATCAAAACCACAATGAGATATCATCTCACACCTGTCAGAATGGCTATATCAAAAAACAACAAGTGTTGGCAAGTATATGGAGAAAACGAGATCCTTGTGAACTTTGATAAGAATGTTAACTGGTATAACCACTATAAGAGTATGAAGTTGCCTCAAAAAAATTCAAAATAAACTACCATATGATCTAGGTATTCTACCTCTGTGCATTTATCTGAAGAAAATAAAAACTCTAAATTGAAAAGATATCTGCACCTGCATTTTCACTGCACCATTATTTATAATAGCCCAAATATGGACACAATGTAAGTGTCCATTGAACAATGAATGAATAAGTAAGATGTGATACACATACATGCACACAGAGAATGACTATTCAGCCATAAAACGAATGAGACTTTGACACTTGTGACAACATGAATAGACTTTGAGGGAAATTACGCTAAGTGAAATTAGCAAAACAGGGAAAAGCAAATACAGTATGATCGCACTTAGAGGTGGATTCTAAAAAAATCACCACCACTACCCATGATCACTATCCACAAAAAGGAGATCAGAATTATGGTGGAAGGAGGGAAAACTGAACAAAGGTAGTAAAATACTAGAAACTTCAGCCTGGTAGGCTTCAATCCATGAGGTCACTAAGAGTTGGACACGACTGAGCGACTTCACTTTCACTTTCCACTTTCATGCATTGGAGAAGGAAATGGCAACCCACTCCAGTGTTTTTGCCTGGAGAATCCCAGGGACGGGGGAGCCTGGTGGGCTGCCATCTATGGGGTTGCACAGAGTTGGACACGACTGAAGTGACTTAGCAGCAGCAGCAGCAAATTATAAGATGCACAAAGTACTAGGAACGTAACATACAACCCTAATGATTATAGTTAACATCGCCATAGGTATATTAGAAAGTTGGTAAGAAAGCAGATTCCAAGAGTTCTCATCACAAGGAAGACAATTTTCTTTCTGTATCTGTATGAGATGATGGATGTTTACTAAACTTATGGTTGCAATCTTTTCACAATGTTTGTAAGTCTAATCATTATGCTGTACACTTCAAATCTGCATGGTGCTGTAGGCTCATTATTTATCAACAAAACTAGAAAACACATACAGAAAGATCTCATCCTTAGAAAAAGGAACTTCACTTTGATATAAAAGCACATAGCTTTATGTAAGATTTGCAAAGCTGTAGATGAGGTGCAGTATAGCAACACTATATCTACATCTGTTTATATACTTAACACAACTTGTGAATATAAGAAAAAGAACTGCAGTAATTATAGATACCAGAATAAAAAAATTAAATTTGTTTTCACATCTATATTCTGTTTCACAAAAAAAGCAGAAATTAATACTTTTTAAAGTCTATTGTCAATGGTATACTTAAGATTGTAAACAGTAGGGTTTTTAAGTTGAAGTTACTCTTTTTGATTTAGGTCTTAAGCCAAACCCATTATCAAAAATTGGAAGATTTTCTCCTTTGAGGTAGGCTGATAGCCCCCCAGCTATCAGTTCAGTTGCTCAGTCATGTCCGACTCTTTGTGACCCCATGGATTGCAGCACACCAGGTTCCCTGTCCATCACCAACTCCCAGAGCTTGCTCAAACTCATATCCACTGAGTCAGTGATGCCATCCAACCATCTCATCCTCTGTCGTCCCCTTCTTCTCCTGCCTTCAATCTTTCCCAGCATCAGGGTTTTTTCAATGAGTCAGTTCTTCACATCAGGTGGCCAAAGTATTGGAGTTTCAGCTTCAGCATCAGTCCTTCCAATGAATATTCAGGACAGATTTCCTTTAGGATGGACTGATTTGATCTCCTTGCTGTTCAAGGGACTTTCAAGAGTCTTCTCCAACACCACAGTTTAAAAGCACCAATTCTTTGGCACTCAGCTTTCTTTATGGTCCAACTCTCACATCCATACATGACTACTGGAAAAACCATAGCTTTGACTAGATGGATCCTTGTTGGTAATGTCTCTGCTTTTTAATATGCTGTCTAGGTTTTTCATAGCTTTTCTTCCAAGGAGGAAGCGTCTTTTAATTTCAGGCTGCAGTCACCATCTGCAGTGATTTTGGAGCGCAAAAAAATAAAGTCTGACACTGTTCCACTATTTCCCTATCCATTTGCCATGAAGTGATGGGACTAGATGCCATGATCTTAGTTTTCTGAATGCTGAGGTTTAAGCCAACTTTTTCACTCTCCTCTTTCACTTTCACCAAGAGGCCCTTTAGTTCCTCTTTGCTTTCCACCATAAGGGTGGTGTCATCTGCATATCTGAGGTTATTGATATTTCTCCCAGAAATCTTGATTCCAGCTTGTGCTTCACCTAGCCCAGCATTTCACATGATGTACTCTGCATATAAGTTAAATAAGCAAGGTGACAATATACAGCCTTAAGGTACTCCTTTCTCAACTTGAAACTATTCCATTGTTCCATGTCTGGTTCTAACCACTGCTTCCTGACCTGCATACACATTTCTCAGGAGGCAGGTAGGGCGGTCTGGTATTCCTATTTCTTTAAGAATTTTCCCTAGTTTGTTGTGATCCACAGTCAAAGGCTTTGGCATAGTCAATGATGCAGAAGTAGATGTTTTTCTGGAATTCTCTTGCATTTTCTATGATCCAACAGATGTTGGCAAATTAATCTCTGGTTCTTCTGCCTTTTCTAAGTCCAGTTTGAACATCTGGAAGTTCTCAGTTCACGCACTGTTGAAGCCTAGCTTGGAGAATTTTCAGCACTGCTTTGCTAGGATGTGAGATGAGTGAAATTGTGCAGTAGTTTGAATATTCTTTGGCATTGCCTTTCTTTGTGATTAGAATGAAAACTGACCTTTTCCAGTCCTGTGGCCACTGCTGAGTTTTCCAAATTTGCTGGTATATAGAGTGCAGCACTTTCACAGCATCATCTTTTAGGATTTGAAATAGCTCAGCTGGAATTGCCTCACCTCCACTAGCTATGTTTGTAGTGATGCTTCCTAAGGCCCACTTGACTTTGCACTCCAGGATGTCTGGCTCTAGGTGAACAATCACACCATTGTGGTTATCTGGGTCATTAATATCTTTTTTGTATATTTCTTCTGTGAATTCTTGCCACCTTTTCTTAATATCTTCTGCTTCTGTTAGGTCCATACCGTTTCTTTCCTTTATTGTACCCATCTTTGCATGGAATGTTCCCTTGGTATCTCTAATTTTCCTGAAGAGATCTCTAATCTTTCCCATTCTTTTGTTTTCCTCTATTTCTTTGCATTGATCACTTGGGAAGGCTTTCTTATCTCTCCTTGCTATTCTTTGCAACTTAGCATTCAGATGGATATATGTTTTCTTTTTTCCTTTGCCTTTCACTTCTCTTCTTTTCTCAGCTATTGTAAGGCCTCCTCAGACAAACATTTCGCCTTTTTGCATTTCTTCTTGGATTGGTTTTGATCACGGCCTCATGTACAGTGTTACAAACCTCCATCCACAGTCCTTCAGGCACTCTATCAGATCTAATCCCTTGAATCTATTTGTCATTTCCACTGGATAATCGTTAAGGGATTTCATTTGGGTCATACCTGAATGGTATACTGGTTTTCCATACTTTCTTCAATTTAAGTCTGAATTCGGCAATAAAGAATTCATGATCTGAGCCACAGTCAGCTATCCGTCTTGTTTTTGCTGACTGTATAGAGCTTCTGCACCTTCGGCTACAAAGAATAAAATGAATCTGATTTTGGTATTGACCATCTGGTTGTGTCCATGTGTACAGTTGTCTCTTGTGTTGCTGGAAGAGGGTGTTTGCTATGACCAGTGAGTTCTCTTTGTAAGATTCTGTTAGCCTTTGCTCTGCTTCATTTTGTACTCCAAGGCCAAACTTGCATGTTACTCCAGGTATCCCTTGACTTCCTACTTTTGCATTCCAGTCCCCTATGATGAAAAGGACATCTTTTTTTCAGTGTTAGTTCTAGAAGTTTTTGTAGGTCATCATAGAACCATTTAACTTCAGCTTCTTCAGCATTAGTGGTTCATGCAAAGACTTGGATAACTGTGATATTGAGAGGCTTGCCTGGAAACAAACTGAGATCATTATTTCATTTCTGAGATTGCACCCAAGTACTGCATTTCAGACTCTTTTGTTGACTATGAGGGCTACTGCATATCTTCTAAGGGATTCTTGGCCACAATAGTAGATATAATGGTTCAGTTCAGTTCAGTCACTCAGTCCTGTCCAACTCTTTGCGACCCCATGAATTGCAATATGCCAGGCCTCCCTGTCCATCACCAACTCCCAGGGTTCACTCAAACTCATGTCTATTGAGTTGGTGATGCCATCCAGCCATCTCATCCTCTGTTGTCCCCTTCTCCTCCTGCCCCCAATCCCTCCCAGCATCAGGGTCTTTTCCAATGAGTCAACTCTTCGCATGAGGTGGCCAAAATACAGGAGTTTCGGCTTTAGCATCACTCCTTCCAAAGAACACCCCAAACTGATCTCCTTTAGAATGGACTGGTTGGATCTCCTTGCAGTCCAAGGGACTCTCAAGAGTCTTCTCCAATACCACAGTTCAAAAGCATCAATTCTTCGGCGCTCATCCTTCTTCACAGTCCAACTCTCACATCCATACATGACTACTGGGAAAACCATAGCCTTGACTAGATGGACCTTTGTTTGCAAAGTAATGTCTCTGCTTTTGAATGTGCTATCCAGGTTGGTCATAATTTTTCTTCCAAGGAGTAAGCGTCTTTTAATTTCATGGCTGCAATCACCATCTGCAGTGATTTTGCAGCCAAAAAAAAAAAAAGTCTGACACTGTTTCTACTGTTTCCCCATCTATTTCACATGAAGTGATGGGACCAGATGCCATGATCTTCGTTTTCTGAATGTTGAGCTTTAAACCAAATTTTTCAGTCTCCTCTTTCATTTTTGTCAAGAGGCTTTTTAGTTCCTCTTCACTTTCTGCCATAAGGGTGGTGTCATCTGCATATCTGAGGTTATTGATATTTCTCCCAGCAATCTTGATTCTAGCTTGTACTTCATCCAGCCCAGCTTTTCTCATGATGTACTCTGCATATAAGTTAAATAAGGAGGATGACAATATACAGCCTTGACGTACTCCTTTTCCTATTTGAAACCAGTCTGTTGTTCCATATCCAGTTCTAACTGTTCCTTGCTGACCTGCATATAGGTTTCTCAAGAGGCTGGTCAGGTGGTCTGGTATTACCATCCCTTTCAATATGCTACTGGAGATCAGTGGAGAAATAACTCCAGAAAGAATGAAGGTATGGAGCCAAAGCAAAAACAATACCCAGCTGTGAATGTGACTGGTGATGGAAGCAAGGTCCGATGCTGTAAAGAGCAATATTGCATAGGAGCCTGAAATGTTAGGTCCATGAATCAAGGCAAATTGTAAGTGGTCAAACAGGAGATGGCAAGAGTGAACGTCGACATTCTAGGAATCAGTGAACTAAAATGGACTGGAATGGGTGAATTTAACTCAGATGACCATTATGTCTACTACTACGGGCAAGAATCCCTTAGAAGAAATGGAGTAGCCATCAAGGTCAACAAAAGAGTCCGAAATGCAGTACTTGGATGCAATCTCAAAAACGACAGAATGATCTGTTTGGTTCCAAGGCAAACCATTCAATATCACAGTGATCCAAGTCTATGCCCCAACCAGTAACACTGAAGAAGCTGAAGTTGAACGGTTCTATGAAGACCTCCAAGACCTGTTAGAACTAACACCCCCAAAAGATGTCCTTTTCATTATAGGGGACTGGAATGCAAAGGTAGGAAGTCAAGAAACACCTGGAGTAACAGGCAAATTTGGCCTTGGAATACCGAGTGAAGCAGGACAAAGTCTAATAGAGTTTTGCCAAGAGAACGCACTGGTCATAGCAAACACCATCTTCCAACAACACAAGAGAAGACTCTACACATGGACATCAGCAGATGGTCAACACGGAAATCAGATTGATTATATTCTTTGCAGCCAAAGATGGAGAAGCTCTATACAGTCAGCAAAAACAAGACTGGGAGCTGACTGTGGCTCAGATCATGAACTCCTTATTGCCAAATTCAGACTGAAATTGAAGAAGATTTAGGTCATACCTGACCATTCAGGTATGACCTAAATCAAATCCCTTATGATTATACAGTGGAAGTGAGAAATAGATTTAAGGGACTAGATCTGATAGAGTGCCTGATGAACTATGGACGGAGGTTCATGACATTGTACAGGAGACAGGGATCAAGACCATCCCCATGGAAAAGAAATGCAAAAAATCAAAATGGCTGTCTGGGGAGGCCTTACAAATAGCTGTGAAAAGAAGAGAAGTGAAAAGCAAAGGAGAGAAGGAAAGATATAAACATCTAAACGCAGAGTTCCAAAGAATAGCAAGGAGAGATAAGAAAGCCTTTCTCAGCGATCAATGCAAAGAAATAGAGGAAAACAACAGAATGGGAAAGACTAGAGATCTCTTCAAGAAAACTAGAGATACCAAGGGAACATTTCATGCAAAAATGGGCTCGATAAAGGACAGAAATGGTATGGACCTAACAGAAGCAGAAGATACTAAGAAGAGGTGGCAAGAACACAGATCAGATCAGATCAGTCGCTCAGTCGTGTCCGACTCTTTGTGACCCCATGAATCACAGCACGCCAGGCCTCCCTGTCCATCACCAACTCCCGGAGTTCACTGAGACTCACATCCATCAAGTCAGTGATGCCATCCAGCCATCTCATCCTCTGTCTTCCCCTTCTCCTCCTGCCCCCAATCCCTCCCAGCATCAGAGTCTTTTCCAATGAGAACACAGAACTATATAAAAAAGATCTTCACAACCCAGATAATCACGATGGTGTGATCACTCACCTAGAGCCAGACATCCTGGAATGTGAAGTCACATGGGCCTTAGAAAGCATCACTACGAACAAAGCTAGTGGAGGTGATGGAATTCCAGTTGAGCTCTTTCAAATCCTGAAAGATGATGCTGTGAAAGTGCTGCACTCAATATGCCAGCAAATTTGGAAAACTCAGCAGTGGCCACAGGACTGGTAAAGGTCAGTTTTCATTCCAATCCCAAAGACAGGCAATGCCAAAGAATGCTCAAAGTACTGCACAATTGCAGTCATCTCACACGCTAGTAAAGTAATGCTCAAAATTCTCCAAACCAGGCTTCAGCAATATGTGAACCGTGAACTTCCAGATGTTCAAGCTGGTTTTAGAAAAGGCAGAGGAACCAGAGATCAAATTGCCAACCTCCACTGGATCATCGAAAAAGCAAGAAAGTTCCAGAAAAACATCTATTTCTGCTTTATTGACTATGCCAAAGCCTTTGACTGTGTAAATATAATGGTTATCTGATTTAAATTTGCCCATTCTGGTCCGTTTTAGTTCCCTGATTTGTAAAATGTCAATGTTCACTCTTGCCATATCCTGTTTGACCACTTCCAATTTACCCTGATTCATGGACCTAACATTCCAGGTTTCTATGGAGTATTGTTCTTTACCGCGTGGGACTTTACTTCCATCACCAGTCACATCCATAGGTGGGCACTGTTTTTGCTTTGGTTCAGCCTTTCATTCTTTCTGGAGCTATTTCTACACTCTTCTCCAGCAGCATATTGGGTACCTACTGACCTGGGGAGTTCATCTTTTAGTGTCATATCTTTTTGCCTTTTCACACTATTTATGGGGTATGAGCCCCCAACTATATCCTCATCCTAATCCCCAGAACTGTGAATATTTCCCTGGTAAAGAATCCACCTGCCAATGTAGGAGTCGTGGGTTTGATCCCTGGTTTGGGAAAATCCCCTGGAGAAGCAAATGGCAACCCACTATAGTATTCTTGCCTGTGAAATCCCATGGACAGAGGAGCCTGGTGGTCTACAGTCCACGGGGTTGCAAAAGAGTCAGACATGATTTAGAGACTAAACAACAACAAAGAGGAATAAAGCGTACATCTGGAATTAAGGTCACTATTCAGCTGATTTTAAGAAGAGAATATTATCCTGAATTATTTGGGAGGGACCAATGTAATCACAAAGGTTCTTAAAAATGGAAGAGGAAGAGGGTAGTTAGAGGGAGATATGATTATGGAAAACAGGCATGACAGATGCAATATTGCTGGCTTTGAGGTTAAAGGAAGGGCCTGTTAGCAGCTTTAAGAGCTCAGGAAGTAAACCCTTCCTTTAGAGCTTTTAGGAAGGAATGTAGCCCCATCAACAGTTATTGTTGCCCAGTGAGACATATGTGGGCTTCTGACTTATAAACCTGTAAGATAATAAATTGCCATTTTTAAGCCAGTATGTTTGTGGTAACTTGTTATGGCAGCAAGTAGGAAACTAACACATCTTAAAACAATTCTATAAATTTAAACTTTTAAATTCTATAATTTAAATTTGTTTCCAAATGTTGAGATTCACTTAAACATAATACAGGCTTCCACTTCTGGCCATGAAAGAGTAACAAAAGTACAGAACTGCCCTCCTAACATAAGTAATTAGAAAATGGAATAAAATATATAAGTCAAGTTTTCTGTTGTGAAGTTGATAAGTTCTGTCCAACTTTTTGCGATCCCATCAGTTCAGTCCCTCAGTCGTGGCTGACTCTGCAACCACATGGACTGCAGCATGCCAGGCTTCCCTGTCCATCACCAACTCCTGGAGCTTAATCAAACTCATGTCCATCAAGTCAGTGATGCCATATAACCATCTCATCCTCTGTCATCCCCTTCTCCTCCTGCCTTCAATCTTTCTCAGCATCAGGGTCTTTGCCAATGAGTCAGTTCTTTGCATCAGATGGCCGAAGTATTTGAGCTTCAGCTTCAGCATCAGTCCTTCCAAAGAATAATGAGGATTAACTTCCTTTAGCACTGACTGGTTTGACCTCCCTGCAGTCCAAGGGATTCTCAAGAGTCTTCTCTAGCACCACAGTTCAAAGGCATCAGTTCTTCAGTGCTAAACAGATGCTAAACATTGTTAATGACTAAAGAAGCGCAAATCAAAATGGCAATGAGGGATTACTTCACACTGGTCACAATGGCCATCATCAAAAAGTCTATAAACAATACATATTGGAGAGGGTGTGGAGAAAAGAGAACCTTCCTATACTGTTGGTAGGAATATAAATTGTTACAGCCACTATGGCAAACTAAAAATAGAGCCACGTACGATCCAGCAATACCCCTCTTGAGTATATACACAGAGAAAAACCACACTTTAAAAAAATACATGAACCCCAATGTTCACAGCAGCAGTATTTACAATAGCCAATACATGCAAGTGACCTAAATGTCCATTGACAGAAGAATGGATAATATGTGATACATACATAAAATGGAATATTACTCAGCCATAAAAAGCATGAAATAATGCCATTTGCAGCAACATAGATGGACCTAGAGATTTATCATACCCAGTGAAGTAAACCAAAGACAAATATCATGTAATATCACTTATATGTGAAATCTAAAGAAAATGATACAAATGAACTTATTTACAAAACATAAACGGACTTGCTTAAAAAACAAACTTATGGTTACCAAAGGGGAAAGGTGAGGGGGAAGGGATAAATTAGGAGGTTGGGATTAATATATATACATTTCTATATATAAAGCAGATAATCAACAAGAACCTACTGTATAGCAAGGGGAACTCTACTCAATATTCCATAATAAACTAGACCAGAAAAAGAATCTGAAAAATAGATATATGTATAACTAAATCACTTTGTTGTATACCTGAAACTATCAACGTTGTAAATCAAATATTCTCCAATATAAATTTTTAAAAAATTCATGTGGCCTAATAGGCCTAATATGTTTGGATCATCTGTCCATTGATGTAAGTGGGGTGTTAAAATTCACTAGTTCCCTGGTGGCTCAGATGGTAAAGTGTCTGCTTGCAATACGAGAGACCTGGGTTCGATCCCTGGGTTCGATCCCTGGAGAAGGAAATGGCAACCCACTCCAGTATTCTTGCCTGGAGAATCCCAGGGACGGAGGAGCCTGGTAGGCTACAGTCCATGGGGTCGCAAAGTGTCGGACACGACAGAGACTTCACTTCCTCATCAATTTCTCCCATTATGTTTGTTATCCTATATATTTAGGTACTCTTTTGGGTACATTTATAATTATTATTTCTTTTTGGGTTAATCCTTTTGTAATGTCCTTTGTCTCTTTTTAAGCCTTTATTTTAGAGTCTATTTTATATGATAAAATATTACTTCTCCAGGTTTCTTTTCATTTCTAGTTACATGGAATACCCTTTTTCATCCCCCTCAGGTTCAGTTTGTGTGTTTCTTTAGATTTGAAGTGTATCTGTTTGCTGTAGACAGCATATATGAGTCTTGTTTTTGTATTCAGTCAGCCACTGCCTATTTTTCATTGGAGGATAACTGCATTACAATATTGGTTTCTGATTCACATCAACATGAATCAGCCATAGCTAAACATATGTTCCTTCCTTTTCAAACCTCCCCCCACCTCTCTTCCCCCACCCTATCACGTTGTCACAGAGTTCTGGTTTGAGCTCCCTGAGTCATACGGCAAATTCCTACTAGCTATCTTTTTTACATACGCCAGTATGTATGTTTCCACATTACTCTTTCAATTCGTTCCACACTCCGCTTCCCCCACTGTGTCCACAAGTCTGTTTTCTATGTCTGCTTCTCCACTGCTGCCCTGCAAACAAGTTCATCTGTACCATCTTTCTAGATTCCACATGTATGCATCAATATATGGCATTGGTTTTTCTCTTTCTGGCTCACTTCACTCTGTATGATAGGCTCTAGGTTCATCCACCTCATTAGAACGGACTCAAATGCATTACTTTTCATGGCTGGGTAATATTCCACTGTATTTATGTACCACAGCTTGTTTATCCATTCATCTGTTGATGGACATCTATGTTGCTTCCATATTGTAGCTATTGTAAATAGTGCTGTGATGAACACTGGGGTACATGTGATTTTTTCAATTTTCGTCTTCTCAGAGTATATACCCAGTAGTGGGATTGTTCAGTCATATGGTATTAATAGTTTTATTGCTAGTTTTTAAAGAAACCTCCATATTGTTCTTCACAGTGGCTGTATCAACTTACAGTCCCACCAACAGCACAAGAGGGTTACCTTTTCTCCACCACCTCTCCAGCATTTATTGTTTGTAGATTTTTTTAATAATGGTCTTTCTGACCAGTGTGAGGTTAATACCTCGTTGTAGTTTTGATTTGCATTTCTCTAATAATGAGTAATGTTGAACATGTTTTTATGTGTTTATTAGCATCCTGTATGTCTTCTTTGGAGAAATGTCTGTTCAGGTCCTCTGCCCACTTTTTGTTTAGGTTGTTTATTTTTCTGGTATTGAGGGGCATGAGCTGCTTGTATAATTTTGGAGATTAATCCTTTGACAGTTGTTTCATTTGCTATTATTTTCTCCCCTTCTGAGGATCGTATTTTCACCTTGTTTATAGTTTTCTTTGCCGTGCAAAAGCTGTTAAGTTTAATTAGATCCCACTTGTTTATTTATTTTTTATTGCCATTACTCTAGAAGGTGGAACAAGACAGAAAGCCCAGAGATAAACCCATGCACCTAGGGGAACCTTATCTTTGACAAAGGGGACAAAAATATACAACAGAGAAAAGATAGTCTCTTCAATAAATGGTGCTGGGAAAACTGGACAGCTACATGCAAAAAATGAAATTAGAAAACTTCCAAACACCATACACAAAGATAAACTCACTGTCTTTTGATGGGAGCGTTTAGTCATTACATTTAGAATAGTTATTGATAGGTGGGTACTTGCAGCCATTTTCTTAAATGTTTTCAGAGGGTGGGAAGATTTGGGAGAATGGCATTGAAACATGTAAAATATCATGTATGAAACAAGATGCCAGTCCAGGTTCGATGCACGATACTGGATGCTTGGGGCTAGAGCACTGGGACGACCCAGAGGGATGGTATGGGGAGGGAGGAGGGAGGAGGGTTCAGGATGGGGAACACATGTATACCGGTGGCGGATTCATTTTGATATTTCGCAAAACTAATATAATTATGTAAAGTTTAAAAATAAAATAAAATTAAAAACAAAAACAAAACAAAAAAACAGAGTTATGATTGTTTTTTCTTTTTAAAATAGATTTTCCCCTTGTTTAGGTATTTTCCCTCGTGATTTGATGACAAGCTTTAGTGTTATCTTTGACTCCTTTCTCTTTTTTGTGTATCTATTACAGATTTTTGGTTTGAGCTTACCAGATTTATATACAGCCACAAGTACATTATTATTTTAAGCTGATAATCTCTTAAATTCTAATGCATTCTAAAAACCTTGTGTTTTACTCCTTCCTCTATGTTTACTGTTTTTGACATTATATTTTACATCTTTGTTTTGTGCATCCATTAGCTACTCGTTGTTGATACAGATGATTTTAGTAGCCTTGTCTTTTAACATTTCCAAAAATATTTCCAACAAAATCTGTTATATATACTGGCTCCTTCCTCGGAGCAGTTCCTCAGAGCTATCAGAGAGAATATAGTCCTCAGTTAAGGTCCTTGAATAAAACTCAACTCGCAAGTTTTAGGCTGGTGCATTTTTCTTCAGTACCACAAAATCTTTGTTCCTTCTACTTACTAGCAAGCACCCTCTGAGTTTTTCCTCATGGGTAGAACCAGGATGGTAACCACCACTTCACACAGAAGTAGCAAAAAATAAGTTGAAATGTGTAATATGTTGGGCATGGTACCTGTGCACAGGAAACACTAATTCCCTTCCCCAAAGGGCAATGAGGAACTAAGCCACTATCGGAAGAGAAAGCCAGGAAAGACAGCCCAGAGAAAGGACGTGAGTCTGGGTGAACTCCGGGAGTTGGTGATGGACAGGGAGGCCTGGCGTGCTGCGATTCATGGGGTCGCAGAGAGTCGGACACGACTGAGCGACTGAACTGAACTGAACTAGTATTATAAATGGTTGATCTACTGCCTACTTGGAGAAGGAAATGGCAACCCACTCCAGTATTCCTGCTTGGAAAATCCCATGGACGGAAGATCCTGGTAGGCTACAGTCCATGGGGTTGCAAAGAGTCAGACACGACTGAGTGACTTTACTTCTTCATTTCACTGCCTACTAGTATTCTAAATGGGTGATCTACTGCCTTCTATGTATACCTGCCATTACCAATGAAGTTTTCTTTCATAATTTCCATATTTCTTCTTGTGTTCTGTTTTTTTTTCCACTTAAAAGAATTTCTTTTAACATTTCTTATAGATCCAGTTTAATGCTGCTTAACTCCCTTAGCTTTTGCCTGTCTGTAGAATTCTTTCTCTCTTCTTCAAATCTGATGAAAGCCTTGCCAGATAGAGTGTTCCTGGTTCTATGTTTACTAACGGCTGTAGGCCACTAACCTCTGGCCTACAGTTTCTGCTGAAAAGTTAGCTTACAGTCTTTTGGGCACTCCCTTATATGTAACCAGTTGCTTTTCCCTTGCTGCTTTCAAGATTCTTTCTTTAATTTTTGCCACTTTAATGACAATGTATCATTGTGGATCTGTCTGGGTTTAATCTTGTTTGGGACTCTGTGCTTCTTGGACCTTCATGTCTGTTTCCTTTCCTAGGTCACTAGGGAGGTTTTCAGTTATTATTGCTTCAAGTAAGTTTACTGTCCCTTTCTCTTTACCTTCTACTACCTGGATTAGTATAATGTGAAAGGTAATATGCTTGAGGTTTTCCCAGAGATCTTAAACTGCCTGATTATCTTTTTTTTTTTTTTTTCTGTTGAGTTTCAGTGATTTCCACTACTGTCTTTCAGACTGCAGATTCACTCCTTTTCATCACCTATTCTGCTGATTCCTTGTAGTGTATTATTTCAGGTATCATATTTTTCAGCTATATTTGGTCATTTATATTTTCTAATTCTTTGTTAAACTTTTGTGCTCCTTCTTCTTGAGTTCTTTGAAAATGTTAATAAAATTGTAAAGCAATGTTTCAAGAAAGAGATAGAAAGGCACAAGTTATCAGTAGAAAAACCGTAAAAGGAAAAACAGTAAAAGAAGATACCCTATATACATCGAAAGGATAACAAGAAAATATTATGGACAAAGTTATGCCAATGAATTTGATGACCAGGGTGGGTGCAATGAACAAATTCTTGGAAAAACATATTATGGAAACTTCTTCAAGAAGAAATATAAAACCTAAACAACTTTGTATCAGTTAAATGAGCTGAAAGTACATTTAAAAACTTGGTTATGAAGAAAATCTGGGCACAGATGTTATCACTGGTAAATTTTATCAAGTATTTAAGGAAGAAATACCATGCCTATCCAAACTGTTTCAAAATAAATATTGTTCATCTATTTTTTGATGCCAACATTATCATGTTACCATAATCAAAGACATTATAAATAAACTATAAACCAGTATTTCTCGTGGAGATAGATCAAAATACTTGTGGTAACAGAAATTGGTTTGAACAACATTTTTTTTTAACATAGTTGCTATCTTTATTTTCACAAATCTTTTTAAAAATTCACATGTATACCTGTGGCAGATTCATTTTGATATATGGCAAAACCAATACAATATTGTAAAGTTAAATAAAATTAAATTAAAAAAAAAAGAAAGATGAACAACATATTTTAAATCACTGCTACTGCTAAGTTGCTTCAGTCGTGTCCAACTCTGTGTGACCCCATAGACGGCAGGCCACCAGGCTCCCCCATCCCTGGGATTCTCCAGGCAAGAACACTGGAGTGGGTTGCCATTTCCTTCTCCAATGCATGAAAGTGAAAAGTGAAAGTGAAGTCGCTCAGTCATGTCCGACTCTTAGCGACCCCATGGACTGCAGCCTACCAGGCTCCTCCGTCCATGGGATTTTCCAGGCAAGAGTACTGGAGTGGTTACAAGAATGTAAGTTTGGTTTATCACTGGCATCCAAGTTGGGGAAAAGATAATCTTTATTTATAGATGATATATATAGAAAAACTTAAAAAGACTAAAAAAAAAAAAAAAAAAACCAAACCCACAAAACTGTTATACCTAATCAATGAATTCACTAAAGCTGCAGGATTCAAATAAAGATATATAAAGGTTAGTTGCTTTCTATATGCTAACAATAAGCTACAAGAAACTGAAATAATCCCATTTATAATTGCATCCAAAAAATAAAACATGTAGAACAAATTTCACCATGGAAGTGCAAGACCTGTATACTGATAACCATAAGACAGTGATGAATAAATTTGATAAGTGTAATATTTATTCTGTGCTCATAGATTTTAACAATAATACTTCTCCCACTGTGCATACTACTGTGCATACTACATGAAACCATTTATATTTAATCAATCTATCAAAATTCCAATGGCATTTCTCACAGAAATAGAACATACAACTCTTAAATTTATGTGGGACCATAAAAGATCCTGAATAGACAAATCACTATTTAGAAAGAAGAACAAAGCTGGAAGCATCACAATTCCAAATTTCAAAACACATTACCAAGGTATAGTAACTGAAATAGTATGGTATTGGTATGAAAACAAACACCAGTGGAACAGAGAGCTCAAAAATAAACACGTACATATATGGTCAATTAATGTACAACAAAGCAGCTAAGAATATACCATGAGGAGAGGATAGACTTTTCAATAAATGATTCTTGGAAACTGGACAACTACATGCAGAAAATAAATCTAGGCCTTTATCTTACACCATACATGCAAAGTGAGTAAATGGATTAAAGACTTGAATGTAACACACAAAACCATGAAACTTCTAGAAGATACCACTATATCAAATATCTTCCACATGGCAAAGGAAACCATCCACAAAATGAAAATACAATCTATGAAATAGAATAAAATATTTTCAAATCTGAAAAGGGGTTAATAGCTCAAATATATAAAGAACTCATGACTTAATAGCAAAGGAACAATCTGAGTAAATAAAAAAGACAGATCTCAATAAACATTTTTCCAGAGATGATATATGAATGGTTAACTGTACATGAAAAGGTGCTCAAGATCAGAGAAATGCAAATTAAAACAATGATAATTCATCTCACTTATCAGAATGGGTATTATCAAAAAGATAATAAGTGGTGAGGATGTGAAAAAGGAACACTTGTGCACTGTTTGTGGAAATGTAAACTGGTGTAGCCACTATAAAAATCTGTATAGAGGTTTCTTAAAAAGTGAAACAGAACTATCATATGATCCAGAAAATTCACATCTGGGTAAACATATGAAGGAAACAACACACAGTCCCAAAAGATATCTGCATCCCCATGTTCACTGCAGCATTACTTACAATAGCCAAGATATGACAACAACCAAGGTATGACAACAAGCCTATTAACAGAGGAAAGGCTAAAGAATATGTGGCGTGTATATATACAATGGAGTACTATTCAGTCATAAAAGAGGCGATCCTGCCATGTTCAATCATGCAAATGGTGCTCAAGGGCATTGTGATTAAGTTAAGTAAGTCAGACAAAGGAAGGCAAATATCATATGATCTGATATATGGAATTAAAAAACCCCAAAGTCATAGAGACAGGTATCAGATTTCTGGTTGTTAGAGGTGGGAAAATCAGATGAAAGCAGTCAAAAGGTACAAACTTTCAGTTATGAGATTAGTAAGTTCTGGGGCTACAATCAACATGGCAGAGTAAGAGGACATGGAGCTCAGTTCAGTTCAGTTACTCAGTTGTGTCCAACTCTTCATGACCCCATGAACTGCAGCACATCAGGCCTCCCTGTCCATCACCAACTCCTGGAGTTTACCCAAACCCATGTCCATTGAGTCGGTGATGCCTTTCAACCATCTCATCCCCTTTCGTCCCCTTCTCCTCTTGTCCTCAATCTTTCCCAGCATCAGGGATCTTTTCAAATGAGTCAGCTCTTCGCATCAGGTGACCAAAGTATTGGAGTTTCAGCTTCAACATCAGTCCTTACAATGAACATTCAGGACTGATCTCCTTTAGGATGGACTGGTTGGATTGCCTTGTAGTCCAAGGGACTCTTAAGAGTCTTCTCCAACACCACAGTTCAAAAGCATCAATTCTTCAGCACCTCCCCACAAAAACAAATAAAAATACATCTACATATGGAAAAATTCTCATGAAAAACTGGAAATTGGCAAAAGAGATCCTATACAACCAAAGCTGTAAGAAAGTTCTCCATAGAAACAGGTAGCCAGAAAAACGTAGGACATCAGTTAGAGCCTATTTCCCAGGAGTAATCTGTAGGAAGAGAAGGTCCTCACGATACCTTCTCATGCGCCTGTTGGCCACCTACACTTTCTCTTTGGAGAGTTGTCTATTCAATTCTTCTCCCCATTTTTTAATGGGTTGTTTGATTTTTTTGATGCAAAGTTTTATGAGCGGTCCATATATGTTGGATAATAATCCCTTATCTGTCAAGTCATTTGCAAATATTTTTTTCCATTCAGGAGGATATGGTATGATGTCACTTACATGTAAAATCTAAACAATACAAACTAGTGAATATAACAACAACAAAAAGGTATCCTTTCCCTGGAAAGTGAGCAGACTGAGCCACAATCTGGGCATCCCAGTCCCGGGGTCCTGTGTGGAGGAGACAAGCCTCCTTATTTGCCAAGAAACTCACTGAGACAGAACAAGCTTATGGCTGCCGGGGGGAAGGATGGGGGCAAGGTATAGTTAGGGAGTTTGGGATGGACATGTACATACACTCTGCTATATTTAAAATGGATAACCAACAAGGCCCTACTATAAGCATATGGAACTCTGATTACGTGGTGTTATGTGTCAGCCTGGATGGGAGGGGATTTTGGAGGAGAATGGACACATGTGTATGTATGGCTGGGTCCCTTTGCTATTCACCTGAAACTATCACAACATTAATCGGATATACCCCAATACAAAGTGTTTTCTTTTTAATAGCGTGGTATTGGCACAAAAACAGTTATATAGATCAAAAGAACAGAATATACAGCCCAGAAATAAACCCACATACCTACAGTCAATTAATATATGACAAAAGAGGCAAAAATATACAATGCAAAAAGACAGTCTATTCAACAAGTTGACCTGGGAAATCAGGGCAGTTACATGTAAATCAATGAAGTTAGAATCTCCCTCACACCATATACAAAATAAAAACATAAATATAAGATATATATAAAGACATAAATATAAGACATGATAGCCTAAAATTCCTAGAAGAGAACATAAACTGTATGACATAATTCACAGCAGTATTTTCTTAGTTTCCAAGTCATAATAAATACAAGTAAAAATAAACAAATGTGACCTAATCAAACTTAAAAGATTTTGCACAACAAAGTAAAGCATCAACAAAATGAAAAGACAACTTTTGCTTGGGAGAAAATATCTGCAAATGATGTAACTGACAAGGGATTAATCTCAAAAATATACAAATAGGTCATACAACTCAAATCCAAAAAATAAACCACCCAGTCAAAAGGTGGACAGAAGACCTAAACAAACATTTTTTTCATGTAAGACCTACAGATGGCCAACAGGGACATGAAAAGATGTTCAACATCACTAGTTATTAGAGAAACGCCAAGCAAAACCATAATGAGTTATCACCTGACACGTGTCAGAATGGCTAATCAAAAAGTCTATAAACAGTAAGTGCTGGAGAGGGCATGGAGGAAAGGGAACCTTCATACATTGTTTGTGGGAACATAAATTGGTACAGTCACTAGAAAACAGTATGGAGGTCCCTTAAAAGACTAAAAATAAAGCTACTACATGATCCAGTAATCCTACTTCTGGGTACATATCCAGAAAAAATTTAAAATTCTAATTTGAAAAGATGAACCCCAATGTTCATGGCATCTGTATTTACAATAGCCAAGACATGGGAAAAAGCCCAAGTGTCCAGACAATTTGCTTAAGACACACACACACACACACACACTGGAATAATACTCAACCATGAAAAAGAATGAACTATTTTCATTTGCATAAACATGAAGGGACCTAGAAAGTATCATACAAAGCAAAGTAAGTCAGGCAGGAAAGAAAAATACTGTATGATATTACTTACATGTGGTATATAAAAATACAAATGAATCTATATAAACAGCAGACACACAGACATTAAAAAAAAAATCTATGATTACCAAAGGGAAGACAGAGGGGTGGAGGGACAAATTAGGAGCATGGGATTAACAGACACAAACTACTATACATAAAATAGCTAAGCAATAAGGATTTACTAATACAGTACAAGGATTTATATTCAGTATCTTGTAATAATCTATAATGGAGTATAATCAGAAAAAAAAAAGTGGTGGGGATATATATACACTGCCTGTAGCTTCCCAGGCAGTGCTGGTGGTAAAGAATCTGCCTGCCAATGCAGGAGATGCAAGAAACAAGATTTTGATTCTTGAGTTGGGAAGATCCCCTGGAGTAGGAAATAGTGACTGACTCCAGTATTCTTGACTAAAAATCCCATGGACAGAGGAGCCTGGCAGGCTACAGTCCATAGGGCTGCAGAGTCAGACACGACTGAGTGCACACACAAACACCCACAATGTGCAGCATGGTGACTAGTTACGTTCGGTACTGTAATTTGAAAGTTTCTAGGAAAGTAGATCTTAAAAGTTCTTATCACACACACACACACTATATATATATATATATATATATAAAATGTGAGATGATGGATGTTAACTAAACTGTGGTAATCATTCCACAATCTGTACATATCAAATTATTATTTTGCATACCTTAAATATGATGTTTTATTTCAATTATATTTTAATAAAACTTGGAAGGGGGGGATAAAAAGATTGAATCCAACAACATATATTCTCAATCCAGCAATTTATAAAAATTAAGTTCCATTTCAAGAAATCAAGTTTGATTTATCGTTTAAGAATCAATGTATTTCATTATATTAAAAGAGGAATAAAACACCATATGATAATTTCAGTAGATATGAAAAATGTATTTGACATGCATGCAAACGTCATACATGATTAAAAAAACTTTCAGGAGCAGGGAATAGAAGGGAATTTCCTCAACCTGATTAATGGCATCCATAAAGAGCCTACATTTAACATCATATTTAATGATGAAATACTAAGTTGTTTTGCCCATATGACTGGAAACCAGACCAAAACATACCTTTTTATCTCTTATATTTAACATTGTATAAGTGGTCCCACTCAGGCAATAAGGAAAGAACAAAAAGCACAGAGATTAGGAGACAAGTATACTTGTAAACACCTTCACGGATCACAGATTTATCATGGTGAAGGAACTTGTGTAACTCAATGAAGGTATGAGTCATGCCATGCAAGGCCACCCACGACGGACAGGTCATTACAGAAGTGACATGAAAGTGAAAGTTGCTCAGTTGTGTCTGACTCTTTGCGACCCCATGGACTATAAAGTCCATGGAATTCTCTAGGCCAGAATTACTGGAGTGGGTAGCCATTCCCTTCTCCAGGGGATCTTCCCAACCCAGGGATCGAACCCAGGTCTCCTGCATTGCAGGCAGACTTTTTACCAGCTGTGCCACAAGGGAAGCCCCATTAGAGAAGAGTTACTGCAAAATGTGATCCACTGGAGGAAATGGCAACCCACTCAAGTATACTTGCCTCAAGAACCTCATGAACAGTATGAAAAGGCAAAATGGTATGTCTCTGGAAGATAAGCCCCCCAAGCTGGAAGGTGTCTGATATGCTACTGGGGAAGAGTGGAGAGCAATTACTAATAGCTCCAGAAAGAATGATGTGGCTGGGTAAAAGTGGAAACAATGCTCAACTGTGGATATGTCTAGTGGTGAAAGTAAAGTCAGACGTTGTAAAGAACAATATTGCATAGGAACCTGGAATGTTAGGTCCATGAATCAAGGAGAATTGGATATGGGCAATTTAGAAGATGCCAGGAGATGGCAAAAGTGAATACCGACATTTTAGAAATCAATGAGCCAGATTGATGGATGGGTATAAAATGGATGGGTATGGGAGAATTCAATTCAGATGACTATTATATCTACTACTACGGGCAAGAATCCCTTGGAAGAAAAGGAGTAGCCTTTGTAGTAAACAAGAGTCTGAAATGCAGTACCAGGGAGCAATCCCCAAAACAACAGAATCATTTCAGTTCATTTCCAAGGCAAACCATTCAACATCACAGTAATCCAAGTCTATGCCCCAACTACTGATACTGAAGAAGATGAAGTTGACTGGTACTCTGAAGACCTACAAGATTTTTTAGAACTAACACCCCAAAACAATGTCCTTTTCATCATAGGAGACTGGAATGCAAAAGTAGGAAGTCAAGAGATGCCTGGAATAACAGGTAAGTTTAGTCTTGGAGTAGAAAATGAAGCAGGATAAATAAAGGCTAACAGATTTTTGTCAAAAGAAGATACTGGTCACAGCAAACACCCTCTTCCAATAACCCGAGACAAGTCTAGATATGGGCATCACTAGATGGTCAATATGGAAATAAGACTGATTATGTTTTTTGTGGCCAAAGATGGAAAAGCTCTATACAGTCAGCAAAAACAAGACTGGGAGCGGACTGTGGCTCAGATCATGAGCACCTTATTGCAAAATTCAGGCTTAAATTGAAGAGAGTAGGGGTAATTACTAGGTCATTTAACATAAATCAAATTTCTTATGATTATATAGTGGAGATGATGTATAGATTCAAGGGATTAGGTTTGGTAGACAGAGTGCCTGAAGAACTATGGATGGAAGTTCGTAACACTGTACAGGAGGCAGTGACCAAAACCATCCCTAAATGAAAGAAATGCAAGAAGGCAAAGTAATTGTCTGAGGAAGCTTTACAAATAGCTGAGAAAAGAAGAGAAGTAAAAGGGAAGGGAAAAGGGGAAGATCTACCCAACTGAATACAGAGTTCCAGAGAAGAGCAAGAAGAGATTTTTAAAAAAGCCTTTTTTTCTTGTATTTTTATTTATTTTTTCTATGTGAATGATGAAAAGAAATAGAGGAAAACGAATGAAAAAGACTAGAATCTTTTTAAGAAAACTGGAGATATCAAGGGAACATTTCATGCAAGGAAGGGCATGACAAAGAGCAGAAATGGTAAGGATCTAACAGAAGCAGAAGAGATTAAAAAGAGGTGGCAAGAATACAAGAGGCAAAGTGCGGGGAGCCGGTGAGGCATTCCACTCATGACAAAGGTCATGAGGAAGGAGGCTCGGCATACGCAAAGGCGGGATCGAGCCTCAGGAGTCCCCCCGGATATTCTCGAGCATTTTCCCCCAAAAAACCAGAGTCTGCCTACTTTATTGCTTTGTGCTCTCACCTCTGACTTTACTGGGGGCTGTCCCCTACCACCATCTCTCTCTCTCTGTCAAAGAGTTAACTTACAGCTCCAATTAATAAAGTTCCTGGGCAATTAGGAGTGTTTAAATCCAAACCCCTCAGATGGCTCTCTAACTCGCCTGACAAGTTTACCCGGACTCCTGCAGCTATGCATACGATTGTTTACAGTCTCCTAGCCTCCAGAGGCACGGGAAGCTTAAGATATTCAAATAGCTTAGAGCCTCTCAGAGAGTTAAAAACTGTCAGAATAAGCTAGTAAAGGATTTCATTGATGAGTCAATGCTTGTTGCCAAGTTTTCACATCCCCTGAATTGTATCCTTGAATGTGTATTAATTAATAGTTGGTATATAGTAAAAAATAAGTAGTGGCCTTGGTGTTAGTAACTTTAGACCCTTAAGGTAATAAATTCTTTCTTTGTTGTAAACCCATTACACATCCGCCCTATAGGAATGCAATTTTATCTTTGGAAGATGGTGCCAAACCTTAAAATAATTACTCTTAGAGAAAATAAGTCTTTGTTGATAAGTCCTTGTCAAGAGTCATAAAATGTTAGTAGGCCTTCTGGCCAGAAGATGATGTAAATCACCTAAACCATTTGTATACGATAAATTTGCAGGAAAGAAACCTTGGTTTTTGATAAGAATCAAAGACTGCTGACTTTGCATCCCCTATTATCCTCTATGTGTAACTTAGGGTATAAAAGCCCCTGTTAAAAATAAAGCTATGGGCCTTGTTCACCAGCGCTTGGTCTCCCCATGTCATTCTTCCCTTTAACTTCCAGCTGAGTCTCCATCTGGAGCGCGGAACCCACCACGCTTACTAATTATGCCTGGGCTTCTAAGACCCACTCGAGAAGGAGTCTAGGGTGAGACACCTTCCGCTATTCGAGAGGGCGCCTGCGGCCTACGTAAGTGGTACAAACTTCTTGTCTTGAAGTTTTATTGGTCTCCCGCGTAAACCAAGCTACTCAGCTTCTTTTCTCCACTGAATTTTCCTACTGAGCTATCCTCATTCTATTGTTCTCTATATCTCTAATTAGCATATAAATAGTCGCCTAGGCCGTCTCTCCTTCGAATACCCTGGATCAGCTGGGGCTGGTCCCCAGCAGCAAAGGAGAAAAGGAAAGATATACCCATTTGAATTCAGAGTTCCAAAGAGTAGCAAGGAGAGATAAGAAAGCCTTCCTAAGTGATCAATGCAAAGAAATAGAGGAAAACAAAAGAACAGGAAAGATTAGAGATCTCTTCAAGAAAATTAGAGATACCAAGGGAACATTTCATTCAAAGATGGGCTCAATAAAGGACAGAAATGGTACAGACCTAACAGATGTAGAAGATATTAAGAAAAGGTGGCAAGAATACACAGAAGAACTATACAAAAAAGATCTTAATGACCCAGATAACCATAATGGTGTGATCACTCACCTAGAGCCAGACATCCTGGAGTACAAAGTCAAGTGGGCCTTAGAGCGCATCACTATGAACAAAGCTAGTGGAGGTGAGGCAATTCCAGCTGAGCTATTTCAGGTCCTAAACAATGATGCTGTTAAAGGGCTGCATTCAATGAGCCATCAGATTTAGAAAACTCAGCAGTGGCCATAGGACTGGAAAACGCTTTTTCACTCCAATCCCAAAGAAGGTCAATGCCTAAGAATGTTCAAACTACCACACAATTATACACATTTCACATGCTAGCAAGGTAATGCTCAAAATCCTTCAAGCAAGGCTTCAACAGTACATGAACTGAGAACTTCTAGATGCACAAGCTGGATTTAGAAAAGGCAGAGGAACCAGAGATCAAATTGCCAACATCCACTGGATCATAGAAAAAGCAAGAGAATTCCAGAAAAGTATCTACTTCTGCTTCACTGACTACACAAAAGCCTTTGACTGTGTGGATCATAACCAACTGTGGAAAATTCTTAAGAGATGGGAAAACCAGATCACCTTTCCTGCCTCCTGAGAAACCTGTATGCAGGTCAAGAAGCAAAAGGTAGAGCAGAAAGGAAACCACAGACTGGTTCACAGAGTCAAAGGTGTGGGTATTGTAACCCTGCTTATTTAACTGCTATGCAGAGTACATCATGCAAAATGCCTGGCTGGATGAATCACAAGCTGCGATTAAGATTTCTGGGGAGAAATGTCAACAACCTCAGATATGCAGATGACACCAGTCTAATGGCAGAAAGTGAAGAGGAACTAACAACCTTCTTGATGAGAGTGAAAAGAGGAAACTGAAAAATCTGCCTTAAAACTGAATGTTCAAAAACTAAGATATGGTATCCAGTTCCATCACTTCATGGCAAGGGGGGAAAAAGTGGAAGCTGGGGCAGATTTTGTTTTCTTGGGCTCCAAAATCACTGTGGACTGTGACTGCAGTCATGGAATACTGGCTTCTTGGAAGGAAGGCTATGACAAACCTAGTCAGCATATTAAAAAGCAGAGACGTCACTTTGGCAACAAAGTCCATATAGTCAAAGCTATGGTTTTTCCAGTAGTCATGTATGGATGTGAGAGTTGGACCATAAAGAAGGCTGAGCACTGAAGAATTGATGCTTTTGAATTGTGGTGCTGGAGAAGACTCTTGAGAATCCCTTGGACTGCAAGGTGATCAAATCAGTCCATTCTAAAGGAAATCAAACTTGAATATTCATTGGAAGGACTGATGCCGAACCAAAGCTCCAATACTCTGGTCACTTGATGAGAAGAGCTGACTCACTGGAAGACCCTGATGCTGGTAAAGACTGAAGGCAAAAGGAGAAAGGGGCAGCAGAGGATGAGATGGTTAGATAGCACCACCGACTCAATGGACATGAATTTGAGCAAACTTCAGGAGATAGTGAAGGATAAAGATGCCTGGCGTATTACATTCCAGGATGTTGCAGAGTCTGACTCAACTTAATGATGGAACAACAATACTTGTAAAACTATATTCCTAGATAACATGATCATGTAGACAGAAAATTCTAAGGAACATTCAAATACCCACTACAATAAATGAGTTTAACCAGACCAATTTTCAATAATGAATTGCATCTTTACATACTAGCAGCCCACAGTTGGAAATAGTGAAAAAAACAAAAAACAAAAAACAATATGTATCCCTAACAACAGCATCAAACATCATCATATTTGCATATTGCTGATAGGAATGTTGGAGAGGGCAATGGCACCCCACTCCAGTACTCTTGCCTGGAAAATCCCATGGACAGAGGAGCCTGGTAGGCTGCAGTCCATGGGGTCGATAAGAGTCAGACATGACTGAGCGACTTCACTTTCACTTTTCACTTTCATGCATTGGAGAGGGAAATGGCAACCCACTCCAGTGTTCTCGCCTGGAGAATCCCAGGGACGGGGGAGCATGGTGGGCTGTCATCTCTGGGGTCACACAAAGTCGGACATGACTGAAGTGACTTAGCAGCAGCAGATAGGAATGTAGTGACTCAAGAATTCTACTCAGGCATTTGCACAAAATTATTGCAAATATACACTCATATGCAAATAGTGTAAAAGACATACATATATTAACAGCAAAAAAAAAAAAAAATATATATATATATATATATATAAACCTAAGGGACATAGATGGAGAAGGCAATGGCACCCTACTCCAGTACTCTTGCCTGGAAAATCCCATGGACAGAGGAGCCTGGAAGGCTGCAGTCCATGGGGTCGCTGAGAGTCGGACATGACTGAGTGACTTCACTTTCACTTTTCACTTTCATGCATTGGAGAAGGACATGGCAACCCACTCCAGTGTTCTTGCCTGGACAATCTCAGGGACGGGGGAGCCTGGTGGGCTGCCGTCTATGGGGTCACACAGAGTTGGACACGACTGAGGTGACTTAGTAGTAGTAGTAAGGGACATAGAAGTATATAAAAATAGAAGGTTAAAATATTAAAAAATAATAAAAAAATAAAATAAAATAAAATATTGCCTCCTTCTCCAATCCCGTTTTTTAGATATATCCACTTTTAATAGTTTGCCATAGTATTCTAGACTTTTTAATGTATAAACACATAAATAATACTGTCATATAACCTGTTTTACCACAGCACAATATAGCATGGATATTATTTGTGTTAATAACTTTCTTCCCAAACAGCTATAATTGTACTGTAATTTAATAGATTTAAAAATTTTTTCAAATGCTACATAATTTGCACATATATATTATATATGATGCTATATAATTTATTGGAAGGATAGATACCAAAATTGTAACAGAAGCTATTTTTAATACAATTTTTTAAAGATCACTTTCCATTTATAGTTATTTAAAAATACCGACTATATTCTCTGTGTTGTACATCTTCGAGCTATCTTACATCCAGTATTTTTTATCTCCCACCCCACTACCCATATATTGTCCCTCCCTTCTCTCCCCACTTGTAACTACTAGTTTGTTTTCTGTGAATCTTTTTTATTATATTCAGTAGTTTGTTATCTTTTAGACTTAACATATATTCATCTTTGTCTGACTTATTTCATGCAGCACAATGCCAAGTCCATCTATACTGATGCAAATGGTGGTATTTTGCTCTTTTTTATAGCCGAGTAGTATTCCGTCTTGTGTATGTGTATTACATACATCGAGTGTATACATACCACATGTTCTTCACCCATTCATCTGTTGATGCGCAGTTTGTTTCTGTATCTTGGCAATTATAAATAGTTTTGTTATGAGCACTGTGGTGCATATATCTTTTTGAACTGGTGTTTGCTATTTTTGGTTATATACCCAGGAGTGGAATCACTGAGTCACACTGTAGTTCTATTTTTAGTTTGAGAAACCTCCATTCTGTTTTCCACAGTGGCTGTTCCAATTTACACTCCCACCAACAGTGTACAAGGTTTCTCTTTTGTCCACTTTCTCACCAACATTTGTTATTTGTTTTCTTTTTGGATGATAGCCCTTCTGACAAGTATGAGGTGATATCTCATTGTGCATTTCCCTGATGATTAGGGATTTGAGCAGTTAATAGATTTCTTATTAGACAATTAGGCTATTAATTTTTTCCAAAGTCAAACATGCTTGATTATTTTTATATACTTGTGCAAATCATTCTTTAGAAATCTTAGAAGTAAAATTTTAAATTCTAAACTAACAGCTACTGGCAAATTGCCCTTCAATATTTTGCTGAGTACACACTTATGAATAACATTAAAAAGTTACTTTAAAACTGGATAAAGTGAAAATGAAAGTGAAGTCACTCAATCGTATCCAACTCTTTGCGACCCCATGGACTGTAGCCTACCAGGATCCTCCATCCATGGGATTTTCCAGGCAAGAGTGCTGGAGTGGGGTGTCACTGCCTTCTCCGAGTATCATTTGTAGGTGTTACTTATTTAAGAGCATTTCTTATTCCAAGTATTTAGAAACAGTTGAGGGCCCATTCTTCTAATGATGAAATTCAAGTAAGACTGGAAGAATTCATCTTCTTAATTTTAATTTTATCCTTATTAAGATGTATTCTCTGTTATCTACTAATAAACTTCAGACTACTGCAATCTTTTTTTATGCACTTAGTTCACTAAGAATGAAATTCTCTTTTCTATATCTCACCACTGCTAAGAGCTATAGCACCATTCAAAATATCCTGGATGGAAGGTTAAGATTTCTTAACAAGGTGGACATGGTAAAAAAAAAAAGAAAATAAAAAAGAAGCAACTGACTTATATTACTGAATGCTGATGGGCACTTATAATGATAAGAAAGTGGTTAAAATCACTCTCCATCATTTAGTAAAACCCTACTATGTGCAGGAGAAGGCAATGGCACCCCACTCCAGTACTCTTGCCTGGAAAATCCCATGGATGGAGGAGCCTGGTAGGCTACAGTCCATGGGGTCGCCGAGAGTCGGACACGACTGAGTGACTTCACTTTACTATGTGCAGAGCACCAACAGACTTTAAACAGACTATGTAGTTTGTGACTCCATTAAGCATTTGTCAAATGAGATTAGAACCTTTAGTAAACTGAAGCCCTAAAAAAAAAACAACACATGACCTTTCACCTTAAGAGAAGGTTAACTACTTAAAGCTAGTGCTCAGCAGGTGATCAGCACAAGAATCCTATCTTCTTTTGAGGGCAGAAGAACTTTAAGAGTAGAGAGGTGAGTATCTGCTTTTGCTTGCCCAAAGGTGAGGCTAGTGGTAAAGAATCTGCCTGCCAACGCAGGAGACCGAGAGACATGGGTTCGATCCATGGATTGGGAAGATCCCATGGAGGAGGGCCTGGCATCCCACTCCAGTATTCTTGCCTGGAGAATCCCATGGACACAGAGGTCTAGTGGGCTACAATTCATAGGGTCACAAAAGAGTTGGATATGACTTACATAACTTAGCATGCATGCATGACCAAAGCCATAAGGCTGCTTTGAATGTTAGGCTGGGATACTCAAGCACAGTTTTTACTTATGGCCTGACTGCAAGGAGATCCAACCAGTCCATTCTAAAGGAGATCAGAATGGGTGTTCTTTGGAAGGAATGATGCTAAAGCTGAAACTCCAGTACTTTGGCCACCTCATGCGAAGAGTTGACTCATTGTAAAAGGCTCTGATGCTGGGAGGGATTGGGGGCAGGAGGAGAAGGGAACGACAGAGGATGAGATGGCTGGATGGCATCACCGACTCGATGGACGTGAGTTTGAGTGAACTCCAGGAGATGGTGATGGACAGGGAGGTCTGGCATGCTGCAACTCATGGGGTTGCAAAGAGTTGGACATGACTGGGCAACTGAACTGAAACTTTTTGAGCTCATATTCATTTATCTATTATAGTATTAAGTGACAGAAATAAACCAACTGTGAATGTAAAGTAGTTAAGTCTTTGGGATTTGTCCTTTCTTGCTCCTGAAAGCCTTGGAGGACCTTATACCCAGATTCCTCAAGGAAAAGCTCTGTATTTGAATTTGAAGAGCTGTTAATATTATGGGGGAACTGAAGACCACTCCAAGATAACTGATTTTGACTGAGGAGAAGAGCTCCTTGAGAGATTGATGTTTGAGGGATCATGAATTTCTCAATACCTGACCTGACACAATGAATGTAGAGTGACACAATGAATTTAAAGTTCATGTCCCCACAAGTTGAACTTGTAATGTCTCAAGGCTGCATACATCAAGCTCTGTACCACTTGATAAACCTCTAAAAGAAAAGACTACAGGTAGTAGGGTGTACGTACAGGTATAGCATACAGGAAATATGTGTACGTACAGGAAAGATGAAAGGAGGAAGGGAGGAGTGGCAGAGGGAGGTCATTCAACAACTCTATCAGATAAATATCAACTACCATTAAATGTAGTTCAATACAGAAGATTCTATGCTCAATATAGAAAATTCTAAATTGCGGTCAGAAACTGAAATCTAACAACAGCGCTGTATAGTATAGAGACTTCTGATTTTTTTCTTAAAACTTTTTTCCTAATATATAATTTTTTACAAGTGAGACTCAAATCACTAAAGCATTTTCTCTTTTCTTTTATATATGCAATGACTAATTTTTATTTAAAAAATTTCACTCAACACATAATGACTACAGGGTTCCTGCTCTATGCCAGGCACTGAAATATATGGTGGAAATGGTCTCTACTCTCATACAGCTTAGAATCCCATGTTGGAGAAAAATCTTTTTATATTTACAAATGGAAGTGCTAAAAAAAAGAATTCAATATCTAAATCAAAGATGGATGAGATCCCTGGAGAAAGTGATGTTTGAGAAAGTTCTGAAATAAGAAATAGGGTATAATCACATACATGGGGAGGGGGAGGGGGAGGGGAAGGATTCAAACATGAAAAACCGCCAGCGTAGCCAGAAGTGAGTGCTGGCACCAGGCTAGCCCAGCAGGCATGCAGGCCATGGCAAGGGTTCTGTTTATCCTAAGAGCAGTGGAAAACCATGGAAAGTTTCATGTAGTGAAAGAGTGAGATGAGATTTAGATGCAGAGTAGAAGGACGGCTACTACCCCAATCACTCATTTTTTTCTCCAAACCTTTATGAAGAACCTATTGGTTAGGCACTACAGTTAAAATAGAACATAATTATGGTCTTGAAATGCTTACATTCTAACTGGGGAGACAAGTTTGGGGTTTTTATTGCTACAGAAAAATTACTATACATTTAGGACTTAAAAAAGGTCACATAATTCGCATAATTTGTAATCTTACCGTCCTGAAGGTCAGACCTCTGAAACAGATTTCACTGGGCTGATGCTGGCAGGATCACGGTTGTTCTGGAGGTTGTGGGGAGAACTGTTGTTATTTTTCCACTGTTCAGCTTTCAGACACTACATTCCTTGATTTGTGGTTGGACAACTTTGATGTCTGCTTCTGTCGTCATTGCTCCTCTGACTCCTGCCTGCCTCTTCTCTCTTTCAAGAGCCCTGTGACCTCATTGGGCACACCTGGATACTCTTGTATCTTGAAATCCTTAATTAATTCCATCTGTAAAGTTCCTTGGGCCATGTAAGATTATGTAGTCACAGGTTTTGGGGATTAGGACACAGCCATCTTGGGGGAGGGGCACTACACTTTCTACCACAGCATGTGATTAAATGATGGACAGAAGGCTGAAGGGGAAGGTGGAACGAAGACAAGAACATCTTTCCAATTTGCCTCATTTTTAGTAGTTACCTAAGAGTACATGCGGAGAAGGCAGTGGCACCCCACTCCAGTATTCTTGCCTGGAAAATCCCATGGGCGGAGGAGCCTGGTAGGCTGCAGTCCATGGGGTGGCTAAGAGTCGGACACAACTGAGCGACTTCACTTTCATGCATTGGAGAAGGAAAGGGCAACCCACTCCAGTGTTCTTGCCTGGAGAATCCCAGGGACAGGGGAGCCTGGTGGGCTGACGTCAATGGGATTGCACAGAGTCGGACATGACTGAAGTGACTTAGCAGTAGCAGTAAGAGTACATGGCTGTGACTGGGCAAAGGACAGTTTCATGTTTTAAATCAGACTAATTCTGAATATTTTTGTATCTCAAGTGAAAACAAATCTGTATAGAATTTTTCAAATCATCACTACAAAGAGAGAAGCCTGATTACTTTGATTATTTTTGTGGTCTGGTAAATGGCAAATTTCATCAGGGTTTTTTTTTTTTTTTGTCTAGCTTCTAACTATAAATTGAATGGAGCACAAAGCAGCATTTCCCAAACTTTAATGCATTTTTAAATCTGGTTTAAAAACATGAAAAGTACAACTTGAAACTTGCTTTAAAATGCTCTCTGGTGATGTGGTGCTGCTTATCTAAGGACTACATTTTGAAAAAGGCAAGGACTGAGATTTCTGTCAAAAATCTTCCTAAATGTACAAAGAGTGTGGAGTGAATACTTTTGAGGGGGAAATCAGTCATCAGCTCATGAAGCATATAGTAAGGTGTGTGTGTGTAGATCAAATAATGTTAACTAGTTATACTATTTAATTCAGAGGAAGAGCTTAATATTCATGCATTTTCTTAGGACCTAGGGTCAAGAAAAATCGCCGCCTATAAACCTATCTGGTCTGAGTGAGAAAACTGGGAAGCTTTCATTCCTCTAGTGACCATTAGAGGTAAACTGTTTCATCTTACCCAACCTGCCTGATAGTTGAAGCCATGGAGCCAGTGATGTGAAAGCACTGACAGGAACAAGTGACTGTGAAATATTCAGTGATTCTGTGAGCTGGCTGTTAATCCATTGGTAGCTTGATAGTTTGTTATATTGATCCCTGGTGGAAGTGTTGTTTAGTCGCTCTTTTGTGACTCCATGTACTACAGCCTGCCCGGCTTTTCTCTCCATGGGATTTCCCTGAAGTGGGTTGCCATTTCCTTCTCCAGGGGATCTTCCTGACCCAGGTATCAAGCCTGTGTCTCCGGCACTGTAGGTGAATTCTTTACTTCCCACAAGGGAAGCCATGGTGGGAGTATTTACACCATGGAAATTGGTAAGTGTTACAAACAGTGCTGGGTTGCAGTCCTGCTTCCCCTTAGGGAGTTGGTTTACCAGCGTAGCACTGCCACAAACCACTGTTTAATTTGTATATTTTGGCAGCTGACAGGTGGTTTGCTAGGTCTAGATCCAGCCTTTCTCCCTAACCTACCTACAGGTGCCTGCTGTCAGTGGCTCCCTCCTTTGTGAATACAACTTTATGCATGTACATAGTTTCACATGGCATCCTCTAAGCCTGGATGTCTCCTTGTTTCCCAGAGCTGAGTTGCTGTTTGGGCTGTAAGTGAATTTCTCAGAAGTGATTTAACATACTTAGAATCACAAACTCTACTTGAATTTTTAGACTGCTATTTTGAGATGCTCCAAGGGCATCTTAGAAAAAGTAATTTATCTAAGAATCACTCCTTTTAGAAAGTTGGGCCAGTCGTGATATTTATTCTGTCACTAAAGGTCTAATCTGAAGAGGAAGAGCTGATAGGGAGCATGCAAAAATGAAGCCTGGTAGGTGTGCATGGGAAAAGGGGGCCCTAGGGTGCAGCTGGAACAGATGAGAATAGAGATCCAAAGATGTGGTATTTGTGTGTGTTGGTGGAGGGACTGTGAATAGGGATTAACAGTAGGGAACAGGGTAGAGACAAGAAAAGAAACAAAGATGACAGTTTTCCAGGAGCCCCAATATTAGTTGGTTAAGTCTCAAAGCTCGTGTATTATTATTATGAACCAATTAGTTGGGCACTAGGCAGTTTACAAAGTGATTTTATAAAAAATTGATGGGAGCAGTATCCTTATTTACTGATGAAGAAAAAAAGTTTAAGTTACAGAACTGGTATGAGGCTAAGCTCAGACAAAGGATGGACAAACTACAGTTTTCAGGCCAAAAATGGCCCACTGTCTGCTTTTTTTTTTTAATAAAGTTTCATTGGAACATAGCCCTTCCCAACTCTATAGTCTTGCCTGTGGTTCCTTTTGCTCTATAACAGCAGTTGATTAGTTATGACAGAGAAGTCTTGACAGGAACTGCATAGCACACAAAACCAAAAACAAACAAAAAAAAGCCACGTTATCTGGCCCTTCACAGAAAAAAATTTGCTGACCCCACTTTAGGTTACAGGATCCCACTATGCCACCTGAGTGAATTTGATTTATGTCAGTAGTGTATAGGAGCGCAAACATGACACAATTTTAGGAGTATGACAGACCTCTGGTGCAAAAACAATACCAAAGCAATACCATAGTAATAGCTAAAATTCCTACCATTCGTTGATCACTTCTGGGAATTAAAGCATGGAAAGCTTTATTTAAAATATTATCTAGGGGAAAAGTAATAACTTAAGTATTAGTTTTTAACATTCTATGCAATAAACCTGATTTATTTCTTAACCAATAGGCAGCTATGTCCTAAGTGGACAGGCCATGAGATGTAAAGTTTCAGTGAGACAGGGGATGTCATCTAAAGAAATGTGGTGAGAGACTTGAGATGAAAACCAAGAGAAAGCATGCTCTTTTGTGGCCCAACAATCAGTTATAAAAATATAAGTTAAAAATGGCCTTGGACCATTGTAGGGTTACAGAAATATTCTGTTTGACCTGGCTGATGGTTACATTGGAATGCATATATGTAAAAAAAAAAAAAAAAAAAAGCCAAACATTAAGCTGCATACTTAGAGTTGTGCATTTTGCTATGTTAATTAAACTTCAATTTTCTTTTTTAAAGAATAAAAATAAGCAAAGATTTGAGAGAAGATTGCCACTGGTGGTCAAAGAAAGCTTTTGGTGGGTTAAGAAAACATTTTAATTATATTTTCTTTATTGAGAAAATAAGCAAACTTCATCATTTGTGACACACCAGATGCCCCCACTCAGGTTTCACATCTGATTAACTGTAATTAAAGTTACAAAAGTCTGAAAAATAATCACACCTGATACAATCTATTTTTCACTTCCACTGTATAATCGTTAGGGATTCGATTTAGGTTATACCTGAATGGTCTAGTGGTTTTCCCTACTTTCTTCAATTTAAGTCTGAGTTTGGCAATAAGGAGTTCATGATCTGAGCCACAGGCAGCTCCTGGTCTTGTTTTTGCTGACTGTATAGATCTTCTCCATCTTTGGCTGCAAAACATATAACCAATCTAATTTCGGTGTTGACCATCGGTGATGTCCATGTGTAGAGTCTTCTCTTGTGTTGCTGGAAGAAGGTGTTTGCTATGACCAGTGCATTCTCTTGGCAGAACTCTATTAGCCTTTGCCCTGCTTCATTCTGTACTCCATGGCCAAATTTGCCTGTTACTCCAGGTGTTTCTTGACTTCCTACTTTTGCATTCCAGTCCCCTATAATGAAAAGGACATCTTTTTTGGGTGTTAATTCTAGAAGGTCTAGTAGGTCTTCATAGAACCATTCAACTTCAGCTTCTTCAGCATTACTGGCCTGGGCATAGACTTGGATTACCGTGATATTGAATGGTTTGCCTTGGAGATGAACAGAGATCATTCTGTCCTTTTTGAAGCAACAGTTAGAACTGGACATGGAACAACAGACTGGTTCCAAATAGGAAAAGCAGTACGTCAAGGCTATATGGCCACCATGCTTATATAACTTATATGCAGAGTACATCATGAGAAATGCTGGGCTGGAGGAAGCACAAGCTGGAATCAAGATTGCTGGGAGAAATATCAATAACCTCAGATGATGTTGTTAAAGGGCTGCACTCAAAATGTCAGCAAATTTGGAAAACTCAGCAGTGGCCATAGGACTGGAAAAGGTCAGTTTTCATTCAAATTCCAAAGAAGGGCAGTGCCAAAGAATGCTCAAACTACCTCACAACTGCACTTGTTCCATGTGTTAGTAGGGTTATGCTCAAATCCTTCAAGCTAGGCTTAAGCAGTATGTGTACCGAGAACTTCCAGATGTACAAGCTGGCTTTAGAAAAGGCAGAGGAACCAGATATCAAATTGCCAACATTCACTGGATCACAGAGAAAGAAAGGGAATTCCAGAAAAACATCTACTTCTGCTTCAGTGACTGTACTTCTGCTTCACAGCCTTTGACTGTATGGATCACAACAAACTAGGGAAAATTCTTAAAGAGATGGGAATACCAGACCACTTTACCAGCCTCCTGAGAAATCTGTATGCAGGTTAAGAAACAACACGTAGAACCTTACATGGTACAACTAACTGGTTCCAAAGTGGAAAGGAGTATGACAAGGTTGTATATTATCACTATGTTTATTTAACTTCCATGCAGAGTACATCATGTGAGATGCTGGGCTGGATGAGTTACAAGCTAGAGTCAAGATTGCCAAGAGAAATATCAACAACCTCAGATATATAGATGACACTACTCTAATGGCAGAAAGTGAGGAGGAATAGAAGAGTCTCTTCATGAGGGTGAAAGAGCAGAGTAAAAAAGCTGGCTTAAAACTCAACATTCAAAAAGCTAAGATCATGGCTCCTGATCCCATCACTTCATGGCAAATGAAAGGGGTAAAAGTAGAAGCAGTGACAGACTTTTCTCTTGGGCTCCAAAATCACTGTGGATGGTGACTGCAGCTATGAAATTAGAAGATGCTTGCTTCTTCGGAGGAAAGCTATGACAAACATAATTAGCATATTAAAAAGCAAAGCTATCACTTTGCCAACGAAGGTCTATCTAAAGGAATGATTTTTTCCAGTAGTCATGTATGAATATGAGAATTGGATCAAAAAAAAGAAAAGAAAAGAAAAAGGGCTGAGCACCAAGGAATTGATGCTTTCAAACTGTGGTGCTAAAGAAGATTCTTGAGAGTCCACTGGCTTGCAAGGAGATCAAATTGGTCAACCCTAAAGGAACTCAACCCTGAATATCTGCTTAGAGGATTGATGCTGAAGATAAAGCTCCAATACTTAGGCCACCTGAGAAGAGCCAACTCATTGGAAAAGACTCTGATGTTGGGGAAGATTGAAGGCAAAAGGAGAAGAGGGTGGCAGAAGATGAGATGGTTAGATAGCATCACAACTCAATGGACAGGAACTTGTACAATCTCCAGGAGACAGTGGTGGACAGGGAAGCCTGGTATGCTGCAGTCCATGGGGTCACAAAGAGTTGGCTACAACTTAGTGACTGAACAACAACAAAACTATCTAAGATATACTCAACATAGGCAGATAGGCTCCAGAATTGCACTTTTTATCACTTTGCTATATAGTCTCTCAACAAAGATGGCCATTTCCTTTGGAATCCAAATTTACTTGAGAACTACAAGATTATCTTTTTTATTGAGAAACATGGATTTGCTTCTACTACATCCAGGTCTTCATTTGGTCTCTGGATTATACTCAGTAAATATGCAATAAAGAATGCAGAAATTAAAGTACATGCAGGATATGACACCAAAGCACAAGCAACAAATGCAAAAATGACAAGTGGGCCTACATTAAACTAAAAAGCCTTCATAATTAAATAATCAACAGCCTGAAAAGGCAACCAACGGAATGGGAGAAAATATGTGCAAACCATATATTTCATAGTTGATATTCAAGATACACAAGGAACTCCTACAACTCAATAGTGAAAAACCAATAAAACAAAAAGCCCATTCAAAAAATAGGCAAAAAACTTGAACAGACATTTCTCCAAAGAAGACATATAAATCGCCAACAGAGCTATGAAAAGATTCTCAGCATCACTAATCGCAGGGAAATGAAATGAAAAAACCAAAATGAGATGCCACCTCACACCAGTTGGGATGGCCATTACAAATAAAAGAGAGAAGGGTTGGTGATGATATGGAAAAATGTAAACTCTGTACATTGTGATGGGAAGGCAAACTGGGGAAGCCACTTTGGAAAAGAGTATGGAGGTTTCTCAAGAAATTAAAAATATAACTACCATGTGATCCAGCAATCTCATTTTTGAATACATATTCAGAAGAATTGAAATCAGGACCATATATATATATATATATATATATATATTCCCATGTTTGCTGTCCCAGTATTCACGAATAGCCAAGCTATGAAAACATCTTAAAAGGTCATTAATGGATGAATTGATAAAGGAAATGTGGTATATACATAAAATAGTGTTTCAGTTCAGTTCAGACACTCAATCGTGTCTGACTCTTTGTAACCCCATGGACTGCAGCACGCCAGACCTCCCTGTCCATCACCAATTTCTGGAGTTTACTCAAACTCATGTCCATTGAGTTGGTGATGCCATCCAACCATCTCATCCTCTGTTATCCCCTTCTCCTCCTGCCCCCAATCCCTCCCAGCATCAAGGTCTTTTCAAATGAGTCAGCTCTTTGCATCAACATTCAGGACTGATTTCCTTTAGGATGGACTGGTTGGATCTCCTTGCAGTCCAAGGGACTCTCAAGAATCTTCTTCAACACCACAGTTCAAAAGCATTGATTCTTCAGTGCTCAGCTTTCTTTATAGTCCAACTCTCACATCCATACATGACTACTGGAAAAGCCATAGCCTTGACTAGATGGACCTTTGTTGTCAAAGTAATGTCTCTGCTTTTTAATATGCTGTCTAGGTGGGTCATAACTTGTCTTCCAAGGAGTAAGTGTCTTTTTATTTCATGGCTGCAGCCACCATCTGCAGTGATTTTGGAGCCCCCAAAAATAAAGTCTGCCACTGTTTCTCCTTCTATTTGCCACGAAGCGATAGGACCGGATGCCATGATCTTAGTTTTCTGAATGTTGAGGTTTAAGCCAACTTTTTCACTCTCCTCTTTCACTTTCATCAAGAGGCTCTTTAGTTCTTTTTCACTTTCTGCCATAAGAGTGGAGAAAGCAATGGCACCCCACTCTAGTACTCTTGCCTGGCAAATCCCATGGATGGAGGAGCCTGGTAGGCTGCAGTCCATGGGGTCGCTAAGAGTTGGACATGACTGAGTGACTTGACTTTCACTTTTCACTTTCATGCATTGGAGAAGGAAATGGCAACCCACTCCAGTGTTCTTGCCTGGAGAATCCCAGGGACGGAGGAGCCTGGTGGGCTGCCGTCTATGGGGTTGCACAGAGTCGGACACGACTGAAGTGACTTAAGCAGCGGCCATAAAGGTGGTATCATCTGCATATCTGAGGTTATTGATATTTCTCCCGGCAATCTTGATTCCAGCTTAGGCTTTATCCAGCCCAGCGTTTCTCATGATGTACTCTGCATATAAGTTAAATAAGCACAGTGACAATATACAGCCTTGACGTACTCCTTTTCCTATTTGGAACCAGTCTGTTGTTCTATGTCCAGTTCTAACTGTTGCTTCCTGATTTGCCTACAGATTTCTCTTGAGGCAGGTCATGTGGTCTGGTATTCCCATCTCTTTCAGAATTTTCCACAGTTTATTGTGATCCACACAGTCAAAGGCTTTGGCATAGTCAATAAAGCAGAAATAGATAGTTTTCTAGAACTCTCGTGCTTTTTTGATGATCCAGCGGATGCTGGCAATTTGATCTCTGGCTCATCTGCCTTTTTTAAAACCAGCTTGAACGTCTGGAAGTTCACAGTTCACGTATTGTTGAAGCTTGGCTTGAAGAATTTTGAGTATTACTTTACTACTGTGTGAGATGAGTGCAATTGTGCAGTAGTTTGAGCATTCTTTAGCACTGCCTTTCTTTGAGATTGGAATGAAAACTGACCTTTTCCAGTCCTGTGGCCACTGCTGAGTTTTCCAAATTTGTTGACACATTGAGTGCAGCACTTTCACAGCATCATCTTTTAGGATTCGAAATAGCTCAACTGCAATTCCATCACTTCCACTAGCTTTGTTTGTAGTGATGCTTCCTAAGGCCCTCTTGACTTCACACATGAAGATCTTTTTTGTACAGTTCTTCTGTGTATTCTTGCCACCTCTTCCTAATGTCTTCTTCTTCTGTTAGGTCCCTACCATTTTTGTCCTTTATTGAGCCCATCTTTGCATGAAATGTTCCCTTGGTATCTCTCATTTTCCTGAAGAGATCTCTAGTCTTTCTCATTCTATAGTTTTCCTCTATTTCTTTGCACTGATCACTGAGGAAGGCTTTCTTATCTCCCCTTGCTATTCTTTGGAACTCTGCATTCAGATGGGTATATCTTTCCTTTTCTCCTTTTTTTTTTGCTTGTCTTCTTTTCACAGCTATTTGTAAGCCCTCTTCAGACAGCCATTTTGGTTTTTTGCATTTTTTTCCCTTGGGGATGGTTTTGCTCCCTGTCTCCTGTACAATGTCACGAACCTCTGTCCATAGTTCATCAGGCACTCTATCAGATCTAGTTCCTTAAATCTATTTTCATGTCCACTGTATAATCGTTAGGGATTTGATTTAGGTCATACCTGAATGGTTCAGTGATTTTACCTACTTTCTTCAATTTAAGTTTGAATTTGGCAATAAGGATCATTCAACCTTAAAAGAGGCAGTTGTGCCATATGCAACAACATGGGTGAACCTGAGGATATTATACCAAGTGAAATAAACCAGTCACTGCAAAACAAATTTCACATGATTCCATTTATATGGGGTATCTAAAAATAGTTAAATTCATAGAAACAGTGTAGACTGGTGGTTGCCACCATCTGGGCGTAGGGGAGGGGGAAAAGGGAGAGCTACAGAAAAGGTATAAAGTGTTAGATAAGCCAAATGAGTAAATCCTAAAGTTCTGTTGTACAACATTGTGCTTATAATTAACAATACTGTATTGTATACTTAATGTGTTAAGAGGGTAGATCTCATATTGTGCTCTTACTACAATAAAAATAGAGGAACTGTCACCACATAATATATAATTAGATTGTTTAATTTACTCAAAGTTTTATAGCTCTTCCTCTGATGTTTCAACACTCCATTAAACTATAATATATAGGTACATTCTTTTTTTTTTTAATTCAAGTCTTCCTTTGTTTAGTTCCCTGTCATACCTTATCTATAAAGGAGCTCAAACTTTTCAGAAATTTAAAAATAAAGCACACAGGTGTATCAGGGGAATTTATGGAGCAAACATATTTAGTCATTCCTTAAAAGCCTATCTCAAATGTTACCTCCTTTGTGACATAGTCCCCAAATCTTAAGGCAGGATGAATCTTCCTCTCTTTTCTTCCAGCTCTGTGGCTGTTGCCATGTGTTACATTTTAACTTCACATGGAGAGGAAGTGTATCATAACCAGTCCTATATTCCAGAGCCTAGCACATCTGGCATGCAGTGGAAGCTCAATAAACATTTGATTTCTGAATGAAGGAAAACACTTTTAGAGGTGCTTGGAAACTTTGTATTATTTTGTATACAAAGTAGCATCCTTAAACTGATTGAGTGGCAACCGAAACTTACAAGTACACTAAGATTAGGCAAGGCTGATTGCTAATTAACAGTCTGCTCTAATAGTCCTTGCATTTGTTTGGTTACTAATAAGCACAATTTTTTTTTCCCAAAAAAACTCACAAGTGATTTTTGAAGTCATTGACATAATTTTTTGAATGTATTTATCCATGGATTCCCCCAAGTCCTGCCTCCAACTAACAATCTTAAAGAATCCACCAATGTGTTTCTCAGTTTAATTCCTACAGTATTTGACAGATTAAAGCATTTTATAACTCCGATTTCTTGTTCCATGCATCAGTCTAAGTATTTGTGTTTAGGTTTGAGTTCTGAACATCTCCTTAGACCATTCTACCAAATGTCCTTGAAAGAATTATTAGGCTTATATATCTTCTATCATACCCAGAAGACCATGACTGATCTTCTGAACTAATTACAGCTCTCCTCCCTGCAGCTTCTGAACCCTTTTCAACAGAGTACTCAAGACAGTCACAACCACACAACCAGATGAGGTCTAGGCAATATCTCTGATGCCCAGGCTTTTTGTATCCATACCACTGGCCTATGTGCCAAGCCATGTTTTCCTAATCATCGTGCCTCTCTCTCTTTCATATGTACTGGAACCACCTAAAAACCCTGAATCTGAAATGCTACAATAGTTATTAAGGTTTTAATTGTCCTGGGGCCTTGCAGTTTTCCCTACCCTTTCAACTCCTGGAGGTCTTAAGGCCTTGGTCTTTTGCCTGGGACACTTTCATTCCTCTGTTTTCCTCCTGACATGAAACAGGATTCAGAAGATTTAGTTCTTCCTCTTAGGCTACCAAGGTCTTACCAATAGGTAAGGACTTTAAGTACAAACAAATACAATTCCCTGTGCTTCTATAGAAAAAAGGTGTGAAGACTCCTAGGAAACATGAACAAAAGTACCTAAAAAGAATCACCCTTTCCATCAGCACATTACTATTGTGAGTTCCAGATTTATTGATGGTCATGATAGGAGCTGAGTCCCCAGGAAGTTACATTCTCAACAGTGGGGTCTTCAATGACAGAAAATACCTAAAAGTTGGGATAACTCATAAATGTGTAATGCCCCGCAACTGCAACACTCCATTCTTTTACCGATGTCTAAAGTCGGCGGTGACTTTTACTATATACAACATGAAACTCAAGGAAAAACCATGTTTAACTGCTGAATGGTATAAATTAAGCTAAAATGAGTAATTTGGGGTCTGTAACAACACTTTTCACTCTCCCTTCCTAGGGCTCCTCTTGCCTGAGAAACTGCTTTGTCCCAGGTGACTAAGAGTATCAGATTGGCCTGGTAAGGCACCAGACTCAAGCTCTTCTTTTCCCATGTGATTAATACTCAATTAATCATCCTCTGTCCTTCATGACTGGTCCATTAAAGCAGGCCAGCAGAGTTCCTCTCATGACACTTCCTAAATATAGGAGCTAAGAAGGAAGATTCTCTGATATAGAAAGTTTTTCTAGTCACTTATGACTCCAGTTGATGCTCATAATTTCAACCATATGGAGAAACCCACCAAAAAAACAAGCCAATGTAAAGCAAAACCAAGAGATATAGAAAAGGAAATTCCTGATGATACTACTTGAGCATTGAGTCCTTATCATACCTGATCCATTCTATCATTGACCTTGTCAATTACATTGGTCAATAGAATTTTATTTTTGGCTTGAAGTAGTTTGCAATGAGGGGCTTCCTTGGTGGCTCAGATGGTAAAGAATCTACCCACAATGTGGGAAACCCGGGTTCATCCCTGGGTCGGGAAGATCCCCTGGAGAAGGGAATGACTACCCACTCCAGTGTTCTTGCCTGGAGAAGCCCATGGACAGAGGAGCCTTGTGGGCTTCAGTCCATGGGGTTGCAAAGAGTCAGATACAACTAAGCGATTAACACTTTGTTTTACAATGTGTTTCTGTTACTAGAAGAAACTTGATTACCATTATACACATATTTGAAATATATATTATTATACATGAAATATCTTGAAATTTGGGAAACCCAAGTTATACCCTAAACTAGTCTCAGTGAACTCCGGGAGTTGGTGATGGACAGGGAGGCCTGGTGTGCTGTGATTCATGGGGTCACAAAGAGTCGGACACAACTGATCGACTGATCTGATCTGATACTCATTGGAGCTGCTACTATATTCCAACTTGCTACATCTATATAACTCCCCTGAGTTCCTACCACCCAAGTCCTAAGGATCAGCTAAGAAGCAAAAGCAAGAACCATCTTGATGAATTCCTTCTCTGGTTAGGTAGAGTCATCTGCCTCTTGAATGAAGTCTTCCTACCTTCTTTGCATGCTCAGTTCCTCAGTTGTGTCTGACCCTTTGCAGCCTCATGGACTGTAGCCTGCTAGGCTCCTCTGTCCATGGAATTTTCCAGGCAAGAATACTGGAGCAGGTTGCCATTTCCTACTCCAGGAGATCTTCCTGACCCAGGGACCAAACCTGTGTCTCCTGCATTGGCAGGCAGAGTCTTTACCACTGAGCCACCTGGGAAGCCCACCTCCATTATATTATGTCTAAAGCCTGTAACATCCCTATCACAAACACAGCATGCACTCTTCTACTTTATACTTAACCCACAAAAGTTTGTGTATTAAATGTCCTGCTTTCAGTCTTTTGCCCATTTGGATTCCTGAGCACTGGCAGCCTGTCATATACCCTTCAGGTCAAAGATTGTAAGAGTTTTCTCTACGGAATTTGACCAGCCAAGAATTAAAGTCTTTGAGATGATGTTGAAAGCTATATTTTGCCCATGCACAGAGAGCCTTCAGGCAGCTTTTTAGAGTTCCACTCTTAATTAGCAAACACCTGGAGAGCAACACTAGTACAAATACGGAGATCAAAACTAACAAGAAAAGATAAACATAGAGGAAACAAAGACTTTATTTTTATGAAGAAGAAAACCCAGAAAACAACACATGAGCTATAACTAATATTTCAGAGAATTCAGAAACAAATGCTGTAAGCACTGAATAACATCCGGTATGTGTATGTGTGTGTATGTGTATACATAAATACATATATTCAGAAACAACAATAAATTTCTTTGTCAATTTAGATGTGAGTGGAAATGAAGAAATACAAAGAATCGGACGGTGGGGCTGAGAAAATCTCTCCAAAAGTCAGGCAATACAATATAGTACAGAAATAATGGAGAAAACATAAGATTTCAGGAAAAATTCAGAAAATCCAAATTTTACTTAGCAGGTGTTGCAAAAAAGGAAAACAGAGAAAATGAGGAGACGGAATCATCAAAAGGTAATTTGGTACATTTTTCATAAACTCAGCATCACTTTCTAGACTAAAAGGGCTCATGAAAACCCCAGCATGATGGAAGCAAAAAGACCCACAATGTATCAGCTACCTCTTATGTAAAACATCAGATCCATCCTCCTGGTCTCTTGTTTCAGTCACTGCTATGGCAACCAGATTTGGTTCACATATGTCTCACTTCAAGCCAGTACTGCATGCCTCTTGACTCCTGCCCTGAGGCTTTTCTGTTGGCACTAAAGAGTGGGAGGATGTCCCAGAATCCTATTTGAAACTCATACAACCTTAACTTTTTCTTATCTGGAAAACCAACACTAAAACATACAAAGATGCATCATCGTGAGATTTTAGAACACTAGGGATTAAAAAAAACCCTAAAAGCTTCTGGAGGGAAAAAGATCACACAGAGATCAAATATCTCAACAATATTAGAAAGCTAGAAGAAAACAAAACTTTCCAAGTTCTGAAGGGAAAAGTTTTCATATAACCAGAGGCAGAAAAGGCATTTGATAAAATTTAACACCTATTTATTAAGAAATTCTTAACAAACAAGGAAATGAGAAAACACTCTTAATCAAATAAAAATTATTTATAAAAATATAACTTGCAGAACTATTGATCAAATATTCAGGTAAAATAAAGGCATACAACTTCACAAAAAACAAACAAAGAACAATTTCTCAGGTATCTTTTCTCAGGTAGTTACCAGAGAATTTGATCCACCAAAAATGAGGTGGTAAACCAAGAAGAAAACATGGGATACAGGAAACAGGGAATTTAAACCAATAAACAGACAAAGGTAATCTCTAGGATTATGGTAAAAGAAGATATCAGGGAAAATGTTCTAAGGACCTGGATGACAAGACCAAATAAAAGCAGGTTAAAAGGCATTAGGCTTTAGAGACTTTATCTTCTTCAATAAGATAAAGCTAGAATACCTTAAGTGTTTAGACATACCAAGATGATACATACATAACTAGAGGAGGTTTTGGTGATTAAAAAAGCAAGATAGTTATCAACTATGGCAACCCACTCCAATATTCTTGCTGGAGAATCCCATGGACATAGGAGCCTGGAGGGCTACAGTCCATAGGGTTGAATATGACTGAAGCAACTTACCACCACCACGAGGGAAACAAAAATGTGTCCAATAAATAAAAATAATCATAGTATGTTATATGGTCCAGCTATACAAATAACCACAAACCAACATAGTGTAAACACTGAATATTTACTCAACCAAAATTATGGTATAATGGTTGTTGGGAAGATGGAGTGATGCGAAAGTTTCATGTATGGAGTAAAGCTGAAGAATATGATAAAGAGCCACATCTCTGTATTCCACAGTAGAAATTCAGATTTTAAAAACAAAAGCCTCAAGAAATAGCAACATAAACAAAATGGAAGTAAACATGAAAACAACAGAAAGATTGGGAAGTGATTGCTTTTGGGAGGGAGTATTGGGGTCAAGGACAGGGGACTGCAACATTGGAAAATGGACTCTAATCTCTGTGCTGGTATAACCTTGGATAACAATGAAAATTTGGACTTCTGCTTTAAGCCATTAGGAAGAAACAAAGTTTGGACTTACTGTCAGGCCATAATTAACTAGAAACTTGAGCAAACCATACGAACAACAGGTAGCATAAGACTTTGGTAGCTGATTTACGGGAAACTCTAATGAAGGTGAACCCTCTGAGTCCTAGTAGTTCTGCCTGGAGGAAATTTCCCAAACTTAGAGGGACGTAGATTATGTGGAGAAGAGTAATGGAGAGAGAAATATTCACTGGGTCCCCTTTATAATTTGGCTAAGTATTAATCTGCACATTCATAAGGTGAAATTCTGTAAGTATGTAAAGGACAACTTCTAAGGAGAACAACTGCCAGAGAGTTGCAAGCAGAACACCCCCAGAGTTCACACATTACTGGAAATATTCTGAGTTCACAAATAGCCAGGGTAAGAAGTCCCTATGAAATAGAAAAAGCATTCAATGGAGACCACAGAAGAATCAACCTCATGTTGTCTTAACTAGCCATAAAGCTATAAAGTCTACTCTAGATGTGTTTTACTGAAGTCTTTAAAAAAAAAAACAAACCTTTGAAAGAATCAAATTTATCTGCCAATAAGCTAAATTATTAATATAACAAAGCTCAACAAACACTCTTTGAAGGACTACAACAAAATTCAGCTCTCAAATAACATAAAATTTACAATGTTCAGAATCCAATAAAAAAATCACTACACATGTATAAAAAAGAGAAAATATAACCAACCAAGAGGAAAATCAGTCTATAGTAACAAATCTAGAAATTGCACAGAGATGTGGAATCAGGAGACAGAAATTACAAGACAATTATGATAATTATGCTTTAGAATTCAGAGGAAGGGAATTCCCTGGTGGTCCAGTGGTAAGAACTCACGCTTTCACTAAGGGTGTGGGTCTGATCCCTGGTCAGGGAACTAAGATCCCGCAAGTCATGCAGCCAGAAAGAAAGGAAAGAAGAAGAGAGGGAGGGAGGAAAGGAAGAAAAATAGAGAATCAGAATAGAGAATAGAGAATCAGAGGAAAATGAATCCAAAGAGGATGGAAATAGCAGATATAAAAAGGAACTAAAAAAGAACTTCAACATATGAAAACTACAACATATAAAACATCTATAACATCTCCCTTGCTGGAGATAATTAACAGGAGATTAGGAACTGGGAAAAATATGGTGGACTTAAAGAAAATGCAATACTTATTCTCAAAAATGAAGCAGAGAGAGGAAGACAATAGCAGCAGTAACAACGTATCTCCTTTCTTCTCTCTTTTGTGGCATAATTGTTAAACATTTTTCATTATAAACCTCTAAATATATTGTTTTCATTATTACTTTAAACAGTAACACCACCACCATCAAGGGTCCAATTAAGACATACATGTGACTGGCATACCAGGAAGAGGGAAAAAAGATGGTGAGTGGGGGTAGGTGGCGAGACATGTAAGCATATAATGCCAAAAATTTTCCCAAATTTGAAGAAGACTATAAACTTTCTTCAAACCTTCTGGGTTTGAAGCAAAAGTAAGCAGAAAGAAGGAGATAAACAAAGATAAGAGTAGAAATCAATGAACTAGAAAACAAACAACAAAAACCATCAATGAAATGAAAAGCTTGTATTTTGAAAAAATCAGTAAAATTGATAAATTTGTATGTAAGCTGAACAAGTTAAAGGAGAGCAGATACAACTTGCCAATATCAGAAATGAAAGGGGATTTTACTATAGATTCTTTTAAGTGAATAGTAAGGGAATATCAGAACAAATTTATGCCAATAGATTTGACAAACTAGAGGAAATGAAAAAAATTCCTTGAAAGGCACAAATCACCAAAGCCAACTCAAGGGAAAACAAGCAAACAAAAAAACAAAAAATCTTTGAATAGCCTTATGTCAAAACAACATAATTTAAAACCTCTCCAAACAGAAAATATCGAATTGAATCCAGCAATACGTCTACGGGCTAGTGTACCATGACAAGTGGTATTACTGCACAAACTCATTTCAGAAATGTATATTTTAAACCTGAATTGATAGAAATCATCTGAACAGAATAAAAAAAATACAATCATATCAATAGCTGTAAAAACAAATATTTGACAAATCTGAATATCCATTCACAATAAAAATTCAGCAATCTAGGACTAGAAGCTTTTAAGCCAAATGAAAGGCATTTGCAAACAACCTACAAGTAACTTAATGGGAAGAAACTGAATAAGACAAGATTATCGCTCATACCAATTCTCAATTGTTGTACTATAGGTTCTAGCCAGTGCAAAAACCAAAAATAAATGAAAGCATACATATTAGAAAAGAAAAAGTAAAGCTGTCTTTATCTACAGATGATATTATTAGCCACGCACACGTATAAAGAAATCCACATAAAAAATCTTTTATAAGTAGTAAGTGAATTTAGCAAGATCTCAATATCAAAGAATATTAATACACAAAATCAGTTGTTATTTCTTTACTCTAGCAGCAAACAATTAGGACGTGAAATTCTAAAAAAATAAACATTTAAAATAACATCTGAAACATTTAGGAGTAAATTTTTCAAGAGACATTCAAGATGTCTACACTAAAAACTAAATTATCTTACTAAGAAAATTAATAAGATCTAAATAAAGAGATACATCATACTGAGACAGGAAGACAATATTTTTAAGATGTCAGTTTACCCTAAATAGATTCAATGAAATTCCAATGAAAATCAGAGCAGGCATTTTTTGTAGAAACTGACAAGCAGATTCTAAAACTCGTGTGGAAATGCAAAGGACCTAAAGTAGCCAAAAGACTATATTGGGACAAGAAAAACAAAGTTTGAGGGCATATACACATCTTAAGACTATTAAAAAGTCACAATAATCAAGAGAATTTATTGCTGACATAAGGACAGACATACAGATAATGGAACAGAAATAGATTCTCTCTCTCTCTATATATACACACACACACACACACACACACACACATATATATACAGTCATACAATTTTGGACAAAGGTGCCAAACAATTCAATGGAGGAAAATAAGACTTTTCAACAGATGGTACTAGAACTGGGTATCAATATGGAAAAAAATGAGACTTGTACCTTATATCATGTGAAAAAAAAAAAAGAGTAACTTGAAATGGACTATCAGACTAATTGGGAAACCTAAATATGTAAAACCTATGCCACTTCTAGGGGAAAATATATGAGAGAGTCTGCAACCTTGGAGTAGTCAAAAGATTTTATAAATAGGACACAAAGAGCATTTTAAAAGAAAAAATAATAAATTGGCCTTCATCAAAATTTAAAACTTTTCTGAAAAATGATCTAAACCAAAATAAGACAAGGCAAAAATTGGGAGAAAATATTTATACTACATAATCTGAGAAATAATTTACATTGAAAATACATGCCCAAAACTATACAACTCAGTAATAAGAAAAAAACAATTAAAACCTGGCAAAAATATTTTAACAGACCAATCACAAAAAACACACAAAAGGCCAGTAAAGCATGAAACGTTATTAGTCATCAGGGAAATGCAGGTTAAATCACAATGAGATACTTTTACTTTATATCTATTAGGATAGTTAAAAAAGACTGAGAATACCAAGTGCTGGAGATAATGTGGGGCGACTGAAACATGCATACTTTTTTAGGTGGAATGCAACATGACATTGGCATTTTCTTATACAGTTAAATATACACTTAACATACGATTCAGCAGTTCTACTGGAAAAGAAACAGTGACTTATATCCACACAAAGACTTGTACATAAGTGTTCGTGGCAGATTTATTCATGGTAGCCAAAACTTGGAAACAGCCAAATGCCCAACATCTGATAAATGCAGAAACATTGCAATGCATTCACAAATAGACTACTGCATAGCAATGTAAAGGAACAAACTACGGTGCACACACAACATGGATAATCCCAGAAACATTATGTTGAGGAAAAAAAAATGCCAGACAAAAAAAGTACGTACTGTCCCTTTTGTGATGATGGAAACGTTCTGTATCTTCATTGTGATGGTGGATCCACATGTGTATACACTTTTCAAAGCTCATCACCTGAACCGTTAAAATGTATGTATGCATTTTGTGTAAAATGGACCTCAACAACACTGATTAAAGACTAAATTAAAGTTAAAAGGGGGTGACAAGTGAAGAGAGACAAGTGAAGAGACAGAAAACAAAGAGGAAAAGGAATATATGAGTCAACAGCAAAAACGACTGGGTTAGGAAAAGGAAGAGAGAAAAGTAAATTGAAGAAAACAGAAGGGTAAAATAGAGGGGGTTTCAAATTAACTCTTAAAACATTCACTACTAGGGACCTGGCCCTTTACTCTTTCTCTTAATCCTCATAATACATTGCATGTTAAGGATAATTACCTTCATTTACCTAATTTCCATTTGATATGGAAACTGAAACCCTGAGAGTTCAAATGTTTTCCCATATTTTTCCATTTTGTCATCGCTCCCAAATTCTTTCTACCATATGTCACTAACACCCTTTGCGAGTCAATTTTCACTGGGTGTGTTCTCCAGATGCTGAGATGGAGTTTACAAACATAAATGGAGTATTTATCAGGGACCAACCTCTGTGTGAGGCAAGAGGAAGATAAGAGGGAGAGGAAGATAGGATGGGCAGAGGGAGACATCAAACAGTCAGGCCCAAGAAAGCCTCTGCCAACACTGAGGGACAGTGAAGAGCACATGGATCCTCAGAGTCTCCCACGTGGCATCTGCTGCCATGTAGGTCTCTGGGCAGAGTCTTTCCCTATAAATCTTTCACTGATGTGATTCCAAGACAAGAAATAATAACAACAAAAACGTAGTGACTATGTTTTATGTGCCAGGCATGGTCCAAGTTCAGTTCAGTTCAGTTGCTCAGTCGTGTCTGACTCTATGCGACCCCATGAATCGCAGCACGCCAGGCCTCCCTGTCCTTCACCAACTCCCGGAGTTCACTCAGACTCACATCCATTGAGTCGGTGATGCCATCCAGCCATCTCATCCTCTGTCGTCCCCTTCTCCTCCTGCCCCCAATCCCTCCCAGCATCAGAGTCTTTTCCAATGAGTCAACTCTTCCCATGAGGTGGCCAAAGTACTGAGGTTTCAGCTTTAGCATCACTCCTTCCAAAGAACACCCAGGACTGATCTCCTTCAGAATGGACTGGTTGGATCTCCTTGTTTAACTCACTTAAAACTCCCAGGTCCATACTTTTAATCTCCACTTGATATCTAAAAACTGAGGCAGAGAGAGATTTAGTATCTTGCCTGAGGCTACACAGCAAAAAGTAGAGATGTGAGGACAGGGTTCCATAGTCTGCCTTCAGACCATGCTTTCCAGTATCAAAAAGACACTGAGCCCTTCACAATGACATACTCTATAGATATACTTGGTCAAGTGCTACATGGAGTTTCATAGGTACTCAAAGAAAAGCCACTCACCAATATCCTTAGATTGCTCTCCCACACGAAACAAAAACATTATAATTAAATACATCTTTTGCCTCTGGCAATTGGTTCTGACCCCCTTGGCCTTGAAGTCAACATTTTTGCACACAGGAGGCTCCTAAGAAAGGCTTTCAATTGTGAGGGGAAAGTTCTAGCTAAAGCAAAGAGCCACCTTGAAGAAAAATAGAGTGAATTTACATTTAATTTGAAATGAAGGGGTTTTGGGTGCTGATATTCTGCCTCCACCAGGCCCAGATTGGTCTGTAATACAATCTGACTGTTGAATACTTAAAAATAGAGATAATTGAACACCCCACGCTGTGATGTGGGGCATTGAAACTCAGTGCTGAGTTCAGTGGTGGGAGTGCTGATTTGCATTAACTTAGTCATGCCCACCTCATCAACTTAGGTAACTGATGTTTAGGTCCCTAGAGTTTCCTAGTAACCTAAGTGTTCCTAGGAACACACTAGACCAGAAATCAGATTTAGATTTTAATCCTAGTTCTGCATTTAAGTAGTTCTGTAGCCTTAGACAACGCAGTCAGTTTTTTTAGGTTTCAGTTCCTTTATCCACAGACTCAGGGGCTTATATTGAATAAGATCCTTTATTGTTAATTCTGCAATTCTCAGAGATCAAACAGGGAATGTAAAGACGACTTAAGTATAGGAGCTAAAAGGCTTTAATTGGAAAACTGTCCTTTCATAAAATGTTTATCTGGGGCTTGCTTCATATCTACAGGGGCACAGTCCCTTCTTTTATCCCATAATAAGCCTCTTAAAGCAAAGCGTGTTCTCAACATTCTTATATTCAGATAAATGAGGTAACAGACAAACCCTAAAAAGGAGTCAACACACTCTCAAGAAGCAGCATAATTTACGGGATGAGTCAGGATGGGTAGAGACTTCTAGCAGAGCTCTTCCATAACTCAACTCATGTCCTCATTGTTAGACAGGCTTCATGATAACTGTGTCCTCCTAGTGGAAAGGATCAGAGAACAAAAGAAAGAAGACAAAAAGAACTCCAAGGGAATAAATTTTTCCTATAAGATGATTTGAGCTCAAGAACAAAGAAAGCAGAATTTGCTTCAATGAGTGTGTAGGATGTATTCTGAATTCACCTAGATTTCATTCACCTAAACAGAAGGCATGTATTGAATATGGCTACCTTCAAATCCACAGAAAATCAAAGGGACAGAAGGGAAAACTGGACAGGGCCTTTTATAGACCAGCTTCTGCATTTTACTATTAGGGAAACTGATGGTCAGAGAAAGAAAGTGACTTGTCCAGATTTACACAGAAAATTACCTACAGAATCATTACCAGGACCTGAATCTGCATTCATTTATTTATTCAATGAATATTTATTGGTCAATCGATGGGAAAGACCCTATCCTACTCTTGTGGAAAGGCAATCAAATAATAAATGCAGGATTAGAACTGTGACAAGTGACCCAAAGGTACACAGTACTATGAGAACATAGAATCTGGCCTGCCCATAGATACAAGAACTCTTCTTTGACGTTTAAGCAGGCAAAGAGTGATGAAGGGGAAGTGTATTCCTAGCAGACACAATATATGAGTAAAAGGTCCTGGTGCAGAAGGGAACATGGCATGTTTCAGAAGTTAAAAGCTAGAGCATGGAGAAGGAGAGGCATGACGGCAAGAGAGAAGACTGGAGGCGGACTTTGAAGGTAGACCATGAAACTATGAAGGTTATGTTCATTTATTCATTTCTTTATTCATTCATTCTTACATCACTGATTTAGTCATTCAACCATTTTTTTGAACATCCAATGAGAAACAAGTATTGTTCTGATCATCAAAGTTTGAATGTTGAACGTAAGATCTCTGCCATCATAGGGATTACATGGGGAGGGAGATAAAGATAAGAAAGAAATAAAATGTAATGTGTCAAGTAGTGATAGGTACCATGAGAATTAATTTAGAAGGGCAAGGGGAAAAAATAAGAGTGGTGCAAAGTCCTATTTTATTATACAAAGGGTGACAAAGAAAGATTTTTTTTTTGTTATGATAAACGTTTAGCAAAAGATAGAAGTAAGGGTGAAAAACACTTAGCTATAAGAAGAAGTGTTCTAAGAAGAGGAAACAGCTCAGGCAAAGGTCCTGAGATGGGAATGTACTTGAAATACTTAAAACAGCAGAGAAGCCAGTATTCCTGGAATAGCCAGCAAAGGAAAGAGTGAGGATTTTAGAAGAGATCTTAGAGGGAGCAGGTAATAGGGTCTTGGAGCTGAAGTACAGTCCTTGACTTTGACTCTAAATGGAATGGGAAGTCCTTGGAGCATTTGAGCACAAGGCTGATATGGTATGACTTATGTTTTAGACCTTGGCAGCTCTGTGGACATAGACTGTAAGAGGGTAAGGGTAAAAGAACAGTTGGGAATCTAGATTGATAACCCAGGTAAAACCAATGGTGGTTCTGATGACAGTGGCAGCAGGTGTGGTGAGGAAAGGTCAGATCCTGGGTGTTTCCAAGATAGAGCCTACCACATGATACACGGGAAATAGGATGAAGAGTTCTGGAGAAAGAAAAGGAGTCAAGGATAACCCCAAGGGCCTGACCTGAACCATGGGCTGAATGGAGTTGCCATGCACTGAATAAGGAAGGCCACCAGACATTTTCAGTTGGGAAGGGGAGGCAGCATGATCACACATGTGTGTCCAAAGGATCACTTAGGTTGCAGTATGGAGAATGGGCTGTAAATGGACAAGGGTGAATCTGAGGTGCCTAGTTAGGAGGATAAATAGGTAGGCCAGAGGAGAGAGTCATTAGTGAACCATCCATGAAAAAAAAATTTTCCCCATTTTAACTGCTTAATTTGGTAGTTATAGATGTATACTAGAAAAAATAAAACACAACAACCCTGTAACTTAGAAAATTGCTTAGGAACAGGCAAATATGATATCTTAAATTTGATCCAAGAAATAGATTAAGTAAGTAATGGGATAGTTGGCACTTGGAAATGGAAAAATTGTGATGGTGTTATCTAGATACAAAAGTTTGAAACAAATACACTATATTACACTGCCTGTTTGGTAAGCCTCATTGGTTAAGTGAGATTTTTTTTTTTTTCAGTGAGTCATACTTTGGGGTATACACTGAGCACATAAGCTAAATTATCCCACACTGTCTTGGGAAATTTCCTTTACTTGAACTGCAGCCATGTTTATTCGGTGTGACTCAGCCACCTGGGTATGGTAAATGGGACCAGGCAGAAACCAATCAGATGCTCTCTTCTGGAATTCAGATTTATGATAATGACAACAAGCTCATTTCTGTGAATAGATTGAATGAGAATCTGCAAACCTAGGAGCTGGGGGTGGTTGTTGTCTATTCTGTGGTCTGGAGAGGCAAAGGAAGCTAGCTGCAAAGAGAAATAAGAAGGAAACAGATGTACAGAGAGATGCTAAGACAGAAGGGAATGAAAGATTTTCAATATCTCATTCTTGTCCTCTCCTGAAGCCCAGTAGCCTTTCTTCACTGGATGTCTGAGACATTCTGTTATAGTGATAATAAATACAACTTTTAAATTTAGCTCATTTTTCATACTTGCTACCAAAGTGTTATACCTAACAGATATTTCCATAATTAAGAAGCTGAGGGTAGAAACTTTGTCTTTAGAATAAAGTACCACCTAGGGAACTCCTAGAGGAGAAGGCGATGGCACCCTACTCCAGTACTCTTGCCTGGAAAATCCCATGGATGGAGGAGCCTGGTGGGCTGCAGTCCATGGGGTCTCGAAGAGTCGGGCATGACTGAGTGACTTCACTTTCACTTTTCACTTTCATGCATTGGAGAAGGAAATGGCAACCTACTCCAGTGTTCTTGCCTGGAGAATCCCAGGGACGGAGGAGCCTGATGGGCTGCCATCTATGGGGTCACACAGAGACACGACTAAAGTGACTTAGCAGCAGCAGCAGGGAACTCCTGGAGTTCCTATATCCAAACTCATTACTCCAATAAAAAGAAAGTTTCGAGTTGCCCAATTTGGTGATAGAGGATTCACATGGGTTTGAACTAGTTTACAGAAGCAGTAAAAAGAGTGAGTCTAATAGAGAGAAGCCAACACTGGTTGAGAGAAAAATTAAGATGCCATTGCAATTCTATCTGGGAAGAGGAAAGAATGAGAGAACCTTAGAAAGAAATCAGTGATGAAGTTTCAAAGAAATTATTTTAAAAGAGAAATTTATTAAAATACTAAACATTCAAATGTATCAGAAAACTTCACATAAAAATCACTGTTTGAATTCCCACACTGTATGAGAGTAACAGAAATCATGGAATAGGATGAGATGGTTAGATAGCATCACCAACTCAATGGACATGAACTTGAGTAAACTCCAGGAAATACTGGATGACAGGGAAGCCTGGGGTGCTGCAATCCATGGGGTCACAAAGAGTCCGACAAGGCTTAGCGACTGAACAACAACAACAAAGGGAAATCATATCAAATTGAGACGTCTATTCCCGGAGGAAGCAATGTTTTAATATTTCTGCTTACAAAATGTTCTAAATCATGGTATACCAGATTCCCTCACCTCATTCCTAACACCACCTTATCCTCCTCTGCCATGACTTTTTCTCTCCTCCCCCAAAATCTCAAAAAGTGTGCTGCTGACAGAGATACTACAGAGCTGACCAGAATATAAGAAACTACATCTAGAGAGATCAAGATGGTGGAGTACGTGCGGATCTCACCTCCCCTACAAGCACATAAAAGTTACATCTACATATAGAATGATTCTCACTGAAAATTGGCAGAAAAGCTCTTCTACACCAAAGCTGTAAGACAGGTCCACGTGGAAGCTGGTAGGAAGCCGGTAGGAAGGGAAGGGATCAGATAGGGACCTGTGCCCCTGGGCGGGGACTCAGAGGAAAAGGGAAATTACACAGGTGGAGATTCTCCCTGAGCAGTGAATGTGAGCTCTGGCCACAAAATGGGCACCCCAGTCCTGGGGACTGATACAGGAAACACAAGCCACCTTGGCTGGTCGGAGGGTCAATGGGACAAACAGGGGGTTGTAGGAGGCCTGGGATCTACTCCTGAGAGCACACTTGGCTCGCTCCTAAAGCAGGGCAGGGAAGGTAGACTGAAAACTGCAGAGGAAGCTGGCCAGTTTCCTGGGACTGCCCTGGTATGCAACCAGCCTGAGACCAGCAAAAGCTCCTGTCTCACATGTTTCACAACCAGAAGGCTCAGCTGTGAGACCGAGAGGCAGTTCAAACCCAAAGCGACATCAGACTAGGCAGAGGCAGCCTTTGCTGGTGCTCACACAGGTGGCACCTCAGAAGCATCCCTGATCTGTCTATGGCCAGACTGCCACAGCTTGCCTTCCAACCTTACCTCAAGAGCCCATGCAGGCCTTGACTGTTCAGCAAACCAACAGGTTTGGAGTGCAGCTCCAAACCAGGGCAGGGGTGGCATAGACTGGCAGAGTTCAGCTGTGAGAGACAAGAGGCTTGGACTCAAAGCAGCGTCTGAGCAAGGCAGGGGAAGCCTTTATTGGTGCTTCCACAGGCAGCCATTAGACCCAGTCTGGGACTCTGACCCCAGCTGGACCACCACAGTCTGCACTCTAACCCATGATGAACACCCACACTGGACCCTCTTGCTCGGGGGTGATGGTGGCGGTGCTGGAAGAGGGGAGAACGCACGTTTAAAGGAAACTGAGACACCTCACGGCAAATAGATGGGGCAACAGTGGAAACAGTGTCAGAATTTATTTTTCTGGGCTCCAAAATCCCTGAATATGGTGATTGCAGCCATGAAATTAAAAGACACTTACTCCTAGATAGCATATTGAAAAGCAGAGACATTACTTTGCCAAAAAAGGTCCGTCTAGTCAAGGCTATGGTTTTTCCAGTGGTCATGTATGGATGTGAGAGTTGGACTTTCGTGAAGAAAGCTGAGTGCCGAAGAATTGATGCTTTTGAACTGTGGTGTTGGAGAAGACTCTTGAGAGTCCCTTGGACTGCAAGGAGATCCAACCAGTCCATTCTAAAGGAGATCAGCCCTGTGTGTTCTTTGGAAGGAATGATGCTAAAGCTGAAACTGCAGTACTTTGGCCACCTCACGCGAAGAGTTGACTCATTGGAAAAGACTCTGATGCCGGGATGGATTGGGGGCAGGAGGAAAAGGGGATGACAGAGGACGAGATGGCTGGATGGCATCACCGACTGGATGGACGTGAGTTTGAGTGAACTCCGGGAGTTGGTGATGGACAGGGAGGCCTGGCGTGCTGTGATTCATGGGGTCGCAAAGAGTCGGACACGACTGAGCGACTGAACTGAACTGAACTGAGCCACCTCAGAGCTGACCCTCACGGCTTCTCCCCCAGCAAACTGGGACCCAATCCCACCCTCTGGGCAGTGTGTAACAACTCACCTGCCGAGTCAAGTCGCCCCGAAAATGGATGAAGCTGGAGCCTGCGGCCCATACCTGCCTTTGCTGGCAGTCGAGAGAGCAGAACACGGTCGGGAGGGCGCATGCGGCGTCCTTGCGCTGCAGCTGCGTGCGTGCACAGACCCTGTGTGTGCCCCTCCCACCGCCGCCACCGCAGCATGAAAGGCCCAGGGCTATGCGGTGACTCCAGGGGTAGGAGGAAGCAGCAGGGAGCCGCGAAGCCTGGGTGTAGACCCGGGTGGAGTGGCCACAGATGCAGCTCTTGGTGGTAGTAGCAAATAAGTAATGAGAAAAATGTGGAAATTTCAATATAAAATTTGGATTGTAAACTTCTCTTGGAAAACAGAATACTGAAACTCTGGGCCCTTATTCTCAAATGATGTTAATTGACTGGATCTGAGTGTAAGCAGCCAGATTTGGGTGGAGCACTGATCCTCCAGTCTGCAAGGCACTGAGGTCCCATTTTGGCTTGCTTTGCTCCTCTCTGTACCTGCCTGTTTCCTCTAGGCACCTGAGTTTACAAGCCCCTCACGGTAAGCCTGGAACCAGGTGGTGAGGAATGTAAATATACCATAAAGTGAGGCAGCTGCTAGTTTTTCCCAAAGTACCTAATCCTGGGCTGGTTCAGTGGTGCTGCATCTTCCAGTTCTTCAAGTAAAGTTGGAAATAAAACACATCTGTGAACCACCCCGCTGAGCCTACGGGATTGCCGTTCTTAACTGAACTGTAGGACATCAGAAAGCCAGTGATATTCTAGCTGCCCTACCTTGGCTCCACTTCCAGAAATGCTGGTGCAGAAGTCAAATTGTGGTATTCCAAGGGCAAATTTAGTTTAGTTGAATTCAACAGGCACGTTTACCAAGCATTCACTGTAAACAGGGCTCTTAGCTGAGCACCATGAAAAGGGCAGATGGGACAAGACCATATGTCAACTTTAATGAGCTGTCAATCAACCACATATTTGACACTACTGACAAATAAGTAGGTCAGTTACCTTGCTCTTTGATCCCAGTATTACTTTTTCCTTATGAAGCCCACTCCCCCAGATTCCAGTGTTCTCTGTTACTCAGGTACCTCTTTCTAATTCTTCACTACTATTTCTAATTCTACTGCTATTACTACTTTTACAGCTACTACCACTCCTATTATTATTATACTAGTTGCAGTATCTACACTACCAGTACTCCTACAACAAGTATTGCTGCAACTGCTGTTTCCATCATATTATATATTGTCTTTGTGTTAATCACTGTATATGGACAATTTCTAATGTTCACACAATTGTAGAAGATAGTTGCTATTTTACCCATTTTACAAACGGCCCAATTAAGTTAACCAACTTTCTTGAGGTCATGCACAACCAATGTTACTTTGTGACTTATAATAAGAAATATATATTTGATATTCATCCCTGTTCCTGATACAAAACTCCTAAAATCTTTAGAATTTCCTGTGATGAGAGCAATAAAAGTGGCTTTTGTTATGTGGATGAGTGACTTTTGGAAAGCACCTGGGGATGGGGCAGGTTGCCAGTGGAGTTAGAAGGTTGGAAATTTCAGTCCCCTTCCCCATACCCACTGGAGAAGGAAATGGCAATCCACTCCAGTACCCTTGCCTGGAAAATCCCATGGACAAAGGAGCCTGGTATGCTACAGTCCATGGGGTTGCAAAGAATTGGACACGACTGAGCGACTTCACTTTCCTTTCCCCATACCCACACATGTTCTGTCACCTCAAAGAAGAGAGGGGCTGGAGAATGAGTTCAATCACCAATCAACCATGCCTATGTAATGTAGTGTCCATAAAAACCCAAAAGCACAGGTTTGGAGAGCTTCTGAACTGGGGAAGATGCAGACCCAGAGAGAGCACAGAATTTCTCCCCACTTTCCTTTTATCTTGTCTTCCACATGGTTGTCTTGATGTGTATCTTTTTATAATAAGCCAATAATCTAGTGAGTAAAGTGTTTATCTGAGTACTGTGAGCCACTGTAGAATCAAACCCACGGAAATGGTCATTAGAACCACCAATCCACAGGCAGTGGGTCAGAAGTACAGATGACAACCTGGATTTAATATTGGCATTTCAAGATGGGGGATGGGGGCTGGGAGTCTTGTGGGACTGAGCCCTTAACTTGTGGGATTTGATGCTATCTCCAGTAGACAATGTCAGAATTGAGTTGAATTGTAGGGCACTCAGCTGGTGTCTGAGAATTGCATGGCGATTGAAGAAAAAACCCCACACATCTGAATATAATTGATGAATGCATACCATTGTTCAGTTCAGTTCAGTTCAGTCGCTCAGTCGTGTCCGACTCTTTGCGACCCCATGAATTGCAGCACGCCAGGCCTCCCTGTCCATCGCCAAATCCCGGAGTTCATTCAGACTCACGTCCATCCAGTCAATGATGCCATCCAGCCATCTCATCCTCTGTCTTCCCCTTCTCCTCCTGCCCCCAATCCCTCCCAGCATCAGAATCTTTTCCAATGAGTCAACTCTTCGCATGAGGTGGCCAAAGTACTGGAGTTTCAGCTTCAGCATCATTCCCTCCAAAGAAATCCCAGGGCTGATCTCCTTCAGAATGGACTGGTTGGATCTCCTTGCAGTCCAAGGGACTCTCAAGAGTCTTCTCCAACACCACAGTTCAAAAGCATCAATTCTTCAGCGCTCAGCCTTCTTCACAGTCCAACTCTCACATCCATTGTTAGTAATTAGCAAAAATGGGACTGAAATACAAGTCTGTTGGAGATTGCTGTGCCTGAGTGTCAGGACTGATCTTTACAAAGTGGTAGCTCTCTTTCCGGAGAAGGTGATGGCATCCCACTCCAGTACTCTTGCCTGGAAAATCCCATGGACAGAGGAGCCTGGTAGGCTGCAGTGCATGGGGTCGCAAAGAGTCGGACATGACTGAAGCGACTTAGCAGCAGCAGCAGCAGCAGCTCTCTCTCAGTCAGGATTCAATCTCTGGAAACTTAGAATATTCTCCTAAAGTATGGGTGCATTAAAATTACTTCAATAACTTTGAAAGCCAGACCCCACTCTCCTTGCTATAATGCAGCCAGGAGATTGTTTTAAGACACAAATCTGGTTACCACTTACCCTAAATATTTAACAGCTTCTCATTACTTCTGTATACACACCTGTCTCCTTCATATGGTTTATAAGTAGGCTGACCCTAAGTTCCAAGTTCCTGGAATAGTCTGTTTTAGCCTGCTATTTCAGCATAATTACTAACAAGCCCCTCTTTCACTCACAGATGTGTTCTGGTTGGCTAATAGATTTTAAGTTCATCCTATTTATAAGACTTTTCATTGTTTGGGTTTTGCATACCTCTCTAGTCTTCAGTTCAGTTCAGTTGCTCAGTCGTGTCCGACTCTGCGACCCCGTGAATCTCAGCACGCCAGGCCTCCCTGTCCATCACCAACTCCTGGAGTTCACCCAAACTCACGTCCATCGAGTTGGTGATGCCATCCAGCCATCTCATCCTCAGTACAACTCTCACATCCATACATGGCCACTGGAAAAACCATAGCCTTGACTAGACGGACCTTTGTTGGCAAAGTAATGTCTCTGCTTTTCAATATGCTATCTAGGTTGGTCATAACTTTCCTTCCAAGGAGTAAGCGTCTTTTAATTTCATGACTGCAGTCACCATCTGCAGTGATTTTGGAGCCCCCCAAAATAAAGTCTGACATTGTTTCCACTGTTTCCCCATCTATTTCCCATGAAGTGATGGGACCAGATGATAATTTTGCCCAATGCTGTGGGAGCTACAAAAAATAGCAAGTTGTAACTTTGGTCTCATGGAACTTACAGCTTATTCAGTTCAGTTCAGTTCAGTCGCTCAGTCGTGTCCGACTCTTTGCGACCCCATGAATTGCAGCACACCAGGCCTCCCTGTCCATCACCAACTCCTGGAGTTCACTCAAACTCATGTCCATCGAGTCGGTGATGCCATCCAGCCATCTCATCCTCTGTTGTTCCCTTCTTCTCCTGCCCCAATCCCTCCCAGCATCAGGGTCTTTTCCAATGACTCAACTCTTCGCATGAGGTGGCCAAAGTATTGGAGTTTCAGGCTCAGCATCAGTCCTTCCAATGAACACCCAGGACTGATCTCCTTCAGAATGGACTGGTTGGATCTCCTTACAGTCCAAGGGACTCTCAAGAGTCTTCTCCAGCACCACAGTTCAAAAGCATCAATTCTTCGGTGCTCAGCTTTCTTCACAGTCCAACTCTCACATCCATACATGACTACTGGAAAAACCATAGCCTGGACTAGGTGGACCTTTGTACACAAAGTAATGTTTCTGCTTTTGAATATGCTATCTAGGTTGGTCATAACTTCACTAGTCTTACCTCTCATCATTTTCTAGTTCAGTTTTTTTGTCTCAGGCTAACTAAATGTCTTTCCAGTTTCCTGACACATTTTTTCTTTTGTTTCCAGACTATTGCCCACACTTTTCTTCTGGGCCACTTTTCATTTTCTTTCAACACTGCTCATTCTTCAGGTTGCAGCTTAGTTCGGTTACATGTCTGTCTTGCTATCACTTGGAGAACCAGTATTCTTGGCCTCATGGTTCTTAGCACATTGGAGCTCGATTATGTATATACTTGTCTAAAGCCACCACTATACCGAAAACCCTATGGTGGGGAACATGTCTGTTTTGCTCATGTTTTCCCCAGAAGTTACAGCTATCCCAGTTACAAAATAGATGCTCAGTAAATATTTGATGAGTAAATGAGGGAATTTGGGTATATGAGAATGCCTACGAGAGTATCAACACATCTGGGCTCTTAAGTATGGAATGGCAGTTTAATATTCAGCAAAACAAAGAGCAGGACCATCTGTCACTGTGAGGTGAGGTCCAATGGACCTCAGCGCACATCAGGAATGTCTTTTCTCTTTCTGGCTTCCAAAAAAATTTTAAGTGTCATTTCATCTGTATCAAGAAAAGACTGGCGGTTGAAGCCTGAGCTCACAAGATGTAAACTTGCCTTGTTCCTTTCCCACACTTAGGTCCCATACTACACTAGGGAAAACAGACTGAGCACAAGGCAAATTTTAGGTACAACTGTGAAATTATAGGTGGCTAGGTTTTCTTTCACATCCACTTCTCAGGTCCTATCCATTTAGGGCACCGGGCTAGGTTTCTGAAAGGAATTCTAAATTTTCTATTGCGCACGTGTTTGTGCTCAGTTGTGTCTGACTTTTTTCAACCTCGTGGACTGTAGCCCCCCAGGCTCTTCTGTCTGATTATCCAGGCAAGAATGCTGGAATGGGTTGCCATTTCCTCTTCCAGGATCTTCCTGTGAGGATATTCAAACCCAAACTTTTGCTCTCTGGTTGCTCTCTGGTTGCTCTCTTGGTTGCATTCTAAACACATTTTTCTTTCCCTTGATTAGGTATGAGTAGAGCAGGGGTCTGGAAACCATGGCCAATGGGTCAGCTGGTTTGCTGCCTGTTTTTGTAAATAAAGCTTTATTGGAACAGTTATCCCTGTTTACCTTCCCTTGTGGCTCAGATGGTAAAGAGTCTGCCTGCAATACAGGAGACCTGGGTTCAGTCTCTGGGTTGGGAAGATCCCTTGGTCGAGGGCATGGCAACCCACTCCAGTGTTCTTGCCTGGAGAATCCCATGGACAGAGAATCCTGGTGGGCTACAGTCGATGGAGTCATATAGAATCATTCACTTCCATTATATTCAAACCCAAACTTTTGCTCTCTGGTTGCTCTCTTGTTGCTCTCTTGGTTGCATTCTAAACACATTTTTCTTTCCCTTGATTAGGTATGAGTAGAGCAGGGGTCTGGAAACCATGGCCAATGGGTCAGCTGGTTTGCTGCCTGTTTTTGTAAATAAAGCTTTATTGGAACAGTTATCCCTGTTTACCTTCCCTTGTGGCTCAGATGGTAAAGAGTCTGCCTGCAATACAGGAGACCTGGGTTCAGTCTCTGGGTTGGGAAGATCCCTTGGTCGAGGGCATGGCAACCCACTCCAGTGTTCTTGCCTGGAGAATCCCATGGACAGAGAATCCTGGTGGGCTACAGTCGATGGAGTCATATAGAATCATTCACTTCCATTCTGTCTATGGATATTTTCTTGCTATATGGCAGACTTGAATGGTTCCTATGGAGATCCAGTAGCCCACAAAACTTAAAATATTTATAATTTGAACTTTTACAATAAAAGCTTACTGAGCCCTGATCCTGAGCCCCAATCTGGGAGACCTTGGGAAGAATCTAGAAGCTTGCTACTCCAAGAGTGGTCTGTGACTCAGAGACAATTGCATCATAAAACTTATTATGAATATAGAAATCTTGGACCCAACACCAGACCTATTGAATCAGAAACTGTATGTTAACAAGATTTCCAGGAGATTAATGTGTACATCAAGATTGGAGAGCACTGATCTAGATGCCTCTGGAGATTGAGGAGACCCCTCAAAGAACTCACTCTTGAGAAGACATTGCCTCTAAGACGTGCAGAAAGTTTAGATGGTGGTTGAACGTTTATGGGTTTCAGAAATATCATTATGAGAACATGCCATACTTCAGAACCTCAAAGAAGGGGCTTCCCTGGTGGTCCAGTGGTTGAGAATCCGCCTGCCAGTGTAGGGGACATGGGTTTGATCTTCGCTTCTGGAAGATTCCATATGCCTCGGAGCAACTAAGCCTGTGGGCCACAATTATTGAGACTATGCTCTAAAGCCGAGGAGCTACAACTACTGAACCCGCGCACTGCAACTGCTGAAGTGTGTGCACCCTAGATCTGGTGCTCCACAACTAGAGAAGCCACAGTAAGAGGCCCACACACTGCAACTAGACAGTAGATGTGACTGGAACAACTAGAGAAAAGGCCTCATATAACCAAAGTCCCAGAACAGCCAAAAATAAATAGATAAATAAATCTTAAAAAAAAAAGAACCTCAAAGATAAAAACCTCATTAATGGAATCTTAAAACTATGAAAACTGACAAGGTGACTATTTGGGGGCCAGAGAAACTGTAAGTACTCCTAAAATTACATATTGCTGCTGCAGCAGCTGCCGCTAAGTCACTTCAGTCGTGTCCAACTCTGTGCAACTCCATAGATGGCAGCCCACCAGGCTCCTCTGTCCCTGGAATTCTCCAGGCAAGAACACTGAAGTGGGTTGCCATTCCCTTCTCCAATGCATGCGTGCATGCTAAGTTGCTTCAGTCATGTCTGACTCTGTGCGACCCCATGGACTGCAACGCACCAGGCTCGCCTGTCCACAGGATTCTCCAGGCAAGACTACTGGAGCGGGGTGCCATTTCCTTCTCCAAAATTACGTATTAGGCAGCCAGATACTTTGAAGGAGGCAAACCCTGAGTATTTTTGAATCCAAAAGGGGCTCTGGGGGATCAGTGGTGCTGGTCAGACGCAGTTGTTTTTTTATTACATGCCTCGGTGCTCCATTTTATTGCAATGACAAAAATACCCACTCCATGTCCATCTCACTGTTTCTGATTTCTTTTTCCCCTGTATCTGTAGTTGGTACTAATAACTTTGTGGGGGAGAGGCAGAGAATTTTTTTTAAAGTTATTTGCTATCCATAATGTGTTTTGGTGGCTCTAAAATGAAAAAAAAAAAAAATAGTCACATCAAAAAAAAGCTATTTTTCTATTGCTCTCTAGACATAGCACTGGGGACAATTCCTGGAAGCCTGCAAGAATCATATTAAGCCATAAGACAGCATGATAGAGCCTGTTCCAACAAAAGAAATAGGTTGACTGCCATTAAACAATGCTTTATGTGAAAACCAGTGAGAGTTGTAGAATATTCTGTAAGTTACTTACAGGCAAGTAATTGAATGTCTCCAAGAGCACATGGTGTTCCTCTTTAGAGCAGTTGTGTTTTCCCTCCCCAAACAATCCAAAATAAAATCCGGAGTCATGGACACAGAGTGCTCTTTTGTTGCGTAAATGAGGGGTTCTAGAGCCTCAACCTGGGAAACTGAATAAATCTCCCCGTCAGCTTCATCACTGTAACATTTTGTCTCAGCGAGGAACACACAAGAAGTTGGATTGGTTTGCCTGCCTGTTTTTGTCGCTGTTGTTTTGCCCAAGATTTTTATTTCACTAACCTTGGGTTCAGATCTTTTTGTCAAAGAGAAAAGAACACAAAATTTTTTAGCTCATTAATTTGGACAAAGTACATTTTGTTTATTTTGGAATCTGAGAAGAATAGTCCTAATCACTCGCAATTCAGCACTGTAGCAGGGGACAGGGTTGGTTTAGAAACCATGGTTTTAATGTCATCTATTCCTGCCCTTCGGAGAAGGCGATGGCACCCCACTCCAGTACTCTTGCCTGGAAAATCCCATGGATGGAGGAGCCTGGTGGGCTGCAGTCCATGGGGTCGCGAAGAGTCGGACACGACTGAGCAACTTCACTTTCACTTTCCACTTTCATGCATTGGAGAAGGAAATGGCAACCCACTCCAGTGTTCTTGCCTGGAGAATCCCAGGGACGGCGGCGGGGGCAGGGAGCGGCTGGGCCTCGTGGGCTGCCATCTCTGGGGTCACACATAGTTGGATACGACTGAAGCGACTTAGCAGCAGCAGCATTCCTGCCCTTACTACATCCATTTCAATAGTTAGGACTTAATAAATTAGATTTTGGGTTTCATTTTCTTTATCTCACTTATCATCATTTCCCTGATGCAGATTCAAATGAGTCAGTAAAAATAAAAATTTTGTCTAGAAGAAAAAAAAAGAGAGAGAGGAAAAGAAGAGGTTTGTATATTCCAAAATGGATCTTCAGGTCCTTGCAATAGGATGCTGATTGTATAGATTCACTGAAGCAGGCTCTTAGCTGGGCAGGGTTGAGGATGCTGGTCCAACTGGGTTTACAGTCTTAAATGTCAGTTGTGTTCCAGTACCCTTGAATGACTCAGTGCCCCAGAGCCTAGGGAACATATTAATGGATTTAAGATTCTGGACTACAGCAAATTTTTCTCATCAAATCCTTTGCTGTTATAAATTCAGCCTCCATGTCTAGAGAATGAAGACTACCTAAAAATATTCCACATGTCAAGGGAAAGTCCATCACCCCTTCTTGAGGCAGGCTGTTCTGATCCAAATAAACTCTTGGAGTAAGTGGAATTCATGTATTTCCTTGCTTATTAATTGATTTTAAGAGTTTCAAAGATTCTAGTTCAACAAACGGTAAGTACACCTCGCTAGGTCCTGCATGAACACATGTGTTTTCTGTTATTCCTTACAATTGCCTTGTAAATTAAACCTATTTACTTCATTTACTGATGAGGAAACACTCTCAGAAGATGAGTAATCTAGCCACTACACCATGCTGTATTGGGTTATGAGTGGATTAAAATATCCTCCTTTATTAATTCATTGTCAACAAGTAATGATTAAGGTAACTAATATACAATATGCCAGGAACTGTATTCAGTGTCTGCAATACAAGGTCTTTGCTCTCAGGGGACCTATACCAAATGGGGAGAGATGGATTTCATTTTTCAACAAATTTGAGTTGTTGTTTTTGTTGTTTTAACTCTCTTTTATTGCTTTTACTGGCTTTAAGAGTGTACGTGCGTTATGGCCTGCGCTGAGTAGGACCTTGGTCAGTTGGCTTAGGCAGAGCCTTTGCCCTGAATGTTTATACTTCCTGACAGATATACTAGACATGGAGATGACTGCACAGCTGTAAGGCAATGGCAAACATGCTCATTAGCCACAACAGCTAATTGAAGAATCTCAAATTTTGAAAAACAACATTCATTCAATAAGTAAAAATAAACTTTGAGTACCCAAAATAGAAGTCACTGAGTCTATTTACTAAAGCTCACGTACTTTATTTGCAGGAAAACAATTCAGGCCCTTGCTTTCAACCAATTTACTCTTATCTCACACAGAATTTTAACACAATTGGGTATCTGCCTGCAGCTTACAGTAAATTTAAAAAGAAATGGATGAACAAAAGAAGAGATTAGATTTCCACGAAAAAACTTATTAATAATTTTGCTGAAGGCTGATTTTATCTACTGGAACTGGGAGATAGTGCAGAAAATGTGTTTGAAGGAGTTTAAAACAAACACATTTGATTTGCCTTTCCCATGAAGAGCATGATTGAATTTGTCTATTCTCAAAACCACCGTGTCTTTCATTGGAAGTAACAGTATCCTTTACCCTTTTGTTCCATCCCCTCTCATTTCTTAGTGGTTGGTGTGCATGGCTCTCATAATGCCGATAATAGCCCCAGTCAATCATTAACTAGAGAGTTTCTGCAAATCTAATGAGAGTGAACTTTTAATCTTAAACCCTCAGAGTTTCCCAGGGACATGGGCTTGAGGTGGAAAACACCAAGCTAGAGTTTCACTATCTTTTGGCAAAATAGTACTTCCTGGAGGCTTGCCTATCTTGCTTCATGTTGTTAGTCACTAACTAGGCTTTTCCAGGGAACAGCTACTCTAATAAGAAAGGAGGCCCTACAAAGCCGAAGGGAAACAGATGGGCATGCTAAATTCAAGGACAAAATTGCTAGCCATCTAGGCAAAGGGATTATGGATCTTGGTTTAGGAACTTCATTCCCAGGTGATACACAGGTTACCTTGTTGACCTGTGAAGAATCTTTATTATTATTATGAGTATGTGATTAAATATTTCCCACAATATAGTATCTGATGGTGGCTCTGTTCTGGAGAGAGAAAAAGAGGAAGTGAAAAAGCTACCAGGAAGACTTCATTTTGATGATTTGAAGAATTACAGTATATGAGTTACCTAAGGGAAAATGGATCTTTGAATCTGAAGGTGAGAAATCAACTACAAATTCTTGATTTTCTTTGAATAATGTGGAAAGGGATATGTAGTGTTCTTGTCACTTTTAAAAATTACTTAGATGGACACAGAGTAATATAGAATTTTGACCAAGGGTATCAGAGTAAGGCAAAATGGGGACAAATACAATGCAGATCACTTGACTCATGTTTACATGTACTACAGACTAGTCTCATGTTTTTATAACTCATTTTGATAAGATTCCCATTTTATGACCAAATGACCAGGAAACATCTGTCTTTGAGTCAGGATGGTGAGAGAAACATGTATGACAGATACCACTAGATAAGACTAAAGTGAAAGTGAAAGATGCCTATCCTGTCTGGCTTTTGCGACCCCATGGACTATACAGTTCATGGAATTCTCCAGGCCAGAATACTGGAGTGGGTAGCCTTTTCCTTCTCCAGGGGATCTTCCCAACCCAGGGATTGAACCCAGGTCTCCCACATTGCAGGTAGATTCTTTACCAGCTGAGCCACAAGGGAAGCCCAGATAAGAGTAAGGCAAGGAATAATACATGCAGTATCACTCTCAAAGAATATCTGTCTAGTGAAAAAATTTATTTGACTCTTTTTCAGTGTTTCTTATTGAACTCAGATATTTAAGTTTCATTAATTTTGTATTTAAAACAATTAACAGAATCAGGGATTTATTTATCTAATGATTAAGTGTCTAAGTCACTACTGCTGCTGCTGCTGCTAAGTCGCTTCAGTCATGTCCGACTCTGTTTGACCCCATAGATGGCAGCCCACCAGGCTCCCCCGTCCCTGGGATTCTCCAGGCAAGAACACTGGAGTGGGTTGCCATTTCCTTCTCCAATGCATGAAAGTGAAAAGTGAAAGTGAAGTCACTCAGTCGTGTCCGACTCTTTGTGACCCCATGCACTGCAGCCTACCAGGCTCCTCCATCCATGGGATTTTCTAGGCAAGAGTACTTGAGTGGGGTGCCAGTGCCTTCTCCGGTCTAAGGCACAAGTGGCCTTAAAAATTATAAACATAGATGAGACTTACATTGCAAATTTTCTCAACTGTAATTCTCTTTGGCCACTGTATATAATCACATTTTGTATTTTCTAGAATTTTATAGTTTGTAGGTGATCCAAATATTTTTACCTTACCATTTTATTTCATAATGCTCAGTTCATAAAATCATAGTCATCGCCACCACCACCACCGTCGTTATCATCTTCATCATTGCCATCATTATTATTGAGAATATATTAAGCTCTTGACACATATTAACTCTTTGGTAACTCCCAATAATCCTTTGAAGTAGATGTTATTATTATCTTGATTTTTCTGAAAAGGAAACTAAGGCACAAAAAGTTAGTTATTGGCCCAAATTTATACAACTAGTATATATCATTGAGGATAGTCTTGTCAACATTAGTCTGTATTGCTTTAGGCCTAGTGAGACTTCAGGGAAATTTTAATTTTAGCCCTTTATTTTGCAAAACGAGAAGCTAGGACCACTGTGTATTGACTTTCCTTTGGCCAATTCTTGGCAGAGCTTTGATTAGAACTCACATTTCCTGATTTCCAGGACAGTGATCTTTTCAATACTGCAATTTGCTCTTATCTTCTAGATAGTACAATCTTTACCAGAATATCCATTTCACAGGGGGGAAAATGTAGAAATTAAAACCTTTTGCTCTTCCATAATTAAAATGTTTGGTAGGAATGGAGACAGCCTATTGTTAAAATAGGATTCTGGGAATACTTTTATATTCACTGCTACCTGTAAAGCTCTGTTAACCATCTTCAGCATTTTAGGGAAGTTATTTTATCACTAATGTGTATATTATGAAGGGTTGTAAATTCAGTGTTCTTATTCTCAGTAATATCATTGACAAATAAGCCACACTGAATTATATTGTAAGAACTTATAGTATACAATACATTTCTCATTCCTAAAACAATGAAATTAAATAACCACATCCCTAGAGTAAGGTTGAACAGTACTTGAATAAGTGTGAATGGGACTTGATTTGGCTTCTTCAGTCCTTGGAGGACTCCATAACCATTCAGGACTAGTTCTATAGGCATATGCAAGATAAGTGAGTTCTTTTCAAAATGCAAGACTCATTGTTCGTTAATATCTGTTAAATACAACTGAAGATTCAAGTACATTAAAGAACATGTGGAAACACTTTCTGTCTGTTAACAGCTGGCATTCCAAAAAATCTGAAAGTGAAAGAATTCTAGTATTTTGGGGTACTCAATTGTATTTAATTGTGAAACCATAGAACATGATTCTTCTTATAAACTTTACTAATTACAGAGCAGAATTTATGTATTAAATCAAATTAATTTTAATCCTTCTTTGTGGTGAGGAATTTAGATTATGAAGTACCCAAAGGACTTCATTATAAAGCAGCTTCACTTATAAGCAGGGCAGCAATCTACCTATTTTGCTTTTGAGCATAATTCAAACTTATGGGTAAAATATTCCCTTGGGGTAAAGCAGATGCCTTGAGAGGCTGCATTAATAACTATTTGCAGTAACTCTTTATGATTCATGAGCTAAGTGGAGTTATTTTCCTATGGCTCACCAGACCATCTGTAAATTGGCCTGACACAGAGCTTCAGAGAATAAATACATAGTAAAAAATTCAGAGTTAGAATTGAGGCTGTTTTCTTAACTTAATATGAAATCCCAGTTGTTGATTTTAACCTAGTCAAGTGCTTTTTCTTTGCGCTGAGGTCTAAATGTTGACTAATTTCAGGTCTAATTTCAGAATATAAACTTTAATATTTGGTAAGCAAGTAAGTATCTCTCATTTATTTTACATACATTTCCTAAGGTTTGAGTATATTGCATATATTTAGTAAAAAAAATGCATGTCACTTTAAAATTGCCTAAAAATAAAAAATTAACACTAAAAAGAAAATATGCATGTCTGGGAGACCCAGAGAAAAACAATAAAGTAATAATAAAATAGTAATATATATTCTAAAATAATAAGATATTTAACCACAAGGTCACTGACTTCTCTATTTTCCAAACATAAATAAGGTCTCAATGACTTTAATTATATGGATAATTGTTTAGTTATCTTTAAGAGTGTATATATTTATAATAAATGAACACATGACCTTGTACAATTCAAACAACACAGAGGTGAATAAAACATGACAGTGATTACCTACCTCTAACCTGTTTTTCAGGTATCCATAGAGTATAAAATTCAGGCCCTCTTTTCACAAACATGCTTAGATATGTACATATACACATACCTACATAGTCTTTGTTTTATAATCACTGGAACTTATTGAATGGTAACATGTTTTTTAGTCTTAAAAGTGAATGACCATGTATAAGGATTAGTTTATTTTTAATAGCAGTATTATCATTCCATGTGTCGCCTTTTAAAAAATTATTTGTTTGTTGATAGATATTGAGGTTGCCTTCAGCTTTTTTCTATAAATAAGGCTTCCTATTGAAGATATCCTTGTATATTTCCCAATAATATTTATCATTACAATTTTAATAAGTAAAATTTCTACTTAATTGAAAATTTAAAAGGTACAAATGAGTATATGATGAAAAATCAATCTCTCTCCTACTCCTATTTTCCTATTTTACTCTATTTCCTTCCTTTTCTTGTGAATCCTTCAGAGATTTTCTGTGTGTATGTGTGTGTGTACAAATCTTTTCCCTATATATGCTGCTATTATCTATGCACTCCTCTATACCTTATTTTTGAACTTCATAATAGATTGGTTTGTTTAAGCTACTTATTTCATTTTATTGTCTCTAAGTATTCCCTTGTATGGATTAGTGATATTCATCTTATTAAATATTAAGCAGTCTCTTATTAAGTTGTTTCCTATCTTTGCTATTACAATAAAGTGAGTATCTTTATATGCACACCATTTTCACATTTCTGTAGCATCATGCTTAAATGGGGAATTGTTGGATCAAAGAGTATGAGCAATTTTATTTTGAAAAATTTTAAATTGCAAGCTTCCTTTGTAGACAGGTTGTATCAATATACTTTTCAACCGACTGTATAAAAAATATGTATTTTTATAATTCATTTTGCAAAATGTATTTTCCCTTCAACTCTGTCCAGCCTAGTTTTTCTCTCTTTCTGGCCAAACTGGTAGATGAAAATGTAACTCCACTATGATTTTGCTTCCTGTTTTTAAAAAGTATCAGTGAGGCTAAACAATAATTCATATATTTAATAACCCTTGTATTATCTTTTCTATTAATTTCTATTAATTAATCATCTATTAGTGGTGTTGGTTGCAAATTCCCACCCTCCTCCACAAAGTTGTCATTTTGGTCACTGTCACTTTGGTCACAAAGTGGCTTTTGGTCACTTTTGCAATGAGGAAAGTTTTTATTTTTACATAGTAGAATTTATCACCTATCTTTAGTGGTTTTGAGTTTTGTTTGATAATTAGAAAGTTGTTAAAAAATCATGATCTTTTTAGCATGTCTATGGATTAATATTTTTCCACGTTTAGGTCTTACATCCATCCGGAAAAAACCCATATCAAGTTTTGAATTTACTCATACTAATTTAGTTCTCGACTTACATGACACAAAACCCTAATTAACTAGATTCCAGGACCTCACCCATTTTGTTAGTGTCCTTAAGTTGTTTTTTGGTTACTCCCAAAGGGGTTTTTCATAACCCATCTGATATGAGGCAGGATAATTTCTTGGCTATAATTATAGCTTCTGGATTTTGATTTAAAATCTACTTTTGCTGTTTACTAGCTGTGGCAATGTGAGAAGTTGCTGAAGGTCATAGCAGTAATAAGGCCTACATCACAAGGTTACTGAGAAAATTAGATGAGGTGATACATGTCATTGTGATTCACCTAACTGGCAATATGTGGCGTGATTATTTTCATTACTGTTAATGTGATTATTAATATTTAATAACAGCTTTATTATTGCTATTGTTATTAAAGTCAGTTTGCTGCGTAGAGTCCCAGTTGAGATAGATTCCTCTGCTGATCTAGAGAGAGCCTGAATGATGCCAAATATACATGTAATGGGAATGTCATTGTCTAAGTTACAGTCTATAGACATGCCACACTCCCAGAGCCATGTGATTTTAGAGCTGGATTATACAGAAAAGTAGGTTCCCTGTTGTTCACTGCACATTATCATAGGGCCCCTGAAGAGCCTGGCTTGCCCACCAAGCTTTTAAGCATGCTGTAGACCCATTTTGGACTACAGCAAGTCCAGGCCAGTAGGCCTGGTGAGTAACTGGTATAGAAAATAGGGCTTCCCAGATAGCACTCATGGTAAAGAACTCACTTGCCAATGCAAGAAGCATAAGAGATGCAGGTCCAATCTCTGGGTCAGGAAGATCCCTTGGAGGAGGGCATGGCAACCCACTCCAGTATTCTTGCCTGGAGAATCCCATGGACAGAGAAGCCTGGTGGGCTACAGTCCATAGGGTCTCAAAGAGTCAGGCATGACTGAAGCAACTTGGCATGCACGCATGCAGATCCATGTTCATCTAATTATGAGCTTCAAGTCCAGGCCAGTAGGTCTGGTGAATAACTAGTATAGAAAATAGAGAAGAAGGGTATATTTATAACTCTGAATAAATTCAGGAAATTTAATAATTTATAATTATTAATTTAAAATTAATGATTTATAATTACTGAATAAACTCAGTAATTATAAAGGAAAGCATCAAATAATTTTAATATTTAAAAGTTCAGAATTTCTATGCAATAAATGTCAAGAGCAAAGTCAAAAGACAATTGCCAACCTTACAAAAAATTTTTGCAACATATGTACATAAAATGATATCAGCCTTAATATCTAAAGATTTCATGTCAATTAATAAGAAAAAACAACCTAATAGGAATTTGAGAAATTACATATGGTTAACAAACATGTGGAAAATACTCAAATGCAAATTCAAACCGAGATATATTTTTGTCCTCAGATAGACATTTAAAATATTTATGATAGCCAGGAACACAGTTTGGGAGTACCTAAAAAATTATACATTCACTCTGAACTGGAAAATGCCACTTCGAGACATCTTTTCTACACACATGTGCACTAAGATATATGATTAAGAGAATTAATTGCCACATCATGAAGAAAATATAAAAAGAATCTAAATATCCATCAATAGAAGAATGGTTGCTATGGAATGCTGTATAGTGGTTAAAAAATCATGTGGTAAATTCCGACAAGGAAATGTTTCACAAACATGCCATTATATGAAAGTGCAAGTTGCAGAACAAAATGTACAGTGTGATTACAAGTGATAAGAAATCCTCTGGACAGAAGTATATATCGTGTATGTAACTACACAGAGGAATGTCTGGAAAAGTGGTACCTTGGGTTGGCCAAAACGTTCGTTCCGTTTTCTCTGTAAGCTCTTATTGTGAAATTGTTACAGAAGAAAGCCGAATGAGTGTTTTGGCCAACCCAATAGTTTAGAGTGCTTCTGATAAGGAAAGTGGGATCCTTTGAGGGAAGGGAGGTAGGGGGTAGGAGAGAGAATATGGGGGATTTTTCACTTTGTATCCTCTGCATCTCTTTGTTGTTTAGAGGTTGATGACTGACTGTATCAAGTACTTGTGTATCTAAAACACAAAATATCATGGTTGTCCTTACACAGTACTGCTTGCTGCAAAGTTTAATGGAATGTGTGTGCATGCTAAATCACTTCAGTTGTGTCATATTCTTTGCAACTCGATGGACTGTGGCCTGTCAGGCTCCTCTGTCCATGGGATTCTCCAGACAAGAATACTGGAGTGTGTTGCCATGGCCTCCTCCAGGGGAATCTTCTCCACCCAGGGATTGAACCTGTATCTCTTATATCTCCTGCATTGGCAGACAGGTTCTTCATCACTAGCGCTGCCTGGGAAGCCCTTAATGAATAGTTACTTCTAAAATCTCGTCTAAGATAATTTACATTTTCAGAATACAGTTGGAAAACCATTTATGAGGTCACAAATAATTAGGGTGTGTAACAGTATTGTTAATAAACCACTGAATTTAGGACTGGCTTCACCGCAGTATGTGTTTTGAGATAATGCCGAGGTCTTCATTAGAACTGGTGCCAGGTTATAATGAGACGATTTTGCTGACAAACTGCATCCAGCCACATCATACTAAAGTCTTCACTGCAGCAAGTAGTCACATTCTGGGTCCGGCTTCTTTCTCTGCTGCAATCCGACTGAACTTTTGCTCTTTAACATATAAGAAAAACAGGGGCAGAATGAAACTTCTCTGGTATCATTAAAATTGTGAAACTGAATTACAGTTGTTTGGCAAAGCTATTGCACAAGAACATCGTTAATCTTTCTTGAAATTTCATGACAAAGGGCTCGATGCCCTAATATTCATGAATTTTTTGCTTCTAAGAATGGCCTTTTAGGTCTGTCATCTGTTTTCCTGCTTTCTGACACAGACAAAGGACCAAAAAATATTTCACTTTCCTCTTGTCTGTAAACACTATTTGCATTAGCAAAGCAAGAGTGAAAATACAATGGTAAACAGCAGTGATGTTCACCACAGTAGCAGGGAGATACCAGGGAAGGAAGAAGACTGTGACAAAACAGTAAGTGCTGCTCCATCCAGAGGCAGCATTGTTTAGTTCCAGCTGGTTGTTATCATTCCGGAAGATCAGTGTTGCAGATTTTCTAATTTTTCAGGAGAAAAAAAATTCTGAGTTTATGTGATTCTTAAATATTGGGAAATATAAAATATATATGCAAAATATAATATCTAAAAATCACTTAGCCAGCCCTGTAAAACATACGGAAGCCAAATTTAGCTTGTGGATCACTTTGCAACTTTGGTTTCATGTCACTCTTGTCCCGAATGCTCTGCAATATAGATCCCCAGACATGGCAGTGCAAAAGGATGATCTGTGAAAACTATTAAAAATTCAGATTATGAGGCCCCACTCAGTGTACTGAATTTGCAACTATATTTTTAACAAGTTCCTCTATTGACTGTATACAGCCAGCCCAACAAGAGCTTCTGGATAGCTCCTTATCAGCTACAAATTGAAATGGAAGATGAAATCCATCTTGAATGCAAATTGCAATCCATTAATGGTGGTTTCCTGGCTCATTAATTTGAGTAGGACTATCTATGTCCAGGTATAGTGGGAAGATCAATGACTGTTAATGATGTCTACCTTGGGAATAGACAGGGAGAACGGTGGTACATGTGCTGTTTCTTTGCTAACCATGCCCAATTGGTTAGGATCCACACTTTTTAAAATAGCATTTAAATAATTCCATGATGTGGCCGCACCTTCTTCTCTAGTCTCATCATCCACTACATCCTGCCTCATATGTGAAGCTCCAGTATCAAGAAAGTACGTGTTGCTTCCCAGATGTGTCATTCTGTTGCACCGCTCTGTGACTTTGCTCCTGCACTTTCCATTTCTCACTCCCTCCCTTTCTGGCCAGCTCCACTCCCTGGCTGTGGCTCAGCATGGACATCTTCTTTCAGAGGAAGATTTTTCTCACTTCATCTCCCTCCCCCTTCATTTCAGGATGAATTAAATGCTTCCTAAAAATATCCCCATCATGGAATTTGATTCATATTATTAAAATGATCAGCTTACACTTGCCATTTCCTCCCCAAAGCTTCAAGCCCCAACTTGAAGCTTTCCCATCTTGAATATTTTATTAATATATGTATAAATATATAATGTACTATTAATTACCTCATTAAACTACATTTGCAGTACTGAATTGATGTTTATTAAATTGAACTTTGCCATTTTTACAATGGATAACCTTGTATTATGTATATATTTGTAGCAGAGACTTATCTTTCTTGCTGAATTATACCTTGTTTAAGGGCAAGAAACCTGGAATCATAGATGTTTAAAAAATGTTGAAGCATGGAAAGGCCTTAGAAACTATTTTATTGATTTATTTCTCTTGTAATTATATCCAAGAGGAAAATGAGGTTAAGAGAGGGCAGGAAGACTATCTGTGTAGTTGAGCTAAGTTTCTGGAATCCAACTGTCAGGGTTCAACTCCTAGCTTTACCACTTCCTAGCCATGGGAACTAAGCTGTAAATTCTAAGCTTCAGTTTTCTGATGAGAGGATGAGGAAATAATATTAAGTCCTTCAGAGGGATAACATGTTGTTTCAATGAGAAAACCCCTTTATCATGCTTGGTAAAATTCCTAACATGTTGTGAAGACTAATTAACTATTGGTTTACTCCTAAAATACATAGTAGTTAGTGGAAGAACCAGAAAGAGAACCCGTTTTCTGACTTTCCTTCCAGCTACCTTAACAAGTTTAATTGATCCTCTTCTATGGCATACTAGTTTCCTAGTTTTGGCACTGGCCTTGCCCTCTAAACACCTAATACTTAGTAAGAGGGTTAGCAATGAGAGCTTTTTGTTGGAGCCTTTAAAAGTAAGTGCAAGGTAAAGAGAAAAGATTCTTAAGCAAAAACAAAACAAAATGAGAACAATGATAAAAATTTGGATGAGATGAACAGACAAATTCTTTCCCTCACATGGAATATATTATGTAAAGCATTTGTATAAGCCACTGAGTACCTTTCAAGTCCAGTTTGCTTCCAGTGGTTTAAAAAAGTCAACCAAGGTGAACTGAAGGGAGACATGTCTGGCTGTGTCCTCTCAATGACAACGTGCTTGTAAAATGGCAAGCATTTGTAAATCCATGCCGAAATTATAACAATTATTTGAGCCATATCATTGTGAATAGTGTGAATCAATTATTCTTTTAAATATTGTAGCATTGCGTAATGTTGAAGTTCTTGTTTTTAAATCAATTCTTCAGGATTCTCATGAATCTGAAGAAACCAAAGAATATCTTACCATTGAAGTGGGGCAACCAATTGCATATCAACTCAGCTTTGTATATAATGTTCTGTTCAATAAAACACTCTTTCATGCCTTGCTTATATTACCTTCTAACAAGCTTCAAGACATAATTTAATGTTAGCCATGTTCACTGGAAGTTGATTAGTTTGATCATATATAAAATTAATCAGTTTTTAATAGATATTTTAATAGATGTTATTAAAATTAATCTTTTAATAGTTATCATCAAATATGTTCAAATAATTCCAACTATGAAATTGACAGAAATTATTCTGTTTCTGTTGAAAATAATAATGCTTAAATATGGACAGGGAGTTGGTGATGGACAGGGAGGCCTGGCATGCTGCAACTCATGGTTGCAAAGAATCGGACACGACTGAGCGACCGAACTGAACTGAACTGAAATATAGATTTAGATTAGTATATGGTATGAACCTTGGAGAAGGCAATGGCACCCCACTCCAGTACTCTTGCCTGGAAAATCCCATGGACGGAGGAGCCTGGAAGGCTGCAGTCCATGGGGTCGCTGAGGGTCGGACACGACTGAGTGACTTCACTTTCACTTTTCACTTTCATGCATTGGAGAAGGAAATGGCAACTCACTCCAGTGTTCTTGCCTGGAGAATCCCAGGGACAGGGGAGCCTGGTGGGCTGCCGTCTATGGGGTCGCACAGAGTCGGACACGACTGAAGCAACTTAGCAGCAGCAGTAGCAGCATGAACCTAAATCCTTTTGAAAAAAGGGTATATGTAGTCTATGCAGAGTTGAGGCTGGCATGGAACACTTGGTTCTTTATGACAATGTGATCTATCAAGCCAGTGCTGAGACTACCCACCTCCAGTTTTTTTTGTTAATGAGTAAGAATTATGTCATATGCCTGTGTGTGGGCTAGTTGCTCAGTTGTGTCTGATTCTTTGTGACTCTGTGGAATGTAGCCAGCTGCCAAGCTTCTCTGTCCGTGGGATTCTCCAGGCAAGAATACTGGAGTAGATTGCCATTTCCTTCTCCAGGGGATCTTCTCACCCAGGGATTGAACCTGGGTCTCCTGCATTGCAGGCAGATTCTTTACCATCTGAGCCACCAGGGAAGCCCCACTAGACAAAGGGGAGTGACTTAGACCAGTGGTAATTGATTCCACAGGGTTGGACACATTGCAACCAACAAATCAGATGGAAGAGGATAATAAGTGATGGAGCAGTAACCAAGGGTGTGTGCTATATCACCTTTAGAAATCAATTTGAAGAATAGATTCCAGTGCTAGGAGGATGTTATCTCACACCAAGATGACATTCCTAAGGATCGGGCACTGATGTCCATAATAGTTCGGAGGATAAAGGTGTGCAAAAGTAACTATTGTGAATTTAGCTATAGTAATAAGATATATACTGTTTAAAAACTGCTCTGGTATCTATGCAAATGTGATATGTACTGAGGGAAACTTTTATTATTTCAGGCCAGCAAACTGGTACTAGTTAATAAAGAGATATCAATTAATAAATAGAATTAGTGTTACACCAAGAGGTTCAGTAAACACTAGTTGTTCCCAAACCTGGCTGTGAATCTGAATCACATGGACTTTAGAAATTCGAAGAGGCTGTGGGATGTATGAAGAGGCGTTAGTAAGAAAAGTGGGATGGTCCAAGGTATTTGTAATTTGAACAATAAAAAAAGCTTTGAGATACTTTGTGACCTATACAGTAACACTATATAAAATAAAGACACCTGCCCTGAGTACATTATTCTTAAGGGGTGAATCAAGTGTACTCAGGTGTGAATAGAAACCTTCATTTAAAAAAAAAATGGGACAAATCCGCTTGTGTTTGCCTCTAACCAGTGGTTCCTAACTTTCTTGATTCAAGGGCCTCATTGAGAATCTGAACAAGGTTATGGAAGGCTTCCCAGAGAGATGCACATTTGCATATTCACACAATGCTTTGAATATTAATACCCCCTTCTCTAATGTTCTTGGTCTTATTAGAGAAATTGAAGCGGCATAACTAATAACTAACAACAGATACAATTGATCAAGTCCTTACCAGGTTTCCAGGTTCTATCTAGACCTACTGAATTAGAGGCTTCAGGGGCTCAAAAATATATAATTTCATGAAGTTCCTTTGTTGTTTCTGATGAATTTAATTGGATCCCTCTTGATAAGTCAGAGAAACAAGGGACAAACATGTTAAAAATCCAAACTTTACATTTAATAACCGAAGTTAAGTCATTTCAACTCTGTGAGCCTTAGTGCCTTTCACCTATAAAATGGGGAGGGTAGTGTGATGAAAATAAAGTAGGATAATGTATGACAGCACAAGAGCATGCATCTTGCACAGAGTAAGCACCATATGCGTCTTTTATTTATTGTATGTACTTATAAGGGGCCCAGTTTGTTTACAGCGAGGATATTGTCCTAATATTAATTTCTTGAGCTAAGAAATTCACAACAATTTAATTTTAAAATTAAATTGGTAATAGCAAATTCTTACACTAAAACAAAAATAAAATAGCAAACGCAAGAGCTGGCAATGTCTTTTATTGGAGTCACATGATGTACAAACACATGACCAAGGCAGAGCTTCAGAAAACAAAGCTCACAGACCTCCAGATCCACAGGTCTCATCTTTAACCATAGTTTTGCAAGGCTTTTGGAAGGTTTCCAATTTTATAAAGCTTTTAAAATTTTCATGTCAATATAGTGAATTCTTGCTTGTGTGAAAGGAGACCAATTATTCAGAAGGGTTCAGAATTGGAAAAAGGATAAAGTAAATCATGTTTTCTGTCTAGCAACAAGAAAAACAAATCTCTGAGCAAGATGCAATAAACACTGAAGAAGAGTTAAGATTTAAGAGATGTACCCTGATTGTTTGGTCAACAAAAAAACAACATTCTTATTGAAAATGTTAGCTTTGCTGCTGCTGCTGCGTCGCTTCAGTCGTGTCAGACTCTGTGCGACCCCATAGACAGCAGCCCACCAGGCTCCCCCGTCCCTGGGATTCTCCAGGCAAGAACACTGGAGTGGGTTGCCATTTCCTTCTCCAATGCATGAAAGTGAAAAGTGAAATGGAAGTCGCTCAGTCATGTCTGACTCTAGCGACCCCATGGATTGCAGCCTACCAGGCTCCTCCACCCATGGGATTTTCCAGGCAAGAGTACTGGAGTGGGTTGCCATTGCATTCTCTGAAATGTTAGCTTTAAAAAGGGTAAAAATGGGTGGGGTTTGGGGCAGGCCAAAAAAAAAGAAAAAAAGGACAGTAGAGGCATTGGGTGAAATAACCAAGGAAATAGAAAAGGAGTGAGCAGACTAAAACAGGGAAGCAGTGACTACTGCTTGCCTTTTGAAAGAGATTTTAAGGTATTTTTCATAACTCAGTAACTTATTTGGGAGGTTTTCTATCATTTCTTATGTTAGAGTGTTTTTGACCCATCCAAGGATCTAAGAAGTGGGTCAGGCAAGTTAAGGTCAGTGATGGTGTGTCCAGAAGTAGATCACTCAAAGAGCTTAGTAACACATAGTGACCCATGAGGCCACTACTGTCTCTCAGAAGGACAACATATAAGGTGAATATTTGCCTGAGCTGGTGAATGTCCTCTCAAAGAATTGAGTGGGGAACTGTGGGTGTGGGTCTGTGCTTTCATAGAGAACAGAGTCAAATCATGTTTGCCTTTTTGCCATGGTCCTTATATTTTTTCACTCATGGACCTCACTGAAAATTTGACAAAAGTTTACATACACCCTTCCTAGAGAAACAATTTACATTTACATATAAGCATAGTGTGGATTGATTACTGATTCTCTAATGTTCTTGGTCATCTAGGGAAATAGAAACAATGTAACTACTAGTAATAGTTTCAATCCATTATTAATTAAACTATTAATAACTAATAGCTACTATTTATTAAGTCCTTACTAAGGTATAGACATTGTGCCGAGCCCTTCATATGCATTACTTCATTTAACCTTCATCTTGGCCTTAGGAAGCCTCACTACAAACAAAACTAGTGGAGGTGATGGAATTCCAGTTGAGCTATTTCAAATCCTGAAAGATGATGCTGTGAAAGTGCTGCACTCAATATGCCAGCAAATTTGGAAAACTCAGCAGTGGCCACAGGACTGGAAAAGGTCAGTTTTCATTCCAATCCCAAAGAAAGGCAATACCAAAGAATGCTCAAACTACCACACAATTGCACTCATCTCACATGCTAGTAAAGTAATGCTCAAAATTCTCCAAGCCAGGCTTCAGCAATATGTGAACCGTGAACTTCCAGATGTTCAAGCTGGTTTTAGAAAAGGCAGAGGAACCAGAGATCAAATTGCCAACATCCACTGGATCATGGAAAAAGCAAGAGAGTTCCAGAAAAACATCTATTTCTGCTTTATTGACTATGCCAAAGCTTTTGATTGTGTGGATCACAATTAACTGTGGAACATTCCGAAAGAGATGGGAATACCAGACCACCTGACCTACCTCTTGAGAAACCTATAAGCAGGTCAGGAAGCAACAGTTAGAACGGACATGGAACAACAGACTGTTTCCAGATAGGAAAAGGAGTACATCAAGGCTGTATATTGTCACCCTGCTTATTTAACTTCTATGCAGAGGACATCATGAGAAATGCTGGGCTTGAGGAAGCACAGGCTGGAATCAAGATTGCTGGGAGAAATATCAATAACCTCAGATATGTAGATGACATCACCCTTATGGCAGAAAGTGAAGAAAAACTAAAGAGCTTCTTGATGAAGGTGAAAGAGAAGTTGGCTTGGGGTTTTGTTTAGAAGACACTGAAAGATATATTTAAAAATATTCTAAAGTAAATGCATTAATAGTAGTTGGCTTAAAGCTCAACATTCAGAAAACTAAGATCATGGCATCCAGTCCCATCACTTCATGGGAAATAGATGGGGAAACAGTGGAAACAGTATCAGAATTTATTTTTTGGGGGCTCCAAAATCACTGCAGATGGTGATTGCAAGCATGAAATTAAAAGATGCTTACGCCTTGGAAGGAAAGTTATGACCAACTTAGACAGCATATTGAAAAGCAGAGACATGACTTTGTCAACAAAGGTCCTTCTAGTCAAGGCTATGGTTTTTCCAGTGGTCATGTATGGATGTGAGAGTTGGACTATAAAGAAAGCTGAGCACTGAAGAATTGATTCTTTTGAACTGTGATGTCAGAGAAGACTCTTGAGAGTCCCTTGGACTGCAAGGATATCCAACCAGTCCGTCCTAAAGGAAATCAGTCCTAAATATTCATTGGAAGGACTGATGGTGAAGCTGAAATTCCAATACTTTGGCCACCTGATGTGAAGAGCTGACTCCTTTGAAAAGACCCCAATGCTGGGAAAGATTGAGGGCAGGAGGAGAAGGGGACAACAGAGGATGAGATGGTTGGATAGTATCACTGACTCAATGGACATGTGTTGGGTGAACTCCGGGAGTTGGTGATGGACAGGGAGGCCTGGCATGCTGTGGTTCACGGGATCGAAAAGAGTCGGACATGACTGAGTGACTGAACTGAACTATGAATTTAAGATTATTATGGACCCCATTTTATAGATCAGAAAACTGAGGCTTACGTATCTTAAATAGCTTGCTTGAAGCTCTACAGCTAGCCAGTGGCAGAACCTGGAGTCAAACTGAAATATGTCTGATGGCAGTGCATATAATCTTAAGTACTCCTTCACAGTACCTCTAATTTTTTATAGAATTTTTTTATAGGCACTTAAGATCCCAGATATTATAACCAGAATTCTAAAAGACTAAAGGATTAGTGAACCTTCTGAATTTATATGCTATATTGTGTGTGTTTGTGCAGGCAATGTGTGTTTTTCTGGAGATCCATCGCTTTAAGCATATTCCCTTAGGATACCTCATCTAAGACAGTAAGGAGTCAGTCATCTATATCTGTCAGATTTTAGCTGTGGATTAAGTTAGGCCATCACATAGCCACATGGACCATCTTCCCTCTACTTCTGTCACCGCATAGAATTGCTGTCATTAAGTTGTTTTTGGAATAATGTCCTAGTCTTGAAGAACACTACCAGAAATAGTTATATAAAATCTACTACTATTAATGCATTTACTTTAGAATATTTTTAAATATATCTTTCAGTGTCTTCTAAACAAAACCCCAAGGAATAAATTACTTTTAGAAGAGAGACTTTACCTTCCTTATGTTTCACAAAGAAAATAATGATGTATCCCTTTACCCAAAAGCCAAAATGTCAGGCTCATACCTACAATCCAACTTTAGTACCTCTGGAGGGATCTTTGGCCTACATACTTGCATTTTACCTCACCCTAGTTATACTCAAGTGCTTTGTGTATTTTTCCTGTGTGTGTGTGTGTGTGTGTATAAACAAATATTTAAATGTCTCATTCCATGAATTTTTGGGGGTGGGGAGAAGGAAGGATTTATTATTTGTAGCAAGTTAAGGTGAACACAAGGCATCTTTCAGAAAGCAGTGTCTGAATTCCATAAATTCTTCTAAAGCATCTCAAATTCTTCATAGAACACAGAGGACTATAAATTTAAAATTTAACTTTTCTTCCTTTCTTTTCTGTTACTTCATGCTTAAAGAAAAGTAAGAAGAAAGTGAAGTTGCTCAGTCATGTCCAACTCTTTGCGACCCTGTGCACTATAGCCTACCAGGTTCCTCTATCCATGGAATTTTCCAGGCAAGAGTACTGGAGTGGGTTGCCATTTCCTTCTCCAGGGGATCTTCCTGACCCAGGGATCCAACCTGGGTGTCACACATTGCAGGCAGATGCTTTACCTTCTGAGCCACCAGGGAAGCCCTAAAGAAACCAGAAAATTTAAAGAAAGGCAGAGCTTTAAGACCTTGAAAATATTTGTTTCTTAATTCCTTATCCCTCAAAGATTGTTTCAAGGAAATGATCTCCAGTTAGGGCGGTATAGTCGATTAAAATAATATAAAAGCCTTCAAGGACAAATGTTTTTCTTACTGATTAACTTAGAGGACTATATCTTGCTTCCCTCCTGCCCCACAAATATTTTCTCAGGCAACATGGATTTCTTTCATTCATGATTGGATTTTCTGAGAAGCAGCTGTACCGTAGCTATTTTGTGTTGTGAATCTAACAAAAACCATATGGTTTAAACCCAGATTTGAAGGGGCAAAGTCCTCTCCCAGCTGTGTATACTTGAGTATCTGAAGGTGAAGTCTAGCCAATCAATCAGCATAGGAGTTAGCTAGTATGCTGGTATTTATGCATACAGTCAACATTTTCTCAGGAAAGAACTTTGTATTTTCTTAACGAGTTACAATAAGTAATTGGTTAAGAGTCTAAATGTTGGTACCACAGAGCATGATTCTTGAAAACATTTTAAGTCAGACTGGACCAATTAGGAACTATACTGGGAGACTGTAAAAAGTCAGGAAAAACCATAAGACAGCTTCAGTGGATGTCTGAAAAAAAATGTATATAGAAAATCTTATCCATAGCCTTGGTTTTAATTACCTCCTGTATATCAAGAGAACTCTCAAATTTGTGCTTCTTGCCAAGATCAGTCTTATAAACCTTATAATTACATATATCACTACCAGCTCCACAGCTCTAATGAATGTCTCACCATTTTGAGCTCAGTATCTGAAATGGAATTCATATACTTCCAACCATTTTTTTTTTCTGAAGTATAGTTGATTTACAATATCGTGTTAATTTCAGGTGGAAGACAAAGTTATTCAATTTTATATATATATATATATATATATATATATATATATGCTTTTTCAGATTCTTTTGCCTTATAGGTTATTACAAAATATTGAGTATAGTCCCTGCGCTATACAGTAGATCCTTGTTGGCTATCTATTTTATATATAGCAGTATGTGCTAATCCCAACCTGACTCTCCTCGGTGTTTCCTCTCTGAGTGGAATGGCCCACCCAGGGCAGGCATCAGAGGGATACTTTGAATCATTCTTCCCTTTCCTGTCCCCACCTCCTCTTTCAACAAACTGCTCTTTTTTCTATTTCCTTTGCCAAAATTGGTTCCTGCCAAAAGTCTTTTTCATCGAAATGACTGAGAAGTCCTCTAGCTAGTGACCTAGATTTCTCTTGCCTAGGCACAGCCCATTCTCCACGTTAGAAGCTGGGGTGATAGTTTAACATTTCAGTCTGATCATGTCATTCCCTTTATGGAAAATTCAGTGCCTTCCTATTACTTTAAAAATCAGGATACAAATCCTTAATGTGGCCAAAAGCTACCCACGTGATCTGAATACTTCTTCAGACTCATCTCCAGCACTCATGTTTTTCTAAGACCAAGTGCCTACTTGCCTTGAGTCTTTCATACACATGTACACACACATACACGCACATGCATACAAGCAACCACTCAACCTCTGACCTAATTTCTGTTCTACTTTCAAGTTCTGCTCAACACGCTCCTAACAGAAACTTTCCTTGCTACTTCTGACAGATTCACCCCATTTTAATTTTTATAGTACCCTATATTTGCCCTTTCTAACACTTATCACACTTTAATTAATTATGTAACTAGTTTTTAAGATCTTTTCCTTTTGTTTGACATAAATTTCAAAAAAGTAGTTGACATTTCTTTTTTTTTTTTTTCAGGCTATATACCAATGTCTGAAACAGTGTTTTGCATAAAATAGGTATTGGGTGAATTAAGAAAGAATTGATGAACCATCTGTGTAAGTTAGGGCAAAATGCCACTCTAAATAGTTACATGATTTTTACCTTGCAGAAATTATTGTACTTTAATATTGCTATTTCTATTTCCTTTGCAAATAAGTCAATTTTAAACAAAATTTTTAGAAGAGGATGGGCATTTCCATGTACTGAATGCTTACAATGTAGAAGGGCTTTAGATCATCAAGTGATACTAATTCTAGAGTAATTCTCACAATTGCCAGTGAGAATTCATGAGACAGGAATGGAGACCCCGAGGATAAGTTGACCATAGTTACAGAGTTATCAAATGACAGAGATGGCAATAATTCAAAGGTCTCAACAAAGTAAGTTCACATTTTGGAAACAATAGGACCAAATTTATCTTCTGACTATGGATAATATCTTTTATGTTGTATGCATTCAATAAATATTTATGAACAATTATGCCAACTTATTTAGATTTTTGTTAAAAAATAAAAGAGATGCTGGGATCTAGGTCTATTTGACTCAAGTGTCAAGAAACCATTTGTATCACATTATGGTCACTCCATTTATGGAATGAATGAAGAAAGGCTCTTAGCAGTAATGTTTTGATATGCACACTGAAAATGTATTAATTTTTCATAAAACTTAAAACCTAAGTGAAACTTTAGGGCTTTGTGGGAGCCATCTTAATTAAATCATGATAAAACATAGCAAGTCTTCCATCTGTTTCTATGCCATGTGCTATCAGATACTTTGACCTTTGAGATTTACGAAAGAGTATGAAAAATCCTGTTCTCTATTTCATTTATCTTCCCTTTTGGCTCAGCTGGTAAAGAATCTGCCTGCAGTGTGGAAGACCCGGGTTTGATCTGGGTTAGGAAGACCCCTTGGAAAAGGCAAAGGCTACCCACTCCAGTATTCTGGCCTGGAGAATCCCATGACTGTATAGTCCATGGGGTCACAAAGAGTTGGACAAGAGCTACTTTCACTTTCACTTTAAGGACATAAAAACTTGCCAATATGTCTTCCCAGACCTGGAAGAAACAGATGACAACTGGTTGTCCACTTCACTGCCTCCCTCTGGGCTTGGTCTCTTAAGAGATTGCTGCTTCAAGGTAATGGGACAGGCCACCCTCTTCAGCAAAACTCATATTTGATGCTTTTGATTTCAGACCTATGTATCCACAGATACATCTGGTGCTGTACTGAATTGGGTCCCTTACTATACTGTGTGTGTGTGTGTGTGCATCTAAGTGTGTGTCTCTTTTGGTGCTTTGGAGGCCACATCTGTGTAGGTAGGGGGAAAGAAAGAGGGTCTCACTTTAAAGAGTTGGATAGTCCTAGAGTTGATGATGTGGTGAAGAGGAGCATTTTCAGAAAAGAAGGAACATTTAGAAGGTAGGCTTTAGAAAGGCAAGAGGAAATGTCTGTTGCTCTCTGGAGTCAGCCTCCCCCTAAAGTGGATTCTGTGGGACAGGCCACAGGGAAATCAATCGAGAGCTGGGAAATACCTCTCTAGGAGACCACGAGATAAAACATGGACAACCAATGTTTTATTAACTGTGTTGCCTGGTTGTATCCTCCTTTCTGGTTTGGTTACCCTTTTTATTATATCAGAGCTTAAAGTGGAGTTTGATTCTCTCTTTCATCCCTGGATCAATTCTAGTACTAAGAATTTAGAGAACAGTCGTGTTCCACGTTAAGCTGGTTTATTACAGGTGAACATTTTCTTCTATTTAGGTCCCCATGTCCCGACTCTCTGGGCCCATGTGGTGGTAGCAGAGTGGTTTATTAAGTTGTTTATCCATCTACCTCTTCACCACAGGACAATATTCTCTCTATTGAAACCTTGGAGGATATTAGACTTGAGTTATCGAGCAAGATTCTGGACTCTTTATTTATTTATTTTAAAATTTTATTTATTTTAATTAATTTAGTTTTTAATTGAAGGATATCTTTAGAGTCTTTTTCTAGTAAGTTTCTCCATAAGCCCTCAGATTTTCCCCATAATCATTGCTGTTTTCTGAAAGTCACGTAAGAAAAAAAAGTTTATTTCTTAAAAAAAAAAAAACAAACCCATGAAGGCACGATACACAAATATTCAGCTATTGTACTAGAATGATAGAATTTTGTTCATTCTGACATATTTATTGACCAATAACAGTACAATTTCAGAACCTTTCTTGTTTGAATGGGAAGAATGGGTGGGAGATTAGGAGCCCTTCATAGAGGACAGGGGCCACAAGGGTAGGGAATAAGAGAGGCTAGAAATATCAAAGACAAGCTGGGCTTACTTGGCCTCTTTTCTTAAAGTGAGGCTAATTTACTTTCAACTGGATATGAGTCCTTTTGCAAGAGTGGAAAGCGGTAAACTATAAGCCAACTTGGTTTTCAGTGATGGATCAAGTACTGGCTGATTTTTCTTCAACCACAACAGTTTCTTAAGTATTTGATCCCCAGAGAATCCATAAATAGAAGTATCAGCATATGTTACACCTCTGTACAATAGATAAGGAGAAGGGGCATCCCAAGAAAATAATGTACCCATATTCCAACATGTCATGATTTACTATACAGTTGATAATCCTAATGTAGGAGTCACCTCGAAGGAAATGAGTGGCTTGATAATGACATTATGAACTTCTAAGAGCAGAACACATGTCAGGTCCCAATCAGAAGACAAGTACCCTACTTGGCAGCTGGATAGTAAAAGCTTTGCATCACAGATAATCCAACAGGAAGTAACTGATTTGAATTTTGGGGGGTATCTTTCAGCATCCTTCACGTCACTCTCAAATTTGTTCCTCTGGAGCTTTGGGCAGTAATGCTTTCCATCATCGTTCGTTTTTGGTTTCTTGTCCTTTTAGGTTTTAGAAGAATCCCTGACTTTTGAGTTTAGGAACAAGAATTCTACTTTTAGGGGCGAGAAAGCGAATATTGTGATAACCGTTTTTAGGACTTCTGTCACTTGCAATCTTTTTTATCTTGTGTATTTTATGTTTTACATTTTGTTTTGAAAAACATGGAGAAGCAAGGCCCTGCCAGACAGATAAACAGGCAAATAGAAAGGAACAAATACAATCATGTGGGCCCTTTCATTTGGAAGCGTGGCAACTGATATTTGCACATACATTTTATTATCATAACAGAAAAAGGAAAGCAAACATCCAGTATTTTCTAAAGAATTTCACCACCAACAATACTAAATCCTTGTAATTTTAATTATATTTAAGTATTTATTTCCTTCTCACATAAGTGATTAAAATTCTATTCCTTATATTTGTCCAACTTTTTTAAAAATTCAAAAAGACTTTCACATAATTTTTATCTCATTATCAAAGATGTTTTTGCTTGGGAAAATATTATTATTCCCAGTTTGTGACAATAGAACTATTAACACATATTTGCATAATAATATAAAGTATTCCATTCACAAAATAAACCTTGGAGATATATTTCCCCATTTTATAGATGAAGAACATAAAACATGGTAAAGTTGTGGCCAGATAGGGTTTACATAAGGTCTGAAACATGAATTTCTGGTTCTAACTTTGTAAAGATTAAATAACTTGTCTGAATTCTGGAAGTGTGATTAGAATCCTAGGCTTCTGATTCCCAGCTCGCCATTCCTTTTGAACCACCTTTGAACATTCATCTTATCTGAAGGTAATTCTCTACCTTAGGCATCCTTATCCCTCACTATAAAAACTGGATGCTTGGTTCCCAAGCCTTCCTTGAAGCTACAGTTAGAGTGAAGAAACCTATAGTTAGTGTTCAGATGTAGCATCAGGAGTGATCCTAGCAGAATCGTCCTCCGTCAAGCCTCAGGGTGTTGATGGTGCCAGATGCACTGTATGTGTCCACTGGGACACGAGGCAGAGCACCTCAAAGGCCAGCAGGGCAGCAGGACGGCCATACTGCCCCTGTCTGTATAACTTCCAAGCTTAGTTCATGGGCTTTTCTAGAGAAGTTATGAGGTGGTTAGTATTCTCTAGTAAATGTAATTCCTGCTTAAACTTATTAAGGTAGGTTTCTTTTATTTGCAACTAAAACCTTGCCTGATATAAAGCTCAAATTTCTTTTTCTGGGATGACTTTGCCTTCAAGCCAGAGAGTTCTTTAGTGAACGTTCTTTGGTCCCTTTTAAGGTTTGAAGTGAAGTCACTCAGTCGTGTCCGACTCTTTGTGACCCCATGGACTATAGCCTACAAGGTTCCTCTTCTTGCTCAGTTTTAGTATTCACTCTCATTATTGGTACTTACCCAAACTACAGTCTCTGGTTTTGCAATGTGAATACAAAGGGGCAGATCTTTAGCTATGAAAACACTGCTGTCACTGAGCTAAGTCATTCATTCAATAGTGCTAACTTCCCTGGTGGCTCAGAGGGTAAAGCGTCTGCCTACAATGTGGAAGACCTGGGTTCAATCCCTGAGTCTGGGAAGATCTCCTGGAGAAGGGAATGGCAACCCACTCCAGTATTCTTTTGGACTTCCCTGGTGGCTCAGACGGTAAAGTGTCTGTCTACAATATGAGAGACCTGGGTTGGATCCCTTGGTTGGGAAGATTCCCTGGAGAAAAAAATGGCAACCCACTCCAGTACTCTTGCCTTGAAAATCCCATGACGGAGGAGCTTGGTGCAGGCTACTATCCATGGGGTCGCAAAGAGTCTGCACATTGCACAGTTTTGCAATATGAATACAAAGGGGCAGATCTTTAGCTATGAAAACACTGCTGTCACTGAGCTAAGTTATTCATTCAACAAATACAGTGTTAGTGTGTACGGAGCAGGGAGAAAAATGGACATACACTTGGAAAAGCAGGTTTGGGGCAATATGGTTAACGGTCTTAAATGTCATTTACTTATTCTTTCAATAAGTATTTATTCAGTGCTCATTATGGGGTCTCACAGAGTCGGACACGATTGAAGCGACTTAGCAGCAGCAGCAGCATTATGTGCCAAGTTAATTTCTGCTGCCAATGTCAGAACTACCAGTATTAGAACTAGCAATATGTCTTAGGTAGCACTCGGCTACATAATCGCAGATTCTTTACCAAGTGAGCTACTAGGGAAGCCCAGTTACATGATCACATTTGTGCTATAAAAAGATCCCTCTGACTGATGGGTCCATGAGAATAGATTGCAGAGGAGTGAACCTCAAGGAAGGCAGACCAGTGAGGAGGCATTTTTGACATTTCAAGCTAAAGGAGATGATGACCTGAGGTTGGATGGTTACAGTGAGATGGAAAGAAGTGAAAAAAATATAAGAGGTTTTTTTTATAAAACTTAGAATCCATAGAAACTGCTGATTAATTGAATATAAAAGATGATACAGGAAAGTGATAAGGGGGAAAAAACAGGTTATTTGTCTGGGGTTAAAAATATCTGTCCTCTTTGACTCATTTACTTAGGAAAGGGTAGATTTGTACTGAATAATCTAACTCCTATTTCCTGTGACCTCACTCTGGTAGAGTATAATTATAGGCCCACTCTAAGGAAATGATCCAAACAGTAGTGGCTTGCCTACTTGGAACTGGATCTCTGACCTGCCTTTTACAGATAGAGCCTGTATTGAATGCAGCTAATCAGCTCAGCACATTGACATTAGTCAGCAGAAGAGAAAACAAAGTTTGAGTTTGTGGAAAGACCTTATTTATTAATAGTATTAAAAGCATGTGAAAATCAATGAAGGGGCACAGCCATTTTGGAAGGTGATGAAAACACATAGTGTGAATCTTAAAAAAGACTTTAAGCTTTTATTAGTGGCAGCTGAGCTAAGAAACTGTTTGATATTCCCCTATTACCCATGTCCACAGAGGGGAGTCATTATTTTTCTTTTTTATGAGACCCAAGCTGTCCCATGAGGTATACACTTGGAAGGTACATATTGTAGAATTTCAACAAAGGTCCTAAAACACATGACTATTTTCATGGAATAGAATCAACAACAGATGAAGGAGAAGGAGAAGAAGTGAAATGAAATCAGGATTCCCCAAGGCAAAGATTTTTGGGATTAAGAGATAAGATGAGTGGAGACAAGTGTCTCATGCACTTCTTTAGAGAGAATGTGAGTTCAGGGAAGGAAAAATGCAGTAAAAATGAGAAAAGATTAGACCTTGACAGTATATAACAAATTATCATAGCAAGCCTCCTCACCATATGCTTGTTCAATGACAAGTTCATGTTCCAAGATGAAATGAGAAATTAAGATGCATGGCATTCATGATTTTGGAAAGGATAATAACAAAAGAAACCTGTATGATAAAAAAAAAAAACTTAAACAACCACACTCAACCAGTAGTCATTTTCAAAGTTCTGTTATTACACATTTATTTGTATGGATGTGAGAGTTGGGCTGTGAAGAAAGCTGAACACTGAAGAATTGATGCTTTTGAACTGTGGTGTTGGAGAAGACTCTTTCGAGTCACTTGGACTGCAAGGAGATCCAACCAGTCCATTCTGAAGATCAGTCCTGGGATTTCTTTGGAAGGAATGATGCTAAAGCTGAAACTCCAGTACTTTGGCCACCTCATGCAAAGAGTTGACTCATTGGAAAAGACTCTGATGCTGGGAGGGACTGGGGGCAGGAGGAGAAGGGGACGACAGAGGATGAGATGGCTGGATGGCATCACTGACTTGATGGATGTGAGTCTGAGTGAACTCCGGGAGTTAGTGTTGGACAGGGAGGCCTGGCGTGCTGCAGTTCATGGGGTCGCAAAGAGTTGGACACGACTGAGCAACCGAACTGAACTGAACTGAACTGCCTTATTAATTCAGAATGTTATTCTGAAAATGTATCAAATCTTTACAATTTATACCTGCTTTGATTGGTTATATAAGATTTACTCACCCAAAGTCTGTTTTGCTGATGGGTTATGAACTTCTCAATTATTTGTTTTTTTTTTGTTTTCCTTTGATGATGAGAATCCAGGAGTAGTGATATAATGTTGCTATGGTAATGAATATATACAAATAGATGATTAAGGGTGGGGAGAAGGTTAAATCTTGAGAAACATATTTGCATGTAAATTTTTTTCCAGTTTAATTTTAAAAAAACCTCACATGTAAATTTTTTTCTGTTACATACAAATATGTGAAAGATGTATTGTATTTTATCACATTTTGAACAATGCATTTGTGCTGCTTATATTAAATGGCAAGAGTCACTCCAAACAGTATTTTCTTAATAATACTCTTTTTGACTAATAGCTCATTTTAAAAGATACTGCATTCTTAAACTGGATTAATTTCCATAGGTGTGTTCATGTGCATATACAAATAAAGTCTATTCTTTCAAGTAAAAACTGTGACATATTATAAGGGTGAAACTCTTTTCTTAAAGCATATCAAAAATATTTACAGTTGCCTAATATTTTTACAGTTGCCTAAATATGTACTTTGCCAGCCATTGGAATTTAATATTTGGAGAGTGGTTAACACTTTACTTCAAACCTGCCATAGTACTGATGTTGGAAGAAGAATATGTACTTAGGACAGAGGAAAATGGGATTTGAAGGTGTAGTGTAAAATAATCCTGTAAACTAAGGTATTTAGATTTTTAAATATTAATTTTTTTTGTTGTTGTATCATAGAACGTTGCACCAAGAATTCAAGAGTTCCTGCTTCCTTCATTGGCTGGCCACATATTGACTGGCAAGGCACCTAACAAGTCTTGGCTTCTGTATACTGTGCTTAAGTCAAAACAAACATAATGATCTTTTGCCATTTGAAGAGGATTCATTAGACCAGCACTGTCCTATAGAGACAGAATATGAGTCACATATGTAATTAAAATTTTCTAATAGCTATATTAAAAAGTAATAAGCAATAGGCGAAATTAATTTTAGTAATATATTTTATTTAACCCAATGTTGCAAAATATTATCATTTCAAAATGTAAATAATATAAAAATTATTACTGATACATTTTATATTCTGATTTCATAGCAAGTCTTTGAAATCCAGCATGCATTTTACACTTACAGCACTTGTTCAAGTGGTCACTATTCACATGTGGCTGGCAGATACCACAGTGGGCAATGCACCATTAGGCTAGGAGGAAAATGTTTGTTTAGAAGTTTGTTTAGAATATTGGCATTATTCAGTATCAGACTTCTTAGGATACTAACCTTGCTTTCTTAGAAGATGAGAGTTTTCCAACTTGCAGGGACACTGCTTACAGTATTTAAGAGACTAAATATGTGCAAGGTAAATATCTGACATTAGTGTAATGCCTTAAGCTTTGACAGTATGTTCACATTCACTACCCTTATTAATCCCATTGTCGTTCTGAGAAATAGGGAGGAAAGAAGTTCCATTTACTTTTGAGGAAACAGGCCCCAAACTTTAGGCTCCAAGTCTCATGATCCAATGGTAGATTCCAATCTAGGGTATACTTACCAAATAACAAGCAAGCCAAGTCAGTCAAAATGTAATGTGTCCTAGCATTTTCTTGTCTTTTCTCAAAAAAGCATCTGTTTTGTGGGTGTCTGGAAGGGCTCAGGCTTGTCCCACATCTCCATTTTTTTTTTTTTTTTTTTTTGGATTTGTTTACTTGGATCCAGAGTGAAGGGAGAACAAAGTCACTTTATGCTTACGGATGTTTTGATTCATGCAAAGTGGTGGTGGTGTTTGGGCTGGGTGAGATCCTCAAGACTGTCATTATTATGCAAAGTCCGACAAACATCCCAGCCCCAATACTGTGGTTTCTTCGATTAAGTCAGTTGTATACATCATTTCACCTTCATCAGATGAAGTCTTTCATAGACTTCAGAAAGAACATGCATTATTTAGTGCTAAACTAGATGCAGAAGCAAGTAATATCTCTTACTCTAAAGCAATTAATTTATATGACAACCATTCTTCAAAGAGCCAGCTAACAGCAGCAACAACACCAGTACTGGATTCTTGGCTTTCTTTGCTTTTCAGTTTAAAATAATTCCATTCAGACTGACATATATACACTACTATATATAAAAGAGATAACTAATAAGGACTGATGCTGAAGCTGAATCTCCAATACCCTGGCCACCTGATGCAAAGAGCCAACTTGTTAGAAAAGACCCTGATGCTGGGAACGATTGAAGGCAGTAAGAGAAGGGGATGACAGAGGATGAGATGGTTGGATGGCATCACCGACTTGATGGACATGAATTTGAGCATGTTGCGGGAGCTGGTGATGGACAGGAAAGCCTGGCAGTGCTGCAGTCCATGGGGTCGCAAAGAGTCAGAAACGACGAGTGACTGAACAACAACAATAAGGACCTACTATATAGCACAACGGAGAAGGCAATGGCACCCCACTCCAGTACTCTTGACTGGAAAATCCCATGGACGGAGGAGCCTGGTAGGCCGCAGTCCATGGGGTTGCTAAGAGTTGGACACGACTGAGCGACTTCGCTTTCACTTTTCATTTTCGTGCACTTTTCATTTTGGAGAGGGAAATGGCAACCCACTCCAGTGTTCTTGCCTGGAGAATCCCAGAGACAGAGGAGCCTGGTGGGAGGCCGTCTATGTGGTCGCACAGAGTCGGACACGACTGAAGCGACTTAGCAGCATATAGCACAAGGAATGCTAATCAATAGTCTCTTAAGGCCTATATGGGAAAAAGATTTAAAAAGAGTGGATATATGTATATGTATAATTGATTTCTCCAACACCACAGTTTAAAAGCATCAATTCTTTGGCGCTCAGCTTTCTTCACAGTCCAACACTCACATCCATACATGACCACTGGAAAAACCATAGCCTTGACCAGACGGACCTTTGTTGGCAAAGTAATGTCTCTGCTTTACAATATGCTATCTAGGTTGGTCATAACTTTTCTTCCAAGGAGTAAGCGTCTTTTAATTCCATGGCTGCAGCCACCATCTGCAGTGATTTTGGAGCCCAGAAAAATAAAGTCTGACACTGTTTCCACTGTTTCCCCATCTATTTCCCATGAAGTGATGGGACCAGATGCCATGATCTTCATTTTCTGAATGTTGAGCTTTAAGCCAACTTTTTCACTCTCCTCTTTCACTTTCATCAAGAGGCTTTTTAGTTCCTCTTCACTTTCTGCCATAAGGCTGGTCCATTCTAAAGGAGATCAGCTCTGGATGTTCTTTGGAAGGAATGATGTTAAAGCTGAAACTCCAGTACTTTGGCCACCTCATGCGAAGAGTTGACTCATTGGAAAAGACTGATGCTGGGAGGGATTGGGGGCAGGAGGAAAAGGGGACGACAGAGGATGAGATGGCTGGATGGCACCACCGACTCTATGGATGTGAGTTTGAGTGAACTCCGGGAGATGGTGATGGACAGGGAGGCCTGGCGTGCTGCGATTCATGGGGTCGCAGAGAGTCAGACACTGCTGATCGACTGAACTGAACTGATAATTGATTTACTTTGCTCTACACCGGAAATTAACATAACATTACAAATCAATATACTCTAATAAAAATTTGAAAAAATTCTACTCACTTTAATGTACAGGCTAAATACGTGGATTGAATTTAGGCTAATTATTAATTGGTAAGACTGCCCTTATACTTGCAAACACAATCCACATGGGAAACACTCATTTGATAAGCCCCAGGGATTTAAACAACACTAAAACAAGTTTCTAATATATTACTTTATATCATTCTTCACCTCTCTTTAAACTCTGTGTATGATTCCACTCTGCCCCTTAGTGTTTCAATTACTAAAACTGTAGTTGCTAAAACATCTTCCGTAGGACTTGGTCCTCTACTTCCTTCCAAACCTGGATTACGCACTGCAGACGACCACATCGCGTGGCGCAGGTAGTCTGCCTTCGGGCGCCATTCATAGAAGGATGGGTTGCTAGAGGGAAGGGTTGCTTGAAGGCACCAGATCAGAGAAGAAATTTGTTTAAACCACAGCTACAGGGAACCCAGGCAGTGGGGCAACTGATTATTTCCAGAGTTGGACACAGAGGGCGCCCTTCCACAGAGGCGCGCACAGCCAGGACGTGGCGGAGCCTGGAGCCTGGGTGTTTCAGGGCTCAATCACGTTAGAAAACCTTGAGGGCACTGACGACAAGTGAGTGTCAAGAGACCTGGACGCGTGGATCTACAGTAGGAGACTACAGAGCGGAGCCACCAGGAAGCAACTGCTGCAGGGTTTAAGTTTTCCTAAAGTCTCAGTAGGGCTTTTCCTCCTGTCCCGACCCGCTTCTCAGCGTACCCAGTCCTGGGGACTCCGCGCCACCCCACCATCTTTCTTCCGCTCCGTACCCATCCCCGCCCCGCCTCTGGGCGATCTCACTGCCTCTCCCACGAGCCGCCTTTGCCCGCCTGCTGGGCAGCGCCAGGCCCCGGGCAGCTGCCGGAGAGCCCAGGGGCGGAGGCGCGGCAGGGGCGGGCTCTGTCGCCCCCCCACCCCCCGCCCCTGCCAGCCCGGCTGCGGGGCCAGTGGCTGGAGCCCCGCGCACAGCCAGCCGCGGGGGGCGGGGGATGGGGGAGGCAGGGGAAGGGGACGCCACCGCTGAATAGAGCCAACCGCACACTTCAAAAGGGTGCCGGGCTGCGCTTCCTTTCCGTGCCCCGGGAACTTCAAAGCGGCCCGCGCTGCCCCTGCCGCTCCTCTCCCGGGCCTCGCAGCCCGGGCGCGGCGCCTTGTGGCCATGACCCGAGCGCTCTGCGCCGCGCTCCGCCAGGCTCTTCTGCTCGCCGCCGCCGCCGCACTCTCGGCAGGTACCACAGGCTCCCTTTTCTCCGAGCCCGCGAGGGTGGAAGTCGGGGGCTGTTTGCGGGTGGGCGAGGGACGGGGGAAGAAGGTGCTCCGAGCGAAATGACCTTCCTCGGGGAAGGGTGGGTAGCGCCAGTTGGATTGAGAGGGGCGTGGGATAGGGCTCAGCGTGGGCACCTGACGTCTGATAGCGGGGTAGACAGGTGTTTCGAGGATGAAGCCACTAGGAGGAGGGAAAAAGCTACAGGGACGTGGGGGTATGGTGTTAGGGGGGAGCTGAGGGGAGCTGAGTGACAGATTGGGGGGCAGTTTGCAGCGGAGGGAGTAGGAGAGTGTTTGTGGGTGTGCGCAGGGCTGGGAGTTGGGTGACACCCTGAGTTCACTCTGCTGGGGCTTTAGGGATGCTCTGTGCTGAGCTCCGGAGAGCTGAGCAAGGATGGGGAGACGGTGGTGGGAGGGTAGGGAGTGGTGGTGGCAATTCAGTCTGAGTTTTAAGAGATGAGGGTTACCTCAAAAGCCGCTGATGCCAAGCTCCGTAGGTGGGAGTGGGAGCTTAAATCTGCGTGGTTTGCAAGGCACAGTGCTTTCGAGGTATGATCTTTACTAAGAGTTGCAGGGGAAAAAATGTTCTGGCAAGAGTCCCAGCGTTTATAACAGGTCTGTGCTTTGATAGGCTAAATAGAACCCTCGGCCCAAGCTAGAAATTAAACATTTCTTTATAATGTTGACTAGAAACTGGGGCAAATGCATCTTTTAGTAAAATTATAGTGTGCTATGATGAAAAATCCTTTAACCCTAAAACTCTTTTCATTATAACGTTATTCTGGGTTACGGAGAGACACCAGGAGCAGATTCCTTGCTAACTCATTCTTTAAACATCCCAAAACGACATTTAAAATATTTGCACATAAAAACTACGGTGTTTTTCCGTTGGGCTGTATTTTGTCCAAAGATGATTTTTATGCATTTTTGTGACAATCTGTTTGACATTAATAGCTATACTCCAGGTAGTTTTCATCTTAGCCACATATTGGGGAGAATGTTTTGAATAGTATGATGGCTGTCAAATGCACAGTCAGTGTTTCAGATGGTTTGAGAGACTTACCAAACATTGTATTCAAATGAGAATTTAATTGTTGGAAGTGATCAGTTGATGCAATATGAGGATTAAAACATTTCTTATCTTTGAAAAGGCCAACCTCTTAGGAGAGCGGTTACCCAGAGACTTAGCCAGAAGATGATGTGATAAAGGGAAACATTTGTGTTCAGAGTCAGTAAATTCATCAATGGGAAGAAAAATGGCTAAGGAAAGTCTTTATAAGAAATGGGCAGAAACTCCACTAACTTGGAGTATTCAAAGTGCTCTTGATGATTTAATTGAATTTACACACTTTTACATACACATACACAGTCTGCTGGAGATCACAGTTCTGACTGGGTACCTCTCAAGTTGCCTCTGAAGGCTCTCTGTACACCCTTTTTTATTTCAGGGAACTAATAGTTTTGTTGCAGACATTTAAAGAGTAGACTCAATTATTTTTTAATCTAGCTTGAAAGGTTTATTATGTGACAGAATCTTTAGAAAATTTCGGTGTTTAGAAACACTAGGCATAGCAACATAGGAAAATATGCCCTGCTATGTTCTCAAAAAGGCATGGAAACTTTTGAGATTAAAATGTGAAAAAAATGAAGAAAATAGATCATCCCTTCAAATTTGCTTGTTTCCTGGAAATTAAAAAAAAAAGAAGTGAAAGTTGCTTAGTCTTGTCCAACTCATTGTGACCCCGTGGACTATACAGTCCATGGAATTCTCTGGGTAAGAATACTGGAGTGGGTAGCTGTTCCCTTACTCCACGGAATCTTCCCAACCCAGGGATGGAACCCAGGTCTCCTGTATTGCAGGCAGATTCTTTACTAGCTGAGCCACCAAGGAAGCCCAAGAATATTGGAGTGGGTAGCCTATCCCTTCTCCAGGGGATCTTCCCGACCCAGGAATTTAACTGGGGTCTCCTGAATTGCAGGCAGATTCTTTACTGACTGAGCTATTGGGCAAAGGCTATGGAAAATGCCTGATATGGAGATAATGTGGCAATATAGTAGAAAAGTACTTATCAAAATCGAACTTTTACAGTGAAATTTTCTATGTGGAGTGAAATCAGTTTCAAATCTCTTTAAGAAGCTTTACTTCTCTTTGTGTCCCACAGAAAAAATGTAGATTGTGCATTGCATTTTTGATTCTTGCTTTTATAAAAATCTTTGATTATTTGATAGAGGGATTCAAGGTAATTTATTTCATCTTTTAAATTGTTTTTCTCATGTAGTTACCTTCATTAATTTTGACCTAGTCACTTACAAATTGTACTGTTAATCACATTTACCATCTTTTGAAAACATACATGCCATGATTGACATATGAGAAGTTGCTATTGACACAGTGACATAGCAAAACTGCATGACAGAAAACATCGCTTTCCAATTTGACTCTGCTGAGCACCAGGCCTAGGACTTGAAATATCTGAAAATATTGATGAACCAATAAACCCTTTTTGCTTTGGCTGTTCTCCTCCAGCATCTCTAGCACCTTAGGCGCGTTAAGCCTTGACAGCAGAGTAGAAATCATTGCTCCTTGCTGAGAATCTCAGAGGGTAACTGCTGGTCTGGTAGAAACTTAGAGAAAATGTTTATTGGTCTGGACCGGCTAAAAAAATTAGATTGCTCTGAGTTGCTCTAATTATCTGTTTCTGTGTTCCTTGGTGTTTGATAAGGAAGACCTGACATGATCTCACAACATTTATCGTGTGTACTAAACAACAAATTGCCAGAAAATGTCTTGGGGTTCTCAAATTTGAAGCTGGACCTGGGTATTATACAGATTTACACATTGTATATCCTCTACTTATTTTATGAAAGTCCTTTGTCTTCTAGTTGGAAAGGATTATTAGGCCTCTAGAAGGCTAGGTGCTATTACTCTAAAAGTGAAAAGAGAACTTTCATTTAATAACTTGAGTAGGAGTGGGGGTTTCAGGTGATGTGTTTTGTCTTGTTTTCCCACTTAACAGCAGTTAGCAGTTCCTACTACACATTTTAAGCTGAGCTGAAAGTGAAAGCATTGGACTGACTGAGTTTATCATGCAAAAGATGTCACCTTTGCCTTTCTTTAAGGACAGTCATTTATTGGTTGACTGACACAAATGTAGCAAGAGGCTCCATGGTTCTGAAAAAGAGACTTCTTTGGACTAGAAGCAACTCTGTGCAGGAGTACTTGGGGGCATATTCCTTCATTGTCTCTACTGCCTGGACCCACTGAGAGTTCCTCCGTTTTACTACAAGGATGCAAAAATGAAGTATTTGAGGTGTGAGAGTATGAGAGGAGCAAAGGATGACACCCAGTTTTGACCTAAGCAATAGAAGAGACCATTAAGAGGGGTGAAGCTAACTGCAGGAGCAGTCTGAGGAGGACTGAGACATGGAGGCAGAGAGTTGGAGCTTGGTGTTGGGTATGTTGAGCTTTAAATGTCTATTAAGCACTGAGTGGAGATGTCAAGTAAGCAGTTGGTTGTACTGAGTCTGGAGTTTTGTGGGTATGACTAACCTGAAGCTTAAAAATCTAGAGCCAAAGGCATTTACAGATAAAAGCCACATTAAATAGTCATATACTTAGCAAATCATAGCATGTCCAGTTAAACTGAATTTCAGATAAACAACAAATAATTTTTTAGTTATGTTACAAATATGACATGGGATATACATATATTAAAAATTAATTGCTGTCTAATATCAATTTAGCTTGGCATTCTGTACTTTTATCTGGCAATCTAACACTAAAAAAAATATTGTAGTGAGATGAACTGCTTCAAATATATGAATTCCAAGCCTTTGTATTAGAAAATGTGCCTATTTTCCTGTCGTTGTCTCTTAAAGCTTCTGTTCTTGTTCTGCTGCCATCTCCATAGTATCTCTGAATAGGTCACTTCCAAGCCTTTGAACTGGATGTCTCCATGGCTTAGTCAACAGTGAGGGATACTCAGACTTTCCTGACAGGAAGGAGTACCTTAACATGAAAGAATGTGTGAAAAAGAAGTACTCTCTAGACTCTGTGAATGATTTATTATTATGTGAAAGCAGTTGGTTTTTTTTTTTTTTTTTTAATATGATTGTTACTTTCAAATCCATTTTTAGAGCACACGGGGACTGGTTCTACCCTGGGATACAGAGATTTGAGGATGCTCAAGTCCCTTACATACAACTGTGTAGTATTTGCATATAATCTATGTACATCCTCCCATATACTTTAAATCATCTCTAGATTCCTTATATTAACTAAAACAATGTAAACACTATGTAAATAGTTGTAAGTACAAGGTAAAAACTATGTAAAGAGTTGCTGTGCTTGCATGCTAAATTGCTTTAGTCCTGTCCATCTCTTAGCAACCCTATGGGCTATAGCCTGCCAGGCTTCTCTATTCATGGGGATTTTCCAGGAAAGAATACTGGAGTGGGTTGCCATGCCCTCCTCCAGGGGATCTTCCCAACTCAGGGACTGAACCTGTGTCTCATGTCTCCTGCATTGGTAAGCAGGCTCTTTACCATTAGTGCCATCTAAGAAGCCCACCAACAAATGGCAAATTCGGTTTTTGCTTTTTGGAACTTTCTGGAGGTGGTTGGTTGCATCCACAAATGTGGAACCTATGCATAAGGAGGCCAACTGTATTCTCCTTCTGAAAGAACTCTAGGCGGTAGCTGAGATCAAGCTTGTTGTATTTTTCTTGGCAGAAACTGCATCTCCTATTGTAAATAAGAAAAAGTTAAGGAGAGAGGAGAATGAATAGAGTCACATACGACTTAATAACCTGACACAGTTTGAGGTTCCAGAACATGTTCCTAAGAGAGTGATTTCAAGTCCTTCAGGAGAGGGTCAGGGATATATAAATATCATCCAGAGGCTGTGTAGTTCCCGCTCTAGCTAAGTCTTGACCTGCTACCAAATAATTAGTGTTGGCTTCATTTTGAGATATGTAGGGGAAAAGTATCCTATAAATGATCAACTGTGGGCATGAATCATTAATTAGCTCAAACGGATATGTTCATATGCATATAAGTAGTTTATTTTAATAAATAATCAAACAACAAGATTAATTTTCAGATAAAAAATAGAAAACAGAACTAAACAGGAGAAAAAGGAAAAGATTTAGTAATAGAGTGTGTATTATCTATCATTCTTTAACATTTATATCTGTGTGGCTTTTTTTTTATATTTTTGATTGCTTATGACTTCATATTAAAAATTTTTCACAGCTAGTAGTAAAAAATCTCAAGATTTATCTTTATGTTGTTTAAGAAATTGGAATAATATTGCAATATGTTCATAAGTGATATAGAAATTCCAGATGAATGCACAAGTATATGAATGTACTAAAGCCATCAAATTATATACTTTAGATTGGCAAATTGTATGGAATATTATTTTAATAAAGCTGTTAAAAAGTAGTTTTAATAGTAATAATAATAAGAAGAAGAAATTCCACTTTTGCTAACAGACTTAGGAATACCTGAATACTGTCTCGGTTCAGCTGTGTGTCTCCTCCAGTCTAAGGGGAGTTACTAAGGGGGGCATGTAGAAAATGGAGGCAAAATAAGTCAAGGTAACTTTCTTTGCCACCTGGTACTTTGGCCTTGAATTGTATGATGGAACTCTAATATCCTCCCTTTTTCTAAACTTTAAAAAATTAAATAACCTAGGATAAAGAAAGGAGGTTTGTGATAAGTCAGAATCCTAGATCCTGACACTACAATACCATCAAAGGGTCTTGCAATTCTTGGATGAAGCCAGAGTGATGAAGTGGGGGCCCTCTATCTTCAGTAGCTCATGGTAGTTCAGCCTTCATGGCAGCTCTGACAGGAGTTCCAGGCCGTAATCTCAGGGGTGACTGCTAAGTAGGAGAAAGGCAGTGTCTGTGGAGAAGGGTGGCTGGTTGTGTTCTGTGGTGAAGTGGGTGCTGCCCTTCCCATGCTTGCTGTGAAAAGAAGTAGGAGACAGGGTCGTGACCAAGAGGTCTGTGCCTTTCATGTTCTTTGAAAACTGGATCCCTGAAGCATGTGGGCCTTTTAGTTCCCTGGAACCTGAACAATAATGATCACTCCTCCTTTGCATTTAGGGATCTAGCAAAAAGTAACACAGAGAGAGAGGAGGTGAGTAGGAGTGTGAAAGAGATGAGGAAGACTTTTATTTCCATAGAAGCCAACCCTCCATTATTTTTCACTCTTTTGCCTTATCACGTGGCTCTTGAATTCACCTGCTCTGATTGACCAGCAAGATTCTGTTCTGTCCTGATGCTTCCCTTTTTCTCCTCTAGAATAACTTCCCTCTTCCATTGTTTTCTTCTTCTTATTTAGAGTAGGTATATGAAGATACTGTTTCTTTGGAATTGTTTTAAATTAATCCCCTCAAGAATTCATGGGTGAATCATTCAGTATGACTCAAGAGCTTGGCTTATTATTTTTTTAAAACAATTTAAATGTGTCAGTGACTTAAGCATCCCAAATTAGATCAATCTACTTTTTCATTAAACTTTTCACATCGAGAAAATGATTAGGTTCTCTAATTTTGCAAGTAAAACACATATATTTTCTTCTAATTTGTTTTATCATTTTTGTCTCATGCTAAGGTAAAATGACAGAGATAGATGCCACATCTCTGTATGTTGATTAAGCTCCATGTAAATTTTTCATTCAGTGCCATGATTGAATTAATACTCTGGTCAAAAACCAGATTAGAAAAAAATCTAATCCATCAAGATCTGGACAATGATCATTTTAATGCAAAATGTCTAGTTTCGTAAATGCATGCTTAGTTTAGAGATGTTAATTTAGAGGGTGGTAATCCAGATTAACAGTTTTCAGGAACCAGATTGTTTTAAAACAGAGCCAAAATATATTAAAGAATATTAATTCATCACATATCATAGCTCCATCCCATGACATTTTCCTGGCCTGATCCTCTAGAAATGTGCTTTTTTTTCTCCTTTCTGTTTCCGTTATTGCTCTTCAAGGGTAAAGATCTGCACTGTGAAGCTTTACCTCTCTGAAACCATAGGGAGACTGCATGTGTGTTTAGTCACTCAGTCATGTCCAGCTCTGTGCGAACCCAGAGTAGTAGTCCATCAAGCTCCTCTGTCCATGGGATTTTCCAGGCAAAAATACTGGAGTGGGTTGCCATTCCTCTAGGAGATCTTCCTGACCCAGGGATCGAACCTACGTGTCCTGAATCTCCTGCATTGGCCCTCAAATTCCACTATTTCCAGGAAATAGGCCATTCACGCTAAATTTGAAACACTGAATAAGGAATAATTATATGATTAGCAGAAGATTCCTTAAAGAATAAATGCATAGTTGAATGAACTTTTCTTCCTTTTAAAATCTTTTTCTCCTATAGCTGTTCTCTATAAATATTAGCTCTATTATATTAAAAAGTGTTGCTTTTTTGCATGTAGAAGAAAGTTGACTTTGTTAAAACAGCTGGACTTGAACTCTCCTTTGGATATTATCATTATCATAAAGATTTTCATAGTATTTCCTTATTACTTTTTAATACCAATAGTATTTGTAGTGTCCCATCTTTTGTTGTTGACATTGAGCATTTGAATTTTCTTTCTTTTTACCTTGATCAGTCTAGCTGGAGATTTATCAATTTTATTGATTTCTTTCAAGTGTGTAAAACATATGAGGTTAATAGCACAAAAAACAAGAAGAGGGAAATAGAAGAATATGATAATAAGGTTCTTAGATTAAACTATGATAATTTAAAGGTGCATATTATAAATCTTGTAGTAATAACTAAAAAGGAAGCAGAGATGTAGCTTATAAACTAATATTAGAAATAATATAGATTACTAACAGTCAATTAAACCAAATGAAGGCAAAAATTGAGGAAAAAAAGGAAAGATATAAAAATAAAAAGATAACAGATTTAAACATAACCACATTGATACATAAATTAAGTGTATATGCTCTAAACACTCCAGTTAAAAGATAAGTATGGAAGACTAGATGTAAAACAATACCCAACCATATGTTCTTGTCAAGAAAACCATTTATATACACATAGGTATGTATGTTGGAGAAGGAAATGGCAACCCACTCCAGTATTCTAGCCTAGAGAATCTTGTGGACAGAGGAGCCTAGTGGGCTGCTGTCCATAGGGTTGCACAGAGTCAGATATGACTGAAGCAACTTTGCATGCATGCATGCATTGGAGAAGGAAATGGCAACCCACTGCAGTGTTCTTGCCTGGAGAATCCCAGGGACAGAGGAGCCTGGTGGGCTGCCGTCTATGGGGTCGCACAGAGTCGGACATGACTGAATCGACTTAGCAACAGCAGCAGCAGGTATGTATGTGGGCTTTCCAGGTGGTGCTAGTGGCAAAGAATCCACCCACCAATGCAGGGGACCTAAGAGACGTGGGTTTGATCCCTGGGTCAGGAAGATCCCCTGCAGGAGGGCATGGCAACCCATTCCAGTATTCTTGCTTGGAGAATCCCATGGAAAGAGGAGCCTGGCTGTTACCATAGGGTAACAAAGAGCTGGACATGACTGAAGTGACTTAGCACGCATGCATGTATGTTTGCAGGTGTACATATGTACACATAAAGTTAAGAATATGAAGACGGGAAATCTATAATATGCAGACATTCAGCACCAAAAAGCTGGAGTAACTATATTAACAGTAACAAAATGAAGAGAGAGAGAAACAATAAAAATATTAAGCATAGCTGGGATATCTGTATTAATTTTGAGAGAGTAGATTTTATAGCAAAGAATATCAGCAGTGATAAAGAAAGACATGTCATAATAATAAATATTACCAGGGATAAAGCAAGAGATTTCCTAACAATAAATATACATCAAGAGGACATAATAATCTTAATGTGTTATGTACCCATTAACAAACTTCTCAAATATGTGAAGCAAAACTTTCAAAAACTAAAAAGAAGAATAGCCAAATTCAAATATAAGTTGAAAATATTAACATCCTCTCTCAGTGGTTGATAAAACAAGAAGACAGAAAATCAGTGAAGATAAAGATGATTTGAATCACAACGTTAAGCAACTTGACCTGAATAACGTTTATAGAACACTCCACCTGACAATGGAATACATATTATTTTCAAGTGCACACGGTACATTCTTCAGGTCAGATGCATGTTAGACTCTGAAATAAATAAAAATGAAATTAAAAATAACTAAAATCATACAGATGATGTCTTTTCATCCCCAATGATTTAAATTAGAAGTCAATAACAAAACAATCTGGAAATTCCCAAAATATTTGGAATTTATTCAACACATATATGAATAGCCCACAGATCCCAGAACATCACAAAATATAGAAATTATTCTAAACTCAGTGAAAACAAAAACACAGCATAGCACAATTTATGGATGAGCTGAAGCAGTTGCTGGGAAGGAAGTTTAGAGCTTTAAATACTTATAGCAGAAAAAAAGAAAGGTCTTAAGTGATGACTTAATAAAGGGTCAGCAGACTATGACCCATTGGCTGTCCAACTTGTATATAAAGTTTTATTGAAACACAGCAACACCTATTTATGTATCGTCTATGCTTACTTTTATACAATGATGGCAGAATTAAGTAGCTGCAACAGAGACTGTACAGCCCATGAGACTAAAATATGTACTGTCTGACCCGTTAAGTGGAGAAGGAAATGGCAACCCACTCCAGTATTCTTGCCTAGAGAATCCCGTGAACAGAGGAGCCTGGTGGGCTGCCATCCATAGGGTCACACAGATTCAGACATGACTGAAGCAACTTAGTATGCATGCATGCATTGAAGAAGGAAATGGCAACTCACTGCAGTATTTTTGCCTGGAGAATCCCAGGGACAGAGGAGCCTGGTGGGCTGCCGTCTATTGGGGTCGAGCAGGGTCGGACATGACTGAAGCGACTTAGCAGCAGCAGCAGCAGCAGCAGACCCTTTAGGAAAAAGTCTGTAAACTTTTGATCTAAGGTACCAACTTAAGAAGATAGAATAAAAAGGAATAAATTAAGTTCAAAGTAGGTAGAGGAATGAAATAGTGGTAAGAATACAAAATGATTGAAGGAAAAAAAAAAAAGAAAATCATTAAAACAAATTGTTTTTCATCTGAAAAGTGACCAATATCACTCATAGAGACTGCAAAAATCTTCAACAAAATATCAAGTTGAATTCAACAATATAATAACAGGGTAATACATCACGATCAAGCAGGGTTTATCCTGGGTATGCAAGACTTTTCAATGTTAGGAAATCTAATATTACAATTCATCATTTCAGTAGAGTAAAGAAGAAAAAATATGGCAATATCAATAGATTCATAGAAACCAGATGACAATACTCAACATCAGTAATACAAACTCACCAAACTAAGAATGGAAGTGAACTTCTTAACATGAGAAAGAGCTTTTTCAGAAAACTTAACAGCTGCTGCTGCTGCTGCTGCGTTGCTTCAGTCATGTCCAACTCTGTGCGACCCCATAGACGGTAGCCCACTAGGCTCCCCCGTCCCTGGGATTCTCCAGGCAAGAACACTGGAGTGGGTTGCCATTTCCTTCTCCAATGCATGAAAGTGAAAAGTGAAAGTGAAGTCGGTCAGTTGTGTCCGACTCTTCGTGACCCCATGGACTGCAGCCTACCAGGCTCCTCCATCCATGGGATTTTCCAGGCAAGAGTACTAGAGTAGGGTGCCGTTGCCTTCTCTTGTACTTACCTGTGAAAGACTGGACAGTTCTCACTAAGAGTGAGGACAAGGCAAAGATGTCTGTTCTTACTACTTCTAATCAATACCAAATGGAAAGTCCTAGCCAATACATTAAGATAAGAAAAATGTATATAAGGCATATGAATTACACAGGAATATGTGCAAATTTGTCTATTCACAGATAATTTGATTTTATATATAGAAAATATAAAAGAATCTCCAAAAAAAGTTTTAGAACCAATAAGTTCTTGTTGAAGTTCAAGGTTGCATGATACACTTAATATAAAAAAAATCAATTCTATTTTTATATAACAGTAATGGAAATTTAAAAATTGGAAAAAGGAACCATGTACAGTGGCATCAAAAAATTCATGTAATACTTAGGTGTCAATCTAACACAATATGTGGAAAATCTCTATTTTGGAAAGTATGAAACACAGTTGAAAGAATTTAAAGACCTTAATAAATGGAATGATATACTATATTCTCTGAACTGAAGCTTCAGTGTTGCTCATATGTGAGCTATTTTCAGATAGGTCTGTAGACTCAATGTAATCACAATCAAAATCCCAGCAGGGATTTTTGCAGAATTCACCAAGCTTTAAAAAAATTATGTGCTAAGTCACTTCAGTCATGTCTGACTCTTGGTGACGCTATGGATTGTAGCATGCCAGGCTCCTCTGTCCATGGGATTCTCCAGGCAAGAATACTGGTGTGGGTTGCCATGCCCTCTTCCGGGGAATCTTCCTGGCCCAGAGACTGAACCTGTATCTCTTATCTCTCTTGCATTGGCAGATAGGAATTACATGTAAATGGAAATGAAAACCAAATCTATTTGGAAAAAGAAGAAAAGTGAAATCTTCAGTGCCTGATCCAAGGCTTATAAATCTAGAATAATTAAGATAGTGTGTTGTTGGCAAAAGAAGAGAGGAACATTGATTAATGGAATAGAATAGAGAAACAAGAAATAGGTCTACACATTAATGATCAATTGATTTTTTACAAAAGTGTAAAGGCAATTCAATAGAGAAAGGACATTCTTTTCAACAAATGTTGCTGGAAAAATAGGCAAAAAAAAAAAAAAAAAAGAGAGAGAGAGACAGAGAGAAAAGAACCTCAAAACACGCCTGGCATGGTTGTAATTGTTAAGTCAGAATAGGTCATGAATGTAAAAATAAAATCTAAAACTATAAAAACTTAGAAGAAAAGTTTCTACTCTTGGGTTAGGCAACATTTCTTAGATGCAAGCACCAAAAACATGATCCATAAAAGAAAATATTGATAAATAGGACTGTATCAAAATTTAAAACTTCTATTCCTTGAAAGGTGCAAAAAAGAGAATGAAAAAACAAGCTGAAAGCCAGGAGATAATATTTGCAAGACACATACATATTTTATAAAACACTTAATTCAGAATACATGAAGGATTCTCAGGACTCAATAACAAGGAAACAAAGAACCCAGTAAGAAGCGAGCAAAAGACCTGAACAGGAAGATACCTGAATAGAAATAAGCATACCAAAAAAAATGAGGAAATGCTTATAACCACAATGACATGCCACCACATACCTGTTTCAATGGCTAAAAAACAAAACAACGAACAAACAAAAAGCAAGATGACAATACCAAGTCCTGGCAGGACTGCTAAGTACCTGGAACTCTTAAATATTACTGATAGGAATATAAAATACTACTTTGAAAAACACTGGTAACTTTCTATAAATTTAAAATACACTTTCTATAAAATGTGGTAATCTCACTCCTAAATATTTAGAGAAGAGAAATGAAACTTATTTTATATAAAAATCTATATATTAATATTTCTTACAGAGTTGTTCCTAATCAGCAAAAACTGGGGAAATATGTCCTTTAATTTGTGAATGAATCAACAAACTCAAACCTTCATTCAATGAACTTTCTTTAATTAAAAATTTAAAAAATTTTCTATTTCTGTTTTGTAAGTAATTCATTTGTATCTTTTTTAGATTCCACTTATAAATGATATTATATGATATTTGTCTTTGTTTGACTTACTTCACTTAGTATGATAATCTCTAGGTTCATCCTCATTGAATGACTTGTATGCAACAACATGAATGAATCTCAGATGCCTTAAGTCGAATGTCAGAAGCCAGAATTAAAAGGCTACACATTTATTTAGCGTTCTAGAGAAGGCAAATGTATAAGAACAGAAAACATCGTTTGCCATGGGTTGGGGTAGGGGGGTAGTTTTCTAAAAGGTGTAAGAGGAAATTTGGGGGAGGCATGACTGAGCTGAAGTTGTCAAAACTCAAATCTGTATACTAAAAAGGAGGAATGTTACAGTATGTAAATCATATCTCAATAAACTTGACCTACTTCCCAAATTGGAGGGCATGTAAAGTCAGCAGACAGTTGTTCAAATTGGTTAATCAAGAAAAGCACTGTATTTTTAGATTAATGCCCTAAGATAAGACAATACCCTAAAGCAAAAATAATTAAGAGTAGGTGCCTCTGGAATGTGAGACTGGACAGATCCTTTTCATTTCAATTTTTCCTAACCTACTTTTTTTTTTTTTTAAGTTTAACCACTTGCATCTATAACAACAAAACAACAAATAATTGATTACAAATAATTGATTTACTTTTGTTAACTTCTATTATATAAGTAAGGAGTTTCTGTACACATTAAAATGTTTTTGTGTCTATCATCTTCAGTCTGTAAAATGGCATAGAGAGAAATGAAATCAAATTAGGATAAATAAGTCTATGTTTCATTCATTAGCATGGGTTGAGGATTTTTTTTCTTCTCTTAGGAAATTGCAACTGAGGGTCATTATCCATACACAGATAAAGTCCATTGTAAAAGTGGTATTGCTTACCTGCTTTTTTAGGTTAAAGTATTTGGTTCAACTTGAAAAGTCATTTATCACCTTCAGGAGAGCACTTAGGGGCTGCTTCGGCTCTTTTTGTTGGTTTACCATAGCATTAAGCTTGCTTATGGAGAATTTTGCTTACAGCTGCCATCTATACAAAGAGCCATTAATGCACTAACAAACCTTATTTTGCTGAGTCAGGTTAGAGGTACCCCTTGCTTAATAGAGTGTCATGCACCCAGTGGGCAGTCAGCATTTTCTTGATTGTCTTCTACACACTCAGGGAAAGTCACCATGCTGATTTTGACCCTCTTCTAAGACAAAAGATGAGAGGAAATGTTATAGAAAGATCATCAAGCTAGGCTAGTTTGTTGGTTTATGTCCTGGAGATCAGGTAAGCTTCCAGTATAGAGCAAGGGTCATTATGTGATATTCATGTATCTGAATTTTCAGGGATAGCCTTATTTTCAAATACACTAGCCTATTTTCAGAACACAAATTTAAATTTTTGAACTTGAAAGTAGAATTGCTATAAGCAATGGAGTAACATGGTAGTGCACATGTGGGTGAATACCAGACTCTACGATCAGTGTTTTTTTAAAGGCATATGCAGAAGAGTTGGCTGAAGATATCCCTATGATATCCTCAGTGACTGTCGATGAACTAAGTACTTTAACAGAGTGCGAAGTGATGTTAAAATCTTGTTGTTTCTGACTGCAGCATTAATATGTGTTCATTATAGGAGATTAGGGAAAAGTGTTGGAAAATGTGAAAATCATCGTTTACTTTGATACCTCAAAGACAATCATTATTAATGTTTTGATATATTTCCTCCTAATCCTTATTTCTATGCATATGTATGTAAATTCAGATCATATCCTATATGTTTTATGATTCTACTTTTCATTTGATTTTATGATTCTACTTTTCATTTGATAGAGTAGTGAGCTACTGTAATTAAATGGGCTTCCACCGTGGCTCAGTGGTCAAGAATCTGCCTGCAAAGCAGGAGCTGCAGGAGACTTGGGTTTGATCCCTGGGTCGGGAAGGTCCCCTGGAGGAGAGCGGGGAGACCCGCTCTTGTGTTCTTGCCTGAAAAATCCCACGGATAGAGGAGCCTGGTGGGATACAGTCTATGTGGTTGCAAAGAGTGGGACACAACTGAAGTGACTGAGCACGGTGCTCTAGTTAAATATTATTAAATACAGAATATTATGCCATCATAATATTATGCCATCATAAATATTCAGTCCATTCTGAAGGAGATCAGCCCTGGGATTTCTTTGGAAGGAGTGATGCTAAAGCTGAAACTCCAGTACTTTGGCCACCTCATGCGAAGAGTTGACTCATTGGAAAAGACTCTGATGCTGGGAGGGATAGGGGGCAGGAGGAGAAGGGGATGACAGAGGATGAGATGGCTGGATGGCATCACTGACTGGATGGACGTGAGTCTGAGTGAACTCCGGGAGTTGGTGATGGACAGGGAGGCCTGGCGTGCTATGATTCATGGGGTCACAAAGAGTTGGACACGACTGAGCGACTGATCTGATCTGATCTGATGCCATCATATGTATTATCAAAATTTATTTAAACATTTTGATTTGGAGATATGTAGGTTATTTCCATTTTTTACTTTTGTGAAATAATTCTGCAGTAGAAATTTTAAATAAAATTTTGTTTTTCTGATTATTTCATATAGAGGAAGTGGGAATACAACTGCAAAGATGATAAACATTTTTAGGACTCTTGAGGCAAATATGTCAAATTGTATTCCCTAAAGTTTGTAAATGAAACTCCATCTATGTATAAAGATGAAATGTAATTGATCCCCTCTTTCACTTCTGGGTGTTATAACTTACAAAATAATATTAAATAAAAATTACATCTTTGCTGTATTAATTTTCTGTTTTGATTATTAATGAGATCAAATCTTTTCATGTTTATTGACAGTTTTTCTTTCTCTGTTCATCTACTTCATTCATTTCTCTACTGATATACTTGTCTTTTTCAAATATATTTTGTCAAACTGAAGAAGTCATTGATTCTACTTTTTAGTAGAATCATTTTTGTGAAAAATTTTAGTATAGTTAATTATAGTATTATAATTATAGTTAAGTTTAGTATAATTTTATATAAAATTTGAGAAAAATTTTAGTATAGCAATCAATATGAGAGTTAGGATTCTAGATCCTTCTACTCTTTGATCATGCTCAGATGCCAACGTTTTTTGTTTTTGTTTTTAAGACAAAGAAAGTCTATTTGGAGTTGAAGCTGCTGATTTTATCACGGTAGTGCTGCAGTTTCACCACCAAAGAAAACGTTAATCAAAGCCATAAAGAGTTAAATAGTCACAGTTACATTCAAGGAGTGTGGTTTGGGCTTTGAATGATGAGCTCTGAACAGGTAATAGTCAATAACTTATAATAGCAGGAACTTAATTTTTAGGTTTTTAACATCTGTGTGTCACATGTCTTATATAAAATAGCTCTCTTAATCACCAAACCTTGTGAGATTAGAATTATTGTCCCTGCTTCCCCAGTGCATAGTCATGTTTAGAGAGGTGTAGAGACTTCCTAGGTTATGCAGCTGGTCAGGCGAGTGACTCAGGATTTCAAATACAGATGTGGAGTCTTCTGAAGCAGAGAATCCTCTCCCTACACCTTGCTGAATTCCCACAATGTTAAATCCAAATGAAGAGAGCTACAAAGATAAGGGTTGTTTTTATTATTTTGCTATAGTTTTTTGTTTTGTTTTATACTGGCTTATCATGACAATAGCAGCAAAACTCTGGACAACCTGCCTTAGACTTTCTCTGTTTTTTGGCTTAATATGAGTTGAGCCTTCCAAGGTCCTCTCATTTCTTGTATTTCTTCATTTTTATGTCTTGAAATATATTTGCATAGTTGGAAAAAAGCAAGGAGTTATTTTGTTTAATAATACCTTGATAAACAAAAATGTTAGTTGCTCAGTCATGTCTGACTCTTTGTGATCCCATGAACTGTAGCCTGCCAGGCTCCTCTGTCCATGGAATTCTCCAGGCAAGAATACTGGAGTGGGTTGCCATTCCCTTCTCCAGGGAATCTTACTCACCTAGGGATTGGCCCCAGGTCTTCTATATTGTAGGCAGATTCTTTACCCTCTGAGCAACTATGAAAGCCCAGAAAGAAAACATAATTCCAGAGAAAGCCATGTAACCCACCTTTCATAGAAGCTATGATAACCCCTCAAAGTCTGAGAATTACATATATTTTTAAAATTATGAATTTAAAAATTCCATCTCCCATTCATCAGCTTCCACTCCTACTCAACTTTTTTTAATAGAGGAGCAGATAATGCTGCCCCTTTTATGCCTGTACAGTATAAGTTTTCTTCATAGTATCCAAGCTAAATAAACTTTTCAGTTTTGGGGTCAGTGTGGGAAAGTTGGGATCAGCCCTAAATAAAACTTCCTTTTAAATCACTTGCCCTCCTCTTCCCCTTTCAACTCTTCACTTCTCACTCTATTTTTAGTTAGAGCAGCTTCTTACTTTGTATAGTTTCCTTTTATTTCTAGATTGAGAATTATCTATTCTTTACCATATCTGATCATAGAAATTAAGAAATGTGGATTGTGATAAAAATTTCTGACAAGTGAGCCCTTGAGAACTCTGAAGACTAACTTTTCAATTTTATTTGCTACTTTCATTCCAAATGTGAGGCTGTTTTGTCTCTTTTTCTATCTACCTATTCTTTTAGTCCTGTAGTTTGGTAATTATTAGTTACTCTTTTCTTGATTGATTATTTTTAATTGCCTCCTTTAAATAAACCAGAGCTTCTTTAGCTTTTAAAACTTTACATTTGTGTCAACTTTCTGTGTTTTATTCCATTTTTCACAAATAGATGAAATATGTCTTCTGTTTTCCCTTCATCACCAAATTCTCTGTGATCTTCTCCTACACGATTTCTATCTTTTCAACTTCAGTGAGCTTGAAAACACAAAACTAGGCTTCTACAACTCAGTGGAATTCCAAAGTATAAACTCTGATTTATAAATTCAGTCTTTATCAGAATAATGTAATATTCTTCTGAACAGGTTTCTTTGAGAACTAAGATTCTAATATAACTTTTTTGTTCTTTGGATATGCGTTCATTCACATTGCTCTGTCTCATACTGCCTGGTGGCCATCAATGCATTCACAATAAAGTCATAGAACTTTAGAACTGGGAAGGACAGTGTGTGTATGTGTGTGTGTGTATGTGTGTGTGTGTGTGTGTATTAGTTGCTTAGTCTTGTCTCACTCTTTGTGACTCTCATGAACTGGAGCCCACCAGGTTCCTCTGGCAATGAAATTATCTAGGCAAGAGTACTGGAGTGGGTAGCCATTCTGTTCTCCAAGGGATCTTTCTGACCTAAGGATCGAACCCGATTCTCCTGCATTGCAGGCAGATTCTTTACCGTCTGAGCCACCATTCTTTCTTGGGTGGATCAATTGAGGTCACTGAAGCCTCAAAGTTCATGTTACTAGAGCTAGGATTAACACCCCCATCTCCTAAATACACTGGGCTAAATCAGGACTCTGGGCTATTCTTTTCTTTACATAGGTTTATTTCTCCATGCTTATCACTACAAGATGTTGCTGGAAATCATATCCTTCAGGAGTTGGTTATAATTGGTAATAATCTCATGGAAACAATATTAAAATTATGTGATGTGTTCTGATCAAGACTTCATCATAGATTTGAGAAGCAGTATATTGAACACAGGTCTATTATAATTAAAAAAAAAAAAACCCACTGTCCAATAAAATAGACTTGAAAGTGCAGACTGATCAAATACAGTATTAATATCTGTGTCCCTATAATGGTGGAAGCATTTACACAGTGACTCAATGGCAGGTGAGCATTTGCCTAGGGTGAGCTCATTGAGTTGAGCCCAGAAGGCCCAGCAATTTGTTTTCTGAGCAAAGAAAACAATCAAACACTGGTCTCCTACTATTAGCTTTCTTTGTAGCTTGGGATGCATGGCTTTTATTATTCAGCTTTATTCAGGTTTTTTTTTCTTTTTTTGAACATTTCATATTGAATAGAAACAGCACTATGAATGGTTGCCTCTTCCATTTAAGAGAAAATTCCTGTGTGGATTGTGGCCATTAATCATCAACAAAACAGTTTAGGAACAGGTTGAACACTCTGAGTTCCACTTTTTGATGCACAGTCCACCCCCAGATTGACAGTTTGTATCAGAAAAAGACAAAGAAATGTAACATAATAGCAATTATTTTTCAACATTTGAAAAATTTTAAAGATATCCTTGATCTTTTAAGCCCTGTCTTAGATCTATGATTTATATCCTTACTTACTTGGTTGGTTTTATAATTCCCTTTCTTTTTGAAAATGATGGTAGTAGAAATTGCTTTTTTTCCAATGTTCTTCCTTGGGAAAGCAAAAATTATTTCAATCTTTGATTAAGTCCTAGAATTATTTTTGAGATTTTTACAGGCGGGTGATATCCCCAAATCTAGTAATCAGTATTGTCAAGTATGATTTTATAGGAACATCAACATAACTGCTCAATGGGCAATGGGATCTTACTGAATATGCCAATAAGACTTAAAGGCTTAATTATCAATTTTTCTTTTCTTACAATTTGGAAAAACTTTGCTAGCAGTATTTGGATAGCTGGGATCTTGTGGGGCAAGCAAGAGATTTCTTTTAATAAATTCTGATCTAGCAAGCAGCAGCTTTCAAAGCCCTTTCCCTGGGCTAGGGGTGTGACAGTCAAGGGAATTGGAGAGCAGAAGCCCACTTTTCCAATGGAGAAGCGCATTCAAGTCACCACTGCGTTGATTTGTTTCTAGAAAAGTCGTACTCCCTATACGTATGTATGTTCAGTCCCTCAGTCGTGCTCCACTCTGCGACCCCTTGGACTGTAGCCCGCTGGGCTCCTCTGTCCATGGTCTTCTCCAGGCAAGAAGACTGGAATGGGTTGCCACTTCCTCCTCAGATCCCGCATCTCCTGCATTGCCAGAGTGTTACGGCTTGTGGCTCAGCTGATGAAGAAACCGCCTGCAATGCGGGAGACCTAGGTTCGATCCCTGGATTGGGAAGATCCCCTGGAGACGGGAAAGGCTATCCGCTCCAGTATTCTGGCCTAGAGAATTCCATGGACTAGTCCATGGGGTTCCAAAGAGTAGGACACGACTGAGCGACGTTCACTTTCCTTTTAAGTGTCAAATAACAGAAAACCAAGGATGGCAGATTAACGAGGCTTGAGGAACGCTCTTCAGGAATGGTTCCTGTAAAAAGAAGCCGGCGTCTTCTCTCTGCTGCCGCTAGGTGGCACCCGGGATCCCCGGGAAGGCATCTCTGGACTGAGACTCTCTTGGGAGGCAAGGGGAGAAGCCAGGCTGAGCTGACACAGTCCGGAATTCACTCACGCCAAGGCCCGGCTGACCATCCTTCGTGTCCCGGCGACCCCGGGGAGGACCTGAAAACCCAGCAGGCGAACAGGAGGTGGAAGTTACCGGGCCCTGCGCTGGAGGAGGGCCCAACCCCCAAACTGCAACTCTGGGGAAGGTGACCGAACCTTCCTAGATAGTAGCAGAGTCCAGAGGGGCCTTGGGAGGGTGGTGCTCTGGACGCCAAGATGCTTGGACTGAGAATGGAGTTCCATCTGCGGAGTGGGTGTTACAGGAACATGTTGGTAAAGTGGAGACAAGTTACTTCCCATGTATTTCACCCCACAAGAGGAGCTATTTCCCCACTGTCCAGTGGGTGAGGACTGCTCATGGTTACCCAGGCTGGTGGGACTGACTGGGAGCTAATTTGAGGACTGCGAAGAGAGTGGGGTGGGACAGGTATCCTGAATGGCAGGGGTGTGTGTGGTGGGGGGGGATGGGGGTGGGTGATGGCGGTGGGGGTCGTGGGGAGACTGGGGTTGGTGAAGAATAATTGTGTTCCTCAAGACTTACCTCAAAGAAGCCTCCCTTACCTATCCTCCCCCTCCAGTGCTGAATTAAGAAACATTCAGCCGCTGTGTCCTAATACACTGTATACCACCTCTGGCTCCATTTAGCACACTGTAGTGATGTCCTTTCGGAGAAGGCAATGGCACCCCACTCCAGTACTCTTGCCTGGAAAATCCTATAGGCGGAGGAGCCTGGTAGGCTGCAGTCCATGGGGTCGCAAAGAGTCGGACACGACTGAGCGACTTCACTTTCACTTTTCACGTTAATGCATTGGAGAACGAAATGGCAGTCCACTCCAGTGTTCTTGCCTGGAGAATCGCAGGGACGGGGGACCCTGGTGGGCTGCTGTCTCTGGGGTTGCACAGTCGGATACGACTGTAGCGACTTAGCAGTAGCAGCAGTAATATCCTTTAACACTGCTATTCATTTAGAGAATAGCCTTTTTGCTCTTCTCCCTACCTCTTTCTTACCATGGTGTTTGATACATAGTAAATATTTGTGATGGTTAATTTTACAAGTCAACTAGACTAAACCACGGTACCCAGATTTTTGATCAACCATCAGTATGGATATTGCTGTGAAGTTATTTTTAAGATGAGATTAACATCTGGCTTAAAGCTCAACATTCAGAAAACGAAGATCATGGCATCTGGTCACATCACTTCATGGGAAATAGATGGGGAAACAGTGGAAACAGTGTCAGACTTTATTTTTCTGGGCTCCAAAATCACTGCAGATGGTGACTGCAGCCATGAAATTAAAAGACGCTTACTCCTTGGAAGGAAAGTTATGACCAACCTAGATAGCATATTCAAAAGCAGAGACATTACTTTTCCAACAAAGGTCTGTCTAGTCAAGGCTATGGTTTTTCCAGTGGTCATGTATAGATGTGAGAGTTGGACTGTGAAGAAAGCTGAGCGCTGAAGAATTGATGCTTTTGAACTGTGGTGTTGGAGAAGACTCTTGAGAGTCCCTTGGACTGCAAGGAGATTCAACCAGTTCATTCTGAAGGAGATCAGCCCTGGAATTTCTTTGGAAGGAATGATGCTGAAGCTGAAACTCCAGTACTTTGGCCACCTCATGCGAAGAGTTGAGTCACTGGAAAAGACTCTGATGCTGGGAGGGATTGGGGGCGAGAGGAGAAGGGGAAGACAGAGGATGAGATGGCTGGATGGCATCACTGACTCGATGGACATGAGTCTGAGTGAACTCTGGGAGTTGGTGATGGACAGGGAGGCCTGGTGTGCTGTGATTCATGGGATCACAAAGAGTCGGACACGGCTGATTGACTGAACTGAAGAGAACTGAACATTTAAATCAATAGTCTCTGAGTAAAGCAGATTACTCTCCTTTACTGGGTGAAGTGAAGTGAAGTCGCTCAGTCGTGTCCGACTCTTTGCAACCCCATGGACTGAGGAGCCTACTACGCTCCTCAGTCCATGGGATTTTCCAGGCAAGAGTACTGGAGTGGGTTGCCATTTCCTTCTCCAGAGGATCTTCCTGACCCAGGGATCGAACCCAGGTCTCCTGCACTGTAGGCAGACGCTTTACTGTCTGAGCCACCAGGGAAGTCCTTTACTGGGTGGGCCTCATCAAATCAGTTAAAGGCCTTATGAGGAAAACAAACTAAGTTCTGCAGAAGAAAGAATTATGCCCTCAAACCACCTTCAGACTTGAGGCGCAACATCCACTCTTCCCTAGGTCTCCTTCCTGCTGGCCTAACCTGCAGATTTGGAATTGTCAGCCTCCACAATCTAGTGAGCCAGTTTCTTAAACTGAATCTCTCTGTTTGTAGATATAGATGTTTATATCTATAGATATATGTATACATGTGTGTGTATATATGTTCTACTGGTTCTGTATCTCTGGAAAACCTTAACGAATACAATATCCTTTTTAAAAAATCTAGTTTACATTTATCACCATATATTATAATAAGACTTTATTTTCAGATTCTACATATAGATGAAATCATATATTAGTCTTTGCCTTTTTTCACTTAGCACAATGTTCAAGGTCCATCCTTGTCACAAATGGCAAGACTTCATTTCTTATTATGGCTGAATAATATTCCAGTGTGTGTGAGAATGTGTGTTTGTGTGTGTATACCAAATTTTCTTTATCCATTCATCTGTTGATGGACACCTAGCTTCTTTCCCTATCTTGGCAATTGTAAATAAGATTGCAGTGAACATGGGGTACACATATCTTTTCCTGTTTGTATTTTTGTTTTCTTTGGATAGAAATGCAGAAGTGGAATTGCTTAATCATATGATAATTCTGGGCTTCCCAGTTGACTCTAGGGGTAAAGAACCTGCCTGCCAATACAGGAGACATAATGAACCACAGGTTTCATCCCTAGATCAGGAAGACACCCTGGAGGAGGGCATGGCAATCCACTCCAGTATTCTTCCCTGGAGAATCCCATGGACAGAGGAGCCTGGCGGGCTACAGTCCATAGGGTTCAAAGAGTCAGACATGACTAAAGTGACTTAGCACAGAGCACACACTCATGATAGTTCTATTTTAAATGTTTTGGAGGAACTTTGACTCCATAGTGGCAAGGTCATGATGTGGGAAAGAAACTTGTTATTTAGAGCTATAAAATGGAGACAAGTGGGTCTAGGAGGCTTAGTTATAAGAAATGACGTTCAAGGATTTGGAAGAATCCAGACTTTGTAGTCTATTAGGTTATAATAACGGAGAAGGCAATGATACCCCACTCCAGTACTCTTGCCTGGAAAATCCCATGGACAGAGGAGCCTGGTGGGCTACAGTCCATGGGGTCGCTAAGAGTCGGACACGACTGAGCGACTTCACTTTCACTTTTCACTTTCATGCATTGGAAAAGGAAATGGCTACCCACTCCAGTGTTCTTGCCTAGAGAATCCCAGGGAAGGGGGAGCCTGGTGGGCTGCCGTCTGTGGGGTTGCTAAGAGTCCGACACGACTGAAGCGACTTAGCAGTAGTGGCAGGTTATAATAACAGTTGTAGATTTTGTTTTATTCAATGCAATTGGATTGTAATTAGAATCCATTGAGAATTAGTCTTCTCCTAAGGGGACAGTACAGATCTCAGGACTTGAAATAAAAGTTTGATAAAGAGCCACTTAGGCTGCCGAAGTAAAAAAATAGCTTCTCAATTTAAGGCAGAATTATATGGGACGTTAGCAGAAGAAACATGTCTTGTGATTAGGAACAACTTTTTCTTTGACATACTTTGCTACAGGAGACTCCAAATAGAGTCAGTCCTTTTTTTCACTACATGATTATAGTCAAAGTCTAAAGTTGTAATTGTGTATATATTGTGATTTTAGGGATTAATCGAGTCTTGATGTCTACACCAATTCAGAGAGGCTTTGAACTTTTCTCTACTTCTCCCAAATATCATGTTGACACTGGAAAGAACAATGGATTCTCATATGATGAATATAGGGCAAGATAACCTGTAATATTGACAGGAGAAGTTTTGTTGGATTATAAATTGGTAGGATCAGCTCACCCACTGAAATATCAGTGTATGAATATGGGAATGCAAACCTGTCCTTCACTGGGTGCTTATGTTTCTAACCCCAGCTTTCTGTCTGTCATAGATATGATAACCCTAAAGTTACTTAAGTTGAGAATGAGCTCAGACTAACAGAGGGCTGTAAAACTGGAGGGGTCTTTGTGTGTGTTAGTCGCTCAGTGGTGTCTGACTTTGCTACCCCATGGACTGTAGCCATCCAGGCTCCTCTGTCTATGGAATGCTCCAGGCAAGAATACTGGAGTGGGTTGCCATGCCCTCCTCCATGGGATCTTTCTGATCCAGGCATTGAACCCAGGATTTGGGTTGAGGATATTCTGAGTGGCAAGTACTAGAATTCAAGATGTGCTGGACTCTTCCTAAATTGAACCCTGCAACTGGAGGTGAAAGCAGTTGTCCTGGGTAGAATCTCTCCTGTTAGGGTAGTTCCATTCCTTCTCAGTTAGGAGAGTGAGACCTTCTTAAACAGGGAACATAATAGCCACTTGGCACAAAGGAATAATTTTCCTTTGTGTTTGGTATACAATATTTTAGGAGTTATGAATTTCTTTGGATATATCTGGGCAAATAAAATTCTAGAAGTTGAATTTCAGCTGAAGGGTCATTTGGCCAAAAAGTTTGCATTTGGGACTTCTCATGTGGGACTAGTGGTAAAGAACCCGCCTGCCAAAGCAGTAGATGTAAGAGACGTGGGTTGGATCCCTGGGTTGGGAAGATCCTCTGGAGAAGGACATGGCAACCCACTGCAGTATTCTTGCCTGGAGAATTTCATGGACAGAGGAGCCTGGCAGGCTATAGTCCATGGGGTTGCACATAATTGGACATGACTGAAATGACTTAGCACTAAACTAAACTAATATTTTATTAAAGCTACGTTCTTTCTCTATTCTTTCTTGCCATTAAGAAAGGCAAATACTTTGAAATGACTACATGACAAGAAAATAAAAATTTGAAAAGAAATAAAAAGGGAAGACAGATCCCTGCCTGGTTTCCTTTGACCCTGTCTAGCTTTATTTCACAGACAGTAGTTCTGGTTGTCCTGGCTCCTTTCTTGTTGCTATACTTTTCATATTCAGCACACTGATGAGCTTGAATTATTCTTTTGTTAACTCAGAAGACTGCAAATGCTGAAAGGCAGCAGGTCAAGCTTGAGACAGTTTTCTAAATTAAAAAAATATTTTGTTTAATATCCAACTCCCAAATTAGGGACATTGAATCAACTAATTTCTGGAAAAGAAGAAAGGGGATGTATCAGAAATTTGGGTAAGGCACTGGCCAATAGACGTGTTAGCATATAGCCCCCAAATGTAGGAAATCAGTTTATTGAAAATAGTATCTAATTCAAAACAGTTAATATTTCCCCACCGAATATTATGAGTAAGAATAGCACACAAACACAAGTGATACATTTGGTTCTTTTATGTAATCTGATGGTTTTTGCATTTCCAGACGCCAGGATATGCTTGCCCTCACGTGTAAATATGGATGAACATTTATTTTCTGGTTGATTAAGAATGTTCACATCCTTTGGTTTCATGTGGGTAACAGATGTCTTGTGGGTAACAGATGTCTTGGCTTTTATAGACTAATTGGCAAAAAGGGGGAAGAAGAGGATAATTAAAAGGGTGGGAGGAGACACAAGAAAAGTGCAATCTTCCTTGTGGGGAAAAGTCTAATAGGCCTCCTTATTACGGGTAATTACCTTCTTCTTCAACTTCATTTGCAATCCCTTTCTGTATGACTCAAGGACAGTATAATGAGAAAGTATAAAATAAATAAATGTTGAGTCTGACCTGTTGTCTGCTAACAGATTATCCTATCGTAGGATATTCTAGTGCAATTGACTCAATTAACGTCAATTTTTAAAAAAACAAAATATGAACGTGTCTTGTCTCTAATGGCAACCTATGTTTTAACTGGTAACACTAGAATTCTATGTTGAGTCTTGCATTTTTTATTTCCCACCAATTCACTATGTGCAAGATTAACTATGTTGTCGATTGTGTATTAGATACACACCTTAGGTTCTTTTTAGTTTGCTGTTTGTTCTCTGTCAGTGATATATAGTCGAGCTAATTGACTTGGAGTAAATGAGGACATTTAGCAATTGTTTGAAGCCATTATTATCAATAGATTCTCAATTTTGTCAGTGTTTTCTATTGTGTAGGATTTAAAGTCAACATGTCATTTACTATGACTTAACTGTATCACTTTGGTCTGTATTATTCTTCTGATTGGTACCTTTTACTTTAAACTGAGGGATATTTTTATAGCCTGTTAAACATTCAGTGAGTATCTACATTATTCCTTGATAAGAACTATTATGTAATCATTTCTATAAGGAGCTAGTAATGCTTCCAAGAGAAAGTATTGATTAGGTATACTTTAGAAACTTACACTTAAAAAACACTTAAACCAACTGAAAGGTAAGGTTATTTATACTAGATGTGAGGCACAGGATATTTGACTACCTGTCTCTCAAAAAATAGGTAGATTTTGTTTAAAAAGATTATTTGAACAATAAAGATAAAAATCTCAATTGTCCATTGTTAAGTTATTTTAATTTGTTTTGCTGTATTAGAATTATATTTTATTCTAAAAGTAAAATATTTTCTTATATATAAAATATAAATGTTATAATAAGTTATATTTTATTTACCATCGCTAGAAACTGGTGAGGTGGGAAGATGGTTTTTGCACTCATCTTGTTTTTAAAATAATATCAGCTTTGGTAGGATAGAAACAACCTTGTTTAAGTAGTCTAATGACTGATGCATAAATTCAGTCAGTTGATCTTTTTGAGCCTCATTTCATTATCTGTAAAATGGAGAGAGTGACAACCAACTCCTCTGGTTGCACTGGGAATTACACGCAATGATAAGCACACATGAGACCAGCATATGTTTGGCTGCTGAGTACCTTATGCTTGTCTTTACTCAGTAGACCCATAGCCCTAAGTTATGTGCCTTGATTTCCAGGCTATGCTTCTCTTGGAAATAAAAATTCAAGGACGCTGATGAGGAGTGTAGTAACAAATGTTTTGAGACTATGTGTTGGGAAATTTATTCTTCCCAACTTCAAATGCTTAAAGTATGAGACTGAAGAATAACCACAGTAGGATAGGTTTTTTTAACTTTAAAAGAGCTTTCCATACTTTGTGATTGTAAATTTCCATAAGTTGTAATTTAATAGAATCGTAAAATAAATAATACTCAGTTAAACTTCAGAATTTCTGGACCTACTGCCTCTCCCCTGGTTCATTTCCCATTTTCAGAGGAAGGCACTGAAACCCTGCAAGGTTAAAGACCTTCAAAGTCAATCAGCAAGGGAGTGATAGAGCTAGGACTGGAACCTTCCTCTTTTCCTGAATTCTTTATCTATACTATCACCAGATCGTCCTGCTGTGTCATCATCTGGGATCTAGCCTGGGCCATTAAAAGAATGAGAACATTCAACTCACTCGGCAGTATGAAAGGAGATGCATTTCTTTGTAATGTTTTTCCAATGGTCTGTGTACCTAGTTCATTCAGTCATTCCTATATGAATTACAAATGTATTTTGATTGTTTGATAGAACAACTAGCTCTAACTTCTCCAGTAAAATGAGACATAGTCACTAATTACATAGTAATTAGTAGTCACTAATTGACATAGTGCTTTCTAGGTATCAGGCATTATTCTAAGGGCTTCAATTTTTATTTTCCATAACAGCCCTATGAGGAGGAATCCCTTATCTTTCATATAAGGAAATGGAGGCACAGAGGAGGCAAGCAATAGTCAAATATGAAGGCCTCTGTCAAATTTGAATCAGAAGATGCTAGAGAGAGAGATTCTACTGTCAGAAGATACCTAGGTGGATGGATCTTAATTATATGAGCTCTGTTTTCTGCAGAAAAAGTGACTTAAAACATTTTCAAATCATCTACATTTTATATATCTAGTTCTATTGAATCCCAGTCTACATTATAAGGTTCTACCACAGCAAATAAATATCAACAAAAGATTATATTTATTTACATTGATAACCAGTGGTATAAATAGAAGAGTAACCTGTTATGCTTGGTCCAGTGTTCATAACAAAATGGTATTTTATTTCATGATTTTAAGTCCCTTAGTATGTAATAATAAAAATGGTTATAGAGACAGTATTTTACTGGTCAAGAAAAATTATCAAAAGAAGAGAGAATTTCTATTAATCAATATGTGGTTTTTCTTTCTTACACATGCAATTATATAGAAATATTATCTGTATTGCTTACATTGATATTTGAAGTTGAGTATAAAAATAGCCATTAATGTATCAAATATTTTACAGGTATAAAATCAGCTCCAATTTGAGTAATTAGCAATTTTAAGACTAATTTGAGTAAAAACAGTTGGATGGAAAAACTTTGGACATTCAGATATTGCAGGGGGGTGTTGTGATTTAACAAAAACCTTCATTAAGTAATGATACAAAAGGGTTATTCAGTACTGTTCTATTTAAAAGTAATTCAAATGAAATTTGAATAAGTTACTCACAACCACTGGATTGTTCATGATAGATATTTTACATCAGAACAGAAGTACTCTACTACTTTGATCATGTGAGTTAATGTGGGGTGTGTGTGTGTGTGTGTGTGTGTTTATTAAGTGGGGAATGTTGTGGAAACTTGTGAAGGGAACAGATTAACAAAGTCTAATTTTTATTGATGTAGATTTATTGCATTCTACAATTGATGTGTTTTGCTCTATTGAATAGATGTATTCATTCAAAGAAACTTGCCTGAAGGTCATGGTCTATCTTCAAATGACTCATTCTAAGATGTATTCTTTAGTGAAAAGGGGGATATATAAGGGCTCATCAATGCCTTAAAGGCACTGTGACAATACAATACTGTTAAAATATCATAGAATATAAATGTAAAGAGTCACACAGGTTTTTAAAGCTGTGACTGTCTGCGGTTAGCTTTGTGTTTTTAGCACATTGACTTTAAAGTTTAAAGGGGAAATCGTACATGAACAGAATACACTGGATTGCTTGGGTAGTGAGCGCCTTAAACAGTGCTTGAATGCTCTACAGATGATGCTGGACTGCAATTCTGGGTTGCTGTGTTACTGTATCCTGGTGTTTCATAGGGACTACTGATTTAGGAATGAGCTGGTTGAGTTTAAAAAGGAGGGATTTACACCAAGGGTGAGAAACTTGTTTAAAAATACAGTATCAACTGAAGAGATTGCTTATAAAAATATAAGCAATAGTAAGTGATGATTGGGCAACACTTTTGATAAAGCACATGACTGAGAGAGAGTAACAGCTTTAGCATGTATGTTTTATCCAGTGCTATTAAACTGTCTCTCAGTTTTCATTAAGATTGACTTTCTTTGCATGATAACTTTCGCATCTTAAAGCGTTTTGCCTTATCTTTTCCAGGTTTGAAGTGTGTTTGTCTTTTGTGTGACTCTTCAAACTTTACCTGCCAAACAGAAGGAGCATGTTGGGCTTCTGTTATGTTAACCAATGGAAAGGAACAGGTGATCAAGTCCTGTGTCTCTCTCCCAGAATTAAATGCACAAGTCTTCTGTCATAGTTCCAACAATGTTACCAAAACGGAATGCTGCTTCACAGATTTTTGCAACAACATAACACTGCACCTTCCAACAGGTAAAGGGTTTATCTTTGTTCATTCCAAATTTCATTTTACTCTTGGGAAATTATAAGCATGATGGAAATCAAACTGTCTTATGTTTCTTTAAATAAGGAAATCTGTTTTACAGTTCTTTCTATTTTTTTGCTAAAATTCTCTACAGCCTAGCTGAGGTTGATTTTTTAAAAAATTGTACAAGACTGTCGAAACACTGACAACAGCATAACAATTTTGAAGAAATCTGTCCTCATGAATTGTATTTTTTGAAGTGATTAATGAACCTAGAATAAAATATAAACTTTTATGTATCCTTTTAAAGGAGAGAAATTAAAATGTATACCAAGAAAAAAGAAGAGAAAAGAGAGCAAAACTAAAAATAGTAGATTGCCAACTTTTATGGAAACAGAATCTTTTTTTCATGGGTGCCTTCTGCATATCTTCTTTGTCTGCCCACACTCAAGTGAGAGCACTTGTTAGCAGAAAGAGTAGAATTTGACCCTCTATTATTGGGTGAATATATTGCTGCCTTTCCCACAATTTCATGGAGTTTCATCCTAATTTATAAGATACAAAAATCTTAATCTGGTCTTTTATCTGGAATCTGAAATTTGAGGGACTATTAAAGAGGTAAGCAATTCAAATTAAAAACTAATTTATAACATGAAAATGTCCTGATAGTAAATTTTCTTTAATATGTTAGTATCTACACAGAGATAGATATTCTTCTTCACAAATGAACATTTGAAAGTACTGTTATCCAGTCTCAGATATTCATATATCACCATATTCTACTATAGTATTTTTAATGTATTATTATTATTAATAAATTAACAGCTCCTTTTTTTTTTCTTTTTACTGGAGAACATTTACTTTATGCAAAAAACAAGTTTACTTGGCATAAATAGAAGATAAATAAGTAAATAAACAAACAAATGTACTGACTGTATTTCTGGTAGCTATTTTACATTTTCTTTTCAAGAGAAGATACTCATGTTAAAAACATACTGACATGAAATGAGACATTTTGATACATAATCAGAAAAACTAGGAGAACCAGGGAAGAAAATCTTGTGTGATTTAATGTTATTTAGTATCATATTGGTTTACCACTTCAATAAAATCATTTCATATACCACCTTTGATACTTGTCTCATTCTTTGGGAAACATTATTCTAAAGCATTGTCCTATGTGTTATAACCTCAGAAGTCACACTTGGAATGTTTCATCCCTGAAAGCTACTAGGAGTCTTAGATTTTACACCGCAATTATTCTGTCTCAGATTCCATAGACTTCCTTGGTTTGGTAGTCATTTGATACCTATTGTGATACGAGAATTTATTTTCCATATACTTTCTTCCCTGATTTTGGTAGACTAGAGACATGAAGATCCCCTGTATTTGATGATGTTCTTCCCATGACCAAGATCAAAAAGACGGAGGGGAAGGAAAGTCTCCATATTAGTCTGTGGCAATGACGTCTTTAATGTGTCTTCTTGATAAAGAATTATCCATAAGAACATGTTCTGCCAGTCAGTAGGGGTACAAGATAATACTGTGCAACAAAATGTCTAGGAGGACAAAATGTTTCACATACAGCTGGGCCAATTAAAGGTACTGAGTGCAGTCAGGATGTGAATCCTTCCCAGTTCAGCTCTAAATTCTGCCTAACTACTGAGATGCCTGTAATCTACCTTCAAGTCCAGTTGGGAACCAGCCTTTCTTAAAAAAACAAACAATTTTATGAGGTATAATTTAGATATAATGAAATGCACACATCTTAAGTATATGGTTCGATGTGTTTTGACACATACATTTATGTAACTGCCACATTTCTATTATCTCAAAATGTTCTCAGTCAGTCTCCACTTTCACCAAAGCCAGGAAACTGATTTTCTGATCCCTGTAGATTAGATTTATTTTTCCTGGAGTTTCACATCAGAGGAGTCCTATGGAGGAGATTATTTTGCACTTGACTCTTTTCATTCATCCTATTTTTGAGATTTATTCATGCACCTTGTTCCCTTTTGGCTGCTGGGTAATATCCCTTTGTATGTTTTGCTTTGTTCTTTTTACACACCCATCCACAATGGGGATTCAGGTTGTCTCCATCTGGAGGCTGTTGTTAACAAAGCTGCTATGAACAACTGGGTACAAGTCTTTGGATATATGTCATCTTCTCGAGAAAATATCTAAGAGTAGAATTGAAGGGTCGTATGATAACTATATGTTTAATTTTTAAATTTAATCTCCCAAATAGTTTTCAAATTGCTTGTACCATTTTGTATCCCCAATAGAAATGTCTGATAGTTCTAGTTGGTCCATATTTTCCCAGCACTTAGTATAATCAGTCTTTTTAATTGTGGACATTCCAGTGATTATGTAGTGGTATTTCACTGTGGTTTTCATTTGCATTGCCTTAATGGTTAATCATGTTAAATTATTTTTTTTCTTGTGCATATTAGACATTTATGTTTCTTTCTTTATAAAGTGTCAAATCTTTTGCATATTAAATTCATATATCTTCTTATGGATGACTTTAAGATTCTTTATATATTCTGAATACAAGTCCTTTATCTGATAGGTGTATTATGAGGATTTTCTCACATTCTGTGGATTTTGACATTTTGTTTCCTTAAAGGCATCTTTTGGAGAGTAGAAGATCAAAATTTGATGAAGTGCATTTTATTTTTTTAAAAAATATTAATGGTTCATTTATTTGATGTCCTAAGAAATCTTTATCTATCCAGAGGTCATAAATATTTTCTTTTATGGCTTCTTCTAGGAATTTTAACATTTCAGCTTTTACATTTAAGCCCATGTTTAGTTTAAATTTAATTTTTGTTATTTTGTGAGGTTAGGTGGAATATTTATTTTTTCCATGTGTATTTGAAGTTGTTCCCAGTATCATTTATTGCAAAATCCATCCTTTCAATTTCTTTGACCTTTTGATTGAAAATAAAGTGACCATATGTATATGGTATATTTCTGGCCTCCAAATGTCTATACTTATGCCACTATGAAACACTCTTGATTATTATAGCTTTATAGTAAGTATTCAAATCAGATAATATGACCCTTCCAACTTTATTTATGTTCAAGTTGATTTGCTATCCTAAGTTATTTGCGTTTCCATTTTGGAATTGGTACTTCCCTGGAAGTCCAGTAGTCAAGACTACAGTCCCACTGCAGAGTGCACAGGTTTGATCCCTGGTCAGGTAACTCCAGCATACCGCTGCACAGACAAAAAAAGAAAAAGTGGAAAAAATAAATTTTAGAATCATTTTGAGAACTTTCATAAAAATACAATGCTGAAATTTTTATTAGATTGAGTTGAGTATGGATTAGTTGGAGAAAATTGTCATGTAACAATGTTAACTTTTTTGATCCATGAACATAGTATGTTTTTCCATTTATTTAGTTTTACTTCAGTTACTCTTAGTGTCTTATAGTTATCAGAAAACACATCTTATACATATTTTCTTGGATTTTTCTCTAAGTATTGCATGTTTTTAGATGCTATCATAAATAGTATTTTTGACATTTCAATTTCTAAATGTTAACTGCCAGTATATGAAAATAAAATTAATTTTATATATTGGCCTTATATCCTATAAGCTTATGAGAATAACATATTCTAGTAGCTTTTAAAAAATTTCTTTGACATTTTCTACATACAGAATAATTTTGTCTGTCAGTACAGCCAATTTTACATCTTCCTTTCTGGTCTCTATGCATTTTATTTTATTTTTTTCTTTCTTTTTTTGCACTGGCTAAGATTACCAATATGATGATGAGTAGGAGTGGTTAAATATTCTTGTCTTTTTCCTGGTTCTAGGAGGAATGCCCTCACTCTTTTACCATCAAGTATGAAGGGTTTTTTTTTTGTTTGTTTGTTTTTTGGTAGACCATTGTTATCAACTAAGGAAATTTGCTTTTATTCCTAGTTTGGGGAAAGTCTTTTTAAAAATCATGAATGAATATTAATAATTTCAAGTATTTTCATGGATTTATTGAGATTATAACATGATTTCTCTACTGATATAATGGATTACCTTGATTAATTTTCAAAGGTTACTTATAACTGGGAAGGTATATACGCTAGTAATTAATTTGTCTACAAAGAAATGCTTTGTGACATTTAATGATATCAAATTTCTTTTACTAAACTAAGAATTTGTTTCTTTTAGTGGCGTGGTATGGCAAATTGACATTCAGTTGAGTAGGCTTGCATGTGCAGTCATCTTGGATTGGATTGTTCTCTGTGAGGTAGCGCTGAGTGGTTATTAGCTGTGTCTGGAACAGCATCTGTTGGAGAGGAGTTGGGAACCCTCAGACTGAGCAGTGACGAAGCCAGTGCCAGTAACTTTGCTGTTTTTGTGTCATCAATAAGTGTGGCTGATATCCCCTGCTTTGCCTAAAGAGAATTTATCAATTTCAAATGTGATCACATATATATGAAATATATAAACGTGCTCTGAAAAGCAGACAGTGTGACATATCTACAGTACTTAATACGCTGCATCGTACTCATGAGTAAAATGGTAGAAGAAAAGGGGGAGAGGTGACCAGAACAGGTTGAAGAAAACCTGGGATTCTCTTTTCAGTTGCAGCTGGAAACCCAGTGGGTACCTCTTGGCTCTTTTAGCCATCACCCGACTATGGGGTCATTTCTGGATGGCTGACTTGGTGCAGACATAGTGCCTACTCTTGTCATGTTTCAGCTGTCTCTTTTCTGTCCTTGAGTCCTGCTTATGATGCTTGATCTCTGACTATATTTCTTTGTGACAAAATTCCTACCCTGAATACATCTTGTGACTGTTTTCTCCCCAGTTCCTCTTCCTGATGGTGTCCTTATAACTCAGCACCTGGAAATCTGTAGCCACAAACTCTTGCCCTCCTAAAATCCTTTTAAGTGTTTGATTCTAATTCTTCTTAGACTAGTAGCTTTTGTACAGGTTTCCATTGTGACACACAGAAACACATTTTGTATAATTTCCCCCATATGCACACATATCTGAAATAAGAATTTTACAAAATATTCTTACTTGTAAAATGTGCAAGGTACTCCATGTGCTTTCATTAAGTAAAAATTCTAATCATATCACACAAGTTGCTTACGTGTTTACAGTTTAAGAAACACTGCTTAGTTGATATTTAAAATGTAATTTTAAATGCAGCAAGGACATTTATTATTTTAATTTACTAGTTCAACAATCTGTTGATATTAAGAATCTAGTTACTATTTTAATTTACAATGTTTTTTTTTTTAATGGCCTTTTAAAACCTTACCCATTCATTTTTAATACTAAATTGGATTAGAGTCAAATTAATTTGGATCATTGTAACCAAGATTTGATTTAGATCACATGAAATTCAATCACTTGCCCTTAAAAAAGTACTTCTTTGACACTGCATGTGGGTTTAATCCTTAGGAGTTAATTTTTTTGATAGAAGTAATTTTATAGTTTGGTAGACATATAACATTAGAAAAAATTGCTTGTTTCCCTGGAGCTTATTCTGTTAGATATATTTGATGTCACTGGAGTGACCTTCAAGTTCAACTATTATCACAAATATTTAGAGGGTTTTTTCTTATGTAAACTTGAAAGCCAACAACCATTTCCAAAAACAGTTGTGTTTTGACTAGTGCTTGGAGTTCATGTCTCTACTAATAGCAAATATGTTATTATTTTCATTAGGCAGCATACCAAATATATTTAAAAATTACAATTAAATACAAGCAATGCAAATCAATTAAGAGAAACATATTTTATGCAGTGTAACCTAATTTCTTATTACTGTTTATTTTTAGACCAGATTAAAACAACTCTTTTAAACTCCAAAAATATCTACCCACCTTTCCAGAGGCTGCTTGTCTTGCCCTGACTCCAGTGACTTTAGATTTACTACTTCTCAGGCTTTATTAAATCTCTTTCACAGTAACTCATGCAGAGTGTCCATTCACAACTTCCTCTTAAATTAAGATAGAATCCACTTTGGTAGGAAAAATTCAGCTTCAAAAGTAAATGATATATTCTTAACTCTTAAAGAATATTTACATTTCAATAAAAAAAAAAGACTTATTTACCCAAATGTGTACTTTTTTGGGTGGAGGATGGAGGAGGGAGGTTGTTTGTAGGGTGAAAAAACAAATAATAAATGAAAGAGTTCCATTTTTTTGAAAAAGTTCCAAGAGATATTTTGGGTGTGTGTCCCTGTAATGGGTTCTGTCTGTGAGCCCTCTAATAAATTTCACAGTTTCATCACTGATTTAGTTTAAGTTGGGCCTTTTGTATCTATTCTTAAAGCATCTTAAACCCTTTTCCCTATATTTTCTAATGTTTGAGTCTCTGGTCATTTTAATATCTACAGCTTCTATGAATTTGAATCTGCTGATTTCTATTCTTGGTTGGCCACTTTCCTTGTGTGTTTTGTAATTTTTTGATTGTGAGCTCATGTTTTGAGAATCATATCTGGAGGAAACTTTTGAGGCCTATTTTAAAATATATTCCTCCAGAGCAGATTTATATTAGTTTCTGCCAGGTATCTGGAGGTGCTACCAACTGAAATCTATTCAGTGTTTTGATTAGTTGTTTGTTTTTTTTTTTTTGCCAACATATAGCATGAATTCTGTGCCTATACAGATGCACACTTATGGTGAGAATCTCTTGAAGAGATTTTTTTTCTGCTCTACTGAAAGTGAAGATTGAGACAAACAAATAGATGAATATAGACCCAGTGTCTCTCTGCAGAACATTTTCTACTTAGTTTTATTTTCAATGTAATACCATTCATATTTAACTGATTTATACTAGGATCTCTGACCTGATCTTTTGTGATTTCAGGAACCATGTTTTATCTCCTGATCTTGTGATATAAGTCTGATAAACTAAGCACTTAACTACCAAGGACTGGCAGATGCCTCCAGGGTAAATGGCCATCCTAGTGCTCAGATATCTCTTTGGATCTGAATTTTATTTTTGGTTGCTGAGTAATTCATTTATTTCCCCACCAGGTTAATCATATAATAGAAAAACATTTTTCATTTGTGTTTTATTCAGCATTTTTGTGTATGCCATACTAAGAAGGGCTTCTGTGGACATCTAAAGTGTAACTTGGCAGAAGTGGAAATTCCATGATGGTTTATTTTTGAAATGATGCTGGCGTAATTATCTATCCATCTGGAAGACGACAGGGCTGTACCACAGTGTCATACCGTATACAAAAATAAATTACAGCTTGATTAAATATCTAATTGTGAAACATAAAACAATTTAAATGTCAGAGGAAAATTTAGGGAAAAAAGATTTTTATGACTTTACAGTATGGAAGCTGTTTTAAATAAGACAGGAAATCCAACTGTTATAAAAGGAAAAGACATAATTGACTACATGGAAACTAAAATAAAAATGAATAATAAAAGATAACATAAGTGAAACCAAAGATAAATGAAATATGGGATAGAAATATTTGTATTATATATGACTAGAGAAAAAGGTAACTATTTAAAAAATAATGAGCCTGTGTGTGTGTGTGTGTGTGTGTGTGTGTGTGTGTGTATCCATGTACCTGGCAAGAGAAAAAGTGAAAAGAGGGAGGAGAGTGTTAAATGAAAAAAAAGGGGCAAAAAACACATTTTACAGAAATTTTATAGAAGAAAATATTCAAAATGGTCAAGTATTGAAAAGATGATCAAGTACTGAAAAAATAAATGCCGGGGAGATGCAAACTGAAGTAACATACCATTTTTTTCCACCCATTGGATTGGTAAAAGTTAAAGGAGGATGTTTTCAACTATAAGTGTCAGACACTTAGATAATATCTTAACCAATGAAGGAGTTCACAGCCTTAATATGATAAGAAATCTGGAAATAGGTTCTTTGATTTGTTAACATACAGACTCAACAGTGTCAACAGCCTACTTTCAGTTTTCTTTTCCTGAGAGTCAGTGAACATCATCGTTGTTTAAGTATTATTATCTAACTTTCTGATACTCTTATTTGGAACGTTTTTTCCTCCTGCATATCTGCTTTTTCTAGCAAGGGAAATGTTGGGTTTTGCTACTAGCAATCTCATGATTCAGAGAAAAGTGAAAAAACATGGGTGGCTCAATTTGAGTCATCTAATAAAAACTGCCATGTTTAGCAGAAATATCAACAGTCTCTTCCTTACTACCAGTTTAAAATGGATGTAAATTCATCTCCTTCTAACCCCAGGGAGGAGGCTTGGATTTATTACTAAGCAGAACAGGGCAAAAAAAAAAAAAAACAAATAAAGATAAACAACTTTAAAACAAACCCCAAACCTTATTTTTGGAAAGATGTGGACATAGTCTAGCCATCACAGAGATTTTACACCTGAGTTTCCATTGCCCGAGTGAAACTCTTCAGAAGAAAAACTTAAAAAAAAAAAAATTGACCCAGATTAATAGTGTCCCCAGTGGCCTGCCAGAAGAAAGTTCAGACTCTCTGGAGAAAGGTAATTTAATATTAGGTCTCAGAGAGAAACACACAAACACTTTTGCAAGGACATGAGAAGTACATAATGAAGAACAAGCACTCCAAGTTCACAGGGGTTCAAAATGACATGAGCATGAGCCAGCGGAAGAGAGCACAAGGTTTCATATGTTGGAGTTATCAGACAATAATTATAGAGCACCCATTCTTCTAAGTTTAAAGAAGCAAAAGGAAAATTTAAAACATTTCTTAGAGAATAGGAAATTGTAAAAAAAAAAATAATGGACTAGTAGATTTGAACAATAAAAGAAAACTTTTTAAAATTAAAAATACAGTAACAAAAATTAGAAACTTAATGTATAGGTTTAACAACAATTGGTACAACAGCAACTGAAGAGAGAATTAGGGATCTGAAATATGGGTCAGAAGACACTATTTTGTATGCAGTAATATAGAGAATACATAATAGAAAATATGGAAGAGAGGATGATAATTAGAGGAAAGTATAAGAAGGTTTGATATACATATATGTGATATATGTGCATTAATATACAATGCATATATTAAATAAAAATGTTGACATTTCTATTAGGTAAAATTAACTTCAATGCAAAAAATATTACTAGAGTTAAAAAAGATCACTTTTTAATGACTAAAGTTTCAATTTATGAGGGATTCTTAATAAATTAAAATTTCTGTGTACTTAAGAATATGGTCTCAGAGAAAATATTTACAGATGTATAAGGAAAAATAGAGAAGTCCATGATCTCAGAAGGGGATTTTAATATACTATTGTCTTGGTAATAGAATAAATAGATTAAAAAAAAACAGTGAGACTACATGAGGCTGAAACAACATGATTTATGAACAACCTAACTTTTAGAAAATTATAACATAAATTATAATAGTCTTATGACATATCCGTAAGGAACATTTCAAAGCCCAAGAGGTTCTACCACAAAATTCTGCTAAATTTCCAGGAATAGATAATTGTGTAATTATTACACAAACTCCTCCAAACCATGCACAAAGAGGAAACACTCCTTAACCCATTCTGTGCATAACTTTGATATCAAAACCCAACAAAGACAGTATGAAAAAAGAAATAGCAAGTCATTCTCATCTATGAACATTATATGCAAATACCCCAGGCTTCCCTGGTATCTCAGACATAAAGAATCAACCTGCAATGTAGGAGTCCTGGGTTTGATCCTTGGGTTGGGAAGATTCCCTGGAGAAGGGCATGGCAACCCACACCAGTATTCTTGCTGGAGAATCCCCATGGACAGAGGAGGCTGGCGGGCTATAGTCCATGGGGTCTCAAAGAGTGGGACAGGACTGAGCAACTAAGCAGCACAACACATGCGAATATCCCAACTTTAACCTGTAACAATACAGGAAAAGGGATTCTGGGGAAAACAGCACAAGGACAGAGAAATGATTATTCCCCAAATCAGGATAATGATACCCTGGGGGATGGGAAAGGATCTGATCATGTGACTTACCTCTTGAGTGGGGAACAGGGAAGGGATAAGGGGGCCAGAGATGTATGGGAATTTATATGCTGTACATGTATATTATATGCACTTTTCTGTGTATTTGTTATATTTCACAACAAAAGAGCAAAACATCAAGCTTCAAAGTAACTTTTGGCAATGGGTGAATTCACAAAACTTATACATTTTCTTAACATGTGGAGTTGATATTGGAGAGCTACCAGGTTAAGGACATTATTCAGTTCTTCCCTTATAAATTTTTATGCTGTCTGTTTTGCTGCACATGTGTTCTTTTTCTAATGGAAAAAATCTAATGGCTCAAAGTTTACGAAAGCTATAAGTATTTCAAAGACATCTAGTTTCCTCCGATACCCATTTAGTAGCAGAATCTAGACTTAGATGGCTGTCTTAGATGTGGCTGTCTACCTAAGTGACAGTATTTTAAGCTACTCTTAATGGTAAGTGTGGCCAGATGACTAAGTTCTGACAGAGTTTTGGAGAACTGAAAAGACTCATTTATAACACAACTGATAGCTTATTATGCCATCTTCCATCATGCTGCCTGGAGGTAAAGGGTGAAATATAGCAGCTTGCTTGTACTGTGAGGACAATGACTACACCACAGGAATGGAAACAGAAGATAATAGGAGCCTGACCAAAAACTTCATGGAGCCAACTTGCTACCACTGGACTCTTGTTGTTTAGTCTCTAAGTCATGTCTGACTCTTTTGTGACCCCAAGAACTGTAGCCCGCTATGCTCCCCAGTCCATGGCATTCTCCAGGCAAGAATACTGGAGTGGGTAGCCAAGCCGCTCCCTTCTCCAGGGAATCGTCCCACCCAGCAATTGAACCTGTGTTTGTTTACTGATGAGCCACCAGGGAGGCCCAAACATTGAACTACTCATCTTCAAATGTCTTTTACATGAAAGAGAAAAGGAAACTTCTGTATAGTTTGCTCTGTCGTTACTAGCTAAACCCAGTTTTAATGAATATAGAAACAGCAAAACAAGTCACCCAGAGTTCTACCTACTTATGGGTTGTATTTGACCTACAGACAGCTTTCATTTGAAGTATATAGTTTCTGGGGAAAAAGTGAATTTCTTTATAATGTTAAACATTGAGTCGTAAAATAAAAATATAGATACCTGGCTTATTTTGGGGCTTCCCTGATAGCTCAGTTGGTAAAGAATCCACCTGCAATGCAGGAGACTCTGGTTCAATTCCTGGTTCGGAAAGATCTGCTAGAGAAGGGATAGGCTACCCACTCCAGTATTCTTGGGCTTTCCCTGTGGCTCAGCTGGTAAAGAATCTGCCTGCAATGCATGAGACCTGGGTACGATCCCTGGGTTGGGAAGATCCCCTGGAGAAAGGAAAGGTTACCCACTCCAGTATTCTGGCCTAGAGAATTCCATGGACTAAAAATCAGAAGATTTGGCATCCTTGAAGTCTCCCTCTTGGTATCAGATGGCTGAAACAGAAGTGACTGACTTCCTTATTGGGCATGAGCTTTCCTTGTTCATTCATTCACTCATTCAGTACTTATTGAGCTTATATCCTGGTAACCTTGAGCTTCCCTGGTGGCTCAGATGGTAAACAATCTGCTGGCAATGATAGAGACATTGGTTCGATCCCAGGGTTGGGAGGATTCCCTGGAAGAGGGCATGCAACCCACTCCAGTATTCTTGCCTGGAGAATCCTCATGGACAGAGGAGCCTGGAGGGCTACAGTCCATGGGGTTGCAAAGAGTTGGATGAGACTGAGCAACTTGCACTTTCAGAGTTCCTACTTTCAATAGTTTAGTATATTTTCTAATATAGTCGAGTTATTCTGTTTAATACAATTTTATGTCAGACTTTCTTTTCTTATTATTAAAACATGTCTTTTTGTACGTGAAGGAGTCATATTTTGTTGCTTGTTTCTTTCATAGCTGTGTTACATTGTAATTTGTAGCAGAAATGATTTTTGGTGACTGTAGGTGACATCAGAAAGATGCTCAGAGAAATAGTGGTGATGTCAAATAGCATCAAGAGCACACCAAAACTGTCATGAAAATTCATCCAGGATAAGGTCAGGAAGCCTAGGCTAGAGAAGCCTGTTATTTATAGGGTTCATTTTTATAAGACTTGCTATTTAGTTTATGCTTGCACTAATTATCAACCTTCATATGGAAATAGACTATTCAGCAAAGCATTCAAGTTCTGAGTGTCTTTGTTCCTATTTTGCTACCAAAACATACAGTGCTTTAAAGGGTACGTATAACAAGAATTTCTGATTTTTCCTTTTGGTGTTCAGTACACTATTTTCATACTATTGTATTTTTGACTAATTTAAATAATTAGTTTCCATACAAAAAATATGTGCACAGCTTTAAAATGTGAGTACTATCTTAACCTCAGTACAATTTTCACCTTCCTGTTCTCAGTTGTGTAAAGAAAAAAAGAACAATTCGTTATTTCTATAACCTAGGGTGGATGAACAATGCATATTGATTAGGTGCATGTCTAAATTAGACTTATTGAAACCAAACTGAAGGATTACATTTAAAGGAAGATAAAGTGCCGAAACATTATAATTGAATTTATCAAAAATTAATACGTTTAAAGCATGTTGTAATTATAAAATTTTGCGGACTCAGATACCAAGTATTATTCTTTGGGGAGTTGAAAAGTCTCCTTATTTTAATTCCTTTAAAGAAACCCATTGATGTTTCTTAACTTTTATGGTTTTCTATTTTAAACATAAACTCATAGCTCTAGGCAGTGTAAGGTGACAGGACATGCTGAGAAATACTCATGGGACCCCTTGTGGAATTGTTCTGCCATCACATCAACAAATCCATTTGTAGCTCATTCTCTGAGGACTCACCCACACCTGACAGGTGTGCCAGACAGGCATATTTTTTTCCCCATAAACTGAAGGATGCTATAATTTTTGCATTTGGAAAGCACGTGAAATGTAAGCATACAAAAAGTCAAACTTGTGCTCTAAGAGATTAATATAGGAAGCATTTCTTGTCTCAAGGAACAAGTACACTGATTTTAATCATGAAATTTTGTTCATAGAGATATAATAGGAAATTGAAAGTGAAATTTATAAGCAATCCTAAATTGAGGATTTTACACTATATAAGCCATCCTCTTCTCAGTTATGTAAATACTATTACCTGTTTATTGAAATACTTTTGGGAGTCATTATACAGACATTGAACTGACTGAAAATATTATCTCAATGTCATTCCTTTCAAGTGAACAAGCTGCTCTGTGTGAATGTGTTATCTGTTTAGTTCAGTTCAGTTCAGTTGCTCAATCGGGTCCGACTCCTGGCGACCCCATGAACCGCAGCACACCAGGCCTCCCTGTTAATCACCAACTCCCGGAGTTTACCAAAACTCATGTTCATGGACTTCCCTGGTGGCTCAGATGGTAAAGCGTCTGTCTACAATGTGAGAGACCTGGGTTCGATCCCTGGGTTGGAAAGATTCCCTGGAGAAGGAAATGGCAACCCACTCCATACTCTTGCCTTGAAAATCCCATGGACGGAGGAGCTTGGTGCAGGCTACTAACCATGGGGTCGCAAAGAATTGGGTACGACTGAGCAACTTCACTTCACTTCACTTCACTTCGTGTTCATTGAGTCGGTGATGCCATCTAACCATCTCATCCTCTGTCGTCCCCTTCTCCTCTTGTCTTCCTGTTATCTGCAGGAGTAATTATATTAGCTGGAACTTTAAGACAGAGAAGTGTAACTTTTCCTTCACCATCAATATTTTAAGTGCTTTCTCTGAACAATGCTCTCCGCTATGAGATTGGGTGCTGTTTCCAAGAAACTTTCATTTTTTCTTATGGAAAAGATTGACTTAAAAAAAAAACAAAACACTAACATATTCCTTGAGTAATTACTATCTAATTTCTTTATAGAAATGTATCGTTGAAGAATGAAAGTGAAAGTAAAAGTGAAGTCTTAGCTGCTCAGTTGTGTCTGACACTTTGTAACCCCATGGACTGTAGCTGTCCAGGTTCCTCTGTCCATGGAATTCTCCAGGCAAGAACACTGGAGTGGGTTGCCATTTCCTTCTCTTGGGGATCTTCCTGACCCAGGGATCAAACTCAGTCTCATTCATTGCAGACAGGTTCTTTACCACCTGAGCCACCAGGGAAGCCTCATTTAAGAATACTCAGTTCAGTTCAGTTCAATTCATTTCAGTCGCTCAGTTGTGTCCGACTCTTTGAGGCTCCATGGACTGCAGCACACCAGGCTTCCCTATCCATCATCAACTCCCAGAGCTTGCCCAAACTCATGTCCATCGAGTCAGTGATGCCATCCAACCATCTTATTCTTTGTCATCCCATCTCCTCCTGCCTTCAATCTTTCTCAGCATCAGAGTCTTTTTCAGTGAATCAGTTCTTTGCATCAGGTGGCCAAAGCATTGGAGTTTCAGCTTCAGCATCAGTCCTTCCAATGAATATGCAGGACTGATTTCCTTTAGGGTTGACTGGTTTGAACTGCTTGCAGTCCAGGGGATTCTCAAGAGTCTTCTCCAACATCACAGTTCAAAAGCATCAATTCTTTGACACTCGGCTTTCTTTATAGTCCAACTCTCACATCCATACATGACTACTGGAAAAACCATAGCTTTGACTAGACTAGAATAGAATAGAATAGTAGTATAATACACACTACTATATATAAAATAGATAATCAATAAGGATCTACTACATTAGCACAGGGAACTCTACTCAATACTCTGTAATAACCTATAATGGAAAAAGAATCTGAAAAAAAGATGGATATATGAATATATAACTAAATCACTTTTCTCTATATCTGAAACTAACAAAACTTTGTAAATCAAATATATTCTAATATAAAATGAATAAATAAAAGAATATGTATTTTGATGACAGATTAATAAACTAACCCTGGTACATGCCCTGAAATGAAGAAAAACTGTGAAACCAATTTAAATTCTTCTACATTGTATTAGTCTCACCTCTGCTTGAGTCAAAGTTCTTCCTACCCCTGATGCCAAAGATTATATTCTTCATTCTTCAATCTAATATTCCTATTTCCTTAAAATATAAAGTAATTATTATTCTTAAATTCAGGTGCTGGTGGACAAAAGAAGATTTGAAGCTTCTCAGTGTTCCTCCCAGAAACCAGAAGGACAAGGAGAACTAGCCAGGAAATATTTTAATGTGTGGAGCTCCCTGTCTGTTCCGCACCCATGAAATCAGGCCATACATGTAGAACGTGTATGCAGATAGCCATTTACAGATTGAGCACCGAATGATGGAACGGCCCGTCGATACCTCATCTGAGTTGGTCAAAAGGCGGAAATAATTCTCCTATTATTTCTGTCACTGTCAGGGTTCAGTTGAATCTCTAGAGAAGAAAATATTCTGCCATTGTTCACCTCCTTGAGGTTCACATTTATCAGAAACTACCTGTTTGACATGATTATTCTCTCTGTGAAGAAGGGGGACCATATAATGCCCCCTGTAGTGGAGCATAATGGAGGGATCTAACCAAATTAACTTCTCATTGGATTTTTCCTGGTAACATTTATAAGGGTCACTGTGAAGAAGTAGGAGGCTAGGACAAGCTTTGGTAAGTGATGGTGGTGGTGGAGGGACCCTGTAATCGGGAATAAAGAATTACAGTGACGTGTCAGACAAATAAAACTAGTGTTTGCGATGTAATTCCTTCGACCCATTCTACTTCCCATGCGTGTACTTCACACATATAAGTTCAGTTACATATTCTTTATATTAGACTGATTCATCATGAATGGAACTCTTCATTATGATCTTTTTATCTCCCATATCCCTTGCTCCTATAAAGTTTTCTCATAGTTTTGCCTGCAGACCTGGCCTGCTCTGCTGCAGTCCGTAGGGTCATGAAGAGTCGGACACGACTTGGTGATGGAACAACAACAAAGTTGTTTTGGAATTGCACCCTAGATGGGTCATGTATCCTTAGTAGATTTAAAACTACACAAAGAAGAGGAAAAAAAGAAGAAAGAAAGGAAAGAGGAAGGGAGGAAGGAAATAAAGGAGAACATTGTCTTTTTGGTTATTTATTCTGAGAACATTTCAAAGCCACAAGCTTAGAGAAAGAAATGCTTCTCTTTTGTGGGGGAGTTGGTGATAGTAGGGAGGCAGTCGAAGGTTTGATATTTATATTAATACATTCATGGATTCACCCTTGCAATAATAGCATCTTTTCACTTGAGGAAAAATTTAATGAAAGGAAGAGGAGCAGTTTTAATGATAAATTACTCTGTGGTTTCTTTAAGGATGTTTTGGACCCTTTTAAATTTATGTAGCTGCTTGCTATAGCAACTTTTGGGAAGGATGCACTAATCTGGAAATGGTTCATAAAAACTCACGTTGTCTGGATGAAGGCCTCTATTTTCTCTGTGCGAATGTTTTTTTAACAGCTGTCGAGTCCGTATATATCTTTTCAGTCACTATATCTTCATTTTCTATACATCTCTCCATTGTAATATCTTAGTTTCTATTCAGTTGAATGTCATTCACATACAGTCAAGAAATATACCTTTAAGTTGAACATAAATATACTACAGACTTTTGTGCCCATGGTCAATACAAGTTATTTGAAGCAATTGATCAAGTCCACATCTCTGCCTAGTTCTAAGGCATCTCCTCCTCATAGCATGTACTAAAGAAATGCAAATTAATTGATGTGAAGGTCATATAAATCTCATACACATCAATAATTTTTCATACTTTTAATAAACAGAAAGGGTCAGCAGGGGAGGAAACGTGGAGACCATCCTCACATCTTGTCATCTTTTTTTTTAATCTTGAGGAGTTCGTTTCCCTAAAGCCAGAAATAGGAGATGGCGAGGAGGTCATGAAAACTGTCCTAGGAGAAGCTGAGGTATCTAAACTGGATCTGAACTTTATCTGAGCATTGATAACCACCACTGCTTTCACCATCACCAATTTCACTCTTTTTTTTCTTTAGGGAAAGTTGTAAATTCACAAAGATTAAAAAATTTCTCCTTTCTTTCCTTTTTCCTTCCTCCCTTCCTCTTTCCTTTCTTTCTTCTTTTTTTCCTCTTCTTGGTTTTTTTTTTTTTTCCCTTGGTCTTTGTTGTTCTTTAGTTGCTAAGTTGTGTTCAACTCTTTGCAACCCCATGGATTGTAGCCTGCTAGGCTCCTCTGTCCATGGAATTTTCCAGATGACAGTACTGGAGTCAGTTACCATTTCCTTCTCCATTTTTGGCATTACTTAGCTTTTTACAGGGGCTTCCTAGGTGGCTCAGTGGGCAAAGAATCTGCCTGCAATGCAAGAGACATTGGAGACACCAGTTTGATTCCTAGTGTTCAGGAAAATCCCTTGAAGGAAGGCATGGCATGGAGTAGGTACTCCAATATTCTTACCCGGAGAATCCCATGGACAGAGGATCCTGGAGGGCTACAGTCCACGGGGTTACAAAGAGTTGGACACGACTGAATTGACTGAGCACGCACGAACACACCTTCTTACAATCTTTTAACTTCTGCATGATTCCCTCTAGCTGTGCAGAATCTCCCACCTCATACATGCCCTTCTTCCTGCCTTATCTGTACTTCCTTCCCCTGCTCTGTCTTGGTTTAATGTATTGCAGAACTTATATAGCAGAGACTTTTGTAAGCTAAGCATTCATCTGTCTGGGCTAGTACCTGTCTCTATTTTCCCATCTTCTTCTATTTAATTTACTAGGGAGTGAAATAACTAGAATTAGCAATGCAGCACTCCCGGAACTCACTTTTGGGATTAATATATACCCCACCATGGAGCTATTATTCCGTGGAGAAATCATCTCAGTTGACATGGTCAGAGAAATTAGAAATTGTCAAATAGGAGTTCTCCTATGATCAAGACTGTAAAACCTGCTAGAAAAATTAATAGGCTCATCCAAGATAACTTACTAAAATGTATTCTTAACTGCACTACTGTCTTTTTCTACCATGATTCATTGGGTATAGACTATAGTTTTCTTCATTTGTCCCTTGTAGAGATTACAATCAGCATTTGGTTTAGAAGATAGTTTTACAAATGTTTGCCTTAAAAATTGCTCAGTGCTTAGGGAGCTTTCTAGATGGTGTTGCTAGCCTTTTTCTAGCCGAGTCATCTTTTTTTCTTACTAACTCATATCAGTGAATTTGTTCACAAAAGTAGAAACATTGCCCATCTGTAATAAACATCCCTGAGTGCAGTAGCCATCACCAGAGAAGAGCACTTTTATAGATATTGTGCTATTTTCAGGCTTGCTGACCTTTTGCCTCTTTATTGGTTGCTATAGTGATGATCTGAGCTCTGCTTAATAGAGCTTTACTAAAATGAAAGCAATCAATAAGCTTTTTAACTATAATGTTTATATTGATAGTTCCTAGTAACATGTATCAAAATAAAATTTATCCATATAAATGTATCCAATAATGGAATTTTATTTTTTAAAATCATGTGTCAGTACAGGTTTATGTAAATTGCAAATTATTAAGTGCATTCTGTGGCTTTCTTAGAATTCTGGAAATACTTCTGTGAGGACATAAAAATATGGATCCAACTTGAAATGTAGATTTGAAAGACTTTTGAAGTGGACAATAAAACTTTTTCATAACAGCAAATTTTTGAAGTTGCAACTTCCATTGTTGATGGTTTCTTAAGCAAAGTCAAGTCTGAGAACTCTTTTAGCACCTTGTCCTAAGAACATTCAAGGCCAAGCTGTCCTTCTATGCACCTGTACAACTTCTAATGATTTCAGAGGAACCCTGTGACACTCAGAACAGTTTGATCCACCGAAATTCACCTGGCAAAGTAAATAGAAGAGCATGAAATATGTTTCCAAAGCTCACTTAACAGTTTTAAATCTTTTATTCATTAGTAGTAGATAGACTACTATTTTTAGGATTATAGTGAAACTTTCGTGAACACATTTTTGAGGACTTTGATGATTTTTCCTTTAGAATTAAATAATATTTATTTTTGAATTATGTTCTCATATTCTGATTAACATGTTGTAAGTGAAATTCAAGTACATTTAATATAATAAGCTCTCTTGGACTGTCATTGCAAAGAAGGAAATCTGAGAAATGACTTAGTTCTTCCTCTCATGAAGAACTAGCATATGTGCTTTGGAAGGAATTGGATAATAAGTAAATGAATATATGATGTTCCAGATAGTGATAAGATTCAGGAAGTTAAATAAAACAGGAAAAAGGTATAGAGAATAAACAAGCAATAAGAAGGAGATACTATTTTAGATAGAGTTGTCAGCCAAAACCATCATCTCCTGCCTCAATTATTGCATCAGGTTTCTAATTGGGCTGTAGGTATTTTCCAGGTAAGCATCTTTACAGCAAACATTTTTGCAACAAACAGTTTTTGTCATATAACTAATTGGCCTCAAGGCAATTTTGCTGTAGAAGATCAAATAACTGGTTGACACTTTGGTTTGATAGTTTGGTTTCATTTCTCCATTGATGGAGTTCCCCCATTTTTATATTACATGAATGTTAGCTGTCATAATGGTCTATAGAGTGATGAGTAGATGTTGTTGATCTTAAAACATTGGATGACAACAGTTACTGAAATGTGAAATAAGAGAAGGTGTACGGTACTAGAAAATGATAACGTTGGTTTTCAAATCCTTTGGTGACTTGAAGGTGCAGAGTTGAACCCGCATTTTGCATGCAACTTTGGAATGTCTGTCAGTGGACATGGACTATCAACATGTGACATATCTATCAACATGTGACATATCTATCAACATGTGACAGTTTGCCAAGAACGAACAACAGCAGAGAGGCTTTCACAAAGCAATACAAAACTCAGTTACAAATATACACCCTAGTATTTGGAAACGGATACCTCTCTTTCTCTTTTTAAAATTTCTTATTGTTTTTTGGCTGTGGTGGGTCTTTGTTGCTGCATGTGGGCTTTCTCTTAGTTGCCGTGAGCAGGGGCTGTTCTCTACTTGCGGTGCCTGGGCGCCTCATTGTGGTGGTTTCTCTTGTTGCAGAGCACAGGCTCTAGGGTGCGCAGGCTTCAGGAGCTGCAGCACATGGGATCAGTAGTTGTGGTTTTCGGGCTCTAGAGGGCTGGCTCAGTGGTTGTGGCACAGGGGCTTAGTTGCTCCGTGGAATGTGGGATCTTCCTGGATCAGGGATTGAACTGGTGTTCCTTGCATTGCAAGGCAGATTCTTAACCATTGGACTATCAGGGAAGCCCTGATACCTCTCTTAAGGAAGGAATACATTTTAGTGAAAAAGTGTTGCACTAAACGAGGAGATGAATCAACAAGCCTATATATATATAAAATACTATGATCAAAAGACTTGGAGGACAAGTTCTTAGGTACAACTCACTGCTGCTGCTGCTGCTAAGTCACTTCAGTCGTGTCCAACTCTGTGCGACCCCATAGACGGCAGCCCAACAGGCTCCTCCGTCCCTGGGGTTCTTTAGGCAAGAACACTGGAGTGGGTTGCCATTTCCTTCTCCAATGCATGAAAGTGAAAAGTGAAAGTGAAGTCGCTCAGTTGTGTCCGACTCTGTGCGACCCCATGGAGTGCAGCCCATCAGGCTCTTCAGTCCATGGGATTTTCCAGGCAAGAGTACTGGAGTGGGGTGCCATTGCCTTCTCCTACAACTCACTAAATAAAATTAATTATTTATGCAGTATCACCATGAACCTTTACACATTTTAAATATATTCACATATTTCATATTTAACTATAAAATATTTAAAATTTTGTTACTAATTTTCACATTTCATTGTTTCCTTTTTTTTTTTTTTTTAATGTTTATTTATTTATTTTTTGGCCACGCCAAACAGCATATGGGATCTTAGTTCTCCAGCCGGGGATTAAACCCATGCTCCACACATTGGAAGCACGGAGTCTTAACCACTGGACGGCCAGGGAAGTCCCTCATTGTTTCCTTTTTAACGTCACCCTTTTATTTTTTGTTATTTTATCTTTTACAGCAAAACTGCCTTATGGCCAACTAGTTATTCAGCAAAAATATTTGTGGCAAAAATGCTTACACTGAAAATACCAGACACGCTGTAATTGGTTTCTTAGCTTTTACTTTCATTCCCCTAGCGTCTGTTCATACAGCAGCCACTCAGAATATAAGTTAGATACTATCTTTTGTCTGTTCTAAACCCTGCAACAGCTTCTACTTGGAATAAAATTCAGAGTCCTTTTAGCCTGCAAGAGCCCACATGACCCTTCTCTCTTTGACCTAACTGACCCCATTTCCTTTCACCTTTCTCCTTGTTTACTGTGCTCCAGGCAAAGATTATTCCTGAACATGCCCAGTAGGTCTCTGCCTCAGGGCCCCTTGTTACATTTGATTTCCTTCTGCTGAGAATAGGCTTCCTGGAGCTACTTCCCTTATTGCTCCCTGATACCTCCCCGGAGTGGCCTTCCGTGACCAGTCTGTCTACAAGTCGCATCCCACATCAGTCTGTCTCTTTATTGGACTTTATTTTCTTTGACTTATGATCTCTTGCTTTTGTTTCACGTTTCCGTCCGTGGGTATGTGAGAGCATAAAGCACCACAGAGCAAGCATGTGGGCTCTTTCACTCGCTGCCCTGTCTCCGGCACCTGGAATAGTGGCAACGTGTTGTAAGAGCTCAGTGATCATCTGTGGCAAAAAGGAGCGAACATGCCTTGAGGATGGATGACTGAAACATGGAGAGAAAGTACTCATGAAATGTTAAATGATTTGGAGGCTTTAAAAAGGATCCCGGGTGCTAGAGCTTTCCACGAGATCCTAATCCCGTCTCCACTGTCACCTGACAGAACCTAACCGCAGTTGCATCCTAACCTCAACTCTCTTTCCCTGCCTTCGCTTTTTACCACAGAAACTCTTTACCAACTAGCATGAGTGGATATTGTGTAGCTGCACATTATAGATGTGAATTTTTGGTGACTGCATTTCCAGTTCTAAAATACTTAACATGGATTGACTTATGGTCATGTTCTTTCTTTTCTTAATTAAAGCATCACCAAACGCCCCAAAGCTTGGACCCATGGAGCTGACCATTGTTGTCACCGTGCCAGTTTTCCTCCTGTCCATAGCTTCAGTGCTGACAGTATGGGCATGCCAAGGTCGACAGTGCACCTACAGAAAGAAAAAGAGACCGAATGTGGAGGAGCCCCTCTCTGAATGCAATCTGGTAAATGCTGGGAAAACTCTGAAAGATCTGATTTACGATGTGACTGCCTCTGGATCTGGCTCTGGTATGTGCCTGTTGCTCATTTTTTCAGTAAGAAAAATTCTTATTTAAAAATAAATCCCATTTTTTTTCTTAAAATTTTTTATTCTGGTAAAAGTCACATAATATACAACACACTATTTTAACTGTATTTAAGTGTAGAGTTCAGTGGCGCTAATGACATTCACATTGTTGTACAACTCTCGCCATCTTCCCATCTTCTGAAATGTTCACCTTCCTAAGCTGAAGCTGTGACCCCACTAAACACTAACTCTCCATCCCCTCCCCCATCTCTCCCCCCATCCCCCAGCCCCTGGCATCTACCTATGTACTTTCTGGCTCTATGACTTTGAGTCTTCTAGGTACCTCGCTTTTTAACAAAAAAGGGGCCCAAATATTATTAATTCCATTGTTTAAAATACTTGATATGGTACACGGTAAATTCTGGCAAAGAAACTTCTTTCAGCATTTGATGAAGAGTAAAAACTGTCCTGGCCTAAAGAATTAAATCTTCTCAATTGCTTTTTGTGCCTTTAGGTATTCAGATTCTTATTTTCACGTGCCTTCAGAATTTATTTCTGAAGCCAGGAGTTTCTTTTCTCAGACCTCTGCCACATTCTGGTTAGTAATAATAGTTGTTGCTGTCTTGGTCATGTTTCAGGGGCACAAAAGAGTTATAGGGCTTAAGCATTGAATTCTGGGGAAAAGATATTAGTTATGCAAAGTAGTGTTCTTTGCTTGTGATTATGAAGGTCTTTGGAATCTGTAGTCAACCCCTGGGATGTGTGTGTGTGAAGTTAATAGGGAGCTGACCTGAAATTCAAATTAAGAATATGTTCTTAAAGCTTAGAAACAAAAGGGAAGAGTACAACATTCCTGTGTTGGCTGCTGCTGCTGCTGCTGAGGTTATATGATAACTCTTTCCCTCTTTAATGGAACTTCAGAACCCCTGATGAAGCTGTTCAAAATACCAGGCTGTGTTTTGGCTTAAATGAGCCTTTCTCATAGCACAAAGCATCTGAGGGCTTTCTGGGTTTCGGGTGACAGAGCAGCTTCTCCCTAGTAATCACAAACGCCCTAAGATGGCAGAGGACTCCCAGCTATCATGTATATTTCAGCACATGGTGCTGCAGAAACATGAACTAGGGTGAGCCTCAGTGAACCATTTCGGTCATTCCTGCTTTGGAAAGATCATTAAGGATGATTACCCCCAAACAGATTTTGAAAACTTCCCTTGCCCATGGCCTTTAGGAGCATCCAAGCAGGCACAATTAACAAGGGCAGATGACAGAGGAGTGGGTAGCCTCTGTATGGGCATCCATATTTAACACAAAGCCGCTTTGGACTCAGAAGTATTTATCAGAAAAGAGACCTAATTACATCATCCAGAAAGCCCAATTAGGTTCCTGGCTCTGGGGGCATGATCACTTGCTGACTGACCAAAGCCTCAGTGTTTACAACACTGCACAAATCAGGAGACATGTTTTCAAAGGAGAAATATTGAAAAGAATATCTCCAAACTGTGAAGCTTGTAAAAGACATCCAAATTACGTTGTTGTATAGAAAGATGGCACTTTTTCTTTAAAAGTAAAACCTGTTAGGATTTAATACTCTTTCTTCCTTAAGTGTTACATTCTGGGGGCCACTGGGCCTTAATTTCTTGAGCCCTGGCGATATTCTAGGCTCAGAATATTGGCCCAGAAAGCTCTGATTTGTGCCAACTTCCTTGAAATCTTGTATAATTTCTGAAATGTTTAAGTGATTAAATAGCCATCTATTTCATCCCCACCAAAACATTTTAGTTCATATGAAGATGTAAAGCAGAAATACATGTTTTGGAGCTACTCCTATTTTTAAAAAGAATTTGTTTATTTTCCTATATATGGCTGTAGTGGGTCTTTGTTGCTGTGAGGGCTTTTCTGTAGTTGTGGTGTGGGCTTCTCATTGCTGTAGCTGCTCTTGTGGCAGAGTGCAGTCTCTAGGGTGCACATGTAGTTACAGCAGGTAGGCTCAGTAGTTGTAGGTTCTGGGCTCTAGAGCATAGGCTCAATAGTTAGTTTCTCATATACTTAGTTTCTCTTCGGCAAGTGGGATCTTCCTGGACTAGGAATTGAACCTGTGTCTCCTGCATTGGCAGGCAGATCCTTTGCCATTGAGCCAACAGGGTAGCCCTGGAACTACTTCTTGAATATGTTTAAGATGATCAGGGATTTCCCTTTCTAATAAAAGAAATGGAGATTTTATAACTGGAAGCTGAGTATTTAGTTTAAGAAAGTATTCATGAGCCAGGGCATAAAATCAGAAATTAAGTTTTTTGGTATTTTTGTTCATCTTGAAACCTAAATCTAGACTTAACTAATTGCTGGACCCTCTCTTTAGATTTTTCTACATTCTTTCTTAAAAGAAAGCTGTAAATGTACCCAGACATGGATGATTTTTTAAATGATCAACTTAAAAGCGTTCTAGGCATTTTTCTCCAAAGCCAGTGGCATATGTTTGGCAGTAACCACTGAATGACAGGAGTGGATGGCTACACTGCCTTGGATCACCAGGGAGAGTATGTCCATGTGTAGCAAGGCTTCTGTCACAAAAGCTCACCGATCGGAAGGAAATCAGGCATTTTCCTTCCCCTCTGCTTCTCTTCCCTGGCCAGTGACTTTAAACAAGAAGCAACTTTGTCAGGTGTTGAGAGACAAAAATTGTGAAGCATATCCCAACCTGGTCAGGGACAAATTTCAAAGCAATACAATGCCTGCAAGAGAGGAGAACTGACTGATGTTTGACTGCACTGTCTTTGAGAGATGATGGTGTCTCAGGTGGCTTCAAAGAGGCTGGGTAGGTTGCTGGTTTCTGCTGTGATATTACACTCCTGATAAATGATGATGTTTCTATCAGACAGGCCTCAGTTTCTACGTGCTGCATGCTAAGTCGCTTCACTTATGTCTGACTCTTTGGAGCCCATGGACTGTAGCCCATTAGGCTCCTCTGTCCGTGGGATTCTCTAGGCGTGAATACTGGAGTGGGTTGCCATGCCCTCCTCCAGGGGATCTTCGATTTGCAGGGAAAACCAAAGTCCTTGTGTCCGAAAAGGAAATCTCTAAGAGTGTAACACTTACTCAGGTTATTTTTGGTGGTTGCTTTCAAAGACCCTGAAGCAACTTTCATTGAATTTTACTCTCTCAACTTAATTGCTGTGCTGATTACCTTAGATGATATCCTACTTCGTCCCTGGTCTGCAGTCTTGATCATGTGCCTAATAAGTTTGCAGCTTGAAAATATTGACTTAGGTAGTTTTCTAGCCAGTTGTCATTGTTGTGTTTTCATAGGTAGTGATTGGTCATGGTTATGCTTTTTTGAATTTGTGCGTGCAAAATGAGGGGAGGGAGGAGAGATATTGGAATTGTAATTTGGTTTAATAACTGTTCGTACAACTTTCATTATGTGTCAGGTAGTAAAACTGACTATAGCTTACAAAAATAGCCTGGAAAGTTTTCTGCTAAAAATGTTTCCAACAGGCAAGGATTGTAGTCATATCCCTTGAAATGGTGAGAGAGCAAGAACTTGGATTGAAAGCCAGTGTTTTAGTTGTAGGTCTGCCTTCCAGTTATTCCTGGGCAAGTTTTTGATTACCTTGCAGGCCCAATTTTCTCAGCTCTAAAATGATAACATTGAACCAGGTGATCTCAGAAGAAATTTCTGGCTGTGGGACTTTGTGACTAATTGTTGAGACCTATAATAGCAGACTTATAGTCTGTGCTTATTTAGTCATAGTGGGTGGTTCTCATGAAGAAAAGAACATTTGAACAAATTGTGGCTCATTTCAGGAGTAGAGGTGAAGCCTACAGGAGCTTACAAGATTGATGCTATCAGGGTTTCCCAGCCATCAGAGTACAATGATCACTAAACATCACTCTTCTGAATAAATTATACTGTGACCTCTTCAGTTATTTTCTCTCTAATTATAAAAGTAATAAATATTTGTGGAATGTTGGGGAAATCAAGAAAACATACAACATTAGAAAGAAGAATCTCATAATTTACTTCACCCAATTCCCACTAAATAGAAATACCCATCATAGCATCTAGCATATATTGTTTTTAGTCTTTTTCCTAGACATATTTTGAATAGCTAGATACACTTATTTAGATGGATAGAATTTGCTGCTTTTTGTTAGCAAAAGTATTTTTTCATTTAACAAAGTATTGTTTTTATTATAGCAAAAGTATTTTCCTCTGTCATTAAGAAATACCTCTATAAACAACATTGTTATTTTTGGCTCTAAGTAATCCTTCCTTGGACTTCACTGGTAGCTCAGTGGTAAAGAATCTGCCTGCTAATGAAGGAGATGCAGGTTTGATCCCTGAGTCAGGAAGATCCCCTGGAGAAGGAAACGGCAACTCACTCCAGTATTCTTGCCTGAGAAATCCCATGGACAGAGAAGCCTGGTGAGCTGTAGTCCGTGGGGTCACAAAAGAGTTGAGTGTGACTTAGTGACTAAACAACAACAACCCCTCCTTAGACTTAATGTTAAGGGCAAACCATTATGGAGCATGTAATATGCCAGGTACCATGCTGGGTGCTTAACGTGCTGATGAATTCTCACAGTGTTCCTTTGAGAGAGGTAATATTATTGCAGTTTTGCAGGCAAGGAAGCTGAAGCTTCAGTTCAGTTCAGTTGCTCAGTTGTGTACGACTCTTTGCGACCCCATGAATCACAGCACACCAGGCCTCCCTGTCCATCACCAACTCCCAGAGTTCACTCAGACTCATGTCCATCGAGTCGGTGATGCCATCCAGCCATCTCATCCTCTGTCATCTCCTTCTCCTCCTGCCCCCAATCCCTCCCAGCATCAGAGTCTTTTCCAATGAGTCAACTCTTCACATGAGGTGACCAAAGTATTGGAGTTTGAGCTTCAGCATCAATCCTTCCAATGAATACCCAGGACTGACCTCCTTTAGGATGGACTGGTTGGATCTCCTTGCAGTCCAAGGGACTCTCAAGAGTCTTCTCCAACACCACAGTTCAAAGCTTAGAGAAGTTCAATAACTTGTTCATGATTACCATTGGTTCAGCTAAAATTGGAATCCATCTTTCTTATCTGTGGTCTTAATCTCTGCACCGTATTTAAAACTTTTTTTATTATCAGACATTTTCTCTTATTTTGCTCTAAGTAATAATATATTAAATATTTTGACAAATTCTTCTGCATTTTATGTTACCTCTTTAGAATTCTAGAAGTATAAAGCTATTGGTTCAAAAGAATCTAAACATTTTAATACACTCAGAATATATTTTCTTTGACTTTCTTTTATTCCACAGAAAATATCAAATGGATATTTGTGGAACCTTGCTTTTAATGTAACATGATTGCTTCACTTCATTATTGAATCTGATTCTTCATTTTCAAATTTTAATTTGTTTTTTTTAAATAATTTATAAAGAATTCTTCTGCACTCTCAGTTGTACTAGGAACCATGTATTTTATTTAAGAGGATAACAGCATATAGTTCTTAACCTTTATATATTTAGTAAACTGATTTTAATGTGCAAATCAAAGGAATTTCCAACAATTTTGGAAAGTTAGATATCTGCCATGGCAAGCTATGTTCAGGAAATTTTTGTTTGTGAATATGAATAGAGAAATTCATAGCAAGAACCTATAGTATTTTTTGAGCACACTTTGACATTTAAGTTTGGTATAATGGTGCTTATTTCTTCAAAATCAGTAAAATTATTAAAGCGCTTAAATGTTTGCCTTTTATGTGAAAATAATGATCATCATGACAATTATTTTCTGGCAGTTACTTGTTTTTAATAATCAATTTCATGTTTTCTTTGGTTAGGTCTGCCTCTGTTGGTTCAAAGAACAATTGCAAGGACGATTGTACTTCAGGAAATAGTAGGAAAAGGTAGATTTGGTGAGGTCTGGCATGGAAGATGGTGTGGGGAAGATGTGGCTGTGAAAATATTCTCCTCCAGAGATGAAAGATCGTGGTTTCGAGAGGCAGAAATTTATCAGACTGTTATGCTGAGACATGAAAACATCCTTGGTTTCATTGCTGCTGATAACAAAGGTATTTTCAACCTAATTGAGTTCAGCAAATAAAATGTTTTGTTTATTATCAGAGGAGAATAAATAATCTCTTTGTTTTAATAAAATCTCCATGAAAGTCTGATTTCATTTTTGAGAAAAGAAGATGCTTTCCTCTTCTCCACAGGTAAACGTGCAATAAATGTACAAGAAAGGAGGGCAGATGAGTGATATATAGCCATGACGACATGATAGCCAGTTTGATATTTAAAGTATCTGATGACTGGTATGGCGCAGGAACTAACCAATCAGAACAGAAAATTCAACTGTAACAGAGTTCTGGGAGAACCCTGCCATGCTAGGTTTTATCCCTTTAGTTGCTGAGTCATAAAAAGATCTGGAGGCATCTGGAGGGTTCCAGAGTTGCTTTGGGTGTCTAGGGCAAAGGAATACCATTGGAGATTTTGAATAGCAGCTGTTAATTAAACAGGACAGAAATGTTTCAATATTTTGATAATTGATACAAAAATACCAATGAACGATGGCTGAATATTCATCTTTGTTAGGACTATACTTTCCTCTGTACATCACAATTCAACTCCAGGACTCAGGTTTACTATGAACTTTATTAGAATGGTAGCAAGCAAGGTAATTTTAGTGAAATTAATGTACTTTAGGTATGGTTTATATCTTGAGGTTTAACATTAACAACCCCAAATAATACAACTTTCTGAGATTTGTGGAACAAGACAGATCATCACCTTTTTGGTATAGAATTCAGTAGTCACATGCCCAGTAATCAGGGACTGAATATAAAGCCTGTGTATTACCTATGCTGGCTTTCTTCTTTTTGCATAGCTTTTATTCATTCGGCTGTGAAATAGTTTCCTTAAAGACAAACAGAGAACAAAAGTGAGCAAAACTTAATCCAGTCAATTATTTTATTATTTGAATCAGTAATACTCATTAAGAACCTTGGAAAGGTATTGATTGTAACCTCTGTCTAAAAAACCAAATTATCTGTGGCTATTAGAAGCCTACCATTACCTATGAAATTTAAAGTCTATGGTTACTTCTATTTAATATAAGCTTGATCGTGAAAGTATTTATGATTAATTAGATAGTCAAAGAGAAGCTTATTGTTGTTATACGATTTGCCCATAGTTACATTTGCTGATGCCTTGTCTTTTCTGATTTGCCAGGGAGAAGGTGAGTAAAACCAAGAAAAGCCAGGGAGAATCTTAAAAAAAAGAGTCTTTCCAAATTCTTAACTATACTATTGAAAATGAAACATTTCTGATTAAGTTGTTAAGAACTTATACTTTTTCTGTGTAACACTGAGCTAAACTATCTAATTAGCTTAATTTACAATGTTATGAAAGTGACTGTAGTTATTTGGTCTATCCTGATGAACCTAATTTAATCATTACATTTATTGGATTATAAAATAATGTGCACAAGAAAGATAACCCCTGATTGTTTTTTATTCAGTTTAACTGGTTTACCTTTGTTGATGGCCTCCTTGTCTGTGGCTTTGATTCCAAATGGTCTCTAACATCACTTTCATCTTCATGCATTTCTATGTCTTTTGCAACATTTACAGTTTCACTTTTTAGTCAACTGTCTGACAAAGACATTGATAGGAGAGGGCAAAGATAACCACTGGTGTTAAGCAGGGAGAGAGGTGTGAGTAAGGATTAGTTTTATTAATATATGTAGTCTGTTTTTTTATTAGTAAAGTTTATCATGTTATATTGATCTTTGAATTCCTCAGAAATTTTATCACTACCTGGATTTGGAAATTAAATATTTGGATAACCAGGAGCTCTTGTATGTAAAGCACTAGGTGGAAAAATTCCTTACCAAATGTTCATTAATTATAGTTTCTTTTCACTGAGGATAAAAACTGATCAGGACTTCCCAGGGCTATTGCAGGCATTTTATTCTGAAAGCTAAAGTGAAGTCTAGGGACTCTGAACACCTACATAATTTTTTAGGCTAATTTGTGTTCTGCTAAAAAGCTTTTATAAACTGGATTAGCTTTTGGTTAAATAAGGTAAATTATTTGAAAAGGTCTAGTAATTGTGATTGGTACTTAATATAAGCTTTGAAGGAAATTGTAAACTTCGTATTTTGAAAGGTGAATAAGATGAACATGCTTGGAATAGTAGAGCTTTTATGATAGTAATAATACTTTGTGTAAATTTGCTGTATTTCTGTTTCCTATTGGTACAATCTTTCTTAAAAGCTCAAGAATAATTTATAACACAATGCTGAGCCTAAGTGCATCTCTCAGTAGTTTCTCCTATAATGTGGTTGCTATTACCAGCAGGTATTGATATAGAGGGAATAAGAAAGGATTGTTCAGTTGTGCGAATCACTGCCTCACCCTCCTATGGTGATGGTGGGTACATGTAATAGGTTCTACTCTATCAATAGGGATTCATTGAAAATTGTCATTCTACTGACTTGGACTGTATTATCACTGAAGGAATTAACTTTGCTTTGTTAACAATACAAATGTACTTTGAATGCTGACATTGGTTAAAAGCTTTTGGCTTCTTTCTTAACATAAACTTACAGCAACAAAATAATTTTTCTGTTAGACAATGGAACCTGGACTCAGCTTTGGCTTGTCTCTGAATATCATGAACAGGGCTCCTTATATGACTATTTGAATAGAAACATAGTGACCGTGGCTGGAATGATCAAGCTGGCGCTATCAATAGCTAGCGGTCTGGCCCACCTTCATATGGAGATTGTTGGTACACAAGGTACGTATTTTCTAACTGTTTTTTCTCCTTGAATATGAAGTTAGAAGCACTAAGTTGTATTTTAGTGTTCAGTTAGGTTTTAGTTTATTACAAAAAGTTATCAAATGTAAAGAAACACTAAAAGTACTTTATAAAGCTGAAGATTTTGGCATGATATAGCCAATTCTTACCTACATACTCATCATTTTGTATACTAGCCATAATAATATTTTTATTCCAAGCATCTCTATTGTCACCATTTAGCATATGTATCTGAGAGATCTTGCTTTGGTAGCAAATTTTCCATTCTCAGAGGTTACAAATAATTGAACTGTTTTTAAAAAATTGGAAAGGGTAAGGTGATCTTAAAAATACTCCTATACCATGTACTTGAAAGCCAAATAATACACACTGTCTCATCTATTTATTGAGTTAATAGAGAATTGGCTCTAGAAAGTTGTTCTTGTCACTGTAGTGCTTCTCAGATTTGGATTCTTGATCCCTTTAAATGCTTAAAAATTATTGAGGATGCAAAAGTTTGTGGATGTGGGTTATCTCTGTTAATATTTACTATATTAGAAACTAAAATTGAGAGATTTAAAAATATTTATTAATTTACTTAAAGTACAATAATTAATAATTAAATATTAAAATAACAGTTTTAAAACATAATTTTTATAATATAAAACCCAATCTAGCTAAAATAATGGTTTTGTTTTACACATTTGCAAATCTCCTTAATGTCTGGATTTTCATACCTGTTCTTCATTTAGTCTGCCCCAGTATGTTGTTATTGGTTAAAGTATGTAAAGAAAAGGTGACATCACCCAGATATGTCATTGAAAAAGAGCTTCAAGGACCGCCAGGGATCTTTGGGCCAAATTTGAGGACTTCTGTTCTAGGATAATAAAAGTTTGAAACTTGTTTTTTAGGAGAATTTTTGCTATGTTCTTATGTGGATGTAATAATGCTAATACTTTCCCTACTTATTCAACAAATATTTATTAGTGGTTACTAAATGTCACCTAGTATTCTAAGCAAGGAGGGATGGTAATGAGTAAGACATAACCACTGTCTTATGTAGCCTACCGTCTACTTGGGAATGACAAATAATGCCTACAAATAAATAAGATAACTCAGCGATAAAAGCTGTGAAGAAGGCAAAATGGGGGTAGTCTGCTGAGGGTGAGTTGGGATGTTGATTAGGGGTCAGGGAACACTGTTCTTAGAAGGTAACATCTGAGCCAAGTCTTTCAAAATGAATCCTTTTGGACAGATTCAGTCTTCGGTAATGGAAAAAGTGAATATATTTATCTTATGCTTCATAGGTAAACCTGCTATTGCTCATCGAGATATAAAATCAAAGAATATCTTAGTGAAAAAATGTGAAACTTGTGCCATAGCAGACTTAGGGTTGGCTGTGAAGCATGATTCAATACTGAACACTATTGACATACCTCAGAACCCTAAAGTAGGAACCAAAAGGTAAGATAACATACTTTGGTAGCATGTTGTTGTTTAGTTGCTAAGTCGTGTTCGATTCTTTGCTACCTCATGCACTGTAGCCCACCAGGCTCCTTTGTCCACGGCATTTCCCAGGTAAGAATACTGGAATAGGTTGCCATTTCCTACTCCAAAGACTTATGACTGCCCCATAAACATGAATGCCTGGGATATGTGTTTAGAGAGGAGGGCAGCATATGCAACATCATTAGGCCTAAGAAAGCAAGAATTCTCTGGTTCACTGAGAAATCAGTGGCACAATGGCTATAAAGCAAGGAGAGTTGGCATTTAATCATACAGAAAGTAGCTATTTGGGTGGGGAATCAGTATAGAGGGATGATGGAATTGATGGTGATATATTACTTTTAATGTGCCACATCCAAGAATACATTTTCTTACAGAGAGGAGGAAAAAAAAACAACCACATCAACAATGTATAGCTCCTCCAAAGCCTCTATATTTCATAAATGATCTGAAATTCAAGGCTATTTGTGTATATTCAGACTCTAAACAATAGATATAGAATCAATATACAGACAAGTAAGGGACTCTTACAATGAATACGTATATGTGCTATTATATCCTCTCAATACTTAAAAATATTATATATGGTTATACTTATGCTATGGTTGTACTTATCCCGAAGTCTCCCAAGTTGATGTGTATTAAGATACTGTGAGTTTGGACACAGTTCCCACTTCCAAGGAACAGAATCTCTGAAAGTTAAGAACAAACATGATACAAATAGAGCATACCACACATATGTCAAGACAGGCCCATTAGTAATGGGATTTCTGGTGTTTTCCTATTATAGCCAGACTGTAGCCATATGGCCAGCATACTTCCATTTCCTTTCATTTGAATTTCAGGATCTGTGCTATTTGGCATAATTCCAGGTTTATTGACCTTGAAATCAGAAACAACCAAAACACTTTCCTGGAGTTGTTAAAGGCCCTTGATAGTAGAGGATTTCTAAGCTGGTATAGTTAGTGTCTAAGCCATATTTGAGATTCCAGGCTGAGTCGTTCACTTGGTTTCCTGGGAGACTTTAATGGTCCCAGAAACACTTCAGGATGGTTTATTCAGACTGGGCAAGCCCTAAGGGATCTCTTCTCTTTTCCCCTTAAAAAGCAAGCTTCAACCTGTACTTCAGGGAAGCCCTTGGATACTGGATTCCTTCAGAGAGTCTAAAACTTAAAAGATTGGGAAGAGTGTTGCATCCTCACGTCACTATTCTGAGAAATCCTCGAAATCTCCCTAGGACAGCTTGGCTCAGGCAGGTCCCATGGATTGTGGAATTCGATTTAATTCTACTCAAACAGCCTAAATTATCTTGGTGCCAATATGTAATATGAATATATGTTTCAAAGCCAGTGTATTCAGTTGGCCAAAAAGTTCATTGGCCAAGCCAATATAATAAAATTGTTTATTCAGAGTAGGTATTTGTGGAATAATTCTGAGCACTGTGTACCAGGCCCACCATGATGAATAAAATATACTCCTTGACCTCAAAGAGCTTTCTTGGCTACAAACTGCTGGTGGAACTTGAGTTCCATCTTTTCTGTTGAGTGCTTTCCAAGTATTTGGCTCCTGACCCACATGTTTTAACACTAGGATGACCTCTAGTTCTATTTTTAAAATTTTTAAAATTATCTTTTGATAACTGTATTATTTAATTTTATTCTATTATAGTGGCTCAGGACAACCTGTAAATTTGATGTAAACTGCCTTAACTTATATATCAGGATTAATTAAGATTGTGTTTTACCAGACTGCTATAAAATCATAGACGGAATCTGAAATATGCATGTTTTTGAAGGTATATGGCCCCTGAAATGCTTGATGATACAATAAATGTGAATATCTTCGAGTCCTTCAAACGAGCTGACATCTATTCTGTTGGTCTGGTTTACTGGGAAATAGCCCGGAGGTGTTCAGTTGGAGGTAAGATTTTGGAAATACTCTTTGTGTTTGCCTTTCCTTGGTGCTTGAATTCAATGCACTGTATCAAATTATTTCTAAACATATAAAAGGTTATCTTTTGTGATATCTTTCCAGTGGTAAAAATGGAGCATCTTGAACAGAATGGAGATTTTAAGTTGTAATTACTGCTTAGTTCTCCTGATAATTCTGGTTTCCATAATAATATTTTGCAAAGCCCTTGAAATTTTTTCTGTTTAAGCTGTTTTCCTATTTTATATCAGAAAAGAAACCCAAAGAAGCTAAATGGCTTGCCAAGGCTACAGGATTTAAATTAAAGTGTTTTGGTTCTCAGGCTTTTCTTGTTCTTTTCTTTCTGGTGATGATGAATATGTGAGAATTAAAGTGGAGGGCCGGAGAAGGCAATGGCACCCCACTCTAGTACTCTTGCCTGGAAAATCCCATGGATGAAGGAGCCTGGTAGGCTGCAGTCCATGGGGTCGCTAAGAGTCGGACACGACTGAGCGACTTCACTTTCACTTTTCACTTTCATGCATTGGAGAAGGAAATGGCAACCCACTCCAGTATTCTTGCCTGGAGAATCCCAGGGACGGGGTAGCCTGGTGGGCTGCCGTCTATGGGGTCGCACAGAGTCGGACACCACTAAAGTGACTTAGCAGCAGCAGCAGCACCAAAGTGGAGGGCAGAGGTGAGCAAAGACTAACTTCCTGATTTTGCTCCCAGCAGTTTAGAGATTAATGAGAGGAAGAATTTGGGAGGATGAAACCCTGTAAACACAGGCTGATGAAATTGTTGCATCAGTGGAGAAAAGTTAAATCCTGATAGAAAATGATTTAGAGTTTTCAATTTCAAGTGAGACAGAGTTAGGCCTAAGCTTTGGTTTAGCAACTTCCTGAATATCTGACTATAGGTGAGGTATGTGGGCTCACTTTCCTCGTCTGTAGAATGAAGATTACTAAAACTGACCTCTTGGGTTTTAAGGATTCAATGGACTAATTCAGTTAACTCATGTAAAGCTTTTAGTACAGAGCCTACTCCGTAAACAGGAACTGTCAAGATGAAACCACTGTCAGTTATTGCATTTTGTTTTGATGTCGTTTTGCCTTACATCAATCTTATTTTATTAAAAAGTGAAAACCTTACAAGGTTAAAATTATATTTGAATGAGGAAACATGCTTTTCCCCTTTTATTCCTAGGTTAGATAGTAAAATATTCAGGAAGATGAGACTATTTATAGAAACAATAGGGTGGTGCAGAAGCAAAACATGGACACTGGAATCCCCAAACCCGGGACTGAGTTCCAGACCTGCCACTCAGTAGTGACGTGACCTCGACACTTGTGCCTCAGTTTCCGGATTCAGTAAACATGGGATAATCTGATATTTTCTTTAGTCACTGGTTTTGAGGAATAATTAGTTAAAACATGTAAAGGACTTAGATAGATACTCAGTAAATAGCAAGATTCAAAACAAATTTGTTATTATTTTTTCAAATTTCGTACTGATGTTTGCCTAGATTTGCTTTTAGATTTTTATCTTTAAATTTTCTTCCATAGTTGAAATACTAATTTAGTAACATGATTTGAATTTCACTTTCAAAATTATGGCACTTTTTATATACTTAAATTAAAAAAAAAACATAGTTAATTAGACTGATTTTGTAAGAAAATTCTTAAATTCAAGTATCATTTTGATAATTAAGATCATCTTCAAATACTTTTGGCTATTTCTCTGGAACCTTCTCAGATGTAGTACTTCTAAAATCCAAATGTTAAAAAACTCAGCTTTTGAAAGGTTACCTAACAATTTTCAAAAAGAAGAAAGCCATTTTGTTTTGAAAAGGATAAACATACTTTATTCATGGAGAAATATATATCATTCACAGATCAATGAGGATCTGCTGTAAATTTTGCAATTAGGTATTACTTTTGAATTGCACGATGGCATTTTATGGAAATCCAAATTTATGTAATTTTATAGTATAAAATTATATTTTATAGTTATTAAATGTTCTAGAAATATAATAATGTTTTAATATAAAATTAAGTGTAATATATAATGTAAAACAGTATATTTTATACAATTTTTTTTCTAGAATAATATTTCTTTTTTTTTAATTTATTTATTTATTTTTACTTTACAATATTGTATTGGTTTTGCCATACATCAACATGCATCCGCTACGGGTATACATGTGTTCCCCATCCTGACTCCCCTCCTACCTCCCTCCCCATACCATCCTATTTTGTTTTATATCATATAAATAATTATCAAAATTATATATATTTTTATAATAAAAATTTTATAAACATATAACTACTCAACTGAGAGCTTTCATCTTGTAGGTTTGGTTATTACAGTGATATATAATTTGAATAAGCTTGATTTTCCAGTTTTCCAGCATGCCACTTGTTCCTAGAAAACTTAATTGGTATTATTTTCAAATAAACATCTTTGTTTATTAGTCACACCAGGAAATTTATTATGTAAATTTTTTATAGGAATTGTTGAGGAGTACCAGTTGCCTTATTATGACATGGTGCCTTCAGATCCCTCGGTAGAAGAAATGAGGAAGGTTGTTTGTGACCAGAAGTTCCGACCAAGTATTCCAAACCAATGGCAAAGCTGTGAAGTAAGGCTATGTTCTTATATATATATTTTCCCATTATAATTTTGAGGCAAGTATCAGAGAGGATTTTCAGACACCATGTAGTTCCTTTCTCTTAATCTAGGCCTCCAATTCATTTCACGTATGTGGGTATATGTCTTTGTATAGGCTTCGGAAAGATTTTATTCCCTATAGCTGCTGGTGTCATAATGCTAAATTATGTGACAGGAACTACCTTGCCATCCCAGTGACTTTACATAAGACTTTATTTCTTGCTATGCCAAGTCCCTTACAGGTTAGGCAACTTTCATCAGCATCTGTGCTGTATTTGGTGACTCGGTAATCCAGGTGACTTTGACTTGGGGTGCTGCTATTTCAACACACAGTTCCAGAGATATAGGTCAGGGGAAGGGAGAAGCTAGAGGGTCAGACACCAGCTCTCTAGTGCTTTGCCTCAAGTGACACACAGCGCTTCCACTCATGGTTCATAGACCAGAACCAGATACACAGTCCCATCTAATTGAAGGGGGCTGGGGATGTCAGAAACACAGACATATTCAGAGGGTAGTCAATGTTTGTGCTACACAATTATTACAATTTTAGTCATCCTTATATTCAACAAATTATTCTTAATCCCTAACTTATGGTTTTCTTTCATCAGAAAACTTCCCCATAGCAGGGATCATTGTTGTTTATCTCCTTATCCTGAACCACACATGTAGTAACCATCATAGAGCAGATATATTGTAATGCTTGTTTTGCCTATGTGAAGAGAAAGACTTTTCTAACTCCCACAGGAAGTAGAAGGGAAGGTAGGGGAAAGACTATAAATCATCTAACAAATTCCAAAACTATTTTAATGCTTTACTCTCCCCATCCCAATTACAACTGTTTATCTTCTGTCATGTTTAAGTGTAATGCTTGAGGTCTTTTTTTAGGTGACATATTTTAGTTTTGGCTTTGTCATATGTCATGTCTTAAATAGTTATTTTTCTCCTCATTTTTCCTCTCCTTCATGTTTCACTCAACTTATTTTCTATTTAAGGCAAGATTTATGTCCTGATATTTCAATTTTGTTTAGAATACAGGTAAAGTATTCTATATAGGTAAAATATACTTATTTTAGAAGCAGAATTTGAGGCATTTATAAAAAAATTGAAATTAAATTAAAATTGTTTCTAACATTAACAATTTCATGCATGAATGAAAGAATATTAACATATATATAAATTTAAAGGATAATATTAGAATTCCACATTTGAAAAATAGAACACTTCTAATACCTTTGAACATTCTTCACCCTTCTGAGAGGCTGCTATTGTAACTAATAATTTTATTATTACTTTTCTTTTCTTTAGAATTTAGCTATATATTTATGGCTAACTTTTGTTTATTTGTGAAATATATTATTGATACTATGGGTATTCTTCTTAGTTTTTTTTTTTTAACTTTACCTTATATAGTACAGCTATTATTGGTTTATTTTCATATCTGTATAGTACTCTATTGTATGGATATAGCACAATTTCTTTTTTTCATTCTGCTGTTGATTGCCATATGTGTGATTTTTAGCTTCTTTTAGAACAACACTGCTCTGTGTGTATATGTCTGTAGAAATTGGGTATAAAACTGTAGATTCTTTTGGAGTGTCCACATAGATGATCATTCAGTTCAGATCAGTTCAGTCGCTCAGTCGTGTCCGACTCTTTGCGACCCCATGAATTGCAGCACGCCAGGCCTCCCTATCCATCACCAACTCCCGGAGTTCACTCAGACTCACATCCATCGAGTCAGTGATGCCATCCAGCCATCTCACCCTCTGTCGTCCCCTTCTCCTCCTGCCCCCAATCCCTCCCAGCATCAGAGTCTTATCCAATGAGTCAACTCTTCGTGTGAGGTGGCCAAAGTATTGGAGTTTCAGCTTTAGCATCATTCCTTCCAAAGAACACCCAGGACTGATCTCCTTTAGAATGGACTGGTTGGATCTCCTTGCAGTCCAAGGGACTCTCAAATAATGAGAGTTCTAGAAACAATCCTCATAGCTTTGTTATTGCAATTTCTAGGACTTCCAGTATAATGTTGCCTGGTAAGGATGATAGGTTTGCTCCTACATGTCTCACCTTTGAATGTCATATTTGCTGTGGGTTTTGCTCATAAAAACTGACTTTTGTTTGATAAAAGCTTTCTTCCTATCTCTGAGGTGATATGTCATTTCTGCTTTAGTGTCTTATTATGATAGATTGCATTTATGGATTTTCCACTGTTAAACCAATCATGCATTCCTAGAATAGGCCTAACAATGTCATTTTTATACAATGAATTTTCTACATTTTATGTAATGAATTTGTTCATTTTTGCCCAATATTTTAGTTCTCTTTTGTTTTGTGTTAATCCCACATATTAGATATTTGTGAGATATTTATACCATCATCATTTTTTTTCTGGAATTGTGAACATGTTTATCATTTTCTTTGTTCAACATTCCTTCTTGGCTCTCAGAGCTTCATTTTAAGGTAATTTTCTGATTTTTTCATGTGCATCTTCTAAATGTATTTTATTTGAATTGCTTTTTAGTGAGGATCTAAAAGTTGTAAGTTCTTTCAGTGTTTGGGTGTCTGAAAATATCTTTATTTTGTCCTCAGTTCTGAACAAATAGTTTATCTGGGCATTAGAATTTAGGTTTGCAGTTATTTTCTCTAAGTACTTTAAAGATGTTATTCCACTGGCTTCTAACTTCCATTATTATTGTTGAGAAGTCAGCTAATTTTATTTTTAGTTAATTTATCTTTTCTTCCAGACCGCTTTAAGAACTTCTTTATGTCTTTTGCATTCTGAGTTTCTCTATGATGTATTTGGTTTGGATATCTCTTGATTAATTTTGCCTGGACGTTTTGGACTTTCTGATTCTTAAGATTTGTGACTGTCTTCAGTTGTGGAAAATTCTGAGCCATTATCTCTTCAAATAGTTCATCTTTTCATTTTTTTAATTGCCCATTTTTAGAGAACTCACTGTATGCATGTTAGACCTTTCATTTTACTTTGCTTGTCTCTTATTCTTTCCTATTATTCATATTACTGCATTTATGAATAATCTCTCATATTCATCTTACAGTTCACCAGTTCTATATTTACGTGGGTCTAATCTGCCATTTGGGCTACCCAGGTGGCACTAGTAGTAAAGAACCCATCTGCCAAAGAGGGAGCTGCAAGAGACGTGAATTCTACCATCCCTGGGTTGGGAAGATCCCCTGGAGGAAGGCATGGCAACCCACTCCAATATTCTTACCTGGAGAATCCCATGGATAGAGGAGCCTGGTGGGCTATAGTCCATACAGTCACGAAGAGTCAGATACAAATGAAGCGACTTAGCACAGCACAGCACAATCTGTCCTTTAACTCATCCATTTAGGTTTTTATTATAATGGTTATATTTTTCATGTCAAATTTTACTGACATGAAAAGTACTTTTTCTTTTGTAAATACACTTTTTTATACTAATGTTTAGACTTTTCTCGTTGCTTTTACTTATTTTATTTTTCATATCATTTAACTCTAACATCTAGTGTTTTGATAGGTTTGATTTTCCTATTTTTTGTTTTAACTGCCTCTTGTTAAAGATGGTTTGTTTCCTCATCTGCTTGTGAATTTTCATTATGAATTCAGGTTTACTGCAACATCATAAGGCTAAGCTTTGGTTTTTTTTCTTTACCAAGTGTCAAGATTTAGACAATTTTCTTTGCAAAGTTCCTTCTACAACCAATTCATCCTTACAGTCTAGACTTTGTAAACATTTTTATGTGACACTTTTTGTGTGCTGTGGACTATGTTTCCTGTCTTTCACATGTAGTCCGTCAATTCTGAAGTTCTAGACTGTAAGATCCAAAGATGCCCCCAGAGCAGCTTCTTGCTATAGTGATTTCTTTCACCACTCTGGATTCATGCCTTCTCATTGTTTTCCCTTCTGAGTATTTATCTTATTTATTTACCAGTTCACTTATACTGATTTTTATCATTATGTTATTGTGTTATAATTTACATATAATAAAATGCATAAATTTTAGTGTCCAGCTTGATGACTTAAAAAAAAAAGTATATGTGTATACTTATCATCAAGATCAACACAGAGAATTTCCAGCCCATCCCATATCCATTTTTGTCTTTAATGTCCTTTCTTAGAATATTTTGTAGAATAGTCATTCTGTCATATTCCCATAATTAAATTAATTAATTTTCAATTAAAGGAAAATGTATATCCTCTATAGCGTTAATATCTGTGTTTTTATAGAATTTTTAAAAATATCTTAATTTCACTGTTCAGTTGCTCAGTCTGTCCAACTCTAGGCGACCCCATGGACTGCAGCACGTCAGGTCTCCCTGTCCATCACCAACTCCCTGAGTTTACTCAAACTCATGTGCATTGAGTCGGTGATGCCTTCCAACCATCTCATCCTCTGTTGTTCCCTTCTCCTCCCGCTTTCAATCTTTCCCAGCACCAGGGTCTTTTCCAATGAGTCGGTTCTTCACATCAGGTGGCCAAAGTAGTGGAGTTTCAGCTTCAGCATCAGTCCTTCCAATGAATATTCAGGACTGATTTGCTTTACAATGGACTGGTTTGATCTGCTTGCAGTCCAAGGGACTTTCAAAAGTCTTCTCCAACACCACAGTTCAAAAGCATCAATTCTTTGGTGCTCAGCTTTCTTTATAGTCCAACTCTCACATACATACATGACTACTGGAAAAGCCATAGCTTTGACTAGATGGACCTTTGTTGGTGAAGTAATGTCTCTGCTTTTTAATATGCTGTCTAGGTTGGTCATAACTTTTCTTCCAGAGAGCAATTGTCTTTTAATTTCATGGCTGCAGTCAGCATCTGCAGTGACCTTGGAGCCCAGAAAAATAAAGTCTGTCACTGTTTCCTTTGTTTCCCCATCTATTTGCCATGAAGTGATGGGACTGGATGCCATGATCTTAGTTTTCTGAATGTTGAGTTTTAAGCCAAATTTTTCACTCTCTTCTTTCACTTTCATCAAGAAACTCTTTAGTTCTTCTTCACTTTCTGCCATAAGGGTGGTGTCATCTGCATATCTGAGGTTATTGATATTTCTCCCGGCAATCTTGATTCCAGCTTGTGCTTCATCTAGCCCAGAGTTTCTCATGATGTACTCTGCATATAAATTAAATAAGCAGGGTGATAATATACAGCCTTGACGTACTCCTTTTCCTATTGGAACCAGTCTGTTGTTGCATGTCCCATTCTAAGTGTTGCATACAGATTTCTGTATACAGATTCTGAATACCAGACCACCTGATCTGCATACAGATTTCTCAGGAGGCAGGTCAGGTGGTTTATATTCCCATCTCTTGAAGAATTTTCCACAGTTTGTTCTGATCCGCATAGTCAAAGGCTTTAGCATAGTCAATTAAGCAGAAGTAGATGATTTTCTGCAACTGTCTTGCTTTTTCAATGATCCACCAGATGTTGGCAATTTGATCTCTGGTTCCTCTGCCTTTTCTAAATCCAGCTTGAACATCTGAAAGTTCATGGTTAACATACTGTTGAAGCCTGGCTTGGAGTATTTTGAGCATTACTTTGCTAGTGTGTGAGATGAGTGCAATTGTGCAGTTGTTTGAGCATTCATTGGCATTGCCTTTCTTTGGGATTGAAATGAAAACTGACCATTTCCAGTCCTGTGGCCACTGCTGAGTTTTCCAAATTTGCTGGCATATTTTGTGCCATACTTTCACAGCATCATCTTTTAGGATTTGAAATAGCTCAACTGGAATTCCATCACCTCCACTAGCTTTGTTCCTAGTGATGCTTCCTAAGGCCCACTTGACTTCGCATTCCAGGATGTCTGGCTCTAGGTGAGTGATCTCACCATTGTTATCTGGGTTGTGAAGATCTTTTTTTTATAGTTCTTCTGTGTATTCTTGCCACTGCTTCTTAATGTCTTCTGCTTCTGTTAGGTCCATACAATTTCTGTCCTTTATTGTACCCACCTTTGCATGAAATGTTCCCTTGGTATCTCTAATTTACTTGAAGAGATCTCTAGTCTTTCCCATTCTGTAGTTTTCCTCTATTTCTTTGCATTGATCACTGAGGAAGGCTTTCTTATCTCTCCTTGCTATTCTTTGGAACTCTGCATTCAAATGTGTATATCTTCCCTTTTATCCTTTGCCTTTTACTTCTCTTCTTTTCACAGCTATTTGTAAGGCCTCCTCAGACAACCATTTTGTCTTTTTGCATTTCTTTTTCTTGGGGAGGGGTCTTGATCCCTGCCTCCTGTACAATGTCACAAACCTCTGTCCATAGTTCCTCAGGCACTCTGTCTATCATATCTAATCCCTTGAATCTCTTTGTCACTTCCATTGTATAATTATAAGGGATTAGCTTTTGGTCACGGAGAAGGCAATGGTAACCCACTACAGTACTCTTGCCTGGGAAATTCCATGGACAGAGAAGCCTAGTAGGCTACAGTCCATGGAGTCACGAAGAGTCAGACACGACTGAGCAACTTCACTTTCACTTTTCACTTTCATGCACTGAAGAAGGAAATGGCAACCCACTCCAGTATTCTTGCTTGGAGAATCCCAGGGACGGGAGCCTGGTGGGCTGCAGACTATAGGGTCTCAGAGAGTTGGACACGACTGAAGCAACTTAGCAGCAGCAGCAGATTTAGGTCATACCTGAATGTTCTAGTAGTTTTTCCTACTTTCTTCAATTTAAGTCTGAATTTTGAAATAAGGGGTTAATGATCTAAGCCACAGTCAGCTTCTGGTCTTATTTTTGCTGACTGTATAGATCTTCTCCATCTTTGGCTGCAAAGAATATAATCTATCTGATTTCGGTATTAACCATCGGGTGATGTCCATGTGTAGAATCTTCTCTTGTGTTGCTGGAAGAGGGTGTTTGCTATGACCAGTGCGTTCTCTTGGCAAAACTCTGTTAGTCTTTGCCCTGCTTCGTTCTATACTACAAAGCCAAATTTGACTGTTACTCCAGTTATCTCCTGACTTCCTACTTTTGCATTCCAGTCCCCTATAATGAAAAGGACATCCTTTTTGGGTGTTAGTTCTAGAAGGTCTTGTAGGTCTTCATAGAACCATTCACCTTCAGCTTCTTCAGCGTTACTGCTAGGGGCATAGACTTGGATTACTGTGATATTGAATGGTTCACCTTGGAAACAAACAGAAATCATTCTGTAATTTTTGAGATTGCACCCAGGTACTGCCTTTCGGACTCTTTTGTTGACTATGATGGCTACTGTATTTTTACTAAGGGATTCCTGCCCACAGTAGTAGATATAATGGTCATCTGAGTTAAATTCACCCACTCCAGTCCATTTTAGTTCACTGATTCCTAGAATGTCAATGTTCACTCTTGCCATCTCCTGCTTGACCCCTTCTAATTTGCCTTGATTCATGGGCCTAACATTCCAGGTTCCTATGCAATATTGCTCTTTACAGCACTGGACTTTACTTCCATCACCAGTCACATCCACAAATGGGTGTTATTTTCGCTTTGCCTCCATCTCTTCATTATTTCTGGAGTTTTTTCTCCACTGATCTCCAGGAGCATTTTGGGCACCTACTGACCTGGGGAGTTCATCTTTCAGTGTCCTATCTTTTTGCCTTTTCATGCTGTTTATGGGGTTCTCAAAGCAAGAATACTGAAGTGGTTTGCCATTCCCTTCTCCAGTGGACCATGTTTTGTCAGAACTCTCCACCATGACCCGTCCGTCTTGGGTGGCCCTACATGGCATGGCTCATAGTTTCATTGAGTTAGACAAGGCTGTGGTCCATGTGATCAGATTGATTAGTTTTCTGTGACTGTGGTTTTCAGTCTGTCTGCCCTCTGATGGAGAAGGATAAGAGGCTTATGGAAGCTTCCTGATGGGAGAGACTGACTGAGGGGGAAACTGGGTATTGTTCTGATGGGTGGGGCCATGCTCAGTAAATCTTTAATCCAATTTTCTGTTGATGCTGTCAGGTCATGGTGTTAATTTCACTACAAAGGTTGTAAAGAAAGCTTATATGCTCTGAAAGCCCAAGGGTAGAAATTGTTAGCTATTTTATATGTAACATATATAATTTCTTAATTGAAAGCATATTATTTTTATGCAGCTTTGATGGAAGAGAAAAATTTTCATAAAATGCATACATAAAATGCATGAAAATATTAACTAATTGCATTTCAATGCTTATTGATATTCTCAAGAAGATAAAGCTATTCAATTGATTTTACTTACTCTAAAAGGATATAGTATAACGTGACCACATTCTCTTTCCTAAAATTATGTTTAGCATAGTAGGTGGAAGCCAAATAAATAGTGAAAGTGAAGTGAAGTCGCTCAGTCGTGTCCAACTCTTTGCGATCCCATGGACTGTAGTCTACCAGGCTCCTCCGTCCATGGGATTTTCCAGGCAATAATACTGGAGTGGATTGCCATTTCCTTCTCCAGAGGATCTTCCCGACCCAGGGATGGAACCCAGGTCTCCTGCATTGTAGACAGGCGCTTTACCGTCTGAGCCACCAGGGAAGTCCTGGTAACTAATCTCTACAGAAAAGATTAAATAAATGAAACTGATCTTCATTTCACCTTATGCTAATCAAACATGCCCTTAAATATAATAGTGTAATTCCATAAACCAAAATGCCATTGAGCAAAGGCTCCCTATCATCTCCTGTAGCTGCCTCCAAGGTCCACAAATGATAGCTGCAAACCATCTAGCAAGCAATGGGCCATACACTCTGCCTGAGTGCAGAGCAGACCTCCGGGCCCCTTTATGAGAGGAGATACCCTGGTCTTTTTCTGGGAGAAGTCACACGGTTCATGTCACAGGGGAGACACTATGGATGCTGTCTGAGGGGAGATGACAGGTCTCTATCTGAGGGGAGATGACTTGGTCTCTGTCATAGGGGAGACCCCCAGGTCTCTGAAAAGAGGCCCTCCCTCTGTCTAGGGGAGAGCCCCAGTCTTTATATGATAGAAGTCTCCCTGGTGTCTGTCTGAGGGGAGACACTCTAGTCCCTTTCTGAGAGGAGACACCCTGGTCCCTTTCTGAGAAGAGACATCCTGATGTCTGTCACAGGGGAGACACCCTGAACACTAGCTGAGGGGGACACTCAGGTCTCTGGCTGAAGGGAAGCATCCTGAACTTTTTCTGAAAGAAATTGTCCTGGTCATTCTCTGTCTGGATATGCCATGGTCCCCCTAGGAGGAGATGCTCTGGTCTCTGTCTGAAGGGAAAGCCCTAGTCTGTGAGAGAAGTTGCTGGGGCCCCTTTCTGTGGGGAGATGCCTTGGTCCTTGTCTGAGGGGAGACACTCTGGTCCCTTTCTGAGAGGGGACACACAGGTCTCTCTCTGAAGGGAGAAACCTTTTTCTTGGAGGGGAAATGCCCTGGTCTTTTTGTGAGTTACCTTATCTCTTTTGGTGAGGAGATGCTCTGGTTCCTCTGAGAGGAGATGCCCATCTGTTCAAGGTCAGACGCCCTGGTTCCTTTCAGAGGGGGGATGTCCTACTCTCTGAGGAGAGCTGCCTTTGTCCTTGTCTGAGAGGAGACTCCCTGATCCCTGAGAATGGACACCTTGCTGTCTGTATAGGAAAATGCTCTGGTGCCTTTCTGAGGAGAGACACCCTGGTCTTTTTCTGAGAAAAGTTGTCTTGGTCTTCGCCTGAGAGGAGAAGCCATGGTCCTTGTCTGAGGGGAGATACTTTGGTCTCTGTCTGAAGGTAGAGCTCTGATCTTTTTCTAAGAGAAATCCCTCTGGTCTCTGTCAAGAGGAGACACTCTGATCTTTTTGTGAGAGGAGGACCCTGGTCTCTGTCTCTGGGGAAGTGCTCTAGTTTCTGTTTTTCTTTTTTTTTTTTCAGATTTATTTATTTATCATTTTCAGCACTGGGTCTTCATTGCTGTGCTTTGGCTTTCTCTGGTTGCCATGAGCAGGGGCCACTCTGTTGCAGTACGTGGGTTTCTCATTGTGGAGACGTCTTCTCTTTTGCAGAGCACCAGCTCTAGGTGCACAGGCTTCAGTGGTTGCAGCTTGAGGGCTCTAGAGTGCAGGCTCAGTAGTTGTGGTACACAGGCTTAGTTCCTCCAGCGTCTGGGATCTTCCCGGACCAGAGATTGAACCCATGTCCCCTGAATTAGCAGGCAGATTCTTAACCCCTAGACCAGCAGGGAAGCCCTGGTTCTTTTCTGAGGGGAGACACTCTGATGTCTTTCTGAAGGGAGTTGCCCTGGTCTTTTTTTCTGAAAGAAATCACCCCGGTTTCTGTCTGAGAGGAAATGCTCCAGTATTTTTCTAAGGAGAGGTGCCTTGACCCTTGTTTGAGAGGAGACTGGTCCTCTCTTCTGGTTACCACGTGATCCTTGTCTCAGAGGAGACTCTAATCTCTGTCTGAGTGGAGACGACCCAGTCTGTGTTTGAAGGGAGACACCCTTGTGTCTGTCTGAGGAGAGACACCCTGGACAGGATTTTTGAGGTGATTTGACCCTAATCTCCTTCTCCTATTGATTTAAATTTATTATTTCTATATCAGAGCTTAGCATCAATTCCTGCGTTTGTGATTTTTCTTCTCTTGTACTGTGTTTTGTGCTAAAGATTTTGATATTTTTTTCTCTTAAGGCACTCCGAGTCATGGGGAGAATAATGCGTGAGTGTTGGTATGCCAATGGGGCAGCAAGACTAACTGCTCTTCGGATTAAGAAGACTATATCTCAACTTTGTGTCAAAGAAGACTGCAAAGCCTGATGATGAAAATCATGTTAAAAAGAAATAATCACACAGCTTTCTTTCTCATTTTCCCTTTTTATGTGAATTTTTTGCCTTTGTTTTGTCCTTGTTTTTGTTCTACCTCAAAGATAATGCAGTGCAGTATTTAAGTGCCCAAAGGCACCATGAAAAAATAACGAAAGTCAAGTGTGGGCTGGAGTTGATGTCATCTACTCCCCATGTTGTCTTTAATTTTATTTTGAAAAGCAACACATCAGCTTATCTTTTTATTTAAGGAACATATTACAAAAGTGTAAAATAAGCTATATAAAGTAAGAAAAGTTATTAAGGTTTTATTTTACTTGAATCAGGAGCACATGAATGAATAGAAAAAAATATAAAAGCCCATTTACTTTTTCTCCCGAGAGGAAAACTTTTCATTAAAAATGTGAACTGGAACATATTATATCTAAACAAAGCTTTAGATTATATAATCTATGGTTTTTTCTATTTTTTTTTTAATGAATAGGATCTTTAAAAAATTAAACAGTGCTCTGAAGTTTAGGATACAAAATATGTAAAAGTAGACCTGCTTGATTGGAAGATGGAAGTGAGATCAGATCACTTACTTGGTTTCTCCTTCCCTGTCCTCCTACTCTTCGTAATGCACAACCACAGCAGCTCCTGAGACAAACAGTTTGAAAGTCACTGAGATTGTTACTTTCTCTTATTTTCACATGAGATACCTGACATTTTGAATCATTGAGAAATGTCCCAAAGTGACACAGCTAGTGACAAAGCCAGTGTTAGGTCCAGATCTTGTGATGATCCACGTGGTAGGTTTAGCTAGCTTCCTACTTTCCCTTTAATTCCTATAGTATTTCTTCTCCCTGTGGAGAAACAACATCTTTCATGATGATATTTGTGGTTTAGTCCAACAGAAGGCAAATTATTTTGCAGAATCCTAATGGACCTGGATGAACTCCCAGGACAATATCCACTGATGTTTTCCTCATGGAAATTCCATAGTCAACCTATTTGTTAAATAGTTTTAATGTTCTCTCAATACTTCCAGAGATTAATCCGTCATAAAAATCCATTGTCAGAGATTTTTTAAGGCTTTTTTTTAATGTTTTTAAGGCATTTCAGAGGTCCCTACTACCTTTGTACATACACATTTAGAAAGAGGACAAGAGAGGAAGAGGTTACTAGGAGATATTTTGAGGAAAAATTAAGAAAACTCTTAAATGAAGTGTAATAACCAAACCTAACTAAGGATTATCAGTAACTGTAAAGGATATTCTCTTGTCCTTTCAAAATGAGCAATGAGTGTGGAAGAATGCTCATGATAATTTTGCTTCTACTTCCTGTAGAGACAGAAGTGAAACATTCTGAATAATACATGGGATATTAAATATTTTTTCAAATCTATAATTCTGCTTTGGCAATGTTAAATCTTCTAAAACATTGTTCAGAATGTTTTTATTCTTCTAAAACGTTGTTTCCTAAACCCTGTTCCTTAGAATGCTCTTCTGAGATGATCAAAGACCAAAAGTATTCTTTGATACATCTTAGAAAGTGATACTGCATATTAGCATATTATGTGCTTTGTGAAGTCTAGCAGTAAAAATTGTTACTTGAATTTCTTTAAACTGGATTTCCCAAATTATTTGACCAATGGGACTCTTTTTATAAAAAAGAGGGGAAACCTTTTATTAGCCTAAGTTTTAGTTTCTACAAAGCATGGCTTGGGTAACAGTGTTCTAAAGGATGTGCTCTATATAGAGCACAATCTAGTGATTACACTTCATTCCACTATGAAAATATGTTACTGAACCCATCTTCATTTGACTAGGATGAGCTATCAAAGGCAAGAATCGGACAGCTCTAGCTTGCATATTCTTTCACTCTCATTCATGCAGTTGTCCATTCATTAAAGAATATCTTCCTTGCCACAACTTTGGGTCCAATAAGGAAATTAAAAGATGGATAGGTTCTGTTCTCAGGGATTTTGAAGTCTAATTTGGGAATAGGAACAGGGGTGTGGGTGTTTGGGGGAAGTAAATTGGCAAATAAATATGATACAGATTAGGGTGTCTCAAATTCTGTGTGATGATGGTTTTCAAAAACAAATCCCAATTTGCAGTGCATTTAGAAAGTATCTTTAGTTATTCCAGACAATCTAAATTATGTAATCAATTTTTAAAAGTACATATGGGAAGAGATTCTAAAAAAAGCTTATGTGAAGGGGTAATCTTGCTTGTGCTTGTTACTTTAATTTCTCATAGATTGTTTCTGCATATATGAGAATGAAATTATTTATGTACTATGATTGTATGACTTTCAAACAAGAATAATATTTTCTCTTTTATTCATGTATGTTGGGTGAATATACTTACTTAATTTTAAGAGATGATTTAAATCTCCATTTTATTTGACATTATGTTTTATAATCTATTTGAAAGTGTCCATAATTCCATAATTTTATTGATTCAACTTTCACTCTAGGGCAATCTGTACATTTTGAGATATTTTCCTCATTTTTGTGTTGGTTAACTGTACCTCCTAACTGAATAGTCTTATATTTCAATTTCCAAAATATATTTTTAAAGAAAAGGGGTAGGTTAACAAAAATGATAGGGACCTTAACTCTCAGAATGATTATAAATAGAAAATGCTTACAAAATAGGATATAGCTTAGAGCATTAGACAAATTTATTGTATATAACCTATGATGTTAAACTTTATATTGTTTCTTTTTGATAGAGTCTTACTGTGTAATATTTATTTCTTTTGAATTTTGTTGTAAGCAAAAAATTATTCTTCTTAGACTCAGAGTGTCAGTGTTCTTTTCTCCTTTCAAATATTTTGGCTTTGGGTATAATGTGAAGCTTGGGAAAATGCTATTTATGAAATTTCAGTACTGTATAAAGTGATGGAATTTAAATGCAGCATCACTTCCTTAAACTAAGGGAAACATCATTTGTTGTCAATATTTCAGCATGAACTTGTTGCCTTATAAGCTAAGCATTTAAGGATGTAATTGGTACAGATTCTGTTGTGTGCTTTATTCTGTCTAAAATATTTGGCATGTCACATCTAGAATTCTTAATTCATATTCTGACTTGAAAGTTAAGTGAAACATGACTGTGTCGTGCACTATTTTAGGTATAGCACTTGCTTCTCATCTTTATACTTTCAATTAACTTTGCATTTTAAATTTCCATGATTATATGAAAATAGTAACCTGATTCTAGTGTCTGAAGACTTCAAAATCAGCTTTTATTTTAAAATGAAAATCTACAATAGATTCACTAGGTTAGATGTTCCATAAACATTTATTATTTGTAATACTTCTACCTTAGTAGAATTATTAAATAAAACAAAACAAAACTACTTCTACTATCCTGGAATTTTGCCACCATTTGACTTACTGGGGCAGAGAAAACTCAGGGCTATCTTAGAATTTATGCAAAAGTACTGGAGAATCCCATGGACAGAGGAGCCTGGTAGGCTGCAGTCCGTGGGGTCGCAGAGTCGGACATGACCGAGCGACTAACACTAGCCTGGCACTAGAGCTCCAGGGAAACTACTAGCAAATCATCCGAAGGCAGGAAACCCATGTTTGCCATTATACAAAGTTCAACTTAAAAATACTTAGCAGGGAATAGTTTCTGGTTAGTTATTTTAAAATAAATATGGAAATGTAATTCATTTAAATAAATTTAAAGTATGGATATTTTATTTCCCATAAGGAAATCAAGAAAGTAACAATAGCAAATGAGTGAAGTTAATGTCAGTTGATGTTTTCAATAATTGTTCTTTTAGATGAATTTACAACTACAGCATTTTAAGTTATTTGGAAATGTATAAGAATTAGTATCTTAAGATGATGTCATTGTGTTTTTCAAAGAGTTTATAAATATTTTTTCTTTTGTGAAGCCTACTACTTCTATATTTGATAATATTTTGTGTTAACTCCCTCCACAAGCTACCACATGGACTTGATGTGTTATTTAGTAAAGACAGTAATCCCTTTGTTCCTGAGAGTTTCTTCTAGACAGAAAAAAATTTCATTTGGAATACAAAAATTTCATTGCAATGTTAAATAGAATTTATGTAGTATAGAAAATTTTCAAAGTGTTTTAATGCAGAATTTTAGTTATTTGACTTTTTTTCTCCCTCTAGCTTTTCTTTTATATTTCATTATTTTTCACCTCCTTTTAAAATATTCTCCCTCACTGTCTCCCCAAATTATTTTTACTCTCTAATTAAAAGAGAAGACTAGTTACTATGTAACTTAATCATGCTACTATTTAGCCTTCTAATGAAGGGAGAATCCCTTGGTGGTCTAAATTATTTTAGAGGTATCAGACAAAATTGAAACCCAGTATTTGGGAATTGCAAAGGATATAAGAGATTTTATAATTCAATTCCCATATTTTGTAGATGAAGAAAACAAAGATCAGAGATTAAACAACTGCTAGTTATTAGCAGAACTAATATGAGAACCCAGTGGTGATACCTACCACAGTACCTTGCCATATCCAACATTTACTAATTAAAAAATAATTAGCATCTATCTGCACCTACCTTAAAGGTAAACTAATGAACGTGGCAATGATCAAATCTCACTTCTCTTGATTTCTGCTAAAACAATTTGCTCACTTATGATGAGATTAGTGAGAAAAACCAAAGTAGGCTAAGGAAGAACTGTAAAATAGTTGTCAACCTAGGTAGGCAGCCATTGGAGTGCTGAGTAAAATTTAGGAATTGTGAGAATATAGAATTTTTTCATGCAAGTAGTGATAGGAGACGCTTCATGGCTCTTCTTGTCTCCTTTCTATAGGGACTGTTTTTTCTCTGTATACATTGGAGCGGGAATAAAAAATGATTTGATAGTTAAAATGTGGGATCATGTCTAGTAGCACATTGTCTTACTTCTTTCTTTTCTTAGTTTCTCATTAGCTCATCCTCATTCTTTCAGTGCGTTAAATAATATCTTTGCTGGATTTCATCAATTCCAATCACTGTTCATTTAGTATTCTAGCTCCCATCCAGATCACTACACACTAAACCTCCTAACAAGACTTTAATTTCCCGTATCCACATATGAGGACTTTCATCTCATGCCTTTTCTGGCAATTTTTCATTTGGCCTTGTGAAGAATGTATTTGTTAATGGCAGAGAAGACTTTCTTTTAAATTTTAAAAAGACTAGCAGTCTAGTTAAATTTTAGCTTTTAGTTAACATACAACAAATGTCTACTTTTGCCTTAATGATAAATTCCACTTAAGAGATAGTGGTGTGGACAGAGAATGAGAAATATATGTCCCATAATGTGATTGCTTAATTACTTTCTGCTATACTTCATACTATTGCTTTGTTTTGCTTTGACCATCTTTTAAAATTAAGCCATTATGCCATATGGTTTGGGATATAATATTATTTTGAAATTAGTTAGTAATCCCCATTGAAAAATCCCTCTATTAATATAACTTCCAAGATACTTTTTAATTCAGTCATAGATTAATACAATAGTTGGGAGAGTATGAGCTCTATCTCATCCTAGATTTTAATATTTTCAAATATGATTATATTTTCTTATCATTTGTCAATGTTATTTTAGAAGAAGTTTTTCTCTCCATATCTAACTGTTTTAACTGATAGATTTTTACGCGGGAGTAGAGGAACCTGAGTATTAGCCTGGCCATTAAGAATCTGACTGCATTAAGGAAATTAGCCCCACACTGAGTGTCTGCAGGGAGAAGGAAATGGCAACCCACTCTAGTGTTTCTTGCCTGGAGAATCCCAGAGATGGGGGAGCCTCGTGGGCTGCCGTCTATGGGGTCGCACAGAGTCGGACACGACTGAAGCGACTTAGCAGCAGCAGCAGCAGCAGGGGTTGAACTCCAACCTGCAATTGGCTCTTCAACTCAGAAATATTTTTATATTTTACAGAAATGTACCGTATTAGCTTATGTATCTTCAGAAATGGGCCTGCTTATACATCTTCAGAAAATGAGACCTAAATTTCAAAATGGTTTCTGACATCTGCAAATTAAACAGAGAACTTGGAAAAAATACTTTAAATTTTCATGCTACATTCCCAAGAGAGCAAAAGAGATTGCATGTTTATCCTTTTGACTTAATTTTTCAACCCAGAAAATAGGCAGCAAGACACAGGGATCCTAATTTTTATATCTCCACTGAGTTTTTATTCAACGCCCAAATCTATTCACTCATTTTGCCTTTAAAAAGGCAATTACTTGCCTAAATTCTAACTAGTGCAGGATTAGAGTGTGACTTACCTATATCTCCATTTCTTCCAATAGGCTAAATATAAGTAGCTGAATATTTTTAAAAATCCAATAATTTTTTCTCTTTATATAAAGTAAGATTATTTTAGACAAAATATTAAACTCTAGTTCATTTCCACAGTGATTAGTGTTAAGTTCTTATACTCTTCTGATCCTACACTAGAGAAAATTATTCAAACTTAATCTGTGTTTCACGTTTTAAGATGTCCTAAAAACAGAAAATTAGATTCACATCTCAAAAAAAAAAGGAATTTTGGATTGACTTTCAAAGTACTAATACTAATTATACTTTTCTTTTGGTAGTGTGACTTTTCTTATACCTAAGAACTTATTACAAATGTCAAAACCATTGCATTTTGACATTGCAAAACATGCCTTGAACTCTTGAACTACTGTGAAAAGAATCACTGTTGTAAAGACTTATTATAAACTAGCTGAAATTTTTAAGAATGTAAAAAGATATTACTTTTCAACAGACAGGCACAAATGAATGTATATATGAAATATGAAGAAATAAAATAGGTTTTAAAATGAGAATTAGACAATAAATTACATGAAAAATATGCATATGGAGATTTTAGTAGTTGCAATTGAATCATTTAAGCTGAAGAGAATTCCAAATTCCAGAGTAAATGAATGATATTCAAAAGTTTCATTAAATTCTAGTCTGTGGAAACATGCATTTTATAGTAATACATGTATACTTGTTTTGTTTAAAAATAAGAGTATTTTAGTGTTTAGTAAGAACTCAGTGATAGTCTTCATACCAAAATGTTTAACTTAACCAACAGCAAGTCATCAAAGTATTTATTTTAAAGCTTTTAAAAATATTATTGCATAACAATAATTTATGCGATTATTAGCTTTTAGCTGTCTCCAGATGTAAATAGGTATTTACCTAAATGTTATATTTTTATGTATGCATTTTCCAAAAATGTATTGTTTTGTAAGTGGCAAAGACAATAACTTAAGCACTCCTTGCACCTGTTTCTGTGAAGCATATAGAGCTCTATTTTAAATAAAATGTGTCATATTCCAGTTTATGTACAGTTATTCTATTATTTTAAAATTGTATTTATATTTGCAGGTAGTTTGTGAAGGGGGCTTTGGAAATTTAATGCTGGCTCCATGGGCACTGGAATTTTCCTTCCTTCCTTCCTGGAAGAGACATTTGCTTTTTTAACAGTACTTTGGATGGCATCACTGACTCAATGGACATGGGTTTGGGTGAACTCCGGGAGTTGGTGATGGACAGGGAGGCCTGGCGTGATGCAGTTCAGGGTGTCGCAAAGAGTCAGACAGGACTGAGCGACTGAACTGAACTGAACTGAACTTTCTACATGAGACTTAGGACTATAGTCTTTGTTTTATTTTTCCTGTTGAGTAACAGGAAAAATATTTGAGTGTTTGTTGAAAGACTCCTGGCCTGCTCTCAAGCCTAAAATAGCTTCCTTCACACTTAAAAGCTTAAAATACTCAAGAGGTCTACAGATGCCTGAGGGACACAAACCCTGAAAACTTCTCTGCCTTTATTTCACAATCCCATTACCTCCAGCCCCAGTTGTTCTCCAGCTTGCTGCTCCTTGAACCTGCCCTGCACATACCTGTCCAAGGGATTTGCTTTGTTTTCTCTGCCTGTATTGTTCCCCCTCTAGATATTTGTATGGCTTAAGTTTCTGTTTGAAAACCATCACACCAAATGGGCCTTTTTTTTTTTTTTTTCTGCCACCTTTTATAGAGCAGCACCGTTTGTCATTCACTATCTACTCAGTCTGTTTTATTTTCTTTATGGCATTGTGTATTAACTGACATTATATGTCATGTATCCTGTAGTATATAGAATCATGATGACTAGGTACTTGAGCACTAGAATTAAGGATAATTTCAGTCAAATTTGAAGATGTAATTTTAAATCATTAAGACTAACATATTATTTTGCACAGTCAGAAATATTGTATGGAATACATTAACACCCCCTCCCTACTCCCCAACAAATATCTGTTATAAAATCCAACCAAGAATAGTTTAGCCAAATTCATAGTGGCTATTCCAGACTGACATTAGGAGAAAATTAGGTTGGTTTTTAGTTTTAACCCTATAAAGATTTTTCTAGGACTTAGCATAGAGAAACAGAACTTTGCATTGGTTTTGTTTTTGGTGTAGGTTCTGAATTTCTTTTGCTTCTTCATTTTTTTCCATTTGGGGGGCCGTTTTGTTGTGTCTTCATTATCTTGCATTGAGTACTAACCAGATTCACAAGCCAAATATTTTTGTTCAATAATCATTAAATCGAGCTTCATTAACTTCTTGAATTTGAGGAGAAAGACAAAATACTTTACATCAATCCTATGTGAAACCTATGCAATAAATAAAACTGGTGGTTTAGTTTCAGTAGCACGAGTGGTTGTGTTTTATCTTCAGTTCTAATTTTGTAATAACTTTTAAGTTAAGATTTTTATTTATTTTTCATTGGAATGTAATTGCTTTACAATGTGGCAGTTTCTGCTGTACAATAACATGAATCAGCTGTATGTATACATATATTCCTTCCTTTTGAGCCTCTGTTCCACCCTCCCATCCCACCCTTATGGGTCATCACAGAACATCGAGCTGAGCTCCCTGTGCCGTACAGTAGCTTCCCCTAGGTAGCTAGTTTACCCATTGTGGGGCATGTGTGCCAATGCTATTCTCTCAATTTGTCCTACCCACTTCTTCCCCCAGCATTTGATTGTTTTTACACTAATGTGTTTAAAAGTTGAACAAGCTAATGAAATAATTTACCTAATGGGTGAACTTAAAATTGAAGAGTTACCTTTTTTCCGTTAGGATGGATTCCTGAACGTCAAAGAATTATTAAATCCAGGCTGTTTTATGGGTTGTTCTAGAAGTGAGATTTTAAAAAGATGCCTTATGACTTTTAGAGGAAATGAGTGTACATTCAGTTAAGGAGCATTGTTAAAATTTTACTTGAATAGTTTCTTTAAAATTATTTGAAAAGAAGCGTTTTTCTATAGTTTTTGCTAACGCTATATCTAACAAAGTTGTAATTACAATCACTTCTAAAACAAGTTAAATTATTTTCCTCTTATATATTAGTCAACAAATCTTTGTCAAATATTGCTGTTAAATGCATAGTATCATAACAGTCACTGTAGGTGGCGCTAAGGAAACAGTAAGTTCCTGTACTTAAGAAGATAATCTATTTAGGAGGACAAAGCATGTACACGAATTGCTATCCAACCTTAGAAGTTAGTAATACAGAAATGTTATAAGGAAGAAAATTATTAAGGCTGAATATGAGTACAGATATTAAATCATAACACAGATATGGAAATGAAGTATGAGTTAAGTTGAAAGCATCATTAAAATTAATGAGTTGGTGCTGTAGGGTAGGAAAGATTTGTATAATAGAGAAGTCCTTGGTAGTGGTGAATAACTATAGAATTAGAATGGAGGGTCTGATGGGGTTCAGATTATAGCATTTAAACTTGGTTATGTCTTTGAGGGAGGCTGAAGATTTTAAAAATGGTGAAACAGTGGAAACAGTGTCAGACTTTATTTTTTTGGGCTCCAAAATCACTGCAGATGGTGATTGCAGCCATGAAATTAAAAGACGCTTACTCCTTGGAAGGAAAGTTATGACCAACCTAGATAGCATATTAAAAAGCAGAGATATCACTTTGCCAACAAAGGTCCGTCTGGTCAAAGCTATGGTTTTTCCAGTAGTCATGTATGGATGTGAGAGTTGGACTATACAGAAAGCTGAGCACCAAAGAATTGATGCTTTTGAACTGTGGTGCTGGAGAAGACTCTTGAGAGTCCCTTGGACTGCAAGGCGATCCAACCAGTCCATTCTAAAGATCAGTCCTGAGTATTCTTTGGAAGGACTGATGCTGAAGCTGGAACTCCAATACTTTGGCCACCTCATGCAAAGAGTTGACTCATTGGAAAAGACCCTGATGCTGGGAGGGATTGGGGACAGGAGGAGAAGGGGACGATAGAGGATGAGATGGCTGGATGGCATCACCGACTTGATGGACATGAGTTTGAGTGAACTCCGGGAGTTGGTGATGGACAGGGAAGGCTGGTGTGCTGCGATTCATGGGGTTGCAGAGTTGGACACAACTGAGCGACTGAACTGAACAGAACTGAACTGAAGGTTTTAAAGCAGCAGTGATAATCTGAAGTTGGTATTTAATAAAGGTAGTAAAAGAGCTATCTTAGGAGATTTATCAAAGAAACCTGAAAATTCTACTGTTAGCTTTCCTCCCCTAATTGAGAGATAGCAGACAGGTTAAGAATTTCAAGACAAGCTGTATGGTTGGTGTCATGTAAGTGTCTTCATATGGTACTTTTCCCCCTACTTTTTAATATGTCTTAAAAACATTTTTTTTCATAAGAAAGAGAAAAATTAAAAATTATTAAAGATTTCATCTTTAATAATTTGGTTTTATCTTAAATATGATACAAGATATTTTAAAACACACACACAGAGAAACAATCATTTTTAAAAGTCTTTCTTATAATTTTATCTGTGCATGAAGAAGTTTCCAGGTGCCACTGAACTGTGTGTAGTAAATTTCAAATATTATCAAATTCAGTTTAGAAATACTAATGGTGATTTCATAGAAGAACCCTTGCTTCAGCAACTTAGGAAATTACACTTGATTTTCTTTTGAGTGTTACTCAGTTGTGCTTGAAATTGTCATTTGAACCCTTCCAAGAAGCAGGTGGTTAAATGTGGGTTCTGTTTAACATTTACACAAAACATTCCAAACACAATGCACTTTTGCTGTTTAAATGTCTACCAGCTCTCTCTTCTCTCTCGTAGCCTTTCTTTCCTGGGCCATTTGATTTAACTTCACTACATCCATGAAAGGAGAATTGGTTCACAAGTAGTTACCTGCTAGGAAGCATTAGACTATTTTTATAATCTTCCAACTAAAGCTTTTAATGTGGCAACGGCTGGTTCCTGAAGCAGTTTAGGAAAAAAAAACTGCTGAGTTTGCCTTTTATTTTCAAAAGGAAAGATACAAGGTGACACAATCGTGTGAGATGCAAGTGAACCAGAACGAGGAAGTACAGCCTAGTTTTCTGCACAGAACAAAAACAAGACTTTCATTTCAGTTCTATACCACAATCTGGATCTTTGCTTTTACATAACATGTGAACTCTGGTTCATAAAATGTGATTTTCTATATGTGAAGTGTAGTTCATAAGATGTGTTTTTCTCTTAAGTCCATTTTCCTTTGTCAGATATACATGGGTGATATCCTGAATCTCTTATTGAGAATCCATTTGCTGAAAAGTACTTATTAAATAGCCTAAATTTACAATCAGGTAGGAAGATTACATTCATAGAAATATTCATAAAGATACAAAGACTTGGCTATTTCTTCTTTATTTCTATTATTTCTTCTTTACTTTCTGAAACAGACTTTTATGAAGTGGGATATATTCTCTGTCCCCATCTCCCCCTCTCATCCACTCCTCAATCCACTGTAATAGACCTGTTCTCAACACTCATCTAAAATCACCTTCTCTATGCTCAGGAATGGCCGTCCATAGCCTACTGCAAAAAACACGTCACCCTTCACTTTCTTAGTCCTTCTCGGGTCTTTGACACAGAATGTCCTCTCCCAGAGTTATTTTTCCTTGTTTTCTGAAATATCTCTGTCTCCTGGTTCTTCTTTTCCTACCTCTTTTTCTCTTTCTCAGCGTTCTTCACATAGTTTCCTTTCCCTGTGTATTCCTTAAATGCTAACATTCTGGCTTTGGCTCTTTGCAACCTAAAAATTCTCTTTTTGTGATCTCATCTGCTCTTTTGTCTTTAACAAACCTACATGCTTATAGTCCAAACTTCTCTTCTAAGATGCAGTCCTAATTTTTAGTTGCTTCTTGATGTATCCGCTCTGATGTGCTACAGTTACTAAAGACTCAAATGTTAAAATGTCTTCTTTTTTTGTATTTGACTTCATTTGCTTAGCATAATATATTTGAGAATCATTCACGTTGTTAGATGGCAGAGAACCAATTACTGCACCAGATAGTCTGTCATGGATGAAAGCAGAAGTATCTATTTTAACTTTTAAGTTTTTAATGTATTATATGTATTTTCCTAATTATTTATCAATAAGCTCGTCTATTCAGTGGACTAGGTCTTTTGAGACTGAATCAAGTAGAGTAACTGCAATAAAATTTTGGGCAGGTCCAACTCATTAAAGGGGGTTCTAACAGGCAATGAGAGAGAGAAAGATCACAATCATTTGTTCATATTAAGGAGTTAGTATAGACAGATGGTGGGAGGTGGTGAATGTTAACTTCTGAGGTACAGACTACTTGTAAGCATTTTCGAAATTGTCTCTGCAATGTTCAATGTCAGTGTAGAAGTAGCTGGAAAATAATATTTTCTAGCATGATCATGTTACTCAGATCTTTAGTTTTAGATCCCTATCAATTTGCAATTTTTATAGAACACTAGAAACAAAACCATTGATTAATATTCTAAGTGAATATAAGTAATAATATATACTTTAGACAGTTCTATCCAATTTCTGATGATATCAAATTTTTCTTGTTTGGACTGGAGATTAGAGTGGCACGTGCCTGACACGCCTCCTAGTGGAATACTTCCAGTCCTCATTCTTACTACCGCTTTTTCTTCTTTTCCTTTCTGATTATGTGTGTTCTTCCATTTTCCACTCTAGTAACGCAAGAAGCAGTAGATAATGGGAATTACAGTGGTGAGGATTGGTTTAGAAGGGGAAAGAATTTTGCTTTATTACTTCCTTCTTCACATAGCTTGGTCACTTTTGAGTCATGACCCACATGAATCTAACTTAACATCTTTTGAGGCTAGATTTATGAAACTAGAGCTTGTTATTGAAATTTGAGAACAACTCTAGGGGCAGGTTGACACAGTCCCCAATGGCTTTCAGTACTATCATAATGTACCCCTTTTGATGCCCACTCTAAAGAAACAGGAATGCTGAATTACTGTAAATTGATTATGGTTTCAGTTGAGGGAGTTTATTTAAGGGCAGAATGGAGCAAAGAGAGAATATGTGTTTGCTTAAGACTGTCTAATACATACCAGTTAGATTATAAAAATGATAGGAAATATAACTTTTTATAATGATGTTCCTTTTTCCTTCTGTTAATTTTTCTGAAGGAAACATCTGTAAAACTGACCTTCTGCCTTATTGGAAATAGGTCCTATTACTGGAATAGGAAATACAGTTTTAAACATTGTACTCTATAATACGTGGTGGTTAGTCACTCTCAGTCATGTCCAACTCTTGGCAACCCCATGGACTATAGCCCACCAGGCTCCTCTGCCCATGGAATTCTCCCAACAAGAATACTAGAGTGGATTGCCATTCCCTTCTTCAGGGGATCTTTCCAATCCAGGGGTTGAACCCAGCTCTCCTGCATTACAGACAGATTCTTTACCATCTAAGCTACCAGGGAAGCCCACTCTATAATATAGATCATAGCAACAGTTCTTAGTCAATAGATTCTGGTCAATGATATTTTAAGAATGTGATGTGTTCTTGCCACATAAAAATTATACACACATCTACACTCATAAGATTGTACCTTCAATCCAAGGTGTCTTTAAAGACCATGAATATACCCCATGTTATTTTGGCTATATTTTGGGTGAAGATAGAAGAGAAACTTGTTTTACTTGAGACAGTGAACTGACATATGTTTTAAAATGTAAATTATTTCATTTTTCCCTTTTGAGGCAGAGCATATTTTCCCAAAATGACAATAATATATTTTGGTTTCACATACTGCTCCAGAATTTTGCCACTGTCCTTTCTGGGGAAACCACTTCTCTTCCACTTGAACTTACAGGACCTGTGTGACTATTTCAACGAAAAGAACGCAGCACAGGTGACATCCATGACTTGTAAGGGTAAATCATAGAAGGTAATGAAACTTCTCTTGGCTCACCATTTCTCTCAAAATGTGAACTCTTGCAATCCAGCCACCATGTTGTAGGGAAGCTCAGGACACATGGAGAGATTACGTGTAGTTGTTTTGTCCAACAGCCCCAAAAGATTTCAGCCAACAGCCAATATCAGTCTTGAGTTAACAAGTCTTCAGGTCCAGTCTCTAGCCTACAAATCATTCACCTGCTGACATCCCAAACATCATGGAGCAGAGACAAAATATGAATTCAGTCATCAGCTTTTAAGCTGCCCCTGCTAAGGCTGAGTTAAACAGAGTTTTTCTCTAATTGGGGATTTCTGAGCAAAATAAACGTCCTTCTTTTAGGTCATTGAGTTTTAGGGTGGTTCTTTTAGGTCATTGAGTTTTAGGGTGGTTTTATAGGCAGGAGTAAACAGCTGGAATACATTATGGTTTCAGGAAGCAACGTTCAGCCAAAACTAAACCAAATATATATGGAAGTAGCTCTAGGACTTGGAAGCAGGCAGAAATGGGAAGCATCTTTAGGATAGTGTTAGATCTGAAAGGGGTAGAGGAAATGAGAAAGCTTAATGGACCTTAAAAAGACTTTTGGTGAAAATTTAAAGGAAAGAGGAAAATGTTGGAAGCTGAAGGAAAAGGTACTTTTGTTACATAGTAAAAGAAAGTTTAGCAACAATGTCTCCTGCAATAAGGTGGGAAATAAGAAATACACCTATTTTCTAGCTCAGAAGAATCGCTGAAAGAGGGTTGAATGTGATTTGCCTCTTGTCTGCTTTTAGCTTCCTGTAGTAAAATGCAAGGAAGAAAGATGAGCTAAAGAAAGAACTGTTATATATAAAGTCTCCAGGACTTGCTGGGTTGGAAAAGAAAACTGTTTCTCATTCCCAGCCTCTCCAGATGGCAAATGATTCTAAATTAAGATGTGGCTTCTGAGCAGAGATCAAATCCAGGGGGCTGTCAGGAAAATGTGGTCTAAATATAAAATCTTTTGTTAAAGCCTCATGAAGTTTTTAGATAGTACCTTATAGACCATTTCAAACAGACGAAGGCCCTCTAGGGATCTCACTAGGTGCCTCACAGATTCATTCTATAAAAATAATAAGCTTTCTAAGAAGCTTAAAGGAAATGGCCTTAAGGAGACCTCAAGTCAGAAAAAGGTCTATCCCAGTGAGATCTGGATATATTTCTATTGTCTAATGGGGTGAATTGTAAATTGATTCATAAGAAACCCACAAAATGTTTAAAGGAATTTTATCTCCTTCTACTGAAAAAGATAGAGATAGTATAACTTTGAAAGATATATTAAGATGATAGAGAATCTGCCTGCAATGTGGGAGATTCATGTTCCATCCCTGGGTCAGGAAGATCCCCTGGAGAAGGGAATGGCTACTCACTCCAATATTCTTGCCTGGAAAACCCCATGGGCAGAGAATCCTAGAAAGCTAGAGCCCATGGGGTTGCAAAGAGTCGGACATGACTGAGCGACTAACCCTTTTTCACTTTGGACTCCTCAAAATCTGTGGACAAAAAGCAGACTAAAACCCCACTAAACTGCAAAGGTAACCTACATTTTATGGAATGGAAAAGATATATTAGTGGTTGGAAAGAGCCCAAAAAGCAAAGACTCATGGAGAATTTCTGGTAGTAGAACTGAGCACTAATCAGGGAACTGGTAATAACATGTATCTGGCTGTATGTAAGAACTGTTATAAACCAGGGACTGCTGTGTTTTATCTTATTTGAATATGAATACATTTAATGGTTTTCTTCCCTCTAATACATTATTGTATCTCAGGTGTATGTGGAATAGATGAATCATTTCTACAGTTCACAGATCTGCAGATCAAGAGAAATGGTACTCGAGGTGCTTACCCAAGGAATCACACCCAAAGAACTTCATCAGATTTAGATGACAAGATCCAAAACCTCAAGTCTAAGCCTGATAAGCTTGGAAGAGAGGTCTTGTGGAAGAGTGAGTTTATTTTGCTTGTGGGAGAGAAATGAATTGGTATGACCGAAAGTTAATCCTGGAAGATTTTAGTTTCCAAGAGCAGCCTCTACACTACTTTTGGTTCCCAGTGATCTTCCAGAACATTGTCAGTCCCCCCATTAATGGAATATATGTCCCATTACCTAAAACCTGGCAAACCTTAGTGGCTACCTCAAAGAATAACATGCTATAAAAAGTGGTGTTATATGGCTTCTGAGGCTAGAACATAAAAAGAAATAGAGCTTCCACCTAACAGCTCTTTCTCTTGGATTGAGTAATTCTGGAACCCCATTCTGCAAGGAAGCCCAAGCTACAGGGAGATGTAGATGTTCTGATTGACAGCACCAGTGAAGGGATCAGACTACAGCCAGAATCAGTAGCCAGATTTGTGAGTAACTAGTGGTGTTGGAGCAGACTCTTGAGAGTCCCTTGGACTGCAAGGAGATCCAACCAGTCCATTCTAAAGGAGATCAGTCCTGGGTGTTCATTGGAAGGACCGATGCTAAAGCTGAAACTCCAGTACTTTAGCCACCTCATGCGAAGAGTTGACTCATTGGAAAAGACTCTGATGCTGGGAGGGATTGGGGGCAGGAGGAGAAGGGGATGACAGAGGATGAGACGGCTGGATGGCATCACTGGCTCGATGGACGTGAGTTTGAATGAACTCTGGGAGTTGGTGATGGACAGGGAGGCCTGGCGTGCTGCGATTCATGGGGTCACAAAGAGTCGGACATGACTAAGTGACTGAACTGAACTGAACTGAAGCATTTTTACATCAGCAGTCCCCAACCTTTTTGACACTAGGAACTAGTTTCATCGAAGGCAATCTTTATATGGACTGGGAAGGAAAGTTTTGTAATTCAGCTGAATTGTAAATGTAATTCAAGCACATTACATTTATTTTGCACTTTGTTTCTACTATTATGCTCCAACTCAGATCATCATTAGATCCTGAAGGTTGGAAATCCCTGCTTTACATGATGCTTGCCCTAGGCTTCAAGTTGCCCCTGCTGATATTAAGTAGAGCAGATATGACTTGTCCCTACCAGACTTTGATCAGATCACAGAATTATTAGCACAATGTGTGCTCAGTTGCTTCTGACTCTTCAACCCCATGGACTGTAGTCTGCCAGGTTCCTCTGTCCATGGGATTTTCCAGGCAAGAATACTAGAGTGGGTTGTCATTTCCTCCAGGCAATCTTCTTGACCTAGGGATTGAACCCTCATATTCTGCATTGCAGGCAGATTCTTTACCCCTGAGCCACATGGGAAGCCCCAATAAATATCATTTTTTTAAGCCACTAAATTGTGATGTGGTTTGTTATGCAGCAGTAGATAACTCAAATAATCACCAAGAGTACTCTAAGAGGAATGATCATTGATTTTACGGACAAAGAACTATGCTGGCAGCACATAGCACATAAATAGCAGAGCTGAGATGCAGTCCCAGAGTTAACCCACAGTTTGAATCCTTTCCACTCTTTGACACCCTTCTTTAAAAGGGCATAGGTTGACCAGATAGACATTGAGTTGAACTAGACAAGTCCACTAAGCTCTCAACTGAGAAGATTGAGGCCAGCAGAAGGAAGATGAGATTTATAGCCTGCCAAATACAGAGGCCTTCCCTGAAGCCAAGGTACATTTTGTAGTAAAAAAAAAAAAAAATGTATAGTCAAATTCTGTCCTTCCATTAATGAGTTTTAGTGTAAAACTTGAGCACGCTATATAATGTCTGTGTGCAAGTTTCCTCAATCAGGAAATGATGATATAATACCTGTCATAAAATTGTAAGAATTATAATTTTTTTGTATAAAAATTAGAGAAACTATTATTATCAGTCTATATTACTGTAGTCATCTGAAATTCCTGCTGGAAGATGAGTGGCACACATCCATTGCTCTTTGACCTTTGATCAAAATGTCAACACTGAACTTCCCCTTTGCCTCTTTGACTTTAGAGATCCTGCCATTTCTTCCCTTAGTTTCAGATACTCATTGCCATTTGAGTCTCTAGCTATCAGAAATCTGCCACTATCCCTAATCCTCAGAAAGTTTCATGTCTCTTTCCCCTACCACAAGTTTTTCTGCCTTGAATTTTAGCTAAAATAGAATATTTGTTTGCTGACATTCAGGTGCAAGTGAGGCTTAACCGTATAAGACCTTTGTACTTTAAAAGAACAGCTCATTAACTACTATGAATCTCTAATCGGTAGAATTAGTGGGGGAGATAAGATTGTTCCCAGAGATCTTTGCCTACTCTCTCTTTCCTCCCACATTAAGCAGAAAATACTCCTGAATGTTACTTTATGACCTCTCTGCACTCCTTTGGTAAAACACTCTGTATCCCAACAGGGCCCAATAGAAATGAATTTGTTGTCAGAGAGAACTGAGGTTGCCAGCAAGAACACGAATGAACTTTATTTTAAAATGACAGCAGTTTCTCTTCTACCTCTCACTCTCCTCTCATGGTAGGTGGACTTGGTTGGGGAAGGAAGATACCATTTACCGACCACCTCGAAGTGCATGATGTAGCTCTCATTTTATTCCACTGTTTGCTTGCGTATTTACTGTCTGGATCAGCCAAACTTTGTTTTCTTAAAAAACATTCAAATATGCAATTATTTGAATCCTATTAGAGAGAGAGGAGGCAGGAGAAAGGGATTTTTTTGTTGATCTTATGACTGGAAGGGTGACTTCACTCCATTTTGTTTGACACTGAGTGTAAAGCACTAACTACTCTGTGCTGTGCTGCCCTGTGGAGGCTCACGAGGTAGAAATTACAGAGAATTAAGTGTATATCTAGAAGGTTTTAGGAACAGGCATTTGGTTCATTCTTTAGGAAATATGCAAGAAAGACTTTTACAGCTCAGGCCAATGGGGGAGATGAACAAAAGGAATAAGAGTAGATATAGCTTGCATTGTATCTATGTATTTTTATTAATTCATATTCTCCTAAATACATACAATAAAACTTAAAATTCATTATAATTTAATAAAGATATAAAAAAATGTTGTCCTAAACAGTACTGATCTGGAGAAGGCAATGGCACCCCACAACAGTACTCTTGCCTGGAAAATCCCATGGACGGAGGAGCCTGGTAGGCTGCAGTCCATGTTGTCACTGAGGGTCGGACGTGACTGAGCGACTTCACTTTGACTTTTCACTTTCATGCATTGGAGAAGGAAATGGCAACCCACTCCAGTGTTCTTGCCTGGAGAATCCCAGGGACGGGGGAGCCTTGTGGGCTGCCATCTATGGGTTTGCACAGAGTCGGACATGACTGAAGCGACTTAACAGCAGCAGCAGCAGCAGCAGCAGCAAACAATACTGATCAGCCTTCATCTAAATTTTTGGCTTCATTTCTAGTCAATATAAAGTTTTCCATTTTGTTACATTCCTTTAGGATTTGCTACTTTGAGTTTTCATTTTGTTCAAGTGCTCTGTCTGATGATAATTAAACTCACAATTTTATTATGGTAACCCTCACTTTCTTAAGCATCAGTCTTGTTCTCTTTGATCACAAATTCCTCTGTCCAGTGGTCTTGCTTCATTTATGTCACTATATGGTACTGTTACTTCTTCTAGTCTCAAAGGCTGGCTGTGTATGGGAATTTCCTGAGGAGCTTTTGAAAGGTTATGGATTTCTAAGACCCATCCGGAGGTACTGCATCATAATGCTTTTCATATCTATTCTTTCTTTTTCATTCTCATTACCACCCAAGTTCAAACCTTCTTTTGCTGGGTTATTGCAATTATCTATTAATTGGTTCCTCCAACTAGTCTCTTGTCTCCCCAAGAATGCCTTTGCCATATTAATTTTCCTAAAATAGTACATCACACATATTGTCCCAATAGTCAATAATTGCTAACATATTGTTAATAATTATTAACGTATTGTAATGTTACTGTTAATGATTGTTGCTCTATTGTTAGTTATATAATCAATTATCTTTAGTGTGGCATTTAAATATTCTACAATTTAGCTTCTACATAACATTTTCAACATACTTCGATCCTCATCTGACTTGTCATCCCACTGGTATATAAATCTGAGGAATCTTTCCATCTTTGTTTAGACTCCTATAGCAAAATATCAGAGGGTGAATAGCTTAAAAAACAAAGAAGTATTTTTCACAGTTTTGGATGCTGGGGAGTCTAATATTAAGGTGCTGGCAGATTTAGTGTCTGATGAGATCCCTCTTCCTGGTTTGTAGATGGCTGACTTCTCATTGTATCCTCACATAGCAGAAAAGGGAAGCTGGCTTCCCTTTCACATCTTAAAATGGCACTAATCCCATCACTAAGGGGCTACAATCATGATCTTGTTTAGACCTAATTACTTTCCAAAGGCCCCACCTCCTAATGTATCACACTGGAGTAAGGGCTTCAACATATGGATTTGGGGGACATAAAAAGATTCAGTCCAGGAATTCCTTGGTGGTCCAGTATTTAGGACTCGGTGCTTTTACTGCCATGGCCCAGTTTTGATCCCTGGTCGGGGAACTAAGATCCTGTAAGCTGCATGGCACAGCCAAACAAAGATTCAGTCTCTAACACCTTCCTTCTCACTAAAAGACTTTCTTGTTATGATTTCTTTCATATCGTAAATTATTTTTAAAAATTTTATGTTGAAATAATTTCAGACTTTCAGAAAAGTTGCTAGTGTGAAGACTTCCTTATTACTCTTCACTCAGATTCTCCATGTTAACATTTTATCATATTTGCTATAGCATTTTCTCTCTCTCTAATATATTAGAGAAAGAGAGAGAGAGAGATATCTACCTATATCAGACATGATGCTTCTTAACTTCTGCCTTCTTCAGTGTATATCTTCTAAAACAAGGACATTCTGTTAGATAACCACAGTAATATAATGATCAAAACAGGAAATTAACATTGATATAATAGTCTCTTATCTACAGAAAATGTGGATTAAGCAAGGCAGTAAATGAAAGAAAATACCGTCAAAATATATGTATATGAAAAAGCCTTACATTGAGAATATAAAAAGAACTATGTATAATTTGCTCATAGAAAGATAAATGCTCCCTTACCCACTGGGCCAAAGACTGGGACACCTCCCAAAAGAAGGTTGACAAATGCTCAAAAAGCACATGAGCAGGTGCTCAGTATTAGAAATGCAAGTTAAAAGCACAATGAGATACTACCACGCATTCAGTAAAATGCCTAAAATTATAAAGAAAACCCCAAACACTGTGAAAACATGGAGCAACTGGAGCCATCATGACTTACTTATGGAATATAAAATCATTTGATCACTTTGAAAAACTAGAGATTTCTTACAAAAGTAAACACGGATTTTCCTTATGACTTAGCATTTCCACTCCTCTTTAATTATCTAAGAAAAATGAAAACATATGCCCACAAAAAGACTCTAGAAGAACACTCATAATATCTTTATGTGTAAAAAACAGTAACTAGAAACCACTTTAATGTATATAGTATATGCATACACTGGGAAAACGTTTGCAGTAAAAAGAGATATACCACAGATACACCTATATTATGAATCTCGTAGACATAATGTTGATAGCAAAAAGCAAGACATAGAAGAATAAAAACTATGTAATTTAATTTATGAAAGTTTAAGTAGATAAATATAATTTATGGTGACCAGAAATCAGAATAGTGCTTGCTGTGGCAGAATAGCGTTTTACTGACAGGAAAGGGTCATGAGAAAATGTTCAGATGTGATGGAAATTTTCTATATTTTATTTCGAATGTGGGATTTTTAGGTGTATACATTTGTCAAAGGAGAGTGGCTCGTGTGCATTACACTGTGAACTTATACTTTGATAATAAATCTAAAACAAAAGTTGTGAGTGGAGTGCAGTCGAACCATAGATATGTGCAGGAATCCAGGTCTACTAGCAATAGAGTTACTACCATCTCTAGATGGAAGGCCTGGGTGAAAGCAGAGATTTCCAAAATCCAGAAGGAGCATGAGTCCCCTACAGTGGGCCAGTGAATGACTTCATTTAGGGATGTGGACAGCCTTCAGTGAACTTGCAGGGACAAAACCAATAGAATAAATAACCAGAACTCTATTATCCTCTATCCTTTCTATATCCTGCTAGGACTTTCCATTGTTTGCACATTTGAAAGCAGAGGACATGAGAACACTACAGAAATAATACAGATCAGCTTCTCAGGGCATCAAGTGGGAAGGAAGAGGAAAGAGATTAGATCTTAAGGGGAAAACATAAGATACCAGGCATATGCCTTATTTTTACACAACCTCAAAGAGCATCGCTTAATGATCATAATGGTGGGTTGGCCATGAGTGTCTACAGATTGCAAGGGATCTAAGTGAGTTGAAGGTATATGAAAGAGGGTGATTAAAATAATTCTGGAATTTAAGTTGTTTAGTAATGAAGGTAAGCATACGATGGGATGTGGAAGAATCAATGCATACAGGGCCAAGAAGAGTCAAAAAGTTATTACAGGGCTAGGAGGGTTTTTTGCAAATGAGACTATGGAGGGATTTCAGTTAACAAGAGTGAAAGGTCAGGTATGTGTCCACGGGAATCTGTTACTAAGGTGACAGAGAACACAAAATGATTGAAGGAGAGGAAATCAAAGAACTAAAGCAACCAGGATAATGGAAGGATTTCCTGCAGATATATTGAAATAATCAAGAATTATCACAATTCAAGATTATTGTTTCTTTCTCCAAGCAACAATAACCAAGAATTGTCGCTTGGAGAAAGTGACAGAGAGTTATGAGCTAAAAGTTTAAAATGAATGATGAGGAGGGCTGAAGATAACTGCAATGAGGAGGGGAAGTAGGTGGTATAGTATGTTAGCTTGAGTCATCCTTGATAACCTTTCTCCCAGCCTCCAGAGTCAGCCAGTCATTAAGTCCTGTCAGTCTATTGCATTTTTCAATATTAGCACCACTTCAGTCACCCACTGGATTAAAAAAAAAAAATCATTTCTCCCTGTTTCAAAGCGTTAGTTTTCTAATTGGGTTTCCACTAGCTACTTTTGCCAGTCTGTTTTCTTTGCTGCAGTCAGTGAACTTTTCTTAGTAAATGTTGCCAAGTCATGCAATCCCCCTATCTTTCCCTAATACAGGACTTAATTTTCTTTTCAGTGAGACTTCACTGCTTTTAAGATTAGGAGCAAAATCCTTCAGCTTCTATAGAACCTTATCTAGCAGCATATTCCCCCATCATCTCTCTCTGCACCAGTCACACTAGCCTTACTTTTCTACCTTCCTGCAAGCTCTTTGCATATTCATGTCTCTTGCTTTGGCTGGGATGTGTCCTCTTTATCTACCTGCTTCACCAGGTTAATTAGTAGTCTTCAGTTAAAGCTTTGTTCAAATATCTCCTGCTAAGGAAACCCTTTCAACATCTCCCAGACTGAGTCTGCCCTAGTTACACCCTGTCTGTAAGAAGCAGTATGAGTGGTTTTTCAGGGAGACATTCAAAGGAGTATCTCATATTGGAGATATTTAAAATTCATGTTGGGTTTTCCTTTCTTAGGGTTATCCTCAGATTGTTGCTGAGATAGAAGGAACCAAATGACATGTAAAAGAGATTATCCTTAAAGAAGTCACAAATGAAGTCTGTCTTAATGACAAGGTTTTAGCACAACTAGTTTAGTGGAGAACTGATTTGGACAAGGGTGTAACTTTTGCTGGAAGCTCCCTCAAATGGAGCCTTTGTAGCTTAGGGATTTTGATTTCACTCTGAAGAATGAGAACTGATTTTGCCCGGTGGTTTGTTCCATGTGAAACAGGTTCCACTGAATCTAAACCAGCAGGGGCGCTGCAGCGCAGGAAAAGCCCTCTGCCCCCAAGTAGCAGATGAGCCTTTAATAGCGACACCATGTGGTAGCAAAAAGCACCAACAGGAGTGGGCCTTAAACTCTTCATTGTCAATAGAATGATTAGGAAGCTTTGAAAAGATACCAATTGTGGTGATATTTGAACAAATCTACACATTTATTTTAAAGATTATTTAATTGTACACTTAGATTATATGGGTTTGTGGGGCAAATTATACCTCTCAAGTGATAGAAAGTATAAAAACATGATACTAATATAATGCTTGGCCATATTCTTCAGTCAATTAAACAAGAACCTCTGGGAGTAGGGCTTGGGCATTAACAGATACTAAAAGCTTTCCAGGAAAATTTAGCAATATTTAACAAAGGCACATATGCATTTGCTTTTTGACTGAATCCTGTTTCAAGGAAGTTATTTTGAAGAACTGTCTCTAGTAACACAATGCACAATATTATTCATTAGAACATTGTTTGTAAACCCTAAATTTGGAAAACCACCTAAATGCTCATTTGTGGGAGAGCCATTGAACAAACTATGATACATCCTCTCTATAGAGAGTATTATGCAGCTATAAAAAGGAATGAGAAAGGCCAACATATAGTGATATCCAGAATATGCTTTTGTATAAAAAAGCAAAGTGTCAAAATATATCTAGAGTATGGTACCCTTCAAGTAAAATGAACCAACAAATAGTGATATCCAGAATATGCTTTTGTATAAAAAAGCAAAGTGTCAAAATATATCTAGAGTATGGTACCCTTCAAGTAAAAATGAAGAAGACAGAAGAAATTAAACATATATCTGCTCATTGGGCAAAAAGTAATATGGCAAGAATAAATTAAAATCTTAATGTTATTACAATCAAAACTTAATTTATCTGTAGAGATGTTTGGGAATGGGTACAAAGGATGAATGGGGACACTTCTGTAAACAAATCTTGTATTGTTCTGATTTTGAGGACCAACTAGTGGTTCACATATGAAAAACGTAAGTACTAACCAAGACGTGTAGGAATCCAAACAATATAAAAGATTACTAATAAGCTGGTAAAGAATCCGCCTGCAATGTGAGAGACCTGGGTTCAATCCCTGGGTTGGGAAGATCCCCTGGAGAAGGGAAAGTCTACCCACTCCAGTATTCTGGCCTGGAGAATTCCATGGACTGTGTAGTCCACGTGATTGCAAAGAGTCAGACATGACTAAGCGACTTTCACTTTCAATAAGTGTACTAGAAATGAATACCACAACTATAACAAATGGGATAAAAAATAATAAACCTAAGTAATATTACAGTGATTTGAATATATTCTACAAGGTCAAAGACAAAAGCACCCGTGAGTGCTCAGTTGCTCAATCATGTCCGACTCTTTGAGACCGCATGGACTGTAGCCCGTCAGACTCCTCTGTCCATGGAATTCTCCAGGCAAGAATACTGGAGTGGATTGCCATATCCTTCTCCAGGGGATCTTCCTGACCCAGGGATCAAACCTGCATCTGCTGCATCAGCAGGAGGATTCTTTACCATTGAGCCATCAAGGAAGCCCAAAGACAAAAGAGCTGCATGTAAATATTGCATTCATTTTAGTAAATTTGTTTTTCACAGAGGTTATGTATGTTAGTAATTCTGAAACTGTGCATATTCTGAAATTGAGTAAATAAGTAAATAAATTTTGTAGAATGAGAGCTGAATTATCGCTGTCAGAAAAAGGAGTTACAAATGAACAAAGGGAGAAGACTAGAGGGAACCTTATGTATTAGAATTATAGGTATCAATTTCACTACTAGTTTTATATACACATAAAAACATAACATTAGCTTCCTTGGTGGCTCAGATGGTAAAGAATCTGCCTGCAATGTGGGAGACCCAGGTTCGATCCCTGGGTTGGGAAGATCTCCTGGAGAAGGAACTGGCAATCCAGTCTAGTATTCTTGCCTGGAAAATCCCATGAATGAAAGAGCCTGGAGGGTTATAGTCCGTGGGGCTGCAAAGAGTCAGACATCACTGAGTGACTAACACACACAAAAGCATAAATATATTTATTTATAATAATTGCCTATAAATTATTATGTATGTAATACATACAGGAAGAGAGAGAGGGAGAGCAAAAAAGGGAGATATAAATGATACCAATGATAAACTTCTAGTCCGTAGTTTGGAAACACTCGCAGATCGTTACAATTTTTCTACCACCTTCAGAAGCCCTGGTTTGTCTCTCCTGGGAACTGTGGTGTTTATTTTTGCTTACTTTCATTTTGCATTGTCCATGCTAAGACCTGGACTAGGGGAATGGGCAATACTTTTTATGACCCAAGGCCTGGTACAAAGCCATCACATAGTAGTTCACTTGATGAAAGTTTCTCAATCATGATCACTGGGGCTGGGATCTCCAGAAACTTCCTAGAAGTAGTGGGCCCCTGAGTTGGGCCTGGAGAAAGAGAGGATTTAAATTAGTGAGCAGGAGGTCATTAGCCCTTATCACTGGGGACTGTGCAGTGAAGACAAGCAGAGGAGGGCACACAGTGGGAAGCCATGAGAAGTTCTGAAGAACAGAGAGAGGCGGTAAGTGCAGGATGGGCTGAGATGGCGACCTGAGATAGGGCATGTGAGTATAATGGCCCACCTGTGACCTCAGACAGCCTCACACCAGAATCAGAAATTATCATGCCACCTTTTAAATTAATTCTCTCATGTAGCCTACTTCAGCAAGATATTTCAGGAAGATAATTGGAATTGGCTGGTTTCCAGGTATCTTAAAGATCAAATTCCAAACAAAATGTGGGCAAACTTCAAAGTAATACTTTTTCTGACATTTCTCAGACCATGGACCACAGCCACTATTCTCAGCTCAAGCCCACACCCGTTCTCAGATTCAGGTGAGAAAATGATGATTGCTCTAACATCACAACACTCTCTACCAAGTAGTTACCCTGGTTTGGCTGGTGGCACCAACTAGCTGGCTGTTGGTGGGAGCATCCTGCCCTCTGCTGGCTTTGGCAGGAAAAACAAATTTGCATTGCCTGTTAAAGAATTAATGAAGGTTGAGAGTTCAGGGTTTTATCTGAAACTAAATATTTGCTTGCGTGTTGATGAGGACTAATTAACCAAGGAATGCATCCCCTGAATGACATGTGGCTTCTTAGAAGACTTCCAATCATCAGGGAAAAAAAAAAAAAACCTTTGTGTAGCATATGCATACTTCTTGCTCAGTAAATAGGGGTACAATATTAGCATTTTTAAAGAAATGTGAAGAATCAACGCTGCATCTTTAATAATTTTTGAAGTATTCACATGGTTTATGATGGAAGAACCTTGGGAGTACTGTCACACTGCCTGGGTTTATGTATAAATTCTGCAAGTTAACTCAATCTATCTGAGATGAAGTCTCTTCATCTGTGAGGATCAGATGAACTAATAAGGAATGAGAAAGCACTTCACTGTGTCCATTGAAAGTGTGACATCTTAAATATATATGCTATTCACAGATTCACACCAGAATATGCACACACAGAATACACACACACACACACACACGCACAAAGTGATGTGGAGGAGGCCAACCTCAGTGATATTTCAGGTTCGGATACAAATCACTGCAGTAATGCAAGTATCACAATAAGCTGAGTCAAATAAACTTTTGGTTTTCCAGTGCATATAAAAATTATGTTTACACTATAGTCTATGAAATGTGCAATAGCATTATGTCTTTAAAAAACAACGTATATCCCTAAATTATAAATTATGCTAAAAAACTGCTAATCATGTCTCAGCCTTCAGCAAGGCTGGTGGAGGTTCTTGCCTTGAGGATGATGGCTGTTGACTGATCAGGGTGGTGGTTGCTGAGGCTTAGATGGCTGTGGCATCTTCTTAAAATAGGATAGCAGTTAGCTTGCTTCCTTGGTTGACTCTTCCTTTCATGAATGATTTCTCTGCAGTCTGCAATGCTGTTTAATAACATTTTATCCAAAGTAGAACTTATTTCAAAATTAGAATCAATCCTCTGAAAACTTGTTGCTGCTTTATCAACTAACTTTACATAAGACAGACCATACAAGAGTTCACACTAATGTACAAATCCACATTGTTCAGTTATTGAATTCCTGAAATTTATTTGCACAAAACTAGAAAACAGATCATCAATATTTAAAATCCAGAGAATGAAAAGAAAGGATATCCTGTAAATAATTTTTATAAGAACCCCTAGAGACAAAACGGCTTGTTTACTAAGCAGTATTTATCTTCAACTGACTGTCACTATGTTCTTTCTGTACAACCTATAAGAACATCTATTTTTCTCACTTTAATAAAGAGAAAAATGGCAAAAGTGAATCTGAAGGATAATTTTTGACAGCAATACAGCCTCCATTTTCTTCTTTCCTCTTTTTTTCTGGGCCCTTCCTATCCCTCGCTTCTTTTCTCCAGTTTCATTTGAAACCGGAAATAAATAGCTTCAGCTAGTATTGTCACTGCTTCAGTGGTTAGCTTTCTCGTCCTCTGTAGCAATTCCGTAAGCATACCATTTTCTCTTCAGTGTAATTATTATAATAGGAATAGAATATGGTCTTGGCTCATTTAAAGGGTAAAAAGCTGAATGGCAATGATGTTGATATTATTGTAGTAGGTTTTTAACAAAAATAGTATATTTTTAACATAATAATTTATTTAACTTATATTATTCTCTTTATTAGCAGCTCTGCATAATAAAGGGTTTTTAGACATCCCAATTGTGCTTTTACCTGCAGAGTAAACCCATGTTTAATTCGTCACCTTGCCAGCTTCAGGAAGTGTTATATTGATGTTTTGTAGGAAATTCAGCTTCTACAAAGTTGTAGTACTAGTTATTGAACATACAAAGGAATCTCTCTCTATAGGAAGTTTGCAAGCTTAACTACATACTTATATAAATAGATACGTAACAAGCTAATGGTGTGAAAATTGGGGAAGAAGTAACTAGAAGTATCCGATCTTAAAAAATGAACAATTTTCCAGGTGGGCAGAGTTCATTACACATGTATTGGAGGGAGTGGAGAGCAGTCTTCAAGGCCGTGCTCCAGGTAAGTATGATATAGTGAAAATTATGAATGTCTATGCTGCAGTGAGAATAATAGGGAGATGAGCCTGAGGCTGGACTAGTAGTTTGGGGCCCAGTGTAGAGGCTATTTAGTTAATAAGATAAGGAGTTTGAATTTCATGGGGTATGTGTATTAAATAATACACTTGGTAACAGATCAATATTATTTCTCTGTTACATTCTTTTTTAAAGTATTTATGTATCTGTTTGGCTGTGCTGGGTGTTAGTTGTGGCTTGTGGACTCAGTCGCAGCAAGTAAACTCTTGGTTGTGGCATGTGGGATCTTGTTCCCCAACCAGAGATTGAACCTGGGCCCCCTGCACTGGCAGTGTAGAGTCTTAGCTACTGAACCACCAGGGAAGTCCATCCTCTGTTGTATTCCGTTTAGTCAGAGAAATGTTTATGGGGGAGGGAAGTTGAGTTTTAAGTGGTATTATAATTCCCTCTGACTTTCAACATATGTGTAAGTTGCTGAATAAGGACTGCAGTGGTCTCTAAGTTCCATCCAAACTGGGTTAGAGACTTCCAGAACAGACTAGAATTGTTATCTTGCATTTTAAAAACACAACAGCTTAAATCCCTTTTGATTCATCAGAAAGTCACACATTTTTAAAAAACAGCCTCTTCGGTCCAGTTAGTCATAGATAACCATATAACTTAAAATATCTAGTCTGCTAAGAAGAAATACTTAGAAATGGTATAAGTCACTTTCTATATCTGACCTGCTGTTTTGTCACATAAAACAAAAAAGAGGTCAGAAAAAGACTCATGGATAAAACCTCTCCACTTTACCAAATATGCTTGCTTGGCTGATTAATCATTTTTTTAAAGTCAAATTACTAATATAAACTGCTTGGAATAATATTACTGATCTTAACTCTTTTTGTCTGCCTATAGTAATTCCATAAACATTGCAAGAGACAGGACTACTCACAATAAAGCTTTGCTTATGGCTTCTTAAAATAAAGCACTTTGAACTGATACTCCCCAACTCTGATCATCGTAATGAGATTTACAGGTAATCTTTCTTTTCTGTGTTTCCTCAGCACTTAGCACATTATAGGCATTCTGAAGGATGGAGCACATCCCATTAAACAATTTGGGCAAAAATAAAGTGTAAATAAGTGTAATAAGAGTGTAGCCAGGTGCTTTGTACCCTGACTGGGCAAACAAAGGCTGGGGACTAGCATTAGAGCCTGGAGGAGCACAGATCTTGGCCGTCTTGCTTGTTTCTGTACCTTCAGGGCCTCACACGTAGTAGGTACTCAATAAACATCTGAGGTCTAGTGAAACAACGAATAGACTCCCTTTGCTCATGACTTTGCTTGCGGTGGTTACTTTAAGGGCATAATAGGTTAATAATTTCTGCATGACTACTTGGGCTCCTGAGTTAATGTTTGCAAAGCTCTTTGAACTTCTTGGGAAAAAGAATGGTGTTTTTTTTGGCACCCTTTCACATTTGCAGTGGCACACGAATTCCTCCTCCTCTCCTTCCTCCGGCTTTGCCTTCCCCGGCTCTGTGCCGGGCCAGGATCTCCCAGAAGGCAGCCACACTGCTCTCGCTGCCTTTTCCCTGCCACCTCCAGCCCTGCAGCACAGGTAGGGGCAGAGCACATGCCAGAAAGATTTAAGACTTCGCAAGAGACTCTGGTAAAATGGAATTTGGGTTGATCCTAATAACACTTAGAGCAACTGGTGTATAGAAGGGTGCAGATTCTTCGTCAGCCATGGAAGAAACTATTGGGACAGGCAGGTTGATCTGTGAGGATACATTGATTTAGATCCTGAAGGGAGATAGAGGGTGTCGTAGAGGCAATTGGGAGCACACGCCGAAGCAGCTGGTTTCTAAAGTGTGTATGATTTTAGACACACAATACAAAACCTTGATAGTAACTGGTAGAAAATACTAGTTTTATAAGAAGGAACTCAATAAGAGAAGATGTGTTTCTTTTACATGGGTAGAAACTTCAACTTTTATGATTACTTTCCCTATAAGTTTTTTTTTTTTATATTTGATGATGAAAAAGAGAGATTCTATCTCACAATAGATAATCATAGGCTGCAATGTTTTCCAAGGTGTTTATTGCTATAAACATTGTCTTGATATTTAGAAAGTCAATAATTAAACAGTTCAAATGTGATTTGGGAAACAAAACTGTTTTCTATTAAGAATAGCTGTCCTTTATGAACAAATTCAAGAAAAAGAATTTTTTTTTCTTTTTGAGGTTACAATATATGAGCTTGCAATTGATCACACTCCATGATTATCTCAAGGTAATTCAGGGAAAGCTGGTTACAGGCACAGAATAACTAAAATGACTGTCAGCGGCAGATCTTGCCTTAAAGACAGGAACAGATCCTATTTTCCACAACTTTTAAAATGACTTGTTTTCCAAACCAAATCATGATGTTTTCTCTGTGTGTGGAAAATTTTTCATGATGCATATTTATATGCTACTTGCTGTATGTGTGGCAAATTTGCTCTCTCTAGAAATTGTTTCTAGGGACTGGAAATGAATATTATGTGGATAAAAAACTAACATGGTTTTCTGTTGAAAGGACAGACCACATGAATGGTGTCTGCTTTGCTTTAAAGGGAAAACTCAGGTAAGTCTGACTTTAGTTGAACAGCATGAAGTAAACCAAAGGTCTTAAATTTTGTTTAGAACAAATTATGGAAGGGCCTTCCAATTAAACTGAACACATTAATCTGAAAACAAAAGCAAGGGGAATAAAATTTGGGGTTAGTTTATAGTAAGTAGCATTTGAAACTCTGAAAACTTAAGTGTCCCCATAAAATCCACATGTGAAACATTTAGATAGGAGTGACTTCTGATAAGAAATGGTTTTTTTCTCTACTTAATTCAGTATAGAATGAAGAGCCTTGATTTTCCATTTGTACAGGGCTCAAGGATCAGTAGGCATTACTGAATTTTTGTTGTTTATTTTTGTGAGGTATTTGATACTAAACAGTTTTCCCATGTCCTGAAATAAATAGATGGGAACCCCCTTCAGGAAGAAGGAGAAGGGCAGCATGAATTAGGGTGAGACTGAATTTCCTTTTCGGAATGTCAGTGTCTTGTTGCATTGCAGGGGGCTGTAAATTCATTTAGAGCAGACCAGATTATACCTTACAGCTCTGGTGTGGCAACCAGGAGGGATCTCTGGCTGAGGTTTACCAGCTAAACTTCTATGGTAAGTTCGACTTTGAAATCTGTGCTTGATTCTCATTATGTTCTTGTCTTTGATGTGGGGGAGGGGAGGAAATGAACAAATTCTAATGAAGTGTTTTATAATAAGATAAATAAAATATGAACAGAATTATTGTTGAGAATTCTTTATTCAAAGTGTTTAATGAGCTGCTTGGTTCTTTCTGGTTTAGTTCCTAAATATTTTCAGCTTCTACTTGTTTACTGGGTCTCTTTTTGGTTGATATGCTTGCTACTATGTCTCTTCTACTTTCTCTGATAGCATATGGTCAGTAGATTTGATCACAGGGATGTCTTCTTTCAGGCAAATGTTGAATTTGTGACATCCAGACAATTTTGGCCAACAGTTATAAAGGTCCAGTAAAAATAGGAGTATGATGTTACTGCAAGAAAGGAAAAATACCAATAAAATAGGCTGATTTAGAAAGTTGAAGGTTCTTGTTAAGAGAAAAGGAAAGAGGAAATTGGTGAGAAGCCAAATTTAAATGGACTGAGCACTGGAGTTCAAATATGATATGCTAATGACGAAAACAGGATAAGGCAGCTAATGGAAATTTACCGTGTCTGTGTGTGTGTGTAAGAAAAAAGGTAGAGAAGACTTATTATTTTCTTATCTATATCCACATTAGCCTTTCTGAGGACAGGGACTGTGTTCTTAGCTCTGTACAGTCTGCAAAGAATAGACAATCAAAAAAACTTACTGATCAAAAAAGATATTTCTTTTTGTAGCTGCTATGAAAAAAGATCACTAAACTAGGTGCTTTATGTACTTTCTGTGAGACCAGCCTGAATAAGGTAATCAGAGCTCAGGCAGAGGCAGCTGGAACTTACTCAAAAAGTTGCAGCCAGAAGGTGAGCTGTGAGCAGATTACAGTGTTCCCTCAAATGCTCATCAAGGCGGTCACACTTTTGGTTCAACCACCAGAGGTCAGGACATTGTCTCCAAGAAAACTTTATTAAAGGACAGTTTTGGTGTCAAAGAGAAAAGACAGAGCAGTGGATCTCAAAGTTTTAGGATGCAAAAATGTTCTAGGACTAGTTCTGGAACTTCTGGAGATTGTTGTTACTTCTAGTGATTCTGATCCAGGAAGTCAGCAGTTGGGGTTGGGAATATGTATCCCTGGGAGTCTTTACTTTGTAAAAGAGGTAGGTGTGGGAGGACATTACTCTTGAGAAAGAATGTATAGAGTTTCTCTAGCTTGTTGATCTCATCAGAGGACTGTTGGTTCAGAAGCCACCAGCCACCTGGTGCTGAGAGGGACTGAGCAGCCCAGATGAAGAAGCAGTGCCTGTGGCACCCAGACCTGGGTTCAAATACCCTTGTGGCTTTTTCGGAAAGTGCTTTTCTTTCTGAAATTCATATTCTTTTTTGAAAGAGGAGAACCTTGTTGTCTACCTCATGGATTTAAAGAAACAATACAAATCACCTAGCAGAGTGACTGGCATATAATAAAGTAATTAGTAAACATTTACTCTTGTGGTGGGGAGAGAAAGAAATGTCAATGATAATTCCTCTGAAGCCAGGAAGATAGTTTGCAGCAGATACAAAGCAGGATCAACCAGGAGGCTAGCTCCTGGATCCTGAGGGTCCAGGTGCAGCGTCTGAAGATAGATCCTAGACCAGAAGATGAATAAACACGAGCTTGGGAGACACAGTTTCTCACCATCGTGAATGTTTCCCGAGAATAGTAATGAACAACACAGATGGCACAGTTAATTGGAATTATAATTGATCCCCAAATAGTATTTAAATCAATACTTGAATGGATTTTCCTTGGGAAAACCATTATAAGAACGTCTAAAATGGAACAAAGTGAAATGCATCAAATTCAGTGATTTGTTCATCTCTGCCACCCACCCTACATCAAAGGAATAATGAATGAAGAGAGAAACAGTCAAAGGGAGGAAGGAAACAGGACCCACAAATCAAATAGACTGTCATTAAATGAAATCATTTTCTGGTAATTCAGTGTGATGTCAGGTTGTACTGAACTGGCTGGCTGGCTTTCGGATGGCTGCTGCCAGTTTCTCTCCCAAGATGATGAGAAGAGGAAATGGGACTGATTTCCTAGTTAGGTGCCTTTAAAAAAACAAACAAACAAACTTATTTCTTTGGCTACACCAGGTCTTAGTTGCAGCATGAGAACTCTTAGTTGCAGTATGTGGGATCCAGTTCCCTGACCAGGGATCGAACCCAGGCCCCCTGAATTAGGAGCATGGAGTCTCAGCCACTGGACCACCAGGGAAGTCCCAGTTTGGTGCCTTTCTTAAAAGACAAAGATGACATTTATCAGCACTTGAATGTAAGCTATGGCTGAACCAGCCAACAAGTTAATAGATGAGGGATATGAACAGGAAAGGGTTCAGTTCAGTTCAGTTCAGTTCAGTCGCTCAGTCGTGTCTGACTCTTTGCGACCCCATGAATCCCAGCACATCAGGCCTCCCTGTCCATCACCAACTCCTGGAGTTCACTCAGACTCATGTCCATTGAGTTGGTGATGCCATCCAGCCATTTCATCCTCTGTCGTCCCCTTTTCCTCCTGCCCCCAATCCCTCCCAGTATCAGAGTCTTTTCCAATGAGTCAACTCTTCACATGAGGTGGCCAAAGTATTGGAGTTTCAGCTTCCACATCAGTCCTTCCAGTGAACACCCAGGACCGATCTCCTTTAGAATGGACTGGTTGGATGTCCTTGCAGTCCAAGGGTTGTTGCTGCTGCTGCTAAGTCGCTTCAGTTGTGTCCGACTTTGTGCGACCCCATAGACGGCGGCCCAGGAGGCTCCGCCATCCCTGGGATTCTCCAGGCAAGAGCACCGGAGTGGGTTGCCATTTCCTTCTCCAATGCATGAAAGTGAAAAGTGAAAGTGAAGTCGCTCAGTCATGTCCGACTCGTCGTGACCCTATGGACTGCAGCCTAACAGGCTCCTCCATCCATGGGATTTTCCAGGCAAGAGTACTGGAGTCCAAGGGTTAGGTAGGCTCAAAGTATCTGCAGGCAAGTAATTTAGCTTCTTTGGGCCTTACTCTCCTCTCTAAACTTCCCTGGTGGCTCAGTGAAGCATCTGCCTGTAATGTGGGAGACCCGGGTTTGATCCCTGGGTTGGGAAGATCCCCTGGAGAGAGAAATGGCAATGCACTCACTACTCTTGCCTCGAAAATTCCATGGACTGAGGAGCCTGGTAGGCTACAGTCCATGGGGTCGCAAAGAGTCGGACACGACTGAGTGACTTCACTTTCACTTTCTCCTCTCTAAATGTCCTTCTAGGCCTGATACATGGTGATAAGGCGTAGATGGTGGGCCAAATCCCAACACTTTAAACATTTCATTTTATATTTCTCTCATCTGGAAAGTAGTCCCTAACTATAGTACCTAAGTTGTCACCAGATGAGAGCTATTTTCAGGAATTTTGTTTACCCTGAACTATGAAATTTTTTGGCAACCCACTCCAGTGTTCTTGCCTAATGAATCCTGTGGACGGAGCAGCCTGGTGGGCTGCTGTCCATAGGGTTGCGCAGAGTCGGACACGACTGCAGCGACTTAGCATGCATGCATGCATTGGAGAAGGAAATGGCAACCGACTCCAGTATTCTTGCCTGGAGAATCCCAGGGACAGAGGAGCCTGGTGGGCTACTGTCTATGGGGTCGCACAGAGTCAGACACGACTGAAGCGACTTGGCATCAGCAGCAGCAGCATGAAATTTTTAGTGTTTTCCCCACACAAATTCAAATTTCAACTTAAATATGTTTTTAACCAATGCTGTTAGTTCTCTGGATAAACAACTGTGAAATTGACAGTAATGATAAATAGTGAAGCAAACAGTGATAACAGAAGCCATTATTTTTTTGAATACCTATCAGCTGACAGGTATTATGGGCTTCCCTTGTGGCTTAGCTGGTAAAGAATCCACCTGCAATGTGAGAGACCTGGACTTCATCCTTGGGTTAGGAAGATCCCCTGGAGAAGGGAAAGGCTACCCACTCCAATCATCACATTTCGTCTTTCATCCTTATACTAACCTTGTTAAGGTTAACGAGGTTAACCTTGTGACCATTTTCCAGGAGGATTATGAGAGGTCACAGAGACAGCAAACAGCACAGTCAGGATTTGAACCTAGGTCTTCCTAATTCCAAAACCCATGTTTCTACTCCTTTTGGGTCATTATGCCAAGTCCCTTCAGCCATGTCCGACTCTTTTGCAATCTCAGGGACTGTAGCCCACCAGGCTCCTCTGTCCATGGGATTCTCCAGGCAAGAATACCGGAGTGGATTGCTTTGCCTTTCTCCAGGGGATCTTCCCAACCTAGGGATCGAACCTGAATCTCTTAAATCTTCTGCATTGGCAGGCAGGTTCTTTACCACTAGCACCACCTGGGAAGCCCTTCTACTCTAATATACCTTACATCTGCTGTACAACTGCATTCATAATAATTTTGTATTGTTTCTCTTTGTTTCCTAATTTTTATTCATAAATATAATGCAAAGTATATTAGTGTCCTGTTCGTTCATTTTCCACTTATGATCATTTTAATGGAGCACTTCTATTCTTAATGGTAATATTATATTTTTTTTTTACTTTGAGTAATGAGTTTACTGAGAAGTCTGAACTGGCCTAGGGCATATGCGTGAAAGTAACAATTTTTTTCTTCTCTAATTACTGAAGCTTTGTCAAATCTCCCTTTTCTTTGAGCAGATACAATGATGGCTTGGTCAGTTTTCTTTTTCTGTAAAACAAAAACAAAACCAATTCTGTGCTGTAAAAACTCAATCTCACCCAATTGAAAATGGTGCCCTCCAATATCACAGGACAGAAGTAAGGTTTAGAGATCAGAAGGACACAGCTGTGTTATATCTCTGAGATACCATACCCTCTCACATTTCTAGGCTACTACAGTTTCATGATATTTGGGGCAGGGAGGAAGGAGAAGAAAAGAGGACAAGTCTTTCACATTTAATAGTGTACCTGTAGTTCTTCTGTGTAAGTTTTTGGCTCTTTTTCTGCTTAATGTGCACTGGCCAGCTCTCTGGATGGTAGGCATCCATAGGAGGGTTTTCAGTGGACAGTCAGTGATATAGGAAACCCTGCCACAGGAAGGCCTGCAAGCCACTCAGCCTCCTGCTGCTGAGGTCTGCTCCTTCAGCAGCCAGCCCTCATGCATGGAACGTGGTAAGAGAGCACAAACCTGGCCATTTCCCCTGAGTTCACTTGGCACATGGACACATGCTCCAGGATTGTGCCTTCTCTCTTCTCTACATCTCAATTTTTCCTTCTGTTCAAACAGGTACAGGGTGGGGGGTGGGGTGGGTGGATTAGCAAGGCCACCACCTATACAGATGTCAAAGCTAGACATGAAATGGCAGCATTCCCTTACTGTAGGCACTGCTCTCTGGTTTTAAGAATGGCTCTCTTGGCAGCTGCTACACTTGTTCAGTGGTGAGAGGTGTAGATGAAGAACTTCAAACATCACTCCCTTCCCACCCTTACTAAGGCTGCCTCACAGCTTTGACGATTTTCTGCTTCTCTTTTCCATTTCAGTTTTCCTTTTAGACTCAACCGGGGAAGGAGAGGGCACAGTATGAATGACAGTGGAGAGCAACAGAGTTTTTCACCTGTGCCTTAGTGCAGGAGACACCAGTTTGATTCCTGGGATGGGAGGATCCGTTGGAGAAGGGATAGGCTACCCACTCCAGTATTCTTGGGCTTCCCTGGTGGCTCAGCTGGTAAAGAATCCCCCTGCGATGCGGGGGACCTGGGTTCGATCCCTGGGTTGGGAAGATCCCCTGGAGAAGGGAATGGCTACCCACTCCAGTATTCCAACCTGGAGAATTCCATGGACTGTATAGTCCATGGGGTCAGAAAGAGTTGGGCATGACTAAGCGACTTTCACTTTCACTTTAGTGAGCCTTGAAGGAGATGGTGGCTTTAGTCGCTAGTTATCCATCTTCTTTATCTCACTACTGAGGCTCTGCAGGTCACATCTGGGATAGAAGGAAAACTTGCCCTCCATAGCCTGTTACACTGTGCACCCTTGGGGGGCAAAAATTAATTGATATAAGTTATATAACTTACCTGTGAAAGATACTGTCAAGAAAATGAAATGGCCAGACATACTGGGAGAAGATACTTATAAAAGACATACCTGATAAAAGACAGCTATCCAAAATATACAAAGAAACTTGAAACTCAACGATAAAAAACCAAGCTGATTAATAAATGTACAAAAGATCCAAAATGGACACTTCTTCAAAGAAGATATACAAATAGCAGATAAACATTTATAAAGATGCCCAGCATCATCTCATTACAGAATTGCAAACTGAAATGACAGTAAGATACCAGTACACACCTATTTGAATGGTGAAAATATAGAACACGGACAACACTAAATGCTAGTCAAGATGGGGAGCAACAGAAACGCTTATTAATTGCTAGTGGGAATTAGAAATGATACAGTCACTCTGGAAGACAGTTTGATAGTTTCTTATAAAACTGAGCATGTACTTACCACAGAATCTAGCAACTGCAATCCTTATTTACCCAAATGAGCTGAAAAATTACATCTACATTATTGCCTGCACCTGAATGCCCAAACTAGAAAGCAACCAAAATGTTCTTTAGTAGGTAAATAAACTGTGTATGCCCAGACCATGGAATATTATTCAGTACTAAAAAATGAGCTAGCTATCAAGCCATGAAAGAACATGGAAGAATCTTAAATACATAGTACTAAGTGAAAGAAGACTACCTGAAAAGGCTACAAAATGTTTGATTCCAAATTTCAGCTATGTGATATCCAGGAAAAGGCAAAACTTGCAGACAGTGAAAAGATCACTGATTGCTAGGGAGTGGGGGTACAGAGAGATGAGCCAGTGGAGAACAAAGGATTTTAGAGCAGTGAGATTTGTCTGTATGATACCACAATGGTGGATACATGTCCTTAGATACTTACCCAAACCCACAGAATGTACAACACACGAAGTGAACCCTAATATGAACTCTGGACTATGCGTGATAATAATACATTAGTGTAGGTTCATTAGTGGTAACAAATCCCCTGGAGTGGAATGTTGATGGTGGGTGTGGCTGTGTGTGTATGAGGACAAGGGGCATATGAGAACTCTGTACTTTCTATTCCATTTTGCTGTGATCTTAAAACTACTCTAAAAGATAGTCTACTTAAAGTTAATTTATATTGAAATATTATTATATTATTATAAACAGTCAAAATAGAGAAATCTGCTTTCTAAATAGATAATAGATTTTCCACTTTTGTATGGGACTGAATGATGTTTTATGACTCCCCTTTGACAGTGAATGTCTACCAAATGATAGTTGCACTGTCTTCTGCCTCCTCTGTATTTTATAATCACTGATACTGATCCTGAGATGACTAGGCAGCAGCACAGGTGTGTAAGTAGAGACACCTCTTCCTGGAAGCCTTCTCTTTGATAGTACAGTCAGCTCAAGGCCACAGAAAACTCTGCACCACAGTTACTGTTCTGAATGATGTAAGTCTACTGTGACTCATTATTACCTGAAAAAACCAAGCACTCCCCAAAAGCTGGGATCTGTTTTCCTAGAACATTCTTTTGTGTTCACAATTTTTGTTGGTCTTTAAACCAGGTTAAAAGAAGCAGAGAAAGACAAAATTGAAGCTGGTAAATTCAATGTAGGATGGTTCTGAGAAATGTAGCCCCTTGGGCAAAGCTTGCATTTGCTTATTATGTTACTCTTTCACATTTAGCTGTAGATGCCCATTCTTTGTGTGCCTTGGACTCTCAACCTTCTATCAGAATAAGAGGTTGTACCCAATGAATAGAGAGTCAATATTTGAAAATTTCCTAGCTAAGTATTAAGAACATGTATTTTGGGTGGTGGGTGTTAAGTGATTTAAAGTTATATTTATGCATTTTCTGAAAAATGTTCTTATAGTGGACATATATTTTTTATTATCAGAAAATTAAAAGAAATCTATTTTCATTTGAAAATAAAGGTTATTTAAAAAAAACAGTTAAAGGAGGTATGAAAAATTTGAAAGATCAGGGTTGCAAAAAAGATTTGCCTTGCTAACACAGAATGGCAACAGTAATAGCCAACACTCTGTGGTGCTTTCTATGTGCCAAACATTGTTCTAAGTTCTTTATTTTATTAATCAATGTTCTCTTCATGACAGTGTCATGATGGGAATAATACTGATATGCCTATTTTACAGGTAAGGAAACTGAGTCACAGAGGCCATAATTAGTCTACTGCTAGATAACTAGTAAGGGGTAGAGTTGAAATCTGAGAACAAGAACCAGTACTAGCTAAAGATCACAGCTATTAATTTAATGAAAATAAATAGGATAGAATAACAGAAAAGCTTAATAGGATAAATTAAGTACCATAAATCAGTGAGACAGGGGATGGGTAATTTAAAATGCTATTTTGGGGAAATAGAGTATTTAGATTAAAAAAATTCAGTTTAGTGAATCCCCATAAAAATACCCATTTTATTCCAAATAGATTAAAAAGCTAAGTGTAAATACTTAAACCAAAATAATTTGGAAGAAATATATTTGAATATTTATCTGATCTTTAGATGGAAAAATATTTTCTAAACTTAAAAGCAATTAAGGAAATGACAGAGGAAACGATTGATGAACAAAAAATTAAAAGAATTTTCTGTATGTTATAAGCCAAATGAAAAGATAAACAGCTATTAACACATTAAGGAAATTGTGATTTTTCATACATATCTATAAGCAAATCATAAAGGAGGAAACAGAATGATTAATAAAATATGAAAAATCCTAACCTTCTCTTGTATTAAAAGAAGGGCACATTTTCAAAAATTCAAATTAAAACAAAAATTTGGTAGCAGTTTTCACAGAGCACCTTTTAGCAAAGATTTTTGGTAGCAGTTTTCATTTTAGCAAAGATTTTTAACTGATAATAATCAAGTTTGTCAGGAATTCTGCAGGAGGGATGAACGATTTAATGTGCAAGTTTTCTGCCATTAATTTAGCAATATCCATCATGAGCCTGGGCTTCCCTCATAGCTCAGTTGGTAAAGAGTCTTCCTGCAATGCTGGAGACCTGGGTTCGATTCCTGGGTCTGGAAGATCCCCTGGAGAAGGAAATGGCAATCCACTCCAGTATTCTTTCCTGGTGAATCCCATGGACAGAGGAGCCTGCCGGGCTAAAGTCCATGGGTTGCAAGAGTCAGACACGACTTAGCAACTAAACCACCACCATCAAGGGCCTTAAAACCAGCTATATTTTTCAAACCGATATTTTCTCATATAAGGATTTTGTTCTACAAAAATGACTGTGTGGACAAAGATTTATGTTCACATTTTTATAGCGATCATTATTCCTAATAGTGAATTATTAGAAATAACGTTTAATAAAATTGAATTAATTAGTAATAAGTGGAAACTGTGGTATAGCTGGAGAAGAAAATGGCAACCCACTCCAGTATTCTTGCCTGGAAAATCCCAGGGACGGAGGAGCCTGGTGGGCTGCCATCTGAGGGGTCACACAGAGTCAGACACGACTGAAACCACTTAGCAGCAGCAGCAGCAACAGTGCTATAGCTATAGGATGGACCATCACACCAAATTAAGATCATTTTGTGAGTAATTCTTAGTGAGGAAAGAAAACAGTTATTAGATAGTGCTCTAAGTGTAATAAAAGCAGATATATATATATAATTATTTATATATAACTGTTTAATCTAGTTAAATTAATACCAATAAAAAGGACTAGAAAAGTCATGACAAATGTTCACAGTGATAATTGGTGGTGGAATGGATTTTTATATTTTACAAACTGCCTAAAACAGACATAATAATGGGGAAAATTATTTTAAATAAGAAAAAAGAAAGAAATACAGGGTGCAATACAGAGACAAAGAAAAAAAGGTAGTTCTTTGAAAATGGTGAAAGGCACATAAATATGATCTCAAATCTGAGACTGTGGCAGAGCTGGAATGGAGTGTAGAGCAAATAAAGATACTGGAACAATGAATGCTTTTGGCTAACACCTTCAGAGCATTGGAATCGATAGAGCAACTGCAAGGACTGACCTGGGCTTCTCACTCAGCCATTGGGAAGCCAACCTATCCCTTGGGATATGTTGATGAAAGTGTTTTCCTAAAACAAACCAGTTTGCTGCCCAAACTCATGTTTTTACAGATGCCACATAGATTTTCAGTTACCTTTAAAATGTCTAGTTAAGGTGTTTTCAAAGAAATGAATGTTGGAATTCAGTCTCTAGCAGTTTCTCTATATTTTATTTAAGTCCATGAATATGCTTTCCAATTCATTGCTATATTATAAATTTTGAGAGTTTAGGAAGCAGCAGCAAATATAGACATAATTTGTCTATTAACTATTGCTTTAACTTCTCTATAGTTTAAAAATACAGAAGTTTCCAGTTTTTCCTATCTTTACTTCAGTTGGCCTCATCTGTCTTGGAGGTATATGAAGGCCTATTTTCTTCAAACGCTTTTCTCCCCTGAAGTTGGATGTGCTAATCTCCTGGCTGTAGGCTTGGTTCCATAGCCAATAGAATTTATTTCCCTGAATTTTCAGTTCTCAACTGGACCTCTTAGCTATAATCAAACCCTTCTAGAGATAGGCCCTTATGTGCTTGCTCTCAGCATACTGGATCCCTGATCCACACACTCAAGTATAGGTTCAGCTTCTGTCTCAGATTACTCTGGGGGTCTCATCGCATCTTCCCTTGCACTAGCCTGTCCACCATATTCCAATGGTGAGTGACCACTTAGGTGGGCATGACATAAAAGAATGCTATTTTTTTAAATTCCTTTTCAGAAGATATCAGTGGTTTTTAGTTAAACTATGAACATAATTATTCATGTCTGAAGATCTTGAATAAAGTGTACTTAAAGCTGTATTTTTCCATTGAGTCATCGCTGAACTCTATTATGTAGAGAGGAGCATTTTCCTTATCCTCAGACTCAGTAAGATTCCACAGGGTTCTCCATCAGCCCAGGATGTGACTTTCTGGTTGCTGAATCTCCGAAGAGTGATGTCACTGAGTCCCATGGCATTAGTCATCGTACATATGCGTTGTTTTGATGCTTTGCTCTGCTGAGCCAAGGCGATGCCTGTGAATTCATACTCCTCAGCGCTCACTTTCTTTCATTTCCCATCTCCTCTTTCTCTCTGAAGGCAGTTTTGCCTGTCACCAAATACTGTACCCCAAATGCCACTTTTTTAAATGCAAGTGGTGTTGTGCCTATTTACAGGAACATTTCTTCACTTGAGCCAGTTCACCTTTCAGTGGGTACGCACCTACTGGTAGGACAGTTATTGATTTTGGCTGCTCCTTTGTAAATGTAAAAGTCACAACCAGAATTGTAAATTTTAAGTTGGAACGTCTATAGGTAGGCTCAAATGCATCTGCGGTCACCAAGTTTCTTTAGAAGTGTGCAGGTGTATCAGCCTGCAGTTCTACTCCATGTCACGTAAGTCCCTGTGTTCCTTCTTGGAATCCTCGTTGCTCTTAACCTCTGATGTGAACCCTTCTCCACTGTTGCTTCACAGTCAGTCATTCTTTTAGCAAATACAGAGAGAGCACCAACAATTGCCAGGCACTTAGCTGTGTGACAGAGATACAAGTGAAGAAAAGGAAAGTGACCTTGCCTCGAGAGAGCTTAAATCCTTCAGAAATTCTAGAAAACAGAGAGCTGGTTACAGGATGTTGTGTTAAGAAAGATCCCACGTACTGCGGCAGAACACGGTGCATAAGACAGACACTCACATGGGTCCTTGGAGAGGCTAATCATGGAAACTGTCCTGGAGAAGGAAGCTAAAACCTGAAGGAGCGAGGCTGTGTGGGTCTGATGCTTCCAAGTCCCTCCTCATGGGAGACACATGGGTGAAGCATGTGACACAAACTTACCCTGGGGCTCCAGAAGCACCAGAATGACAGAGTAGTAAATCATCCAAACCAAGCTTGGCCAGACTCTGACAAGAGATAGGGAAGTGGAAATCATTGTTTTTCGTGGTGCTATGGTTTGTTAAAACTTTGGGGTGTTTTCTCAGTATTACTTAATTCACGTCACAAAGAAATTACATAAGCAGTGATATTGTGAACAGAAATCCTGAATGTGCCTTTCTGGATTGAAGGGTTCTTCTGGTGTCCTACTGCAGATCCAACTTGCCTGGAGGTTTGTTCAAATCTCATCAAGTGACCTCCTAGAATGGACCCTTCTTGTGAATAGCCTCATTAGAGAAGATCTATGTAGCCAAAGCTGAAGTGATGCGGTCATTTTCCCAGGATGTTTTCTGTAGATTCTTCCTTGTTCTGCTTAGAAGCAGACTTCACTGACTCAAATTTCTTATGCCTGGCATGATGGCTCTTGAACATGCTTAGCCTACAATGTCATGGGTCGTTATTTCTCCTTATCATTCTTTCAGTAGTATTCCAGTGTCTTTACTAATGTTATTACTACTACCTTATGACTACTACTACTTTACGACTACTACTACCTTACGACTACTACTACCTTACGACTATTGCAACAACCACTATGACTATTTCTACTATTACCACTTTTCCTTCTCCTCTTACCACTACTACTAAGACTTTGAGATTTTCGTTTTATACTGGAGTATAATTGATTCACAATGTTCTGTTAGTTTTAGCTGTACCGTGATTTAGTTATACATACTCATATATCTAATCTTCAGATTCTTTTCCCGTTATAGGTTATTACGGAGTATTGAGTAGAGTTCCCTGTGCTATCCAATAGGTCTTTGTTGATCATCTGTTTACATATAGTAGCGTGCATATGCCAATCCCAACCTCCCAATTCATCCCTTTCCTCACCTTTCCCCTTTGGCAACCACAAGCCTGTGTCCTCTGTCTGTGAGTCTGCTTCTGTTTTGTAAACAAAAAACCTGTTTCATTGTTTTAGATTCCACTTATGAGTGGTATTATATGACATTTGTCTTTCTCTGTGTGACTAACTTCATTTAGTATGATAATCTCTAGGTTTATGTTGCTGCAAATGGCATTATTTCGTTCTTTTTTATGGGTGAGTAATATTCCACTGTGTTGTATATACCACATCCTCTTTATCCATTTCTCTGTTGATGGACATTTATGTTGCTTCCATGTCTTAGCTGTCATAAATAGTGCTGCAATGAGCATTGACATGTATATATCTTTTTGAATTACTATCTTCTCCCGACTATGCCCAGTAGGTAGATTGCTGGATCAAATGGTAGCTCTGTTTTTGGGTTTTTTAAGAATCTCAATACTGTTCTCCATAGTATTAAGCCATTTTAAATTTTGAGTTACTATATTTCAAGCCCTGCCCTAGGCATTTTTTCATCTCTCAGTACAACCCTGCAAAAACAAATATATTATCTTCATTTTGCAGGTGAGGTTACTGAGGTTCAGAGAATTTGAGAAGCTTTGGTTTACTGAATATTATCCTCAGTTTATGGAATAGATTCAAATAATATACGATATTTAACAGTAAATGGTGCTTGAGCTCCATTCACAATTTACTTGATCCCCAAAGCCTGTGCATCCCAGCAGTGCTTCCTGCTAGGGGACACTCTGGCAACAACACGACCAAATAGCCAGGTAGACTTTGTGGACTGTACATTTATCACAGGTTTCAATGTGAGTTAATCTCAGGCTGCTATAAAAACACCATTGACTGGATGGTTTAAACAATAAATCTTTATTTCTCACACTTCTGGAGTTTGGGAAGTCTAAGATCACAGGGCTAGAATGGTCAGATTCTGCCAAGAGTCAACTTCCTTTTTGCTGTGTCCTCATGTGGTAGAGAGAGCATAGACAGAGGCAAGCTTTCTTGTCTTTTTCTGATAAGGGCACTAATCGTGTCATTAGAGCTCCACTCCTAAGACCTAATTACCTTCTGAAGGCCTCATCTCCAAATACCATCACATTGGGCATTAGGGTTTCAATATATGAATTTGGGGCATGCATGTGCATGCTAAGTTGCCTCAGTTGTGTCTGACTTTTTGCGACCCTGGACTGTAGCCCACCAGGCTCCTCTGTCCATGAGATTCTCCAGGAAAGAATACTGGAGTTGGTTGCCATGCCCTCCTTCAGGAGATCTTCCTGACCCAGCAATCGAACCTGCATTGGCAGGTGAGTTCTTTACCGCTACCACCACCTGGGAAGCCCATGAATTTGGTGGGGGAGGGGTGGTGGTGAACATAAACATGCAGTGCAAAACACAAGACAGACAAAGGGTCTTCTCGAGGGCAGGTGGGCCCCAGTGATGGAGAAACACTGTCAGACTGAGTCAGCACTCAGTGGGGAGGCCTGAACACTCCATCCTGGGGCAGAGGTTTTATTCGGCACTAACGTTCTGTTTTGTTTTTTGTTTTTGTTCATACTATCTGCTTAGTGTTGGTTGTTATGGGCTTGGCCTTGTTAATTCTTGGTCATAAAAAATGATCTGAAGTATTTTAGTTGAAACCACTCCACGCAGGGACAGGAAGACACCAGGTGCTTGGATTATCAGATTAAAACTATTTATATCAGCAATTGTTATGTAATGTGAAAATATATTGATGCTTTGGCATGCTATAAAAACTTTTTCAGTAAAAAACATTATAAGAATATTTTTTACTTATTGTAAGAATACATAAAATAAGGGAGAATGCAAAAACAAATTTAAATTTTTACTCTCTGTTCTAGGTAAGGGGCTTATGAGCATGTATGTCCTTTAAATTTAGATGTATTTTTAAAAAGTATAGAAATACCTTATTTTGAAGGGATGAAGTTAGAGCAGGTGTCAAATTGATTTTAATCAGATCATTGAAGAGGCACTTCTAGTGATGGAGTAAGAGGTATGACCTGGAAGGCTAAGAATAGAAGGTGTATTTAGCTGTAGGTCATGGGTTAGTGGGGCTCTTATTTCTTATTTAGAAGTACTGTCTACCTCAATAGACTTCTTTTTTTTTTTTTTACCTCCAGCTTTACTGAGATATAATGGACAAAACTGTAAGATATTTAATGTGTATGGCATGATGATCTAATGTATGTATACATATGAAAGGATCACCCAGACTGAGTTAGTTAACCTATCCATCATATCACAAGTTTACCTTTTTTTTTTTTTAGTGAGAACATTTAAATTCTATATTTGTACAAATTTCAATTATACAATACAGTGTTACCAACTATCATATCATGTTATACATTAGACTCTCAAACCTTATTTGTCTTATAATGAGTAGCCTTCCTATTGAAGCAACATGAATGCTAAAGGCTTGCGATAGAAGAGTACTTAAAAGGAAATCAATGCCCATTGTTATTTTAACATGACTTTACACTTTTTCAGAATATTGCCATAGGCAGAGACATGAAATGGAGGGGAAAATGGCCTGGAAAAGGGCTGACTGTTGTATCACATAAATCCTTTAAAACTTTTTTTTGATGGTTGCTAAGACCAACTTTCAGAAGTCCCAGCTAAATGTTGTCACAATCTTTGTAGGTAAATTTTTCCCTTTAAAAAAACTTCACACAGAGCTAATCAGGGATACTTTGTACCTATATTCCATTCCACCTGATGTATCAACAAGTTTGGAATATGCAGTTTGTCTGGTCTATTCTCCATGTTCATTACAATTCACATACATACATTTGTCCTTATTCACTGCACAGTGGTGGAATCAGCCAAATTGTGTTAGTCAATCTCTTGGCTTGTTTGATCTCATCCCTGTTAATACTAAAAGGGATTTAAAGTGGCTAAATTTTATTAAAATGCAATCAGTTGGCTCTTGACAACCTTTAGCATCATTTCTCTTTTCTTTGGAGAGTTTTTACTCTTCTTTTTTTGGTTTAATTCATTGTGAGTATAGAGAGTTTTCTTACAGTTCAGAAGTTGGAATCATCTCTAAGTTAAAGAAACAAAAATGGAGATAAAAAATTTTCCTGAGATGCCAGAAATTTGCAAGAGGTAAAACACCTAGTTCATAATAAAAAAAAAATTAAGTCCAGCCATCTTTAAGGAGCTGAAATAATATTTTATCTGTTTCTAAGGTACTTGGGTAAGTTAAACCAAACAGGAAGAAATAGAGGTTCTTGAGTCAGAGAGGAACTGCTCATTACTCATTTGACTTAGCAAGCAGGGTGATGATGCCATTACCCTGAAATCTACAAAACTTTAGACAACTCATTGTCAATTATGAAATACTATGGTTGTGCTCTCACACCATGTAATCTCATGAACAACTTCATCTTCTCCATTTCCTTTAGATAACTCCAGCCCTTCAGAGCTAGGTTATATTTTCATAAACTTTTTAGAATATGGTATATATTGGGGAAGAAGAAAACTTACAACACTCCATCTTTTGGGTGACTTACTCCATCCTATATAATTTGAATGGGAAAATTATACATGAGAACAAGTGGAAGGATTGGTGTTGCTTTGACATAGCTGAGATAATACTAGACTTCTCTAAATACAAGTTGAAGCTAAATGTTAGATGCAAAATTATCGTAAACCACCTAATCTCCTTGATCTCCTATGGCTGGCAGTCATCTGTAACATGCAGACAGCTCATCATCCCCAGTGAAAACTCTGAAGGGGAAGCAGAATGGGGAAGTGGGTGGAAAAATTTTAATTTAGTGGTCTTTTAACATTCTGGAAAATGTAAGTCAATGTGGCGTTTGCAGAAGTTCTCAAATTGTTATCGAAGCCATCATATATTCTATCTTGTAATTACACCTAAAAATGCTGGTTCCTTTATATCCTTTAAGGAGGAAAGAGATTGTCTTTCCTCCCAAAGCAACTGTCTGATTCTGTGTCTACATGCTGTGCCAGTTCTCAGCCACTCAGGATAGCTTAGATATTTGTTTTGTTTTTTAATTGGAAGATAATTGCTTTACAATGTTGTGTTGGTTTTTGCTGTACAGCAATGTGAATCAGTCATAACTATATATATATCCTCTCCTTCTTGAGCCTCCCTTCCTCCTCCCATTTCACTACTCCAGGTCATCACAAAAGGCCCTAGGTTATATAGAAGCTTCCCACTAACTATCTATTTTAAACATGCATAGTGTATATATGTCAATGCTACTTTCTCAATTCATTCTACCATCTCCTTCCCTGCTGTATTCATAAGTCCATTCTCTATGTCTGTGCCTCCATTCCTTCCCTGCAAATAGGTTCATCAGTACTATTTTTCTAGATTCCATATATGTGTTAATATTTGAGAATATCTTTAGTTCAGTTCAATTGCTCAGTCATGTTCGACTCTTTGAGACCCCATGGACTGCAGCACTTCAGGCTTACCTGTCCTTCACTAACCCCCAGACCTTTCTCAGACTCATGGCCATCAAGTCGGTGATGCCATACAACCGCCTCATCCTCTATCGTCCCCTTTTCCTCCAGCCTTTGATCTTTCCCAGGGTCTTTTCTAATGAGTCAGTTCTTCACACCAGGTGGCCAAAGTATTGGAGTTTCAGCTTCTGCATCAGTCCTTCCAGTGAATATTCAGGACTGATTTCCTTTAGGACTAACAGGTTTGAACTCCTTGCAGTCCAAGGAACTCTCAAGAGTCTTTTCCAATACCATAGTTCAAAAACATCAGTTCTTTGGGGCTCAGCTTTCTTTATAGTCCAACTCTCACATCCATACTTGACTACTGGAAAAACCATAGCTTTGACTGTATGGACCTTTGTCAGCAAAGTACACTTTTAATACACTTTCTAGGTTTGTCATAGCTTTTCTTCCAAGGAGAAAGTGTCTTTTAGTTTCAGGCTGCAGTCACCTTCTGCAGTGATTTTGGAGCCCAAGAAAATAAAGTCTCTCACTGTTTCCATTGTTTCCCCATTTTTTTGCCATGAAATGATGGGACCAGATGCCATGATCTTCGTTTTTTGAATATTGGGTTTTAAGCCAGCTTTTTTACTCTCCTCTTTCACTTTCACCAAGAGACTCTTTAGTTCCTCTTTGCTTTCTGCCATAAGGGTGGTGTCATCTGTGTATCTGAGGTTATTGATGTTTCTCCTGGTAATCTTGATTCCTGCTTGTGCTTCATCCAGCCTGGCATTTCACATGATGTACTCTGCATTTAAATTAATTAAGCAGGGTGACAATATACAGCCTTGACGTACTCCTTTCTCACCTTGGAACCATTCCATTGTTCCATGTCCAGTTCTAACTGTTGCTTCCTGACCTGCATACAGATTTCTCAAGAGGCAGGTCAGGTGGTCTGGTATTCCCATCTTTTGAAGAATTTTCCACTTTTTGTTGTGATCCACACAGTCAAAGGCTTTAGTGTAGTCAGTGAAGCAGAAGTAGATGTTTTTCTGGAACTCTTGATTTTCAATGATCCAACAGATGTTGGCAATTTGATCTCTGGTTCCTCTGCCTTTGCTAAATCCAGCTTGAATATCTGGAAGTTCTTGGTTCACGTATTGTTGAAGCATGGCTTGGAGAATTTTGAGCATTACTTTAATAGTGTGTGAGATGAATGCAATTGTGCAGTAGTTTGAACATCATTTGGCATTGCCTTTCTTTGTGATTGGAATGAAAACTGACCTTTTCCAGTCCTGTGGCCACTGCTGAGATTTCCAAATTTTCTGTCATATTGAGTGCAGCACTTTCACAGCATCATCTTTTAGGATTTGAAATGACTCAACAGGAATTCCATCACCTCCACTAGCTTTGTTTATAGACGTGCTTCCTAATGCCCACTTGACTTTGTAGTCCAGGATGTCTGGCTCTAGGTGAATGATCACATCATCGTGGTTATCTGGGTCATTAAGATTTTTTGGATAGTTCTGTGTATTCTTGCCAGCTCTTTTTAATATCTTCCGTTAGGTCCATACCATTTCTGTCCTTATTGTACCCATCTTTGCATGAAATGTTCCCTTGGTATCTCTAATTTTCTTGAAGAGATCTCTAGTCTTTCCCATTCTTTTGTTTTCTTCTATTTCTTTGTATTGATCACTTAGGAAGGCTTACTTACCTCTTCTTCCTATTGTTTGAAACTCTGTGTTCAAATGGGTATATCTTTCCTTTTCTGCTTTGCTTTTAGCTTCTCTTATTTTCTCAGCTATTTGTAAGGTCTCCTCATACAACCATTTTGCCTCTTTTTGCATTTTTTCTTCTTGGGGATGATTTTGATCACCACCTCCTATACAATGTTACAAACCTCTCTCCATAGTTCTTTAGGCATTCTGTCTATCAGATCTAGTCCCTTGAATCTATTTGTCACTTTCACTGTATAATCGTAAGGGATTTGTTTTAGGTCATACCTGAATGGTCTAGTGGTTTTCCCTACTTTCTTCATTTAAGTCTGAATTTGGCAATAAGGAGTTTATGATCTGAGCCACAGTCAGCTCCTGGTCTTGTTTTTGCTGATTGTGTAGAGCTTCTGTATAGATATTTTTATTATGTTTATTGAGTGCTTGGTATTGTGTCAGGAACTTCTACAGCACTTCAATTCTCACAAATACTGTATGAGGTTGCTACTCTTTTGTATAGATGTCAAAACTGAGGCACACACAGAGAGAAAATTCAGTGATTCCCAGCTGCTTGGTTGCATCCTGTCCTCATGGGGTCTGTAGTACAGTCCTCATGGGGGTACTCAGCATCACTTGTTTAGCTCTTTCCCACTTTATTTTGTTTTTATTTTAGGAATTAAACTATATTTGAAGCTACAGAAGTAAGTGCATGTATAACATAAGGACTAAAACATACAAAGAGATGGGCAAACATAAAGACTTCCATTCCTTACCCCTAAGCAGTACTTTACAGTGGTAACGTATTAATTTTTTTCATGTATTTCAGAATTGTCTATGCATAAATCAGGATATACACACATGTATAAATATTCATTTTAGTTTATGGATCTCTTAAGATACTTGTGTCATAAATTGATGTATTATAGGTATTTGTGAACATGCTTCCCCACTGGCTCAGCAGGTAAAGAATCCACCTGCAATGCATGAGACACAGGTGATGGAGGTTCAATCCCTGGGTCAAGAAGATCCCCTGTAGGAGGATATGGCAACCTGCACCAGTATTCTTGCCTGGAGAATCCCACGGACAGAGGAGCCTGGTGGGCTATAGTCCATGGGGTTGCAAAGAGTCAGATATGCCTGAGAGACTGAGCACACCACCTGTTGTGAGGTTGAACAGAGGCTCAGGCGGGAGGGTGGCCACTACCTAGTGGACACGTTTATTTCCCTGAATTGACTATGAGGTCTCTGAGATTATGCTGTATGCGCTGTCCTGGTTATCTATTGTTAAGTAACAAATAATCCCAAGATTTAGTGGCTTTAAATAGGACAACATTTATTTTGCTCATAGATCTTCCATTTAGGCAGAGCTCAGGGGAAGATCTCATCTTTGCTGTAAGATCCGCTGGGGTGGCTCAGAGCCCGGGGACTAGAATTACCTGGAGTTCCCGTTGTTCACATGTGCCGTGTTTGGCGCTGGCTCTCTATGGGACTTTGGATGAGATGGTGGCTGGGTCTCTTGTACATACTTTTCCATGTAGCCACTTGGCTTCCTCAGATTGTGGTGGCTGGATTTTAAGCCTACTGAGAGGACCATGCAGAAGCTGTATCTTCTTTTATAACTTACTCTTGGGTCACATAACATCAGTTCTGCAGGAGCAATAGACTTACCCAGACTCAAGGGGAAAGAATGTATATCTTGAGTAGTATTCCATTGTATATATGTACCATGTCTTCTTTATCCATTCATATGTCTTTGGGCATTTATTACTCAGCCATAAAACGGAATGATATTGGTTCCTTCATAGAGATGTGGATGGACTTAAGTCTGTCATACAGAATGAAGTCAGAAAGAGAAAAACATATATTGTATATTAACGCATACATGTGGAATCTAGAAAAATGGTGCAGATGCATCGATTTTCAGGGCAGGAATACAGATGCAGATGGAGAGAATGGACATGTGGATCCAGAACCTGGGGGAAGGGGTGTGATGAGTTGGGAGACTGGGACTAACGTTTGTGCACTGCTGAGTGTAAAACAGATAGCTGATGGGAACCTGCTGTATAGCTCAGGGAGCTCTGTTCATTGCTTTGTGGTGACCTAGATTAGTGGGATGGGGGAGGGAGCGCCAAGAAGGACGGGATATGTGTAAATATATATTTAATTCACTTTGTTGTACAGCAAAAACTAACACAACTTTGAAAGCAACTGTTTTTGTGTGTGCGTGTGCATGCTCAGTTAAGATCCCTCAATTAAAAAACAGAATGCAAATCTTCCCTCTCAATAATCACATTGCAAGTAGATTGCATGGGATAGGCTATATGGTTGAGGCCACCTTTGGAAAATTCAACTGTTGCAAGTATCTTTTTATTGTAGACATATCCCTCTATTGTCCAGACCTTTATTTTTATACTTGTATACAGTAGGTGCTCAGTTACACTCCAGGAAATTGAATTGTGAACCCAGGTTGGGAGGAGGCAGCTCTTTACACTGCTCTGGGCCAACAAGGGAGGGGAGGTAGTGGTTCATGCTTGTGAAGATGCTGTCGTTATCTCAAACGACAAACGACAAGTGTTATCTCAAACGATTTTACACCAGGCACAATTGCTAGGGGTTCCTAGAAAAGGTGTTTATGAAATGATTCCCTTGGGGGTAACTAGCAGATGCCTTTGAGCTATCTTCTTTGTCCAGGAGGCTTCTGAGAAGTGCCGTTGTGACTGTGAAGGGGAAACAGAGCCAGTGTGAGGCTGAGTTTCTTGTAAGCAGGTGCACTGAAACCTTGCATCCTCTAGGAACCACAGTCAGCATGTAAAGCCCTGCTCACCTGAATTGCTCAAAAATTTTGCATATTTGGTAGTGGTTAAATTAGTATGACGGAGAAGGCAATGGCACCCCACTCCAGTACTCTTGCCTGGAAAATCCCATGGACGGAGGAGCCTGGTAGGCTGCAGTCCTTGGGGTCGCAAAGAGTCGAACACAACTGAGCAACTTCACTTTCACTTTTCGCTTTCATGCATTGGAGAAGGAAATGGCAACCCACTCCAGTGTTCTTGCCTGGAGAATCCCAGGAACGGGGGAGCCTGGTGGGCTGCCGTCTATGGGGTCGCACAGAGTCGGACATGACTGAAGTGACTTAGCAGCAGCAGCAGCAGCAGCAAATTAGTATGAAGGTGAAACTCTGATCAGGAAAGATGAAGGCCAAATATGTCTTCTTTGCTCTTACATTTGGGGGGATGAATATTATAGGTGCCGATCAGAGCACTGACAGAAAGCATGTTGGCCTTCTGGTGTTGAGACTAGTCTGTAACTCCAGCTGAGGCCTGGTTTTTGAAGAACATATCTCTTGGCCAAGCCAAGCAAAGTAAGCTGTGCAAAACAGAAACATGAACAGGATGGAAGGTCTTTTTCACAGAATTTGTTTCGGAACCCATTTCTGATATGTCTTATTTTGTCTTTTTTGTTTTTCTGTCTTCTTCTCTGTACTGCTGTCTCACACTTGGTTTCCTCAGTCCGCTCTCAACTCCTCTGCTCACAGGAAATTGACATATTTGTTCTCTCTTGATGTCAGTTGAACTGATAACCCTGAATCAGACCAATCTGGCTACTAGGAATAATCTTTGGCCCTCCACCACAAGAACAGGTCCAACTTCAGTGCACATAATCGTGGTCTTCCCTCAGAGGGGTCTTAAGTGGGGCAGTCAAGCTTCAAGGGCTCTGTTCTTCTTCCCATTTTGACTTTGATAGAGTTATAGCAAACAATCATTAAGATTCAGTGATGATGAACGGGCTTAGAACCAGAGACACAATGTGAAAAGAGCTTGTTGTACTCATAAGTGTATTTGGAAAACTTCTGTCAGAGTCAGTGTCTTTGGCTAAATATGTCTGGCTACATGTAGAAGCTTTCTGTTATGTTGCCTACTGAATTCTCCACCCAAGTGGATATCCTTAGTATTGTTTGACTCCATCCTCCCTTTTATTTAGTGCTAACAAGGAACATGAGGTAGTGGCTTATGCTTTATTATTATTTTTAATATTCAAGCTACTTGGAAACCATTACTTTTTAGTAGATCATTGAAGGCCAACCTCTAAATGTCACTGTCCACGTTCTTCCCCTATTGATGAAATTCACTAGTAGAGTATAACTTCAGGGTAACCATTTGGGGGTGCTTGATATAGGAAGAAAAAGCAACTAAAATGTGAATCTCATGACAGCCTTTTGATACTCAAGTCATTGGACACTGGTCTAAAGGAATGGTCAGACATTCAATTATCTAGCCCAATTCAAGGTGCACATTTAGTATGACTGTCAGAATTATTGTTTTTGGAAAGTGACAGCATCTTTATACTTTTTAGCCTGCCAATGAAAATGATTTCTGTAGAGTCAGATAAAGAGAGAATTAGATTTCCCAGTTCAGTTCAGTTGCTCACTTATGTCTGGCTCTTTGTGACCCCATGGGCTGCAGCACACCAGGCCTCCCTGTCCATCACCAGCTCCTGGAGTTTACTCAAACTCATGTCCATTGAGTTGGTGATGCCAACCAACCATCTCATCCTCTATCATCCCCTTCTTCTCCTGTCTTCAATCTTTCCCAGCATCAGGGTCTTTTCTAATCAGTCAGTTCTTCGCATCAGGTGGCCAAAGTATTGGAGTTTCAGCTTCAACATCAGTCCTTCCAATGAACACTCAGGACAGATTTCCTTTAGGATGGATTGGTTGGATCTCCTTGCAGTCCAAGGGACTCTCAAGAGTCTTCTCCAACACCACAGTTCAAAAGGATCAATTCTTTGGCACTCCGCTTTCTTCTCTTTGGAGAAGGAAATGGCACCCCACTCCAGTACTCTTGCCTGCAAAATCCCATGGACATAGGAACGTGGTAGGCTACAGTCCACAGGGTTGCAAAGAGTTAGACACGACTGAGCGACTTCACTTTCTTTATAGTCCAACTCTCATATCCATACATGACTACTGGAAAAACCATGGCCTTGACTAGACAGACCTTTGTTGGCAAAGTAATGTCTGCTTTTTAATACGCTGTCCAGGTTCATCATAAATTTTCTTCCAAGGAGCTAGTGTCTTTTAATTTCATGGCTGCAGTTACCATCTGCAGTGATTTTGGAGTCCCCCAAAATAAAGTCTGTCACTGTTTCCACTGTTTCCCCATCTATTTGCCATGAAGTGATGGCACCAGATGCCATGATCTTAGTTTTCTGAATGTTGAGTTTTAAGCCAATATTTTTACTCTCCTCTTTCACTTTCATCAAGAGGCTCTTTAGTTCTTCTTCACTTTCTGCCTTAAGAGTGGTGTCATCTGCATACCTGAGGTTATTGATATTTCTCCTGGCAATCTTGATTCCAGCTTGTGCTCCATCCAGCCCAGCGTTTCTCATGATGTACTCTGCATAAAAGTTAAATAAGCAGGGTGACAATATACAGCCTTGACGTACTCCTTTCCCTATTTTGAGCCAGTCTGTTCCATGTCCAGTTCTAACTGTTGCTTCCTGACCTGCACATAGGTTTCTCAAGAGGCAAGTCAGGTGGTCTGGTATTCCCATCTCTTTCAGAATTTTCCACAGTTTATTGTGATCCACACAAAGGCTTTGGCATAGTCAATAAAGCAGAAGTAGATATTTTTCTGAAACTCTCTTGCTTTTTTGATGATCCAATGGATGTTGGCAATTTGATCTCTGGTTCCTCTGCCTCTCTTGATCCAGCTTGACCATCTGGAATTTCACAGTTCATGTACCGTTGAAGCCTGGCTTGGAGAATTTTGAGCATTACTTTGGTAGCGTGTGAGATGAGTGCAATTGTGCAGTAGTTTGAGCATTCTTTGGCATTGCCTTTCTTTGGGAATGAAAACTGACGTTTTCCAATCTTGTGGCCACTGCTGACTTTTCCAAATATTCTGGCCTATTGAGTGCAGCACTTTCACAGCATCATCTTTTAGGATTTGAAATGACTCGACTGGAGTTCCATCACCTCCACTCGCTTTGTTTGTAGCGATGATTTAGATTTCTCAATGTGATTTTAATTTATGGAACTCAGAGTTTGAGCCTTGTTTGTTGGATCTTTGGCACTCCAAAAAATTAATGTATTTGAACTGTGGTGTTGGAGAAGACTCTTGAGAGTCCCTTGGTCTGCAAGGAGATCAAACCAGTCATTCCTGAAGGAAATCAGTCCTGAATATTCACTGGAAGCACTGATGCTGAAGCTGAAACTCCAATACTTTGGCTACCTGATGCGAAGAACTGACTGACTGGAAAAGACCCTGATGCTGGGAAAGATTGAAGGCAGGAGGAAAAGGGGATGACAGAGGATGAGATGGCTGAATGGCATTACCGACTGGATGAACATGTTTCAGCAAGGTCTGGGCGTTGGTGATGGACAGGGAAGCCTGGCGTGCTGCAGCTCATGGGATTGTAAAGAGTTGGATACAACTGAGCGACTGAACTGAACTGTTGGATCTTGACTGGAGTGGTGGCAATGAAATTAGGGTCAAACAGTGGAGCAGTATCCTTGCTATCACTGTCCATCATCCTTCCTATTCCTCAGGATAGTTGAGTTATCTCCCTCATCCATTCTTCTTATATGGAGGAGGCACAAAGTCCCATTACTTATTTCTTTCCAGTGCTTCTGGCTTCTATTTTTTCCTTCTTTTCCTCCACTGATACTCATCTAGTTCAAACCTTTGTCGCCTGTTTATAAGATTATGACATTAACTGAACTGGTCTTAAGCTTTTTCCCTTCAGTTCCTAATCTAATTCCAAGTCATTTTCCTAAAATTCCTTGTTAGTTAACTTATACCTCTCCTCAAAAAAGGGATGATTCCCTGGGGATTTCTCTGGAGGTCCAGTGGTTAGGACTCAGTACTTTTTGTTGTGGCCCCGGATTCAGTCCCTGGTTGGGGAACGAAGGTCCTGTAAGCCATGTGGCACAGCCAAAAAAGAAAAAGAGTCATTCCCCTTTGATTGTTGAATGAAGTTCAAATTATTTGGCATAGTAGACATCCAGCCCTAATAAGATGCATGGTAATTACCCTTTGCTAAGCATTTTTTTATATTCCCTTTTTACTATTCTGGAACACCAGTCTCCTCACCAGTCTCTGATCAGTTATCTCTCTGTGTTTTCCTTAATGATTCTCCTTCACATGGAATAGCTCATTCACATGGGAAATGTTAGTTCTTCCCTGGCCACCACTTCTAACTATCAGAATTATACCGATTCTCTAAATTTCTCTTCCTCCTTCAAAGGCAACTCGTACCCATCTCAAGAAAAATTAATCTCTCTGTTCAGTCTTCTTGAAGTGACTTTTACCATTTTCTGTTTTGTATGCTATGGAAATGGGTAAGTTGATTTTTACCAGACTGTAGGCTCATGCAGGACAGAGATGAGGTTTTAATAACTTCAACATTGTTTTAGACCTTTGCTAAAAGTTGTTGCTAATTGAATTTTCACTGATTCTCTCTGGGTAAAGTTTCATCTAATTCAGACCATTAACTCCAGTTTTTCTGTATGTTAAGAGTGTGAAGCAAGTGGTGACAATGTATGATTGGTTTTGGTGTCTAATTACTATGATGATATTTTGAAAACCAAAAGTTTTTCATGTGATTTATTAAAGGATATCAAAGAGATATAATTGCCCAAGGACTCTTTCCTAAAAAATTGGTGTACGGCGATTATTCTTATGTGTTAAACCTTATCAACTCTGATAACTCTTGTAGACACTAAGTCCACATATTGCCAATGGTTGTTTACACAATATGCTGATATGGGATGTCTTTAAGTATTTTGATATATATGCCTTATGCTTTTATTTTCTTGATTTCCTTTTAGAGGTGAGCTCTTTTGTGTGGTAGGTTTATGAAAAGAGAGAACCTCCAATGTGTCTTTCTATCTTCAACTATACTAACATGAGCTAACTGATGCATAGGCCAGGATGAGCTTTAGGGTCACATAAAATTGCAATTAAGGTTTGAAAACTGCTATTTTTAAAGAAAACTCTTTCTTGTGATTTGTTGTTTCAAATCTTTTTTCTCTTATATTAAATGTTACAGTGTTCAGAATTGGTTCTCTTTGTACCTCTTAAGAATATTTAGCTATCCTGTTTTCAATTTTGAAGTGTGTCATTTTTCCATCATACCTTTAGGTAATACATATATGTATATTTTGGTAATTTTATTCATAATGTATCTGATTTTCAGCCCCCACCACACATTCACCTATTTCTTTTGGGCACAGAGCTTCCTTTGAGGCCAGTCAGAGCTTTGTTGATAGCTGAACTGCGCAGCAGGAAGGGGGATGTTTCCCACCTTTCTTTCTCTCTGACTCTTTCATCATATGTAACAATGTTTTCCATTCCTCTGTAGATAAGAATCTTTTGTGAATTTTCTATATTTAACACCAACACTAAATGCTGTTAAGCACATCAGCCATTCTCACCACATCCACTCAGATTAAAAGTGAGTCAAAGACAATTAGGTTACTCTGGTAGGAACTGTGACCCCACAAACTGATAATTTTTGATAGTATCTTTCAGTCTTTGTCGATGCAAACACCGTGGTGTTCTGTTGTGTAAATGCTAGGAGACGGACTAAGGCAATTTCCTTTTTACCTCCTTTTTTTTTGCTTTTGAGGATAGGATATATTTTCTTTTCCCCACATTATTGGTCTTCTGCTTGACTTGTTAGGGCTAGATAAGTACTTGATAACACTCAATTCTTACGTGCCCAGTTTTATTCATTTATTTATTTTGATCATGCCCCATGACATGCAGGATCTTAGTTCCCCAACCAGTGACTGAACCTGGACCATGGCAGTGAAAGCACCGAATACTAACCAGGGAAATCCCACATACTCAGTTCTTATATGCAGTCACTGGGTTTCATCCAACCCTCTTCCCCAGATGTCTTGCCTTCAGAAAAGACACTTCACAAATCCCCTTGACAGTACATGCTAATGTTGAAGGTCTTCCTTTCTGGAAAGTACCACGTCAAGTAATCATCTGAAGAGGAATAACCAGATTGTTCTTATTTGGACATCTGAGGATGTCAGTCATGTCCTCTGGTAGATAATCAAAAGATTGATATCAAGTCATTTATGCTTTATCCAAACCCTATCATTAGAGTTTTAGTTTCTTCCTGTTTACTTCTCTGAATCATCTCCCATATATCCACAACCTATGAAATGCTAAAATTGGGGCTTTCTTTCCTCTGAAGTTATTAATATTTTCCATATTTAAGTTTCTTCTATGTGAAATAAATTCAGTGAAGGAAGTCTACTTTTTACCAACTAGTTCAACTCCAACTCTTCTAGTTAAAAGCCTCAAAAACCAAGAAGATATACTCCTGTGAAAACTTTTAAGAAAAAGTTATTCTTAGTCCTCCAACTTAAGTGTCTTCATATGCATGGGATTGAACACTTGAGGACAAACAATGTATGTTTCCTAAATATTCAGTTATAGGTTTTTGATAAGCTGGTCTAAAGGGCCATCCGACCACCTCCTGCCCAGAGTAATTTTGTTTGGAATCATTTTCTAAATTTTTTTCTTGAAACTTTATATTTTGTATTGGAGTATAGCCAATTTATAATGTTGTGATGGTTTCAGGTGGACAGTAAGGGGACTCGGCTATACATATACACATATCCATTCTCTCCTGAATTCCCTTCCCACTCAGGCGGCCACGTAACACTGAGTAGAGTTCCCTGTACTATACAGTAGGTCCTTGTTGGTCATCCATTTAAAATATATCAGTGTCTTCTAACTTATTTAAAACAATTTTCTATGTGTTCTTGGGCAAACTAAAGGCCGTGTTTCTAAGTTTCTTTGTCTGTAAATGAAGCACAGGAGAGGGATTATCTCAAGGATGTTTTATATTCCAATCATACTATTTGATTTTGAGATTCTAGATGAAGTTCAGTGTGGATAGAAAGGTAATGTGATGGGAGAGTTGGACAGAAAGACATGAATTATGAAGTTAAAGAGGAGAAAACTTAAGAGTTAAATAGGACCATCTTTCTCCTGCTGAGTCTTCACCATAACTCAGGAAAACTCCACAACTTTCTCCTCCCGCTGCTGATTTTCCTTCTTCTTCTCCTTTTATCCCCTTATTTTCCTCCTCTTTGTCCCATGCCCTTCTTTCTACTTCTTTCTTTCTGTTTTATTCTTCTAGAGGAAAACACACACTTTTTTTAGGTGGCACACTTAGGATATTTTACAATGATTACTCCAAATTCTTATTTTTATATAGACTGATATTGAACAAAAAGTGTCAATATCCATGTGTGTTTTTAAAAACTTTATTATGCGTGTTTTTTTTTTTTAACTTTACAAAATTGTATTAGTTTTGCCAAATATCAAAATGAATCCGCCACAGGTATACATCTTAAATTAACTTTTTCATTTCCCTAGCTTTCCACCTGAAATGGCAAAGGCTCAGTGGAGAGAATATTTATTAGAGTGTGAGATTCCGTACTCCATGATATTTTTCCTTTCTATATAAAAAGGTCATACTAATTCAATGTGCATATTTTGGTAAAATGGATTTTTTTTGCTTTAATATATTAGTTTTATTTTCTAATGAAATTCCAGTTATTCTGATTGTATCTATATTTGATTTCTTTTCCTTTATACCTCAAATAATCAAGGGCAAAAATATCTTAGATTTACTTAATTTAAAATAACAAGTAAAAAGAAAAGCAGTTTCATTTAGAGTTGATTTATCTTGGACTTTTTCCAGGTGTTTTTTTGTTTTTGCTGTCTTATAATTATGTTTTAGTATTGAGGGTTTTTTTTTTGGTCAAAGTATATTTCTAGCAATTTGGTATAATGTTGTAAATCAGTCAGAGTCTTTAAAAAATTTGTCCTGCCAAGACTGTGAAATGCATTCCTACATATTCATTTTTGAATTGATGGACGGATGACAGGCAGTAGGCAGCAGGATTGAGTACTAAACGATTCTTGTGTCAGGCTTCAGAAATCTTAGCAATCTGATCTGTAGCACATGAAAAGGAGTAGAACAAAAAGCAAAACCAGAAATATGTATGAGAATTTGGTCTAAAGTCAGAAAATAGAAGCAAAGAATTATTTTTACTAGGAGGAAGAGAATGATAGTAAGGTTAGAGAGCTGGAACGTTTGATACCAATATGAAAAAAGGACCTGATTATTTTACATTTTATTGAAAGTTTATTGTTACCTAACTGCATGTTGAAATTTTACAGATTAGTTGAAAGGTTGTAAAAATGATTGAACATTTAAAAGGTTAGATTTATGAAGGTGAGAAAACAGCAAAGTGGGTTCTAATGATGATCCTCCAGTAAAAGGTAGGGCGATTTGGGCTTCCTTGATAACTCAGTTGGTAAAGAACCAACCTGCAATGCAGGAGACCCTGATTCAATTCCTGGGTCGGGAAGATCTGCTGGAAAAGGGATAGACTACTTACTCCAATATTCTTGGGCTTCCCTCTGTAGCTCAGCTGATAAAGAATCTGCCCTCAAGCAGGAGACATAGGTTCGATCCCTGGGTTGGGAAGATCCCCTGGAGAAGGGAAAGGCTACCCACTCTAGTATTCTGGCCTGGAGAATTCCATGGACTGTATGGTCGCAAAGAGTCAGACACAACTGAGCGACTTTCACTTTGGCAGGAAGAGCATGGCTCTGGGAACTAGAAGTCCTTTGCCTTTTTCTATAGCTACTCCCAATGACCCAATCTCTCCAGACAAGTTGCTTTACCTCTTTGTATCAATCAAATTGTCTGCATTGGATACTGAGGACATTGGTTGATTTTTAAGGTCTCCACAGCTCAGAATTTATAATGGCTTCTCATCTACCTGCAATATGGAATGAGAAGAAACGTGCAGTGTATGGAGTTAACCATGGAAGAAAAAAAAAAATACAGCATTCTTAAAGCTAATGATGAAACATTCATAAAATTAGGAGAAATTTTATTTAATCTATGATGTGGAAATTTGGGTTCAATGCTTATCTTCCTTCCTTCCCTCTACAAAGCCCATTGTCCTGCTAATTCTTAGCAGTGTTCAAATACCAGCTGTAAAAATACCTGTGGCGGATTCATGTTAATATATGGCAAAACCAATACAATATTGTAAAGTTAAAAAATAAAATAAAATAAATTTAAAAAAAAGGAAAAAAAAGAATATAAATAAAATTAATGCCAAGTACAATTTCTTCTGTGAAGTCCACTGGTTTTACCCAGCCTGCCCTACTTTTTTTCAAACCTGGTTTGCATGCCAATTTTGTGTGTCTCTTTGCAAACCATGTTACCAAAAAAAAAAAAAGGTTAAAAAAAGGAAATAAAAAGAAAGACAACCACAAAACTAAATATTATAAATATTATAAAACTAACAAACTTTCAGTACTTAAAAGCAAAATAACAGAATTGCATTTTTCTCTGTACCTAAAACTTTCACAAGCCCAAGGAACTGAGAAAATAATGAACTACTATTCCCTAGGAGAATGGCAAAAGGGCTTCAAGTTTTATTGAGCAAGGACTAGCCAATTTTTAAAGTCCCATGCAGTCCAAAGTTTCCCTGACATGATTCCTGCCTCTGAGGAAATCGAATTCCAAAAGTGAAGGAAAAGGGAAGTTGCCCTAAGGAAGGTGGTGCCCTTGAAAATGATGAAGGCTATTTTACTTCCTAGGGTGTCCCTTCTGCCCCCTACCCTGTCCCCCATACTGTTTTTCCTGGAGAGTTCACCAGTTTAGGGGGTTTTAGTTTTCCAGTTGCTTAAAAGAGAGCAGTGTTTCAAAAGTCAAACCATTAAGAAAAGGATAGCAAACAGCAAACAAGGGATCCCGTGAAGAGGGACTAATTGGCAATGGATGCTCTTACGAGCTCTTTACTATTTAGGGGTATTATTACCCTTTGAAAAAATAAAGTCATCAGTTAGCAGTAGTTGGAAAACAAGTCAGTTAAGTGTAGTGAACACCATTGCTCATGTTATCCCTGCGTTTTAGTTATTCTTTATTTTGAATCTCTTTATTTTACTTATTTTGGACATGCCCGTGTGGCATGTGGGATCTTAATTCCCTGACCAAGGACTGAATCAGTGCTCCCTGCATCTTAACCACTGGACTTCCAGGGAAGTACCTATCTTTGCATTTTAGAAAGAATGTTTCAAAAACATCTATTTTGAAAAACCTACGTAAAAAGCCAGTTAGTAAACTGACTCTCAAAGCCAGGGAAAGAGGGGAGTCAGAAGCCTGGCAAAAAACACACCTTGCAACCCTTGGTTCTGGGAGTGAAATCTTGGGTCTGTTTTCTGGAGTCAAGAGGGAAAGAAACATTCCCTATTTGATTCTGTATTGGTGTGTAATACATACAGAATTTTTGCAGATGAGTGAGTGAGACAAAATATGTGACACAAACACACTTGGCCTTGCTGGTAGCTATTATTTGGGAAGAGGAAATACAGCAGTGTGTAAAAGATCTGGACTATTAATAATCTCCTTACCAATGGTAGAGCTGAATATCATATCACGGATAGGAGTGACAGATCGATACAATCTGGCTTTTCCTTCATTCAGATTTTTAGCTCGTGGCTGGAAGCCAGGGTTATATTTTCCTGTCTTTGTTCCTCCCTCCACACGTGCTCTGAGAAGCGGTTGTTATGCTTTCCTTCCGTTACTCAGCCATGTTCAGTGTGCTTCTTTGAGGCCCTAGTGAGAATTTTAATCAGTCCTGGCCGGTAATTACTGTCTCTCTCCAGATGAATCTCTTACACAGACTTCATTTTTATTCTTCACCAGTCTTAAGAAGAAGGGTGTTGCTGAAATTCTCTGTGTTTCAGAGCTGATCTGCTGAAGTTGTACCACTAGCAAGAAAGACATAAAGTGCTTCCTTTTCTCTTCTTGTAAAATGGCATTATTTTTCCTTGCTTCTCTCTTGCCTGTAAAATGGTGATGATACATTTTTCTTCACACTACTAATGCAAAATACTGGTATTTTGTAGATTACCTATACCCTGGTTTTCCCCCTCCTTGACTCTGAGGATATGTATCACCTTATAATTTATACTTTGCACATATTCTGTTTGGTCTAAGAAAAACAAATCGGTTAGGGACAATGGCTATTTCACCTTCTAGTACATTCTTAACTTCCCCAGTGTTCCTCTGCCATGCTTCTGAATGTTGCACTGAATGAATGTCTGATATAGCTTGAAATAAAATTCTTAATTTCAGTAATTTTTATTTGGTCTGACTCTCTCCATGGCACCTCAGACACCTCCTTGTGACATCCAATCACCTAAATTATCTGTTCCAAAAACTTATTTATTTAATATATGTTCATCCAACTTTTACTAAACCAAAATGCTGAAGCCTATGAGGGTTGCAAATAAATATTAATATAAATTGGGGTTCCTACGCTAGTATGAGAATAGCTATGTAAATAAATAGCTATATTATATGATGATGTGCCAAGGGCTATATGAATGGGGCAGATAGTAAATTTTATAGAAGTTCAGTACTGGTATTGAAACATTCTGGCTGCTGTCATCAGGGTATGCTCAACAGGGTAGGTGGCTTTTAAGCTCAGCTCTTAATAGTAGAGGGAATTTCAAATGAGTGGAAGGGAATTTTAGGAAGAGGGAATATTTTTAAAAAGATGCAGAGGTATAACAATGATAGGCCTGTACTCAGGAGGAAGGCTATTATATCTTGGAGCCTCTAAAATAATTTCTTTATTTATGGCTGTACCACATGTCATGGGGGATTTTAGTTACTCAACCAAAGATCAAGACCATGCCCCTTTCAGTGGAAGTGCAGAGTTTTAACTACTGGCCCACCAGGGAAGTCTCTAAACCAAATTATTTAGATTAAAAATTAATACTGGAAAATTAGCTAAGTGTTAGATTGTGGGTAACTTAATAAAAGGCTAAGAAATCTAAACCTAATTCAGTAGGCATAGGGTAGGACATGATTAGACAGGTTTGGGAGAGTCTATACTGGGAGACTCTTTGCCTGCTCTATTGTGTTAAGGACTGAATCCAAGACCCAAGCTTGGAAGAAGCACATGGCCATGGAGGTGGGGAGACAGATGTTAGACATTTTAGAGGCAGAAGTCACAAAATGTGAGGTCCAAGCAAATAGAAGTAAAGAAACCTGAGACAAACAAGAAGTGAGGCTGCGTTCTGCCCTGCAGGACTGGCTGGGTGAATCTAGTTTAACAGGTATGCATCCTGGGGTCCGGTGGAGGCCTCAAGAGGGGTCTATGTTGGGAGAAAAGAGCCCCGACTGTACTTCTTCATTTCTGATGCACAACTTCTTCACATTTTACATTTCTGAAATTAGGATGCTTCTTACCATCTCTGGGTACATTAAATGTGGAAGTTTTCCTTGAAAAGAAGTTGGTAAATCGATGGTGAATATTGCAATTGATGGCACTTTATCATCATAGAAATAAAGTATAAAATATATATTATTACTGTATTAGATTTTCCTTTCAAACTATCAAATTATTTCACACTCATTGTTATTAAGCCAAACACCCAGTAAACATAAATTACATTTAAGTATTAAGCACACAGTAAATATTATTCATCAAACTCCTACATTGCCCAAAGGAAAGAATCACTGGGAGAATAAATCAACTGCCAGAGCTTTGAGGAGATTATGGATGTATCCATCAAATGTGTACCACACAGCTCTTATAAGAAAGTCACTCTTTTAAGGGCTGGAGGGATACAAAGATGAACGAGAAAGAAACTCCCTTGGGGTAGGACTGGGGGAGGTGAGCTTACAAGTTATTACAAAAGAAAGGCAGGTGCACAGAATTTTAATGGAACAAAGTATGATTTATCATAGAGAGATCCTTCAGACATGTTTCAAGTGCTCTGGGGAGGGGATGCTCATATCTGCTTGGGGATACCAGGCAAGGTTTCATGAAGGAGGTAGCATTTAAGTTGGGCCAGGGAGAATGGGTAGGATTTCCACAGATAGAGGTGAAGAAGGTAAATGTGGGCTTCCCTGGTGGCTCAGTAGTAAAGAAGCTGCCTGTGATGCAGGAGATATGGGTTCAATCCCTGGATCAGAAAGATCCCTGGATAAGAAACTGGCGACCCACTCCAGTATTCTTGCCTGGGAAATCCCATGGACAGAGGAACCTGGCAGAAATAGTCCATGGGGCTGCAAGAGAGTCAGACATGACTCAGCAACTAAACCACCACCATACAATCACAAGTAAATCCAAGTGAACTACGTGTTGTGGACAAGATGAAGTTTGAAAAACCATGCATATTCAGGGAACACAACAGCCCCAGATAGTTGCAGGGCAAACTACAAATCATAATAATAATAACAAGAAACATTTATTGAGCAAACACTATGTACTGGGTCCTACTATATTTTACTGGGTAATACGTAGAATGATTGATCCCATTTTAAAGCTGAGGACAGTGAGCCCAGGTCAGTTAATTTACCCGGGGGCCTAAGAGCTCAAGCTGAACCAGTTGGCAGTATTCCTTTCAGAAGTCGTATGCACATAAGTACACACAAAAAAATATTCAGTAGTGAAAGAATGCGGGACTCAGGTTAGGGAAGGTTCTACAAATTATGTGATGGAGTCTGACGTTGACCCTGTAGCTGATGTGAAGGCAGTCTCTGCATTTGAAACACTTGGCCACCTGCCTTTTGGTGTGTGTGTAATAGAATCCATGTGTGCAGTGGTCTTCATTTTATTTATTTATTCATTTGGCTGTGCTGGGTCTTTGTTGCTGTGAGGAGGCTTTCTCTAGCTGCGGCGAGCAGGTGCTCCTCTAGTTATGGTGTGCCGGCTTCTCATTGTGTGGCTTCTCCTGTGGCACAGCATGGGCTCCAGGGCACCTGGCCTTCAGTAGTTGTGACACAAAGGCTGAGTTTTGGCTCAAGGCATTAGAGTGCAGGCTCAGTAGTTGTGGTACACAGCTTAGTTGTCCCTTATCATGTGGGCTCTTCTTGGACCAGGGATTGAACCAGTGTTCCCTTGCAATTTGCATTGCAGGGCAGATTCTTAACCATTGGAACACCAGGGAGGCCCTATTAATAATTTTTAGGAATATGGCATCAGAGGAGTATAGGCTGTGTGCCAAATTCTAGCAGCCTCTAGGGAACTTTTAAAACCCTTATATTTTTATAGGACTTTACATTATCAAAAAACCTTTTCCTTTTCCTATGTCATTTATTTGAATTCTTAGATCAATGTGGCATGTCTCCCTGCATTGAGTATATGGGGAAATGTACCCCTCACTGGCACTAACTTCGCCTAAACAAGCCCCAGGGCTGACAGATGGTAGAGCTAGAGAAGGAAACAAGATCTTCTGGAGCTTAAATCATTGCTACTGCCTTTTTCTCAAGCCTTTTTTTCCTTTCACTGGTTTTACATCAACAATGCCCTCATTACATTCAAAGGTGTAAATGGGTCTACATACAGTAACTGATGGGTTTTCTCAACACCAGAAATCAGTTCTCCTAAGGATAAAATAGTATCTGTGCCCAACAAGAGAGAACAGACTAGTTTCTGGTTAACAGCAGCAGGCCAGACTGGTCAGGGGCTTGTTCAAGAGGCAGTAGCTTCTGTACTTTTCCATGGTGAGGAGAGAGCCGTCCTTACTGCTCCTTCTTGAAACGGTGTCCGGACTTCATGGCAATTTCCCCAGACTTCTCTTTTGGGAACTGGGTCAGCTGTCCAACCATCTTACATTAAATCATTCATCTCACAACCTTTCTAATTTCCTCCTCCCCACCTGCAGCTTATTAGTGAAATAGAATGCTCACAGTGCTTGGCTGAAGTGTCCCTATTTCCAAATTCAGCACAATTCTTTGTCATATATTTGAATATTAAATTTCAACACTTGTTATTTCAAAGACCGTCCCCTGTGTTTTGAGTTAATATCCTGGCCAATGAGGTGCTGAACAATCACCTGTTCTTGAGATTGACAGCACATTGTGCTTTTAATAGTGTCATAATATCTCTAAATGTAAGGGAGAAGAATGTATGAGTTTCCTAGTTGCCATGACAAATTATCACAAATTTTAGTGCCTTCAAACAACAGAATTTTTCGCTCACAGTTGCAGAGGCTGCAAAAGCTGTCATAGGGCCAGGCGCCCTCTAGGACACTGGGTAGAGTCCTTCCTCGCCTCTTCACAGCTCCTGGTGCAGGCCGTTGGTACAGCTGCTGCTTGCTTTACAACCGCAAAGCTGACGATCCAAACTCTGCCTTTGTCATCACGCTGTGTTCTTCCTGAGTGTCTGTTTGGAACATGGCATTTTCCTCCTCTTACAAGGACTTATGCCGGTCATATTGAATTGTTGTTTAGTCCCTAAGTCCTGTCTGACTCTTTTGCGACCCCATGGACTGTAGCCCACCAGGCTCCTCTGTCCATGGGATTTCCCAGGCAAGAATACTAGAGTGGGTTGCCATTTCCTACTCCAGGAGATCTTCCTGACCCAGAGATCGACGCTTTGTTTCCTGCTTTTTGATAGGGGGATTCTTTACCATTGAGCCACTTGGGAAGCACCATGTTTGATTGGGGATACCCTAAGACCTCATTTTAACTGTAAAGACCCTATTTCTAAAATGAATCATACAGATACCGAGAGTTAGAGGATTTCAACATATCTTTTGGAGAGATATAGTTTAACCCATAATGTAGTAACCAGTAATTGGTACTTTTCCTTTCATTATGGTTAATGATATACAGACATGGATTGTAAACTTCTCAAAGCTATGAGTTGAACTATAGTAGAGGAAATACTATTTTGTCCTTCTATGGTAAATTCATAGTGGTTGTTAGAACCACTATTTTAATTGCTTCACAATGAGACATTATTTTTTCTCTGTCTTTTCTACCAGATATGAACTCCATGAGGGTAAGGGTCATACCTCGTTCATCTTTATATCCAGACAATGCTAGCATAATTTGGGAAGGCAGTATTGCACAGCGGTAACCCTGTCATTGGAAATGGATGCTGTGAATTCTAATCCTGGCTGTGCTAGGTATTAGCTGTGTAATATTAGGCAGTGTGTTAGCCTCAGAATCTTCACCTGGAAAAGAATGAGAACTATATTACTATTCTCATTGTTTTATGAAATTAAACTCTTTAGCCCATTGCCTAGCTGTTACTATGACTATATTCTCAGTAAATATTTGTAGAATTGAGTTGAAGGAGATTGAGTGATCCAGTAATTGTTCTGCCATTAAATTACTCTGACACTGGCAAAACCTAAATTTTCTAGGCCTTATTTTTTTTAATCTGAAAACTAAGGGAGTTAGATGAGATGGCTCTAAGTTTCCTTCCAGTCTAATATTTTGTAAATTAAGCTGATATCTTCTGATGACTCGTAGTTCTATGTATAGTTGATTCTGTTCTCTTCTAACAAACATGGATTTACCAAAGAAGGATGTATTATTATTGGTTTATCTTCCATACTTACTATTTTGTGCTGCATTTGTTTGGTTTTATTATTTTAACTAAATAAAGTTAAGAAATATTTACTGATGTCCATTGTTAATCAGGTTCTGTGCTAGGTTATGGACACATACAGATGATTACTATACTGTTCTTCCTTGTACTATATTTGAATCAAAGAAATTGAGATTTCCTATCTTTTTTTGAAATTGTAATTAGACAGTGATAGAAAATAAAGGATTCTGGTGTTCTAAAGCCACCTTATTTCTCTTTCGTACTTTCTTCTGGTGCACACACATCCCTCCCCCAACCCACCTTTCTAGACTCAAAACAAAAACTGAGAAGGTGTGGAGCACTTCCTTAAGTTGCTTCCTGCTGGCCCTTCTCTGCTGATTCTTACTATTGTCAAAGGCAAGTCTCCTACAGGTAGCAGGGCCAATCCAGGCAGCTCTGGGTAGTGAGGGGATTGTAGGAGTGTCTGCTTAGAGACTCCAAAGTGATAGATCTTCTTGGAGCCATTCCATTTGGACGTGGCCTGTTTAACACCTTTCTCCACTCAGTTGGGAATATTTAGGGCTTCTCTGCTGCTGCTGCTAAGTCACTTCAGTCGTGTCCAACTCTGTGTGACCCCATAGACGGCAGCCCACTAGGCTCCTCTGTCCCTGGGATTCTCCAGGCAAGAATACTGGAGTGGGTTGCCATTTCCCTCTCCAATGCATGAAAGTGAAAAGTGAAAGTAAAGTCGCTTAGTCGTGCCCAACTCTTAGCGACCCCATGGACTGCAGCCTACCAGGCTCCTCCATCCATGAGATCTTCCAGGCAAGAGTACTGGAGTGCGTTGCTGTTGCCTTCTCTGTAGATAGTATTTGAGCTGAGATTTGAAGGTGTGTATACATGCATATATATATGGAGAGAAAGAGAGGAAACAAGACAAATGAAGGCTGGTGGGGGAACAGTGATTCGGGCAGAAGGAAGTGTGAGTGCGAAAGTCCTGAAGAGAAGCTGCATCTCTCAGAGGGTTAGAAGGAAGGCCAGTGTGACCAGAATATGGTTTGATATGACGTCATAGGATCTGCTGGAGCATATACAACCTCAAACTACGGGCTAAAACTTTTGGATTTTACTCAAAAGCCGGGGGAAGATTCATTTTGATATATGGAAAAACCAATACAATATTGTAAAGTTAAATAAAATAAAATTAAGAGGAAAAAAAAAAAAAGCCAGGGGGAAATTATCTGCATGTCAAGTAAGTATTTTATTGTTTCAAGTATTACACAAAATTCCAGTCTCAGACAGGTTTATTGTTTCTAAGAAGTTACTTTCTAAAGCCCTGAAGTCCTTCCTGGTTCTATGAGGTGACTCTGTCCACACCTATTGAGCAAGTGAAGTAAAACTTGAACCCGAAGGGTGACACATGGTGTTAGTTAAGGGAAGAGGAAGCAACATCGCCACTTGTTTACCTTGAATTTTGATAAAAGATTTGGATTTTGAAATGGAACTGTGTGCATTAGTGGGGGAGGTGGAGATACTAAATGACTAATGAGAACTGAATTAGGCAATTGGTAACTGTCAACTTGAGAACGGTGGCTTGTGATAGGACCCACCAATGCTCTTTGCTCGCATAAAATGTAGAGGCCCATGATTGCATTACTTTCCTTTATGATTCTAGTTTATGAAAATTTTATCAGTCCTTTTTGAGGAGGAATTTTACTTGGTTGGAAGAAAATGATTAAGAAATATGAAAGAATTACCTAAAAATCCCATTAAGCAAAATAAAACCTTAGCCTATAAACAAATACCAAACCTTCAGTTAATAAAACAATAATTCTCATCACTAGCATAAGCAATATGAGGACCTAGAAAATCATAAGATATCACTATCATCAATATGTGATTGGTTTTTAAAAAATTCTCTGTGAGTTATTAATATTTTAAAAGTTGACCAACTAAAATAAGAATGCATACTTGTTTTTTAAAAAAGGTGCAAACCATATATAGAATAAAAATTGAAAGTCTTCCTTCATAACCTTCCATATTCTTCCCTGGTGATTCATATGTTAAAGAATCTGCCTGAAATGCGGGAGACCTGGGTTTGATCTCTGGGTCAGGAAGATCCCCTGGAGAAGGGAATAGCAACCCACTCCAGTATTCTTGCCTGGAGGATTCCATGGAGAGAGGAGTCTTACAGTGCAGGGGGTTGCCAAGAGTTAGGTATGACTGAGTGGCTAACACTTTCACGTTAACTCTTCCCTCAACTCCTCCAGAGGTAACCACTGTTAACAGATTAGTATATGCAGATCTTCCTCTCCATGCAATGAGGTTATGTCCTAATAGACCTACTGTAAACTGAAAATATTGTTAGTTGATACATTTGATACATCTAATCTACCGAACAGCATAGCTGAGCCCAGCTGAATTTAAATGTTCTCAGAAAAATTTATTTACCTATAGTTGGGCAAAATCACTTAACATAAAGTCTATGTTATGTTGAATATTTCATGTAATTTGTTGAGTACTATACTGAAAGAGAAATAGAATGGTTGTAGATGTATTGATTGTTTATCCTCATGATGACATGGCTGACTGGGAGCCGTGGGTTGTTGCCTTGCCCAGCATCACAAGTATTATTTCCTATGTCACTAGCCTGAAAATCAAATTTCATAATTCAAAGTATCAGTCAGTTCAGTTGCTCAGTCGTGTCTGACTATTTGTGACCCCATGGAATGCAGTACGTCAGGCCTCCCCGTCCATCACCAACTCCCAGAGATTACTCAAACTCATGTCCATTGAGTCAGTGATGCCATCCAACCATCTCATCCTCTGTCATCCACTTCTCTGCCCACCTTCAATCTTTCCCAGCATCAGGGTCTTTTCAAATGAGTCAGTTCTTCACATTCTTCACAAAATCAGATGACCAAAGTATTGGGGTTTCAGCTTCAGTATCAGTCCTTCCAAAGAATATTCAGGACTGATTTCCTTTAGGATTGACTGACTGGATCTCCTTGTGGTCCAAAGGGCTCTCAAGAGTCTTGGTTTCTTTTGAATGCCACTTTCACATCAACGTAAAGTTGAAAAATTCTAAGTCAGACCATTTTAAGTGGGGGACAATCCAGATTGTGTAATCTTTTTTATGTTTATACATGTCACTGTATGTGGCTCAGTGTTAAAAGAATCTGCCTGCAATGCAGGAGACACAGGAGAAGAGGGTGAGATCCCTGGGTTGGAAAGATCCCCTGGAGGAGGAAATGGCAACCTACTTCAGTATTCTTGCAAGGAGGATCCCATGGACAGAGGAGCCTGACAGGCTACAGTCCATGGGGTAGCAAAGAGTTGGACATGACTGAGTGACTGAGTACATATAGATACATGATCTTTCTTTAAGAAAAAAGAATAAATGGGATCATATTGTGCCCATGGTTCTCCTTTCCCCCTACTGTATTTGTCTTAAAAATGTTTTTACACATAATTGTCTATACTTTTCAATGAGTGCCTAGTATTCCTCTGAATTAAATTATCATAAGTTATTAGCTATTTCTCAATTGATATTCATTAAAACATCAATTTTTCACAATTACAAACAACGTCACAAGAAACATACTTGTTTTCTGCACATGTAAGAGTACTTTTGTAGAATAAATTCTTAAAAGTAGAATTGTTGGAACACATTTAAAAATTTTGACACTGTTTAATTGCGTGCCTGCAGTTGAATTGTGTGCCTGCCTGCTAAGTCAACACAATGCTGTTGAATTGTGTGCCGGCGTGCTTCAGTCGTATTTGACTCTTTGAGACCCTGTGGACCGAAGGCCTCCAGGCTCCTCTGTCCATGGGATTATCCAGGCAAGATTACTGGAGAGGGTTGCCATGCCCTCCTCCATGGGATCTTACCAACCCAGGAATTGAACCTGGTCTCCTGCCTTGGCAGGTGGGTTCTTTGACACTAGTGTCGTTTGGGAAACCCACTGTCAAATTGCTCCACTAATAAAATTTTATTGATTTATATTCCTACAAAGTTCTAAGAGCCCATTTGATTGTAACTTCACCAGTACTGGATACCACCAGTTTTAATTTTTTGTTCAGTTTTTGGTGGGCAACAGTTAGTCTCTAACTGTTTTTTCAAGTTTTACTTTCCTGATTACTTGTATGTTTGAACATCCTTTAATAAGTATATTATTGATTTGAGCTTTCTCTGTAAGTTATCTCTTCAGAGTCTTTACTCATTTAGAGTCTTTACTCATTTATAAATACTTTTCTTCAAAGAATAATTTAAATATTCCTTATGTATTATGGCCTTTAACCAATTATGTATAACAAATAATTTCTTGTTGTCATTTAGCGTTGGCCTAGGTATATTATAGCTTCCACTGAACAGAAGTTTTTAACATTTATGTTACTAATGCTCTCTGAACTTTCTAATCTACTCTTACTGAAATACTCTATATTTTTCTGTTATTACTTTGAATATTTTAAGTTATTTTTAGGGACTTTCTTGGGTGTCCAGTGGTTAAGAGTTAGCCTTCCAATGCAGAGGGAGTCGATCCTTGATTGGGGAGCTAAGATCCCACATGCCTTATGGCCAAAAACATAAAGCAGAAGCAATATTGTAACAAATTCAGTAAAGACTTTAAAAAATATCTACATCAAAAAATTATTTTTACATTTAGCTCCTTAAGTCATCTAGAATTATTTTTATAACTTAATAAAAGACTATAACTTAATTGTTTCCATACAGGTACCAATCCCATTTATTGGAAGGGCTATTCTTTTCCTAACGAATTCAAGTAGGTTAATGATATAATACATTTATGAATATGCATGGATATGTTTTGGGATTTTCCATTTATTGACAATATTTGATTTTTCAGTATTCTTTTCATTTACCTATCCTATCTGACCACACAATCCTCTTTTAACGTTTTCTATACCCAAAATATCAATAACCTCAGATATGCAGATGACACCACCCTTATGGGAGAAAGTGAAGAGGCACTAAAAAGCCTCTTGATGAAAGTGAAAGAGGAGAGTAAAAAAAAGTTGGCTTAAAGCCCAACATTCAGAAAACTAAGATCATGGCATCTGGTCCCATCACTTCATGGCAAATCGATGGGGAAACAGTGGCTGACTTTATTTTTCTGGGCTCCAAAATCACTGCAGATGGTGACTGCAGCCATGACATTAAAAAACGCTTACTCCTTGGAAGGAAAGTTATGACCAACCTAGACAGCGTATTAAAAAGCAGAGACATTACTTTGTCAACAAAGTTCTGTCTAGTCAAGGCTATGGTTTTTCCAGTGGTCATGTATGGATGTGAGAGTTGGACTGTGAAGAAAGCTGAGCACAGAAGAATTGATGCTTTTGAACTGTGGTGCTGGAGAAGACTCTTGAGAGTCCCTTGGACTGCAAGAAGATCCAACCAGTCCATTCTAAAGGAGGTCAGTCCTGGGTGTTCATTGGAAGGGTTGATGCTGAAGCTGAAACTCCAATACTCTGGCCGCCTCATGCGAAGAGTTGACTCATTGGAAAAGACTCTGATGCTGGGAGGAACTGGGGGCAGGAGGAGAAGGGGACGACAGAGGATGAGATGGTTGTATGGCATCACCGACTCGTTGGACATGAGTTTGAGTGAACTCTGGGAGTTGGTGATGGACAGGGAAGCCTGGCATGCTGCGATTCATGGGGTCGCAAAGAGTCAGACGCAACCGTGCGACTGAACTGAACTGAACTGATACCCAAGTAGGGTAATTTTCTCAATGTTCACCTTACCTCTATCCCCTATCATTATTTTCAAATTCTTCTTAGTCTTGTGCACTTTCTCTTTCAGATGGGTGTAAGAATATGTGTCAAATTTTATAAACTAGCAAGCTAACAAAACCTATGTATATTTTGAATTCAGTATATTGAATATTTTAGAAAATTTGAAGATAATAGACATCTTTACAAGAAGGACTTTCTCATACGGGAACATGGTATTTTTTTCCCTTACTCTGGACTTGATAATGTTTTTCATAAAATATTAAAAATGCTTGCTAAGTTCATTCCTGTTTTATGAAATTTTGGCTATTTTGTTAGTGTTCCTTTCCTCTGTTATTACAAGTTCATATCATCCCCTGCTGCTATATGAGAAATTTATTTCTCTTTATATACCCTTTGAATCTTACATTTAGGAAAATTATCTTACTAAGTCTGTTCTTCAGTGGATTGTCTTGGATATTCTAGTTATGCAGCCATGTCACAAGCAAATCTTATGGTTTAGTTTCTTTCTTTACAAATTCTATACCTCCTATTTGTGATATGAAGTACAGCAGTGATCATTGGTGAGGGTTATTGTCATCTCTTCTTTTCTTCTCACTGTATTAGAAATAATTTCAACACTTTGGTGGGTGTTCCTGACAGATACTTTTCATTATGTTAAGAAAGTTTTCCTTCTATTCCTAACTTACTTAGGATGTTTCAAAGCAAAGAAATCATACCAGTCTTGGTGTCTATTGCACTGAATTTTTTCTTTCATCTGGGGATTTAGTGATTTATGTTAATATTTTGTATCCTAATGTTGAAGTATCTTTATATTCCTGGGATACATCCTACTGTGTTGAGAAGTATTATTTTTAATACAGTATTTGGCTCAATTTGATATTTTTATTAGGACATTTGTATCAGAATTAATAAGTGAGATTAGCTTAATTTTCTCTCTCCTTTCTTTTCCTCCTTCCTTCATTTATGCCTTCTATGTATAGTTTGTGTACACATGCTAAGTCTCTTCAGTCGTGTCTGACTCTGTGATCCTATGAACTATAGCTGGCCAGTCTCCTCTGTCTATGGGATTCTCAGGCAGGATCAGATGAATTAGCTTTAGAGAATGCATCTTGTTTTATGCTCTTGGACAATTAATATAAGATTTGTATTTATCTTGAAAATTTAGTATAGCACTGGTAAAATAAACTGGATCTCATCTTAAGACTTTTGACTAGTTTGAATACTGTAAAAAATTCTGTCCACATTTTTCAGATTACTGTTTATAGAAAATTATAGAACTTTGGAATATGGGTTAATAGCACAAAATTTTCTGCCAGTTTAGTTTTTCGTCTTTGATGCTTTAGAACAATGTTGTTGAATTAATTTTGTTAAATATCTTCTCCTCTACCCTTTTATTTCTATTAACAAACATTTACTGAACACCTGGATATAGGTGTTCATATAGAACATGAGGTTAGAGGAAATTAGACAGTGTAGAAACAGACTTGTGTACAATTAGCTTTATCAGTTCAGTTCAGTTCAGTCGTTCAGTTGTGTCTGACTGTGACCCCATGAACTGCAGCACACCAGGCCTCCCTGTCCATCACCAACTCCCGGAGTTCACTCAAACCCATGTCCTTTGAGTCGGTGATGCCATCCAGCCATCTCATCCTCTGTCATCCCCTTCTCCTCCTGCCCTCAATCTTTCCCAGCATCAGGGTCTTTTCCAATGAGTCAGCTCTTCGCATGAGGTGACCAAAGTATTGGAGTTTCAGCTTCAGCATCAACTCTTCCAATGAACACCCAGGACTGACCTCCTTTAGAATGGACTGGTTGGATCTCCTTGCAGTCCAAGGGACTCTCAAGAGTCTTCTCCAACACCACAGTTCAAAAGCATCAGTTCTTCTGTGCTCAGCTTTCTTTATAGTCCAACTCTTACATCCATACATGACCACTGGAAAAACCATAGCCTTGACTAGATGGACCTTTGTTGACAAAGTAATGTCTCTGCTTTTGAATATGCTATCTAGGTTGCTCATTACTTTCCTTTCCAGAAGTACGCATCTTTTAATTTCATGGCTGCAATCACCATCTGCAGTGATTTTGGAGCCCAGAAAAATAAAGTCAGCATTGACTTTATAAACTGTTTCCACTGTTTCCCCATTGATTTGCCATGAAGGGATGGGACCGGATGCCATGGTCGTAGTTTTCTGAATGTTGAGCTTTAAGCCAACTTTTTTACTCTCCTCTTTCACTTTCATGAAGAAGCTCTTTAGTTCTTCTTCACTTTCTTCCATAAGGGTGGTGTCATCTGCATATCTGAGGTTATTGATATTTCTCCCAGCAATCTGGATTCCAGGTTGTGCTTCCTCCAGCCCAGCATTTCTCATGATGTACTCTGCATATAAGTTAAATTACCTTTATAATCTAACTGTAAAATGTTAAGTCTTAAAAGAATGATCTGAAAAAAGTGATATGAGAATGTTAGATATAGAACATGAGGTGGTTAGAGGAAATTAGTGTAGAAACAGACTCGTGTACAATTAGCTTTATAATCTAACTGTAAAATATTAAATCTTAAAAGAATGATCTGAAAAAGTGATATGAGAATGAAGTCAGTCACCGTGTCTTGCCTTCTGTCGGCAGCACACAGTGTCACTCCAGGACCTTGCTTCAGAGGTGTAAGACCTGCCATCCATAAACTACTGATGTATCTTAAAAAGTATATGACATTTCAGAGATGAAGTTAGATAAGAACTTGGAATCTTTTATTTGTTTTACAGACAATGAGGTACTCCTGAATTTTTCTGAGTAGGTAGATAACTTGATCTGGTTTCATTTTATTTTGAAATAAAGGGGATGATGAAGGGGAAGATGGTTTCAGGGTATTATAATTATCTTAGTGGCAATTTTATAGAAAATGAAGTAAATAGTAGAAAATCTTTGTAAATCAAGATTTGAAGGTTGAAATCACATTTGTATGGAAACATTAGTTTTCCCCCACATTTATCACAAAGGATGCTTTTGATCAGGGTAGTTATTAAAATAAAAAATTTCTAACTGTGGTGCTGGAGAAGACTCTTGAGAGTCCCTTGGACAGCAAGGAGATCAAACCAGTCAATCTTAATGGAAATCAATCCTGAATATTTACTGGAAGGATTGATGCTGAAGCTGAAACTCCAATACTTTGGCCATCTGATATGAAGAGCCTACTCATTGGAAGAGACCCTGATACTGGGAAAGATTGAGGGCTGGAGGATAAGAGGGCAACAGAAGATGAAATAGTTGGATGGCATCATCGACTCCGTAGACATGAGTTTGAGCAAACTCAGGGAGATTGTGAAGGACAGGGAAGCCTGACATGCAGCAGTCCATGGGGTCACAAAGAATTCGACACAACTGAGAGACTGAAAAATGAAGTTATTAAAATATTTACTAATTAGTGTGACACATGTCCTGATAATCAGAACAGGGAACTGATCTATTTTGATCAAAATAGACAAAGTCATAAACATGTGAAAGGTTGTTGCTGAATCACGAAAAGACACCAGGATTCTTGGCCCCCGGAGAAGATGAATTCAATCCGGGGCCAGAGACGAGGCTTGATCGCTCAGAGCTTTTGTGTAATAAAGTTTTATTAAAGTATAAAGGAGATAGAGAAAGCTTCTGACATAGGCATCAGAAGAGGGCAGAAGGTACCCCTCTGCTAGTCTTCAGCTGGATGTTATATAGTCACTAGCAGTCTGTTAATGAAAGAAAGGAATGTCTTAAAATTCAGAATGGCACCAGGCCCCTCACCCATAAGATGCATTTTGGGATAATCTTGGCACCAAATGGTTTATCCTGGGCCATAAAATGATTAACTTGAATCTTGAAGAAGGGCAGACCACCATACAAATAGTTTCATTTACATAGATTAGGGGAACAATATCTGAGTATAACATACTGGTTTGTCAAGTAGGTTCTGAGCCAAGAGGCAGAACCGACTTGAAGACAGAGTCTGGGGGTAAATGCATAGTACATTAGCATAGCTTAAGACAGACATTTCCATAAGAGAAATGCATTGGTTAACTTCAGGTGAAACCAGGTGTCATTATGGCAACACAGTATTTTAAGAGAAACCTCCTTTTAAATTTGTATAGAGAAGGAAAAAAATATTGCTAGTTTGTTTCCTCCTGCCCCTTAAGAGAGATAAAAATGTCTGACACTTGCAGTCTTATTTCCTCCATTTGGAGACCCCTGGCCTTCCTGCCTGTTACCCTCTCACATGTAATTAACAAGGGTGACCATACTGGTATGTACTGGCTGAATGTCAAATTTGCCCTTGACTCTGATTTTACAGCCATGGATCTCATGATCTAAAATATTCTACTAGTTAAACACATTTCATAAATCTAGTAAAATTTTTATTTTCCAATTTCTGAATTTAATATATTTCTCTAGAATCTATTCTTTCAATAGATTTCTATAATTTATAATAGCTTAAGATTAGTATCACACAACTTGATTCAATTTTAACATCTGTCTGTAAAAGCTGATTGTTGGTTGGCTTAGTGTCCTTATATCAGACAAACATGTCATTTATATTTGGTATCTTGAAATATTAAAATATTTACCTAATTTTATAAAATTCCCAGAAGACGGGTGGACTGCTGTCCTCAAGTAATAGTGTTAATTTACTTCATGTACCTTATAGTAACCTGGAGATACTTTAAAACTCAATCTCTCTCTCTTCTCTCTCTCTCTCTCTCTCTCTCACACACACACACACCCCATAAATGTCTTTATAACTGACCATATTCATTAGTTGCCAAAGTCTCTACCACTCCCTTTTGTATTACACATTTATATTATTTTATCCAACTGAACCTTGAAGGCATATGTGTTTGTCATCCCTGATTTAGATCTTTATAGGGCTTCCCTGGTGGCTCAGACCGTAAAGAATCGCCTGCAATGTGGGAGACTTGGGTTCGATTCCTGGATTAGGAAGATCCCCTGGAGAAAGGAATGGCTACCCACTCCAGTATTCTGACTTGGAAAATCCCCATGGACAGAAGAGCCTGGCAGGCTACAGTCCATAGGGAAGCAAAGAGTCAGACATGACTGAATGACTTTCCTTCATTCATTCAGGTCTTTGGAGACATCATTTTGTTCATGTCATTATCTAGTTCCAATCGTAATGAGTCATGCTGTGATAGGGTTTTAAAAATTTCTGAGGTGACTCCATCTCTTAAGCACCATTAACTCTGAAGATTTTATGATTTACATTTGGCAGATTTTGTTTGAGCTGAATTTGCTTTGACTTCCATTTTAAAGACTTTTGACTCTTTAATATTCTACTATTGAACTTCCCAATGATTTTGAAAATGACAATTCACTTTTTATACTATACAAAACTTCTCATTTTGATTTTATTTTGAATCTTTCTTCTATTTATGTCTCCTGCTCCTCCTCTGAAACTAATTTCCTTAAAACTGCATTTCTCCAACTTCCACCAATAAAAGCATCAGTGAAAGAGAGTAATTCACGTTGTTGCCCTTGGTGCATATGCATTGGCAGGGACCAAATGGAAATGTTCTTGCGCGTGTTTGGTTTGCCTGTTACTTTTATGCCCTCTCCATTCCTCCCTTGGACCACTTGCTGATGTTGTAACTAAGTCTAGTCTAAGACATGGCCAACTTTGTGCTCTAAATGTGCTTCCCCTCCCATTGCTTTTTGTAGACATGATGGATAATTTTAGTGAGGATGAACTAGTGGAAGTACAACCAGAGGAATGCTGAATGGTCACAGCCCAAGTGGCAGATATAATGTTTTTTCATGAACAGTAATGAGCTAAGATGTACTTTGGCGAAAGTACATTACAAGGACTTCGTGAGAGGACATTGTGACTGGACCCTGTAGAGACCTATGAGGAATCAGTATCCGCACATCCTGACCTTTACACTACACTGGACCATGTTAAGTAGGAGAGTGGATGTCAAACTAATGGCAGAATTTGGGGAAATTTTTTTTTTCTTTTACAAAAAGGTAGACGATGTTTTGAACACAACTTGCCATAGAACGTGAAAGCGTAAGAGTTCTGGCTGTTTGGAGAGAAAAAAAAAAAAATCTATTTATTTTAATGCTAAAAACTAGCCTTCTCTCAGGGGCCTAAAGAAAAAAACACTGAGAAATGGGAGTGAACTGCAAAATAGTGTTTGTGTAACAAGTAACCTCAAACCACAGAAGTCACATGGGCTCTTTCTGCTTTGCTACTTTTGATTACTTGTCAGAGGGTTATACTTTTAGCTTCCCCCACCCTGCAAGGCCACTCAACCATGTGCTAGCTGGAGTTATCTTTACTCACAATGTCTTTACAAAAGCTCAGGAAACAGAACAGCAATGGCAATTTCATGGAGTACTGCGCTGGTCCAGGGCATAGCTCTTACTCCACACTCACAGGCAGTTTTACCGTGGATGATGATAATAGAAGGCTTCAAATGCTGGCAGATACTGTGGCTACTTTGCCTCGGGGAAGAAAGCAGGTATGAGTGCTATTTTTTACCTTTTACAGTGTTCTTGTTCTCTTGAGAGCAGAGTGATATGTTTGTCTGACTGCATGTTAAAAATGTTATTTCAGATCCTTTGAAATTAGTGGCTCAGAGTATGGGTAAAGAGAGAGGCAAGGAGCCCAGAGAACTCACACTCTAGTCATTAAGTCTTAAGATTTAAGACCATAAGAAGACATTTTTAAGCAAAACCTGAAAGAAGATTATTTTCTCACTACAAGAGGTATTCTGATGAATTAAAAATCATTAAGCATATCAACTTGAAGATGGTGTGTATTGTAGGCACAACCAGTTTGAGAATTATTGTTCCTTTTTCTTGTATGTCTCCCATTGAGTCCTTCCCTCCCAGACTCTCTCCCAGTCTCTAATAGTCATGTCAATTCATAATCCAAGGCGAATACATTATTTTTTAGTGTAAGTTTTGTTGACAAAATTATCTTTAGTTCTGAGCACTGGCATGTACCTCACACTATTGGGAATTAAGACTTTTATTGGATAAATGAGTGCAAGATCTGCCACTTAGTAGCTGTGGAACCTTGAGTAAGTCATTTTCTTCTCTAAGATTCAGTTTGCTTTTTTTCTGAAATGAAGATAGTAATAGAACCATCCTGTGGAGCTCTTCTGTGGTGTAAGTGAAGAAATGCACAGTGTTTAACAGAATGACTGATACGTAGTATGTGCTAAATAACTCAGTAATTATGTTATTATTTTAATTGTGATTGCAAAGTATTTCCCTAGAGAGGAAAACTCATTTGGGAAAATCCATGTCCAGCTGGATTTATTGCAAGTTTTTTTCAATTTCCAACTTGTAAAAAAGAATTAAACCAAAAAATCTCTTTAGATTTTGGTTAGTTAGCTTGCTATAATGCTCCACGTACACATCTGAATACAAAATATTTAGAATTTTTTTAAAGCATGAAGTTTTCCCTTAAATCTTGCATGCACATTGTATGTTCCTCTTAAGCCTTCTAATTTCAGGATTACAGAGTTATAGCATAGTGGAAGAGTCATGATCTTTTTTCAGGGATGCACATAGCTGATTCTTTGGTATGTTTCAAAAGAGATAAGGGAATAATTTGTTCTGGTTTGGATGATTGATCTTTTTCAATTCCAAAGTGCCTTTATGACATTAAGTTTAATAAAAAACATTCCTATCGAGTTACTGTCTGAAAATAAAGCCCCTGTGGGAAGTACCAAAACCTTTATTCACTTTTCAGGTGTATAGCAGTGTTGGGTGTATAAAGATGAGAAGGAAAATTTCCTGGCCTTATAGGGTTTACGATTGAGTAGACAGAACAAGTAGGTGTTATACAATATAAAGTAACATACATGCTCTAACCCAAGTACATGTCTGAATACAACCTTCAAGGATAGATATACTGGATATTGATGGGTATTCCAGAGCAAAGGAATAATTAAAATGCTGAGGTACAGATCTTGGGGCCCTTAGGGCAGTTTAAGTAACAGTACATCACTGTGTTAGGTGGACCCGATAAGTGTCTGTGTGGGAGAGGAGGGGAGACTTCAGAGCTGGGCTGCTTTTCATAAGACTTGGACACTTACCCCGAGGAAGTAGTAATCTGACCAGCACACAGGGAACCAACTGAGCGTGACTGAATACAAGGTTTTCAGTCTAAGGTTCAGTCCAGAACCTTACTGTGGAAACTTGCTTGTTGGTAAGTGGGTAGAGACTAGTGGTGCGGGAGCAATTTTTGCAGTAGTTGGAGAAAGAGGAACTGAAGGAATGGAGAAGAGACACAAAGACTTGGCTGTGAAAAGCAGTGAAGAAGAGGGAGCCACATTTGGTTTTAAGTCTGAGTAAAGAAAGCATGAACTGCAAAGAAGCAATCAGGGAGGTTATGGGAGAAGATGAGAACGATTTAGGTATATGAGATACAGATGTGGTGTGTGTGTGTGTGTAATCTGAATATCTATGTACACATACACACACACTTCCTGACCAATTATTTTATTTATATGTTCACATCTTTTGTAGGTCCTTTCTTCTCCCTTTCCTCTTATTCTTTCCTGTGGTGAGACTCCTCCTATTTAGATGGCTTTTTGTTACCATTGTGAAATTTACTTAAGGAAAATAAAAAGCAAAACAAAGCATTTGTATATGATATATTTAATTCTGTACAATTATCATCAATGAGACTTGATGCAAGTTTATTCCAACCGTTTAGAATTTTCCAAATGGATGTTCATTTCCTTTAACTGGTCTTTAGAGAATAACTCTTCATTTGGCACTGACTGCATTGCAGGCAACGAGATCCCTGTGAAGCAATCCCACAGCAGGTGTTTTCTGCCCACTGTTATTTTCAACCCTTTCAGTGCTGACGTCAACAATTCATACTTCTTGTTATCGTTGGCTCTGGTTTCTGCAAAGCTGTATCTGGTTAGCCTGTAGTTTCAGATTAATCTTCAGAATCATTGGGGTGTTTGCACTCAACATTATTTAAAAATAGATTTCTCTGTGTTTATATTATCTCAATGCCTGTATTTGTAGGAGGTGACATACTCCCAGTGCGGTCTCCTACTTTTGAACACAGTTTTAGGGAAAAAAAGTCCCTGCAATGGAAAATGCTGTAGGAAGGAGATGGTATGAAGTAAGGTTATCTTGATGAATGTTGTGATACTAAGAGAGTAGCCATAGGCCTTACACCCATTTCCTCAAGGGCAGTAGGTCACCCTTGGAAAGCAGTTTTCACTGAATGCTATAGAGAAAAACTGACAAACAGAGGGGAAGACTGAATCTGCATTCGTGGAACCACAAACTGCTTCTCTTTGTTTGCTTTTCTTTGGTTATCAAATTATTACTAAATGGACAACTTCTGGAAGGGTGATTTCAGTTATAAGTCAGATATAGAATATTGTGCTGACTTTGTATGTATTTTTGAGATGGGTTCTGCCCTTCAGGAGCTTTTATTTTATTTCTGGCCACACACTCATCTGTCACCAAAATTCCTAAGTGTTCTTGATGACAACAAGATATTTTGATCATTTAATGAATACTTTTAGTAGAAAACTGTTAACTTCATTACAAAAGAATTTGATAAGTATTCTCTAATCCATATTGTAGTGCGCTTAGAGAATATATCCAAAAATTTTTCTTGAAAGAGATTCATGAGCCCACAATAAGATTTTCTTGAGAAGCTGCAAAGTTGTACAGTATTTACATTCCGCAAGAGCACTTACAGTTAAGAAATTGAGTTCAGCTCCATTATTTTGTTAGTCTTAAAATATTTCTGCAGAGCCATGTTATTCTAAGCTTCCTGACTCGAAAAGGGGAAAAACCTGTATTCATGGAAGAATTGGGAGAATGAGGTAGGGTACTGGAAAGGGAGCAGAACACATAATTTGTGGACTTCTGAAACAAACAACAAAAATATCTCATCTGTGAATAGGTATCTGCCCCTTCCCCCACTCATGACACTTTCAGGAAATGAGTACACAGTGGGGAGAGGAAGTAGCAGGCTGTTACTTAGCAGCAGAAGTACCTACAGTATGAAACTACAAGCTCCTCTACAGGGCTGAATATCTGGCTCTGCTACAGAGTATTCCTATTTTTTGCAAACTGACTGTTGAAATATTTGGTATTTGTTTCCCACTAAAGAGGGACCTTGTGAATCATCTCATAGCAGCAAAAACTACATTACATTTTTTGGTAAGCTTTTAAATCACCTGACTAAAAACCCAAGAGTGGGATCCTCAGCCCAAACCCCAGGCATCTTTATATTAGAAGCTGAAAAAAAGTGAAAGCGTTAGTTGCTCAGTCATGTCCGACTATTTGTGACCCCATGGACTGTAGCCCACCAGGCTCCTCTGTCCATGAAATTCTCCAGGCAAGAATACTGGAGTGGGTAGCCATTCCCTTCTCCAGAGGATCTTCCCACCCCAGGGATCAGAAGCTAGCAAGGGGTTAAGGAGCTTTGTCTTCTCAGGAGACATAATTGAATGTGTAGTTTGCAGCCCTGCCAAATTGCTAAACCTAGATTTCTCATATTAGATAATGTGTAATAAAAGACAGCTGTTGCCAGCATATGCTGTTTGTTGCATACCAGTTCCTCATTCAAGAGTTTTGGTGTCATCCCTCCAGCCCCGAGAAAAGACTCCGGTTGGGAGGGCGGTCTAGGGAGCAGAGACTCCACTGGTCAGATTCTAAAAGAAGGCTGCTCACTCCAGGGAGAGGGCTGCAGACAAAACTTGTTCTAAAATGAAAAATCTTTGATAAGACTTCAGACATACTTCTTTTCACTTAGACAGATAGTTTGGTTGAACCCTAAGAACATTCTTTTGGTTGAACCCTAAGAACATTCCACATTGCCTGAGTCTGAGAGTTCAGATCAAAAACAAGTAGGTACTGTGTCTGGATGTGGCATGTGTCAGAGAATTTGATGGTTTTAATTTAAATGTTAGGTGCCTATGACAGGCTCATTGCTGATCCAGAGTGGAAACTAATTTATAATTTGATTTAGTTTGAGTTTTTTTTTTCTCACTGAACCCAAGTCAGTCCACAAGAACTGAGTTTCTGCTCTGCATCTCATGCTGTGCTAGGTAGAAATTTCCATTTTAATCTAATTAGCTAGAGTGGAAAGGTTAGCCCAAGAGAGGTGGGGAAATTTCCTTTTCTACAGAGGTCTTGGATTTGTCTTGTGGACTTAATTTTGTATTTGAATCTATCTAGAATGATTTTTTTGATTTAGAAGGCAGGTTAATGGAGGATGAGATGAAATCTTGAGATTCTCATCAATGCTATGATTATTTGCTTAGCAAAGGTGTATTTAAAATTGGTGAGGAAAAAGTCTCGAAACTTTAAGAATTCATTAATTCCTGCTAAATGAATGAAAATGAACTATTCATTCATTTAGCAGTTGTGTATTTAATGTTAAGTGCCTATGACAGGCACATTGCTGATCCAGAGTGGGAACTAATTCATAATTTGATTTAGTCTGACTTTTTTCTTTGTTTCACTGATGACCCAAGTCAGTCCGCAAGAGCTGAGTATCTGCTCTGCATATCATATTATTCTAGGCAGATATTTCCATTTTAATCAGGTCAATTAGCTAGAGTTTGACTGACTTTGTTTTCTATTAGTTCTTTTGCTATGGTTCTTGCTGTTTTAGAATTAAGGTGGTTTTTTTTTTTTTTAATCCTTGTTTGTTTTCTTCCATTTTAAATTTTATTTTATATTTTTAAAAGTCTACCCTTGAGCTTTTCCTATGAATATTTAATTTAATGGACAGAGTTGAAGACTCTTTTATAAAACTTTGCATCTCCCACTGCCACTTACTTGATTGTATTGTTATCTAGTGGTTTACTTCTGTTTTTCTGTTTAGCTGTTTATATGGTTGCATTCTATTCCAAACCCTGTGCTAGGTGTTGGGGTAGAAATAAAATGAATACATCCCCTAAAAGGCCCAAAGGCTACAAGTAATTCTGAACAGAAGTGAGGTATTTAATCCCATCTGCCCTTCATATAAGTATACATATATGCTTCCACATATATAAATATGAGACATAATCTGATGAGTATTGATAGCAAGAATAATGTTTTTAAATATAAACACATTATGATTTACAGATAGCATGATATGACCTACCTAAGTACTTTACATCTGAAATAAGGATAAAAGCCAAGCAAATGGAGATAATGAAAATAAATTAAGAAAATATGAGTACAGTATAGTTGAGAGGTTGAGAATGCTTGGGCATATCAAGTTTATTGTTCTCTTCCACGAGAAGGCAGCCCACTGCATAGCTGAATGGTCCCCACCCTTGTTAATGGTACTTATCAGGACAAAATCAGGCTGAAACAAACCATACAAACTATAATAGGCCTTCCACAGTTAGTCCTTATAAATTAAAAATAGATTGTTGTTCACTCGCTGTCGTGTCTGATTCTTTGTGACCCCATGGATGCAGCACGCCAGGCTTCCTGTCCTTCACTGTCTCCTGGAGTTTGCTCCGATTCATGTCCATTGAATCAGTGTTGCTATATAACCGTATCATCCTCTGCTGCCCTCTTTCCCTTTTGCCTTCAATCTTTCCCACCACTAGGGTTTTTTTTTTAAGCAAATATAGAGAAATGTTCCCCCCTCCCCGCCCCGGTTCTGAGCCTTCTCTTGTTGTAGTCTTCAAGATGATATAAATGATTTCAGTCCAGAACTAATAAAAGAGGAAAGTATAATAAATTTATTATTATTGTAGGAAGATGTCAGTTTTTTCACGGGGTTAACAATACTGACTAGTGGCCAAATTCTGAACACTGAACCATTCAAGAAAATTTGTGAGAATGCTGGTATTTTATACTTGGTAATTCAAATTCCTTACAGTGATGTAGCTTCTCTAACAAATGCCTTAATGAAGATTTCATTTGTGCATTAATTTCTTCTGCACACTTTTCTCAATTTGGCTGTTAGCTTCTATTTTACCTTTATTTGTTTGGACTCCTGCATTATCTCCTGATATTTTCTGTAGTCACTGATATATAAGAAGCATAATAGGTTGCCACTTAAATAAACACCTTGGACTAACCAGTAGCATGAACTTCTGTTTTGGAACCCTGGACCAACACTTGAGAAAGAGCTGATTAACATTTGTTAATGCCTAAGCAAAGAACCAACACAAAACACACAAAACTCACTATAATTACCTTAAAAAAAGATGATACCTTTCGGCAACTTTTCCTTTATTTATAATGATAGACTGTATCCCGGAAGCTTATCTTTAAATGATCTCTTCCCAAAACATGCAGAGGAGTAAAGTGAAAGTGTTAGTTGCTCAGTCCTGTCTGACTCTTTGCGACCCCATGGACTGTAGCCTGCCAGGCTCATCTGTCAATGGGATTCTCCAGGCAAGAATACCAGAGTGGGTAGCCATTCTCATCTCCAGGGGATCTTCCTGACCCAGGGATCAAACCCAGGTCTCCCACATTGCAGGCAGATTCTTTACTGTCTGAGCTACCAGGGAAGCAAAAGTTTATGCCATTTACAATGTTTATACCATTCTGAAGTTCCTTTCCTTTCTTGGATAGAAATCTTACTGTACTCTTTTAAAATGATTGCAAAAATAAATCATAATAATTGAGATTTTGAGTCCCTCATTTTACCCAAATTATGCTTCTAGTTATTAGATGATTTTATCCTTCTAAAAACAGTAACATATTGAACTATTACAATAAACAGTCATTTCATCAGCATCTCCCCAAACTATCAACTATTTGGTTTTATATGTCATTCTATGGGTGTTATTTTTCCTTTGGATTTCAGTGTGATTATAAACTGCTGCGGTTAAACTTTCAGAGGCTATTTTAGATACAGATTAGATATGAAGTTCTTTTTGGAAGCTTTGGAATTTTGCAACATTACACTAACTCTTTTGCCATAGGGTGTTATTATCGAAGCCTGTTTTAATCTTTCAAATGGAATACCTGAATGGTTCCTTTCCCAGCTGTCCTTTGCTATCACTAGAGAATGGAAATTACTGCCTTTCTGTAACAATTTTCCAGGAGTGGGGCTAAAGAAGAGTCCTTTGTGATTTAGAACATTTTACAGTTGTGTCTTAAGGATCTTTCAGTAACTGTGTACTTTTATTTTTCAGCTTGCTCTGACAAGGTCAAGTTCTGTAGGTGACTTTTCCTGGTCTCAAAGGTAAAGAATTTCATTTGTTTTTTGGTGTCTCACCAAGATGTTTAGGAACACAGCTTTCCAGGATGTTGATATCTCAGACATACACACACATACACACACACACACACACACACACACAGTCATACATACTACAGTTTATATAAACATCAGCTATTTTTTATTGACAGTTATTTTTAATGATAGATATGTGCCAAATGTGACACTTTGATATTCATTCCTAGCTTTTTTTTTTTTTTTTTTTACAGAAAGCTTGTTATTGTGGAAAAACAAGATAATGGAACATTTGGATTTGAAATTCAGGTGGGCAGTTTTCAAATTTTCCAGACTTTTAATTAAGAAAGTGGCACCGGCAATGTCATAATATTTACAAAGAAAGAATGAAGTCGGGCTTAGGGATTGACAGAGGCTGTGACTTGTGTTCTATGTGTGGCTGTTTTGATAGTTTTTTGGTTTGTTGGGTACCACCAAGGAAAGAAAACATTCAAGCAGATAAAATAATCACCCTGAGATTTACTCAACTTCTTGTTTCTCTTTGCTTTATTATTCTTGTCGGTCTGAGACTGATCAGAAATTCTTGCTATCAGTCAGCTCATAAATAAGAGAATGACGTACTCTTTATAAGTGAATCTTATATATTTGCATTAGTGATGGGTTTTGCCTAATAATTTCTTATAGTGTGCATCAGATTTTGCCTACACTTCAGTATTCAGAGATAGTTGAAGGAAATATATTTGTGTATATGGACTGTATCCATTTATAGTTACTATTACATTTGAAAATACTAAAGTTTTCATATTGGACTCTATGAGAAGTTTGTACTCTTTTCCTTAGTGATAACATTTTATAACTATTATTTGAAAATACTTAATATTTGGCTCTATGCGTGTATTGCCTCATGCTGTAGGAAATTTTAAGTCTTTATGGATTTCTATTTAAAAGCCTAAGAATTTAATTTCTTATTTGCTGTCTGCTTTTTCACGGCTATATTTGTAAATATGATGCATTAGGTCAAACAAAGTCTTGTCTAATTAAGCACAACAGAGTAGTTTAAGTATTACTGTGTTCTTTTTCCAGTATACTTTTGCATTTCTTTTAGAAGCAGTCTGCATAATCATATCCTCATACAAAATATCAGTTTTTATATCTTAACTTTGGTGCTGGCTTCAGAAAACTTTGGTGACTAATTATCAGCACAACAATTGGAAACTCAGTGTGTTTTAAGATTAGGAACAAGAGGCTGCTCTGTAAGATGCATTTTAAGAATAAACAAAATGGAACTTTAGCTGCAATGAGCAGGGAGAAGGCTCTCAGAGAAAAGAAGAGACCTTCTCCTTTCTGAATTCTACTTTTGAATTTGGTGAAATCTCTTTCTTTCATTGGGCTTTAGAAGCATAGTACTTTCTCTTATTACTCATTCACATGAAACACTCCCTATTCTGTATTGTAGAGACACTGTGCTTTTTGTGACCACTTCTTTTCAAATGAGAATTATGCCCAAGGATGTGCAGTGATTGCTACTGAAAACAGGAGCAGAGACTACTCATTTATCCTTACTTAATGTGACCAAGGAGAATCTCTTCTCATCTTTCTATAGACATACCACTGCTTCTCCCACATTTCTCCTTCATACCATAAACACTACATGGAGCAAGAATCAAAACTTTCATTAGTAAACAGCAGGTTATAGCGGCCTGAACCTTTGTGGATTCACGTGAATGATGGCTTCACCTCTGGACTGTAGCATATTATTTTAGTGATGCAAGGGTCAATTCCTCCGCAAATTCCCTATGGGTGTATGCTTTCCATTACTAGCTGTATGCATTACCTATTTCCTAGTACTCACAAGGTTTATAGCGATTGTCAAATAGGCGGCATGCTCTGAGAACATTTTAAAGGCCAAGTAGAAACTCATATACCCTTATTGAGCCTCCATTCATTAACACGTGTTTGGGTCTTGGTCAGTGGGGCACAGGGCATGCTGGGAGAGAACAAGTCGACCTCCTCTGGTTTCCATGGATGTTAGTGTTTTGCTGATATGGAGAGTAATGTAGCAAGACCAGAACACAGACCTTAGATTCATTTACAACTGAATTTGTGTTCTTTCAGTGCTACTTTAGTAGGTTCTTAGGCATTTTAAATGAGATAACATATGTGAAGTACTTAGTACTGTGCCTGATTCCAGTAGAAGGTAAGCAAATGACAAGTGTTAGAATGAAGGCATGAGAAAGTAGTGCACTTTTGTGTCTCTAGGAAATGGCTGAGCAAAAGAAAAATATCCAACTGATTAGTTCTTTACAAAGCTTTGGGACCTCTGCCTATCTCTAACCACAAATTTTACACCTGTGGCAAACATATATGCAAGTGCATGCTACATCAATTAACGTTTCCCCTTCACGGTACTTACTTTGCTTCCTGGACATGGAGCATAAATTCTCACTGCTAATGAGAATCATTATAACAGTGGTTTCCCAAAGGAAGGTCTCTCATAGGTTTGGTCCATGTGTTGTGTGAACTAGACCATGCTTCATTTCTGGAAGGGCCTGGGCAGTGGCAAGAAGATTCCCTGGCCAAAAAAAAAAAAAAAAATCTGTTAAAGGAATCTGTGATATTGATGGAAAGTAAATTCAGTTCAGTTCAGTTCAGTTCAGTTTGCCAGTCATGTACGACTCTTTGCGACTCCATAGACTGCAGCATGCCGGGCTTCCCTGTCCATCACCAACTCCTGGAGCTTGCTCAAACTCATGTCCATCGAGTCAGTGACACCATCCAACCATCTCATCCTCTGTTATCTCCTTCTCCTCCTGCCTTCAATCTTTCCTAGCATCAGGGTCTTGAAAGTAGATTATATGATCTCTAAAAGTCTCATCTGCCTTTAAGATAGGGGGACTCTAAATGCCTTTCAGAGTGAATAGAAATCCCTTCAAGGTTAACAAAGTCAAGTTTCTAGAAGTTTCTTGCATTGATTGACTTCTGGTTCTGCTGGTTCTGGAAACTGTATGTCTAAAATATAAAGGAATGGACATTGGACATTAGTTTTTCCACAAGGAAGCAGTACTGGGATGTGGTTTAATTTTAGGAAACAGATATTAGGAAGACTTACTCAGAATGCTGATTTTGATTCTAAATGGAACTAGACCTCATAACTTCAATATGTGAAAAAGAAGAATATAGATCACTGGGCCACTCTATTCATCAAACACTGGTGGTGTGTTCTTGGTACAAATCGAAAGGAAAAACAAAACCAAGTTGCTTTTGCCAAATTGAGGCAAGAGGCGAAGCATAACTTTTTATCTTTTAGTCGAGTGGCTAATAAAGTGGTGAGTATTCAGGGCAGGTGTACCAACGAGCGTTCAGGAATGAAGATAATTGAGTCAATTATAATACTTTTGAATTAATGAAGGGCAGATTGTCATTATTTGCAGAATTCTGATTTAAAATAATTAATGTTGGCATATCTCCCTTGCTGGATGTGTAATGTTTCCTACGCTCCTGTAATAAGTACTTTAGCTTGGAAGAACCACATAGAGATTTTTCTCTCTGCTCTTGCCTACTGCTGTTTTATCCTACTGGGGAAATAGAAACTGAATTTTTCTTGTTAAATACACAATAGCAGTAGGTAGTCTCTTAGGCATGAAAGTCTTACATCTTAAACCAGTCTTACACTGCTTTCTTTCTTAAGAGAGATGTGTTTTTTTTTTAACATTTATTCATTACTTTTTGGTTGTGCTGGTTCTTTGTTGCTGTGTTGCTTTTCTCTGGTTGTAGAGAGTGGGGACTACTCTCCAGTCGCAGTGAGTGGGCTTCTCATTGCAGTGGCTTCTCTTTTTGCAAAGCACAGGCTCTAGAGCATGTGGGCTTCGGTAGTTGCGGCTCGCAGGCCCTAGAGCACAGGCTCAGTAGTTGTGGCACATGGGCTTAGTTGCTCCCTGGCATGCGGGATAATACCGGACCAGGGATCCAGCTTGTGTCTCCTGCATTGGCAGGCAGGTTCTTTACCACTGAGCCACCAGGGAAGCCCCAGAGGTGTTTTTTTATGAATGGGGTCAGCTACACAATGTGTGGGAGAAGTGTCAGATTGGTCCTTATATTCAATTTATACTCAGAAAAGCTTCCCGAATTGTTCTTTGTACTTATGTATCATCATGTTATGTAAGGTAATTGATAATGCTTAATTTTTTTTTGACAAATAGATTTTGAGTTTTTTAATAGTAATTATGTATCTTTCTCATTTTACAGACTTACAGGCTCCCAAACCAGAATACCTGCTCCGCAGATATGTGCACCCTGATCTGCAAAATCCAGGAGGACAGCCCAGCACACTGCGCTGGTCTGCAAGCTGGTAAGTCAGAACTATGCTTATGTTTGGAATTATTTAAATAGCAAGAAAAAAATTTTTTTTTGATGGTGAAGGTCAGGATGTGATTGTTGCTTTGAATTTCCTCAGCTCCTTTATGTTGCCAAGGTTTGGGGCTTGTGTGTTTTGTTTAATATGTGGGTCAGGAAAGATTATTTAACCAACCATTTTAACGCTCGTTTTTCTTGGCATCTCCCAGGTGATGTCCTTGCAAAAATCAATGGTGTGAGCACAGAAGGCTTTACCCACAAACAAGTTGTTGACCTGATCAGATCTTCAGGAAACCTGTTAACGTAACTATCTGGTTGCTTCCCATGGGGCTTAAAAAATTGTTACGGTCTCTCATAATGCCTGTTGAGTGAATGAATAGGTTTTTTGTTTGGGATCACAAGGGAGGCAGCGCACCATAGCTTGGGGATATTGGTTACAGACGTTTCTATCAGTTCCTTTTGTTTCTCAAGGTTTCCTCAAACTTGAACGTGTTGTCAACATCTGAAGTCAGAAGGCATCAGTAGCCCTATGTCTGAGTGGGAAGGATAGCATTTTAAAAATTTTATTTTTGATTCACAGTCAATTAAACTGGCCCACATTCTCTTTAGACAGAGAGAAATGAATCCAGTTTCCGTGGCTGACATAATCCTGTGGTTAGAGCAAACGAAAGTTCAGAAGGGCTGAGCTTTTTCTTCTTAGACCACCAGCCAGTTGTTTTTCCCTCCTAGTGTTCTGTCTGAAAGAGCAGTCTGCTCAGCCCTCCTGCCCTGCAACATGCACACTGACACCTGCTGCTATTCCCAGTTTACTAATGGGAGGCTTGCTTCCCCAGTAGAGATTCAACTGACGTTTTCACCCTTAGAACCTAATAAGACAAAGATGGAATTCAGCCATTCATTAAAATAACATTTATTGAGCAAATACTATATTTCCAGCTCTGTGATAGGCTCGGGGAGACAAAGACACTTCTATTGCTTTATTAATTATGGAAAGAGATAGGTAAGAAAAGCCCGCAAAAATAAGATATTTTGATATTTAAATTATGATAACTATTATGGAGAAAATAGAAAAAGGGATGGGATAAAACACTGAGTGAGAGGGCTGCATTTTTAGCTTAAGTGTTAAAAGTGGTCCTTTCTGAGAAGGTGAATTTTGAGCTGAGAGTGAAATGATGAGAAGGGATGGTTCAATGAACTCCTGGTGAGAACATTTCAGGTAAAAGAGAGGTTTGAGTTATCAAAGTAGGCTTGGCATGTTCAAGGGATAGAGAGATAGCCAGAATAATTAATTGGTGGCTGGTGAATTAAGAAGAGTAGAGTAAGAAATGAAGACAGAGCATTCTCCAGTAAGCAGAGCAAGGGTCTCACCAGTTAGGTTTAATAGTTTATAATTTATTCTGATTATCTCATTTATTCTTTACAGTCATCTTGTGAAGTTGATTTTATTCCTATTTATAAATGAAGTGACTCAGGCTGAAATGAGGTTTAGTTAAAACCAACCACCTAGTAAGTGCCTGAGCTGGGATCTGACCATCTGCTCTGGATGCCAGGATCCTTTCTCCAGCTATCCCACAGCTGTTCCTTGCAAGCTGCCAATAAAAAATTCCTGGACACTCTTTTGTGGTTCTAGTCTAAAACTTCAAAGGATGTTTTTTTTTTGCGGGGTGGGGGAGGTTGTGTGAGAGTAATTTTGAAAGATGACTGGTGGTGGAAGAGGCCCGTGTCCAACTCTATGGTTGCTATGAGTTCAGGATAAAGGATGGGGACCACTCTAGCTCCAGAGAAATTTCAGTCCATGAGGTAGGAACATGTTCAAGGGAACGTGCTGGTGGTTAGAATCAGAAACCTGTATTCCAAGTGGGTTAAGTGGGCAGACCGCAGGTGAATAATTAGAGTAGTGGGTGGAGACAGGTGGAAATCCAGAGGTCAGGGAAATGAGAGACAGTTTGTACAAATACTGAAGACAGCAGCCAATCTATGCCTACAGTTCTGCCCACAGATATCTGTTGCTTGGGTAGGTCGGATCAACAGGAAGGTACCAAACAGATTCACATGGATCCTCCCTAACATCTAGAGTCAAGAGCCCGTAATGAGAAAGCTGATGTGTTGGCTTGCTATCATCTCATTGTCTTGGGTATAACGCTATTGGAAACAGCATTATACCCAATAGATTGCATTTAATATTATTATTTTACCAGGCCTTGACAAATTTCTTGCATCTTTATAGAGTTACAGCTTATTTATCAGAATGACTTTGAACCAATACTTAAAAAGATGCTTAGTTTTGTAACTCATACGTCATATTTATCTTATTCAGAATGATGGTTTAGTAGTCAAAATAAAGTCTTCTAACTTGAGCCCACAAAACAAATAAATCACTCAGGATAGAACAAGTCTCTTTATTTTTAGAAAGGCATTTGGTACAGGGAAAAAGAACACCATTAAATTGATAATTCAAGGATTAAAAGTTGTACACTTAAAAGTTTTGAGATGAGTCATTTGAAAGTTAATATCTCAGTAGTGTTGATCCTATTTGTTCTAGTTCTAAATTTCGGGCAATTTACAAAGGTAAAATTTTCTAGACTCTTAAGGTAGAACAGATTTTCCCATTTCAATACGTAGTTTTTTGATTTCAATTTTTGAAAGGCCCTAGTGCGGGTTTTCAATTGCTGTATTCCTCATGCTTAGCATGATGTCTAGAGTCTGGCTCATAGTAGATGCCCAATGAATACTCACCAAATGAAAGAGGTGGTTCAGCCAGACCACACAATATGTTCTAGTAGAGAACAACCATCATTGCCCTAGAGTGGCTTCTATAAAATGAGCTACAGTTTACAAATAAACCAGGGCTTTTTCTTCTAGTCACCCTCTCAAAAGGTGTGTTGTTTTTTTTTTTTTTGCCATATTCGTTCTTTGAATGTTGTCAGAAGGTTTGGCTTACATCCAGATACTTGAAGTGCCATGAGAATGGTGACATTTATGTTGCTTTTTGAGGATAGTCTGTGCTCAGAGTGTAGTACTTCGTAAGGGATGGTGCTTGTTTGAGAGAATCACTCATGCTATTTCCCACCCCCCTCCTTTTTTTTCTTAAAACAGGATAGAGACTCTTAATGGAACAATGATTCTCAAAAGAACAGAGCTAGAGGCAAAGCTGCAAGTTTTAAAGGTAATTTAATTTAATACAGTGAGACAAATTTTTCATCCTTGAATGTGTGAGTGGAAGAATAAAGATCTATTTGAAGAACTGAGATAGCCCTTGAAGATGAAATGTCGTGATGAGTCTAAACTGCTGAATTATCAAGAGCCATACAATTACCTTTGCAGGAATATTAAATTTACAAACCAGGGCAAATCACTTCCTTCCTTCCTCCTTCTGTGTGTCTATGGGGCTCAGAAAGGCAACAGGAAAGCACATCTCCTGAAGAAGTTTTCATTAATGCACCTGTGACCTCTTTTGATTTACATTCTGTTTGGGAAAAAGCAAAGATGGAGGAGCTGTCATTTTCCCAAGTGCAGTATATGTGTGTAGGAAGGCCTGGGATTTTCGTTTTCTGTTGTTCTCCCATTTCGCCTCCTTCTTACTACAAAGATCAAGTTCCTCTACTCCTGTGGATATCTTTGAATCTACTTTTGCTGGCAAATACACTGTCAACTCTGGAGGAGAAATTGAAGTTTTCAGGAGATACTGCACAATGCAGGATGTTCAGTGAATATTCTCTGGGCTCTTTGAGGGTCTTAAAAATCTGTTTCCTAGAGTGAGGAAGTTCTGGCAGGCCATGAAATCTAGGACCTCACTATGTGCATCTTAATTATTGAGCCCAAGAGGGTAGAGTTACCATATTTCTGTATTATCTTGTATTCCTCCCTTTTCCCACATCTAATTTATCAACAAGCCCTGTTTTCTTCTTTCTCAACATTAGTTTTATATTCTTATCATTTTGCTTATTCCTCTGATCTTTTGAATCAATTTAGAAAATTCTTAAAAAAAATATCCTCTGTTAGATTGTGATAAGAAGTGAATTGTCTTTATAGAATAAATGAGATCAATGAACATTTTTATGATTTTTGCTTTCCTTACTTCAAACACAGGGTCTGTGTCTTTCCATTCAAGTCGTTTATATACTTCAAAAACATTCTGTATTTTCTTCATCCATTTTATATTTACACTGATTATACATTATATATTATATAATGTATATTACATATGCACTGATAGATTTATTCCTATATAATAAATAAATTTAAATTGTATTTTTAATTAATAAATATAATTATTTCTAAATTTTTCTTGCTGTAATTAATGTGGTCTTTTAATTTTTCAATTGCTTATTGCTATTGATATTTATATAAAGTTTTAAATCCAAGAGTCTTGCTGAACTCCCTTTATTCTGGCTGTATGTTTGCAGACTCCCTTGGATTTTTTATATAAACATATTATCTGCACATAATAAAAGTTTGCCCCTTTACTCCCAATTATTCAACTAGTTTATTTTTTTCTTCTCTTATAATATTGGTTAGGACCTTCAGGATATTGCAAATAGTGAGTGTTAGTTTTCAAGTTAAAAAAAGTCTCTAACATTTTATCATTGAAGTTTTGTAAGGAGTAAATAGCTCATCATATTATCTTTAGGTTTTTTAAAACTGTCGAAAGCTAATTTGTTTCTGCAGAAGAGAGTCTGAGTGAAAATCTTTTTTGAAAAAGTAAAACTGGCTGTTTCAGCCTTTTGTAAGAAAAAAAGGAAAGAAATGTAGAATATAAGCTAGCAATGTTATTTAAAACATAAGTGAAAAATAGGTTTATATTTCATGGAATAAAGAACTCTCTTGCACAACTCATATTTGCATGTTTATAAGCATTTTCTGTGCTTTGAACATTTTCTCTTAAAGTTTTAATATACATACTTTATTGTTTTTCTAACCTAGAAAATTTTCAACACCTCCATCCTCTCCCAGAATATCACGAATCTTAACATCTTTAAACATCCATTTAAGACTCCATCTTCCTTATTATTGCTTACTTTAGAAAATTCTATCAATTTTCAAAATAAAAAAGACAGGTTTTTATTCCTAACTGCTGGTAATGAGCAAGTATACCAGCCTGTGAAGTGATGGGCTTGCCCAGTTTCTCATATTCTGTTCTTTACTTTTGGGTTCACTTTCCTTCTTGCCATAGTGTTTCTTTCAGTGAGAGAGGGTGGGTCTTTATTGAAAAATATTTATTTCACTGCTTCTATTGAAAGAGTTTTATAAGTAATTGGATTATTCTAAGGTGATGTTTTGTCTCCTTAGCACTTTGATTCTATTGTTCTTTGATATTTTGTTTGTGAGGGATCTCCTGTTTATCTTTTGTAGGTAATTTGCATTTTCTATATTTTCTTCTAAAAGTTTAAAGTGTTATTTTTTAATATCGAAGTCTTTAATTCACTTAGAATTAATTTTTTATGTAGTATAAGTTAGGATTCCAACTTTATTTTATTTTTTCTCTTTGGAAACTCAGTTCTCCCAGTACCATTTATTTTATACAGTCTTTCTTTTTCCCCAGTGGACCTGAAATGAAACTTCTGTTTTACACTAGTTCCGTATATGAATGGGTCTTACAGGCTTCTAATTCTGATTCATTGATTAACTTGTTTCCCTTAGACTCAGCTATTCTACCTTTGTAATAAATATTGATGTCTGATTGGGCAAGATTTTTAGGTTATTCTTGGCTCTTTAATTGTCTGTGCACATTTTAGAATCAGATTGTCAAATTCTATAACTAATTTTGGAGTTTCGATAGGTAGCATCCTTTTATATAGATCAATTTGAGGAAAGCTGATATCTGTATGCTATTGAGCTTTCTTACTGACAGACTATCTCACTAGATAATTTTAAATTATTTTTTGTATTTCAATAAGGTCCTATATTTTTATGTAGATAGATCTTATGAATCTTTTATTAGATTTATTCCTTTGTAAAATGATTTTTATTGTCATATAGTTACTTTATTAAAAATATTGTTTTGAGGTTTATGCATAGCTGTGTGAAATAAATTTTTCTATGCTGTTATTATACTCAAACACTTTGCCAGACTATAAAATTTCTAATTATCTATAGATTATTTTGAGTTTCTCATGAAGATAGTAACTATCTATTAGGAATGATATTCAGCCCTTATTTTGCTATATTGGGTAAGGTCTATAATACAATGATGAATAGAAACTAAACTAGTAGGCATCTTTGCTTTGCTCTTGATCATAAAGGGAGTTCTTTTGACTCTTTCTTATCTCTAGGGATATATTTTTCATGTTAAGAAGGCTCCCTTCTATACCAAGTTTGCTGGTTTTTTTTACTTGTGTAAAAAAGTGCTTGCATATTATCTTGTATCAGATACATTTTTTTTCTGTAAGTGTTGAGATGGTCTTATTTATTTTTAAAAATCTGTCAGTTTGATGAATAACATTTAAAGATTTTTTAATGTAAAAACACCCTTGCATTTCTATAATAAATCCATAATTTACATAAGTATAATAAGTATAACATAATTATGTAAATTATGGTCATAATTTATATTTTTTATATACTTGTAGATTTGGCCTGCTGACATTTTCTTTAGAATTGTTGAGGGTAACTTCATTGTTGAGGGTAACAGGTAGAATGGCCTGTAATTTTCTTCTCTCAGACTATCTTTTTTTTATCTTCTTTTTTAGTTTTGGTATCGAATTTACTAGGCTCTTAGCATGAGCTAAGGAATCTCTTCCCCTTTTTGTCCTCTGGTAGAATTCTTGTAACACTATCTGAATCACCTGGCCTTGGGGTTCTTTTTGATATGAATACTTCTAAACTTGGTTTTGGTTTCTTTATAAGACTGCTCGAGGTTTCTGCTTTTGTTTGTTTGCTTGAGCCAGCTTTATTGAATGATGTTTTTGCTAGTAAAGTTTTGAAATTTTCAAATTTATTGCACAAAGTTGATAATAAACATTCTATTTTCATCTTTTTCTTTTCTAACAAGCTGTGCTTATGTCCCCATTTTCATTTGTACTACTTTTTATGTCTTTTTTTTTTTCCCCCCCTTGGTAATTCTCTCTAGAGGATTTCCCATTTGGGGATCTTTTCAAAACCCAGTATTTCAATTTTGGTCAATTATCCATCTTTTTCCTGATTGCTTTTAAGGAGTTTTTTGTCTTTTCTGATCTACAGCTTCACCACAGTCTCATTAGGCTTGGATTCATTTCTAAATTTATCCTGCTGGGAACTTGCAGTGTTCTCAGTTTTTGTGACTTTCTTCCGTTTGGGGTAATTATCAGCTTGACCTCTGTGAATATACCTTCCTCATCATTCCCTGGATAATCTTCTGAAACTCCTGCTAGGCGCATTTCAGAATCTTTTGATTTACCTTCCATGCTTCTTAACCACCCTTTCAGATTTTGTATCACATTATGTTTTTGTTTAATTTTTTAACTGAAGTATAATTGATTTGCAATCAATTTTGTTAGTTTCAGGTATATAGCAAAGTGATTCACTGATACATATATATGTGTATGTATCTACTATATCTGCATTCTTTTTTCAATTCTTTTCATTGTTATGTTATTTTTTAATTCCTTTGTAATATCTTCAGTAATGTTGTCTGTGTTCTGTATAGAATGTGTTCTTTCTATTGAGTTTTAAATATTAATTTTTTATTTTCAAATAATTCTTTTTCATGCCTATCTTTTCTTTTCTTCCTTTGTTTAAAATTTCTTGTTCTTAGGAACATCACATTTCTCTTTCAGGATTGCAAATACTCTTTATTTTAAAGTCTTTGAACACTTTTCTGTTTTTTGTTTGGAGAGAATTCATGCACTGATTATCAGTTTTGTTGTCTTTCTTATCATTAAACTTCTGTGGAGTTCTGGAGAGTGTGGATTGCCTGCTTCCCTTGGCCTCTCTGTGCCACTCAGTGTGAGTTGGGCAGTGGCTTCTGCTCTGCAACTCAAGACTTCCAGTACAGAGCCAGGTCTGGCAGCTTGGATGCCTTCCCTGGGGGCCAGCATGCAGCTTGGGTCGTGAGGCTGCGTTCATGCGCTCCTGGCCCTGTGGGTACATGCTTTCCATGAACTATAGTCACCCTTAGCAGCTTTGTTCAGCCTCTTTTTCATGGTGGTAGAGCTTAACCAAGGTTCTTCTCTCAAGCGGGAAACCTGTCTTTGTCTCTGCCTCACATAGGGTCTAATTTTCTCCTGACTTCTTTCTTTTTCTCCAGGTCTAGTAGAACTTTGGGTTCATTCCTGTTCATCATCTTTCATTTCTGTTGCCTTTCTAATCTTGTAATTGTGAGGTTTCCAGCTCATCACTTGGGCTAGAAATGTCTGGATCTGACCTATTAACCAGAGTCAGGTTGGCTTCCCCTTCACGCAGTGACATTTAGTTTGTGCATCCTGCTGCGTCAGTGGCATCGTGTCTCACAAAGGTTCCTTGTGTGGCCACGACCTCTTCTTCAGAAACAATGGTCCCTTTTGAGCTAAATTTTCAGGGATTCCCTTTCTTGTGACCTATGATTCAAATGTTTGACATGAAAACAGCACATCTAGTGGGCTAACTGAGGGAGCTATTATCTGATATTTACTGAGTTTGTAGTCCTTGGGAACCATTTTGCTACACTGAACCTTTATTTTTTAATCTGGAACTTTTAGGACCATTATTTATGAAAACATGATAAAAGTAGTAAGTGTTAGTTGCTCAGTCATGTCTTACCCTTTGTGACCCCACAGACCATAGCCCATCAGGCTCCTCTGGCCATGGAATTCTCCAGGCAAAAATACTGGAGTGGGTAGCCATTCCATTCTCCAGGGGATCTTCCTGACCCAGGGTTCAAACCCAGGGTCTCCTGCATTGCATTGCAGGCAGACTGTTTTCTGTCTGAGCCACTAGGTAAGCCCAGGTGGCATATAAGTAGTAAAGTGCCATGGAAATGTTTATCTAAAGTCTCATGGAGAATGAAAACATTGGAGACATATTCAACCAAGTATCCAGTCTGTGACAGCTGAGTGTTGCTTCAGGAAGACACCCTTTCATTTATTCAACATTTAAGGAGCAGCTTCAGTATGATAGGCACTGACCTAGGCACGGTGAGCTGAGCTGATGTGGCCAAGTAGGGTTAGATCTCACCTATGCTTCAGTTTTCTTCTAATAATGAGAGGTTGCTGCTGCTGCTGCTAAGTCGCTTCAGTCGTGTCCGACTCTGTGTGACCCCATAGATGGCAGCCCACCAGGCTCCCCCGTCCCTGGGATTCTCCAGGCAAGAACACAGGAGTGGCTTGCCATTTCCTTCTCCAATGCATGAAAGTGAAAAGTGAAGGTGAAGTCGCGCAGTCGTGTCCGACTCTTCACGACCCCATGGATGGCAGCCTACCAGGCTCCTCCATCCATGGGATTTTCCAGGCAAGAGTACTGGAGTGGGGTGCCATTGCCTTCTCTGAATGAGAGGTTAGATTTGTCCAAATACACCACTGTGATGTTAATAATAGACCGAAACAGACTTTGAGCAAAATAAGGAAGCTTCAGTACAGACTAAAAGCTCTTAGTCACTTTGACACAGCTGCTCTTTACACTGGTATTTTCTTGGTTTAAGTGACGACATACTGAGATGACTGGGACAAATCAACAGATTTGATACTTAAAAACCTTTATTTTCACAGAAACTATTTGGCAAGTCCTGACTTTGTATTTATAGGTAGTAAGTACAGAAATACAACTTCCTCTTCTGCCTATAATTAGTTTTGAGTATTGGTCTATCCTTATGCTCCCCAATTGGACTCTATTCTCTTGTAAGAGATAAACCTCTTTAAGAAAGAAAAAAGGGCTTATATGCCAGATCCCTGCTGGTTCTGTACTTCCTGGTTTCCTGACTCTGACCTTCACATGACCTCAGGTTTATAAGAGCTATAATTCAGGTAGCCCAGCAGTCTTAGAGCCAGGTAGACTATGTTATAGTATAGAAAGGACAAGGAATTAACTGAGCGAGGTATTTTATGTCTTTGATTTATTGATTACATATTATACTGACAGGCATAAGGAATGCTGCTATGTGTTACTGTTATCAAGGCTGAGAAAGTCCTGCCCAGTGATTGTTCATTCCCTGAACAGCCAGAGTCCCCCTTAAACATTTAATGGCATTCTTGTAATATTTTCTTTTCCTTTAGTCTTCCTCTTCCAAATGTACTTTTCCCCCACTCTCCCATTTTAGCCTTCGTCTATCCCTTCCAGACTGATCTGTACGAAGGACCACTTGTTTCTTCTTAGGCTGCCTTTCCTTCCTGATAAATGTCCACAGGCAAATCTGAGTGGTGGGATACCTAAATCTGGGGGCTTGCTGTGGACCTGAAGTGGCAAAGAAGGGGTGGAGTGAAAAGCAGAGAGAAGGGAGAAGGAGGCTTTTGCCTTGTCAGGTGCCTTCTCCTTTGTTGACGTTCGACTCCCATCCGCAGCCTGGCTGCGGGCTAGGCCAGGCCTCATGTGCAGTCATGACCATTACAGCAGCCCCTTCATCCCTCCCTGGGCCACTGTTCTCATGCACGGAGCAGCCAAGGAAGGAAGCAGTTAAGAAGTCAAGAACTGTTAAGAAATGTTCTAAGTTTAGCCCTCCAAGGATATCTTTTAGAGCTGGTCAGCTTCCCTTGGCGAGGGAGGGAGGACAGAGGAGGGTTCAGGATGGGGAACACATGTATACCTGTGGCGGATTCATTTTGATGTATGGCAAAACCAATACAATATTGTAAAGTTAAAAAATAAAATAAAATTAAATTAAATTAAAAAAAAAAAAGAAAAGAAATAGATATCCAGCAGAAAAGATAGTGTTAGTGACCCAGGCTTATAGAATGATGGTGGTATTTTTTTTTAATCGAAATATAGTTGATTTAAAATATTGTGTTAGTTTTGGATGTACAGCAAAGTGATCCAGTTATACATATATATATTTTTGAGATTTCTTTCTATTACATGTTACTATAAGCTACTGAATGTAGTTCTCTGTGGTGTACGATAAATTCTTGTTGTTCATCTATTTTATGTATAATAGTGTGTATGTCTTAATCCTATACTCCTAATTTATCCTTCCCCTGCCCCATTTCCCCTTTGATAAGCATGTTTGTTTTCTGTCTGTGAATCTGTTTCTGTTTTATAAATAAGCTTATTGGTATCATTTTTTTTAGGTTCCACATATAAGTGATATCATATAATATTTGTCTTTCTCTTTCTGACTTGCTTTTTGCTTAGTGTGAAAATCTCTAGGCCCATCCATGTTGCTGCAAATGCCATTATTTCATTCTTTTTCATAGCTGAGTAATATTTCATTGTATATATGTACCACATCTTCTGTGTCCATTCAAAATGATCATGGCATTTTTGAACATTTACTAAGCTGTATCCACCATTCCACCCATTTTCATCTACTAATGCTTATAATCCTCATGAAAATCCAAGGGTTTAGGTTCTGTTGTCCTCATGTTATAAATGAGAGAAGCCTAGAGTTTAAAGTCTTGCTGAATCAGCTAGTAAATGGACACAAACCCAAGCAATCTGCTTTTCCAATAATTTAAAATAAAAAAACGTAAATGTCATCGTTTCTATTTTCTGTCATCTCTATTGAAACAATGTTATTGTTTCAATTCGTTGGTGCTACTAGACTATTTCTTGAGAAATTGGTGTTCCCTATATTCCCCTATTATACAGAAAAAAAAAATCTTTCAAATGAATGAGAGGGATTGTTGGTGCTAGAAAGAAATGAAAAAAAATGAATTGACAAATCTGAGCCCCTGAAAGTACATTGCTGTCTTCTCTGGGGTTTCCTAATAATTAGCACTTTTTTTCTTCTTTCTCAGCAAACCTTAAAGAAGAAATGGGTGGAGTTCAGATCTCTGCAGTTACAGGAACAGCGCCTGCTTCATGGTAAATGTGATTTCCGGTTCAGAAACCACACTTACATTTCATTCTTTCAGTACTTCTGTGTCTAAATTGTTTTAAGATTGTCATCATTACAAGGAAAAATTGTCTAGCATGGGTCAAAAATAGTCTGTATTCCTTTGGCTTGGCTTTTGGAGTGACCAGTGTATTTGGAGGAGGGGTAAGTCAGATGACGCCCCCTCTTCCACACACATAACACATGCACACGAAAACATGGACACACATGCATGCACACACTCGCAAGAAGCACCTGGGGATTTTAGAAGAGCAATATGAATGGTGGCCTCATTTTCTTATTACTTTGGCAGATGAATTAAATTCCTGAGAATACCTTTGGCTCAGGGGCTGCATAGTTCTGAGAAACTCTTGAAACTGGAAAGGTAGCATGCTTCTTGGGTGGAGCTTGTATTATTTGCTCAAATTGTGTAAGTTAGAATAATGCAGAGGTATTCTCCTTCATGGCCCTCAAACCCAGGAAATGTGAAGGATCTTTAAAACAGTAAATGCATGCTTCTTGCCATTGTATGCATTCTGAGAAGATGGGTTGAGTTTAAAATTCGTTGACTTGGCACTTGCTGTGTGACTGGTATAACCTGAGGAATGAACTTACGTGTGCAAATAATGCACTGAAACTACTAGCTATGTGGGTGTGAAATACAGCTTATATCTTTGTTAGATAAGTCTGACCTAAAGTCTCTATTTATAACCTTACACTATCTGTTTGTTTTAGTGATCATCTGTTTATAGAAAAAAGATATATTTAATTCTTAATTCGGCACTAATTTATGACAGAAGTTGGTGTTCAAGTTCTTTCTTTTCAGAAAATGAAACATATATGAGTTACTTCTCTATTTGTGTTTACAAAGTAATATTCTTAAAAATGTATAACAGGGTTTTTTTGAGGGATCTAAAATTTGCTAACAAGTCAGAGGCACAAATATATGGCTACTTCCTGGATTTCTGTAGACTTCATGGTGTTTGGGATATCTTTGCCTCTACTTGCAGAGGAGCATCCTAAAGGGGAGATGGGGTTTGATCTGATAAGTGTAGGCAGTTTTGTGGTTCTGTGGGCATGGCCTTGTATAGACAAGGTCCTTTGTTCAGGATCAAGGAGATTGGCTCCTCATAAGGCCATTGTCTATATTTTTTGAGAGATTAAAAGAGTTCTTTAGTTTACTTTTTATAGACCTGGAATAAATATCCAGGGCATGAGATTCTACATGCCAAATGCTCTCCAATCAAAAGACATTCATCAACTTGTTGTCAAATGAAATAAAGTAGGTTTTGTTAACAAAAAAGAACGCATTATAACTGGTCACCATAGGGCTGACCCTACTCAACCTTGCAGATCAAATGGAAAAATAAACAAACAGTCTCTCTTAATATTGTCAACCAAGGGCAAAGGAGAGCAGCAGTAGAGACAATCAGCATGAGGTTAAAAAAACACATTTCTGAGTGTGTAATGTCCTATTACTTTTCCTGAAGCAAAGTCACCTTCAAATGATTTTTTTTTCTGGCTAGCATTACAAATAATCTCCTTTCTTTTAGCAGCATACCAAACAACTCAGATAGTACAGAAGCAAGTGGGATATGAACAGGCTGTTGGTGTGAGATTAAAATTTGAGTTTGGAGAGCCCAGATGTAGGTTATAAAAGGTTGATGAAGAAATTCAGCTAAGCAGATGACATTCAATTTTTTCAAATGATTATTTATTTTAGGACAGGGATGTTTTCTGGTACACTACCATTTCAAAGAATATAAGTATTAAAGTATTCTAAGAATAAACTGGGAATATCGAGGCGCTAAGATATCCTTTCTGTTCTAAGCATCTTTGAATTCTCTAATAATCAGTCCGTAAGGTGCAGGTTTTATAACTGTGATTTCCATACACTTCAAGTGATGTTATAATAATTTTACAATTATTAAAAAATGCAGTAACTAAAAACTGGAGGAACTAAAATAGAGAAAATCCATAAGAGGGCATTTCTCCAAGTATATTCTTTGGAACCCATTTCTATGATGATTTTAATAAAAAGTGGCAGGGCCACTTTAATGTGAGAAATGATTCTTTTGGAAATTCAAAAGTTGCACTGGAATACTGTTAGATGAGTTGAACTATTCTAATGTGAAGGTTTTGTTTCAATTTATTTAATCTAGACCATTTTTTGTGACCATGGAATCCTTTACATGAAACTAATCCATAAACAAGGTTTTCCCAGGTGGCAGAGTGCTAAAGAATCTGCTCACCAGTGCAGGAGATGCAAGAGATGGAGGTTTGGTCCCTGGGTCAGGAAGATTCCTGGAGTAGAAATGGCAACCCAGTCTAGTATTCTTGTCTGGAAAACTCCATAGACAGAAGAGCCTGGCAGCCTAGAGTCACAGGGTCACAAAGAGTCAAACACAACCAAGTAACTGAGCACCCACAGCCTATGGACAAATAGCTTGAAAAATCATACTCTTAAGCTTATCAAATGATCTCATAGACAGTCACTTATTTGTGCAAGCTTGGTGAAAAGAACTATTTACCCTTACTCTTTCTTGTGCCTTTCAAAGAGAAATTTTGATGTATTTACTTGTAAGGAGTGATGCTTAGATCTATTTCACAGGAGGCTTTCTTTTCTGCACTGTAGGTGATGCGACTAACTGCCCAAGCTTGGAAAATATGGACATAGATGAATTCACACTGCTTGGACCCCTGCCTGGCGCGGCCCTCCGGGACCGGAATCGATTATCCAGTGCCAGCAGCTGTAAGAGCTGGCTGAGCTCCATGACGATAGACAGTGAGGATGGGTACCAGACCGGTGTGTCTGAAGACTCCGGTCGGGACGCCTTCAGCCGCCAGACAAGCACAGATGACGAGTGCTTTGTCCTGAAGGAAGGAGACGATTTTCTGAAGAGGTCTTCTTCGAGGAGGAATCGGAGCATTAGTTCTGCCAGCAGTGGGTCCATGTCTCCCTTGTGTGAGGGTAACTTCTCAGGCATGTATGGGACCCTGCCCAGGAAAAGCAGAAGGGGAAGCGTCCGGAAACAGCTCTTGAAATTCATCCCAGGCCTTCACCACGCTGTGGAAGAGGAAGAGAGTCGCTTTTAATGGGTTGCCCTGCCCTTTCCTATTAGCTTATTTTGTAAATATCTTCAGATTCCTTTAGATCAGCTCCACCCAGTTTAGTGGGAAAGTGCAGATGGATTGCAAAACTGACATCTCATTTCATGGCTGTAGTGAACTTTATTTAAACTTTTGTACTACTATGTATCTTTTGCAATCTTTTTTTAACCAGAACGGTTCAAGTTCTAAGCAGGCAGTAGGAAAATTAAATAATAGTAAATTACAAAATATAACAAATTAACTCAAGTGCCTGCTCATTTTAATGCTGCCTGTGAAAGCAAGGGTAATATTTATTTTCTAGATTAGTCATGTGAAAAGTTGAGAACTTTTTAGAATCAAGTATAAATAAGAATGTGACAGAATGTAATTATTTGGAATACCTTCTGTAGATTAACTGGTGGGTTACAAAACTTATATTTGCTTGAGCTCAGTAGACTATGGGGAGGCTTATTAATAGGCGTTTTGAATGTTTCTGTTCAAATTTATGAAAGATTAGAAGCGAAGATGATCATCAGCCCTTTTTTTAATATCCACAGTGATAATAAAGCAGGAAGTAGATTTAATAAGAGGATTTAAGCTTTATAAAATCCATTGAAAGATGTTTTCTAAGATGGGTACTAAAGAAGACTATAATAAGGTCTTTTTACTGGTGGCCTAAACAAAATGGATGAGGATGTCTTTCTTACCTGATTCAACTTTTGCTCTTCCTAAACATTGATGACAAGTCTGTAACTCTCAAGATCCTACAGCCTTGTGATGTTTTTTGAACAAATATCTAAAGTTTGAAAAATTAGAGTTAGGAAAAAGATTTTCCTCCTGTGGAATTTTTTCACATTACTCCTCACTTTATATTATATATTCTTAGTAGTTATTGCTGCAGCACTCTCTTGTCTATTAGTTATGTTGGTATCACTTTTACTCCTCATCTTTCAATCACATTTTTATTCAATGCCAATTAAAGTTCATGATTTCTCTGTTCTGGCGATACAGCTGCTCATTACCTGTATTCTAGGGTAGATAATCTGGACAATGTAATATACAGTCCCTACTGATTGTGAACGCTGTATGTGCATATGTGTGTGTGTGTATGTGTGAGAGATAGATGACTTTGAGTGTAACTGATACACTTAAATAAACTGAATAAAGAGTGACTCATTTTGAGGAAAAAAGAGATGAGGGCAAGGAAGCTTGTAGGGTAAGAAATAAGTGATAAAATAAAATAGGAAAATATTTCTAATGGGACATACTTTCTATTAATTCTTTGAATTCAGGAGTATCCAGTGGGCTCTGCATAAGAATCATTCATGTGAAGAGTAGAGCTTTCACAGGAACAACGGCAATCTTGTCTGTCATTTACTGAATGCATAATAGGTGAAAGATGTTGTCCATGTGATCCCAGAAATAAACCTGTAGAGAGACATTAGGCATATAGATAAGGAAGCAGGTATTCAGAGAAGCCCCCATGGTCACTGGGAGGGCTAATATTGGAAGCCAGTTTTTCCCAGCTCTAGCTTACCTGCTTAGTCTCTCTGGATGTTGTTCACCTCTTTGCTGGTTCTGTGTGGTTACCACCACAGGACTACCATTTGCCCCAACCCCAATATTTAAAATGTACAATTGTAGATATTGCATGAATAAGGATATTGTAAATAGGAGAAAAGACCCTATTTGGTAAATAGAAAGGCAAACATATAAGGTGACTCTTCTCAGGTCTACAAGCAAGTTTTCAGATATAAGCACATAACTTATAATAACTACATGGTTAGCAATACATTTATTTTCAACAGGGGCTTGCAAATCAATTGTGATTTGACAGATATTGCTTATTTCTCACCACAGACTGGAATTGTCATGTTAAAGATCTGCTTACATGTGTGTAGCATTATCTGTTTGTCCTCTTTCACCAAGTCCAGGGGCAAAAATACTATATTTAATTTAGGAAAGATGATTTTAAAGTATTCTATGTGAACAATGTTTTAAGAGCTACCGCAGTTCATCTGGAAAAGCAGACAACATGTCATTTGCCTTTCTGTGGTTTTAAGTGTTAAATATAGTATGATACCATCTTACAGTAAACATCAAACCCAAAATGGTAGAGGGAAGAAGCACAGCATGCTGCACTGTCGCCTGCGATAAGAAGCATGAGAGCCGAGTTAGACATGTTCTGGAAAAAAAGTTAAGCATTTTTTAACCAAAGTACAGGAAGGAAGGGTATCGCATGTTTTGTGTGTTCACAAGTTGTAAGAAACCTGTTGTTGAGTGGAAATGTGGGTAAATTTCTCATAGCATAGTTTTTCAACCTGAATCTGACCTCAATGAGACTTTAGAAGATGTCATTTCTCTAATTTTCTGGTGTGCAATGACCACAGTGACTTACTTTGATATAATTTACTGGGAAAAGAAAAGTGAAGAGTTTTTTTTTAACCCCAAAGTTGTCAAATATGTAATATTGGTGAATTTACTAATTGAAAATTTGTTATGAAAATGCATTTTTCTAATATGGCTTTGATTGATAAATCAAATTTGAATCAAACCTATTAGGAGTCACTCTTGTCATGTGACTATAGGAACACCACCATGTCAAACAGGTTGGAACTATATTTTTTGAAATGACTTTTATTTATCATTTCTACTTTTTAATGCTTTTCCATCTTAGTGCATGATACAAACAATACTAAAAATCCTAGTCTGAAGTGAAGATCAAACTTGGAAACAGCTTGTGTATACTAATCATAAAGTATAAGTATTGGTGGATGTATACAGTCTAAGCATAGTATATAACACATAACAACTATACTATACTTTGGATCACAAAATTATTGGTGCTTTATATCCAATTCCTTACACAGCTATGGGCAATAAAATAAATTTTGACACCTTTCTGAAATAAAGAATGCTACTCTTCAATGACAGAACTTTCTGCTATCTCTCTCTGTCTTTACTTACTTTAAATGAAATGGAATTTAAAAAATCTAGAGTGACCTATTAACACCTATCTCTTTGAGGTTCTTAAAATATATTACCTATTTAATTGAGGCTTTGCACTTGTATTAGCTTTCTGTTGTTGTTTGACAAACTGCTGCAAACATAGAGGTTTAAAACATAATATCTCAAAAGTTTGTGGTCAGGAGTACGGGTAATGTTTAGCTGGGTCTCCTTGAAACGAAGCAGGACCCTGTGGTCCTTGACCCCAAACCCTGCAACATCCTCTGCCTGCTTTTGTCTGTGGAAAACTTCAGTCAAAGAATAAGTTTAATCAGAGAAATGAAAATGTAGAAACAAAGGAAAACAGTCAAAGAAGATCAAATAATAATAACGTAGTCATTAAACAGAGTTAAGGACCTTTGTTTCCTTCTCAAGGACTACAGATAATATTCTGAACCATATCCCAGGTGCTGTCTTATAAAAAAATAAACTACATGATGACCAGGCTATACCCATGACATAAGCTGCCACAATTATAAGAATTGGCCTCAAAAAATGGGAGGAAACAGACCCTGGAACTGAAAATTAACTGTACCTACAACAACCAACTGTACCTAAAACAATCAATGTCAACAACCAAGTTGACATTGATTAGACCACTGATGACCAATTTGAAGATGACTGTCAAAGATGACTGTGCTGTTTCTGTATATAACCTCATTTCTGTCTCTAAAAGCTCTTGCCCCTCTGGTTGTGTGTGTTGGGGGGGCATCTGCCAGTTGTCGGGGGGTACAGCCTTTGGACAGATGTCTGCCCACCACCCCCCTAGTTGCTGAAATCTGAAATAAAGCAAGCTTTCCTTTCTACCAAACTGGCCTGTTTATTGGCTTTTGAACTGTGGGCAGCCAGACCCCACAATCTTTTAACATCCTCAGAGTTTCACAGAGCAGCAATCATGATGTCACCCAGGACTGAGTTCTTATCTACAGGCTTGACTGGGGAAGGATTTCCTATCACAATTCCTCAGGGTTGTTGTCAGAAGCATTCCTTACAGCCATAGGTTTCATGGCAACTTGCTTATCAAAACCCAACAATAGAGAGAAAGAGATACTATAACCATTAGTTGCTCAATCATGTCCAACTCTTTGTGACCCCATGGACTGTAGCCTGCCAGGCTCTTCTGTCTGTCAAATTCTCCAGGCAAGATACTGGAGGGGGTAGCTATTTCCTTCTCCGGAAGATTTTCCCCAATTCAGGGATTGAACCTGAGTCTCCCACATTGCAGGCAGATTCTTTACCATCTGAGCCACCAGGGAAATGAGACAGAGCCCTAAATAATGCAGTGTAACCAGACTGACATCCCAGTACCTTTGCCATAGAACAGAACATAATCACAAGAGTGATATCCCATCAATTGTGCCATCTATTTGTTAGATACAAGTCACAGGACCCACCCACACTCACAGAGCTGGGCTTACACAAAGGCATGAACAGGAGGAGGGGACTGGGAGCTACCTTAGAAGCTATTCACAACACTATTCAAGGAGTTCACAAATTGATAATTTAAGATACTAAGTCTTCTCTAAACTTCTTTGAGCAAAAAAAAGTGTGAATGTCACCGTTTTTAATTTTTACATAGAGCAATGTTAAGATTAACGACTTTTTAATTTAAAGAAATTGGCCAAGATTGTATAACCAGCCAAAAAGCTGAGGAGGAAACTATATCCAGCTCTGTTACAGACCTTCCAGCTTTGTCCCCCAGGTGCATGAAATGACAGAAGATTTTAAAAGAATGTTAAAGAGTGAACCAGTTACTTGCTTCTAAATTCTGCTCAGGGAATCTGAATGTATTTAAGTGAATTCACTGATTGATATACTGGACTTTATCAAGTCTATGTGGGTACATCTTAGTGAGCAGATGAAAGGAATTCCACAGAGAAATAAAACTTTCATGATCAAAACTATAAAACACAAAATGATATGATTAATTATGAGCAAATTGTCAGGTGATCTTGCAAATAGCACATTTATTAGAACTTGGGAAAATAAGACAGTTTGAAGAATAGAAAGCATGTATATCTTAGGAGTAGAGGATAAGCCCTACAACTTGATAAAGAACATCTATAAAAACCCTACAGCTAGCTAATATTATGACATGAGAAACTGGATGCTTTCCCCCTAAGATGAGGTACAAACAAAAGATATTCCCTCACCACTTCTATTTACCACTATACTGAAAATCCTAGTTAGTTCACTAAGACAAGGAAAGGAAATAAAAGATACAAATTGGGAAGGAAGACATGAAATTTCCTTTGTTTTCAGATAATATGATTGTCAATGTGAAAAATCCCCCCAGATCAACAACAAACATTCTGAAACTAGTAAGTGAGTATAGCACGGTTATCGGACACAAATCACTATACAAAAATATGGTAATTGGTTTCCTGTATACAAGAAATGGACAACTAAGATTTTAAACTCAACCATCAATACTGCTTCACAATAGTACCAAAAAAATGAAACACTTAGGTATAAACTTGACAAAATATGTACAGATCTATACAGATCTATTTATATCTCAATGCTGATGAAATAAATCCAAGAAAATCTAAATAGATATTCTGTGTTCATGGGTTGAAAGACTCAATAGTGTTGGTATTAGTTCTTCCTAACTTAATCTATAGATTCACTGACATCCCAATCAACATTCCTGCAAGCTATTTTGTAATCATTGAGAAACAGATTCTAAAATTCCTACGAAAAAGCAAAAGATAGAATAGCCAATGTAACACCAAAGAAGTATAAGAATGGGGAGGAGGAAGAGAAGAAGATAAAAATTAGAGGAATCATAATGCACAATTTCTAGATGACCTATAAATCTATAATGATTGAGACAACATGGTTTTGGCAAAAGAATAGACTTGTAGATCAATGAAACAGATTAAAGTACCCAGATATAGACCTGCACAAATATAGTCACTGATCTTTGACAAAGAAGTAAATGTAGTTTCATGGAGAAAGGACAGTATTTTCAAAAATGGTTCTTGAACAATTGGACATCCATATGCAAGACTTTACACATTTCATGAAATTAACTTAAATGAATCATAGACCTAGATGCAGAACATAAAAGTGTAACATTTCTGGATGATGACATAGGAGAACATCTAGGTAACCTTGGATTTGATGATAACTTTTTACATACACCAAAAAGGTGATTTGTAAAAGCAAAAACAGATATATTGGATTTTATTAAAATTAAATACTTCCACTTTAGGAAAGATACTGTTAAAAGAATCAAAAGAAAAATCTTACACTGGGAGAAAATATTTGCAAAACACATATTTGAAAAAGAACTTGCATCCAAAATATAAAAAGAACTTTTAAAATTCAAAAATAAGAATGCAAACAACCCAATTAAAGCATGCTCCAAAGATGTGAGCAAGCACATCTCCAAAGATGGTATGTAGGTGGCAAATAAGTGCATTAAAAGAGCTCAATATCATTTGTCACTTGGGATTTATAAATTAAATTTAATTTACAAATTAAATCCCAAGTAGTAACAAGATACTACTCCATGGATGTTAGGATGACTAAAATCCAGATAAATGACAATACAAATTGCTGGCAAGGATGCGGACTAACAGGAATATTCCTTCGTTGCTGATGGGAATGCAAACTAGTATAGTGCTTTGGGAGACAGTTTGGCGGTATTTTTACAAAGCTAAACATAATTTTACCGTATGAGCTAGCATTTGCACTTTTAGGAACAGACATACCTTGCTTAATTGCACTATATTTTGTTATACTTCACCGATATTGTTTTTTTTTGTTTTTTGTTTTTTTTACAAATTGAAGGTTTAAAAAAAAATTGAAGGCAACCCTACATTAAGCAAGTCTATCAGCAAACTGCATTTGCTCACTTCATGTCTCGGTGTCACATTTTGCAAATTCTTGCAATATTTATTTTTTTCATTACTATTGTATTTTATATTTGTTATGAGGATCTGTGATCAGTGATCTTTGATGTTATTACTGTAGTTGTTTTGAGTTGCCACAAACTGTGTTCATATAAGATGGCAAATTTAATTGATAAATGTTATGTGTATTCTGACTGTTCCACCAACCAACTGTTCCCGGTCTCTCCCCATTGCCTCAGGCCTCCCTATTCTCTGAGATACACAATATTGAAATTAGGCCAGTGAATAACTCCGCAATGGGCCTCTAAATGTTCAAATGAAAGGAAGAGTCACACACCTTCTCCTTTAAATCAAAAGCTAGAAATGATAGAGCTTAGTGAGGAAGCCATACTGAAAGCTGAGATAGGTCAAAAGTTAGGACCTTTTCCTGAATAGTTAGCCAAGTTGTGAATGCAAAGGAAAAAAAATACTGAAGAAAATTAAAGGTTCAGCAAGAATGACACATGAATAACAGAGTGAAACAGTGTTATTGATGATGTGGGAAAAGTTTGAGTGGTCTGGATAGAAGTTCAAACTAGCTACAATATTTCATTAAGCCAAAGCATAATCCAGAGCATTCATTAATTCTGTGAAGGCCAAGAGATGTGAGGAAGCTACAGAAGAAACATTTGAAGGTAGTAGAAGTTGGTTTCTGACATTTTAGGAAAGAAGGCATCTCTGTAATATCAAAGTGCAAGGTGAAGAAGCAATGCCGATGCAGAAGCTGCAGCAAGTTATTCAGAAGATCTAACTAAGATCATTAATGAAGGTGATTACACTAACCAATAGATTTTCCATATAGATGATCAGCTTTATTGGAAGAAGATTCCATCTAGGACTTTCATAGCTAGAGAGGAGAAGTCAATGCCTGGATTCAAAGCTTCAAATGACAGACTGACTCTCTTATTAGAGGCTCATGTATCAACTGTCTTTAAGTTGAAACCATTCTGAAAATCCTAGAGCCCTTCATGTTAAACTACTTTGCCTGTGCTCTATTAATGGAAAAATACAGAGCTTACATGGCAGAACATCTGCTTACAACATGGTTTGCTAACTATTTTAAACTCACTGTTAAGACCTACCGTTCAGATAAAAAAAAGATTTCTTTCAGAACATTACTGCTCACTGACAATGTGTGTGATAACCCAAGAGCTCTGTTGGAGATATCCAATGAGATTCATGCTGTTTTCATGCCTGCTAACACAACCTTCATTGTTCAGCTCATGGATCAAGGAATAATTTTGAATTCTAAGTCTTATTACTTAAGAAATACATTTTGTAAGGTTGTAGCTGCCCTCGATAGTGATTCTTCTAATGCACCTAGGTAAAGAAACTTGAGGAAAACATTTGCCATTCTAAATGCCATTAAGAACAACTGTGATACATGGGAAGAGGCCAAAATATGAACATTAGCAAGAGTTTGGAAGAAGGTAATTCCACCCCCTGTATGTGATTTTGAGGGGCTCAAAACTTCAGTAGAGGAGATAGCTGCAGATTTGGTGGAAATAGCAGGAAAACCTGAAGTAGAAATGGAGCCTGACGATGTGTCTGTAATGCTGCAATCTCATGATAAAATTTTAATTGACGAGGAGTTACTTCTTAGAGATGAGCAAAGAAAGTGATTTATTGAGGTGGAATCTACTCCTGGTCATGATGCTGTGAAGATTGTTGAAATGATCACAAAGAATTTATTACATAAACTTATTTGATAAAGCAGCTGTAGGGTTTGAAAGGACTGACTCCAATTATGAGAGAAGTTCTACTATCGGTAGAATGCTATCAGATAGCATTGCATGTTATAGAGAAATCACTCCAAAAAGGAAGAGCCAATCGATGTGGTAAACTTTATTTTTGTCTTCTTTTTAAAAATTCCACAGCTATCCTAACTTCTGACAGTCACCACCGTGATCAGTCAGCAGCCATCAACATCAAGGCAAGACACCCCATCTACAGAAGCATTACAACACACTGAAGGTACAGATGATGGTTAGCATTTTTTAGCAATAAAGTATTTTTAAATTAAGGTATATACATTGGTGGGTATTTTTAATCCTATTCTTTTTTTTTCTTTTTTAACTAATTAGCTTATTTATTTATTTTTGATTGCACTGGGTCTTTGTTGCTGAATGCCAGCTTTCTCTAGTTGAGGTGATCTGGGGCTAGCCTTCATTGCAGTGCATGGGCTTCTCATTATGGTGACTTCTCTTATTGCAGAGCATGGGCTCTAAGTGCGTGGGCTTTAGGGCTTACAGCATGTGGACTCAGTTCTGCTGCATGTAAAATCTTCCCTGACCAGGGAATCAAGCCTGTGTCCCCTGCATTGGCAGGCATATTCTTCTCCACTGTACCACCAGGGAAGTCCCATTGGCCATTGTTTTAAATAATGTTATTGCACAATTAATAGACAGCATATAGTTTAAATATAACTTTTTATATGGACTGGGAAACCAAAAATTCATGTAACTCTATTTATTGCGCTGTTTACTTTATTAGGGCTTCCCAAATGGTGCTAGTGGTAAAGAACACGCCTATCAATGCTGGAGACTTAAGAGTCACAGGTTCAATCCCTGGGTTGGGAAGATCCCCTGGAGAAGGAAATGGCTACCCACTCCAGTATTCTTGCCAGACAATCCCATGGATGGAGAAGCCTGCCAGGCTTCAGTCCATAGGGTTGCAAAGAGTCGGACACAACTGAAGTGACTTAGCATGCACACATTTACTTTATTTCAGAGTCTGGAACTGAACCTGCAGTATCTCCTAAGTATGCCTATATTTGGGGCTTCTAGAGAAGGCAATGGCACCCCACTCCAATACTCTTGCCTGGAAAATCCCATGGATGGAGGAGCCTGGTAGGCTGCAGACCATGGGGTCGATAAGAGTTGGACACGACTGAGCGACTTCACTTTCACTTTTCACTTTCATGCATTGGAGAAGGAAATGGCAACCCACTCCAGTGTTCTTGCCTGGAGACTCCCAGGGACGGGGTAGCCTGGTGGGCCACCGTCTATGGGGTCGCACAGAGTCAGACACGACTGAAGCGACTTAGCAGCAGCAGCAGCAGCAGCAGCAGCATGGTACTCAGACAGTAAGAATCTGCCTGCAGAGCAGCAGACCCAGGTTCAATCCCTGGGTCAGGAAGATCCCCTGGAGAAGGCAACCTGCCCCTGTTTTCTTGCCTGGTAGAGGAGCCTGGCAGGCTACAGTCCATGAAGTCGTAAACAGTTGGACACGACTGAGCAACTAACACTTTCACTTTTTTCATGCTTATATTTACCTGATTGACTTGAAAACATGTCCTCACAAAAAAACAAAAACAAAAACAAATATTTGTGGCTGTTTTATTCTCAATCACAGAAAAAAGTGGAATGATCTGAAATGCCCTTTAATAGGTTAATGGATAAACAAACAGAATATTATTCAACTATTGTAAAAATGACCTATCAAGCCAAGAAAAGTCTTGATGAACCTTAAACACATGTAGATTAGTGAAAGAAGCTAGTTTGAAAGGGTTACATAGTATAGTTCCACTTACATGACATTCTGGAAGAGACAATACTGTAGTGATTGTGAAAAGATCAGTGCTTTGCAGGGGTTTGGAGGGGTGGTGTGGGGTGTTTTGGGTATGTGGAGAAGGTTGAATAGATGGAGCACTCGTGAGTTTTATAGCATTCTCTTAGTCTACCTGGGCTATCAAAATAAAATACCACAGACTAGGTGGTAGAAACAACAGATATCTATTTTTTATCTATTATTTCCCAGATATCTATTTTTTTCTTATAGTTCTGGAGGCTGACTGCCTAGCAGAGCCTTGGGGTAGGGAAGCTGTCTGATGACAAAATCACTTGCAAGCCAAGAAAAGAGCTCTAACCAAAAACTGAACCCTCCCCAAATTGATCTTGGGCTAGATCTGGAACCAGCATTGAGAACAAAGAGAAAAATTTCTGTTGCATATGCTACCTAGTCTGTGGAATTTTGTTGTGGGAGCTGAGCAGACTAAGAACAGCAAACAACTCTGTATGACATTATAATTATAAATATATGACACTATGCATTTGTCAATACACATAGATTTTCAGCACAAAGAATGACTCAATGTATGCAAATTATTAAAACCCACTTAGAAGGTTGGGGGATCCCAGAATTTGCAGAATGTGACAAGTCAATATAACTGTGTTAATAATGTATGAAACAACTTAAGAAAGTGGAAGGAAAAGAAGCTGACCTAAGTAACTTTGGAAATGACTTGTCTATAATATTAAAGGCAAAAAAAGAATGACACATAAACATGTACTCTAACTGAAACACTTGTTTCCCATGGGAGTGATAGTTAAACATTCTGACACTGGTATACATGTATATTGTAATTAAACTATTAATAAATAAATGGCTGATTATGGGAACCAGGCTTTTCACTGTTAGAGTGAAAATTTACAGATAAGCAACAGAAGAGCCTAGAATGATTCATATGGAAAAGGTAACTAGAGTTGGAGGCATCAGAATTTACCTACTATAATATCAATATAGATAAAGATGATTATACAGAGAAATACTTATATATATATGTTATATACATGGGTTAATATACACACATATAGTAATTTGCTCTGTCAGCTGAGAGGGCCCAGAAACAAAGATATCTTAGTAGCAATGAGCACACCTAAGATCTTGGTTTCTAATACTATCCTCCAGTAAAAGAAAACAGCATTCCCTGGGAAAATAAGTGATTCTAGGATTGGCACAAGAAATGCACAAAAAGATCCTCAAGTGTTTTATGGTGCTAGAAAATAAGGAAGTATTAAAGAAAAAGAAAAAAACCTCACAGTGATGGAAATATATCGGAGACACAGAAACCAATTGAATAAGCTTCCAGTGGCCAAATATGGAACACTTTGAGCCACAAAATAAAAGAATAGTAGATTGTAGCCCCAAATACAAAATAAATATCCTTGCATGAGTCCATCCATACTGATATAAATAGATGACTGAATAAATAATAAATGGGGTAAAAGAGACAAACCTCCTGTGTGAAAGGATTCCCATGTAATTAATGCACTCAAAGCCTCTTGATGAAAGTGAAAGAGGAGAGTGAAAAAGTTGGCTTAAAGCTCAACATTCAGAAAACTGAGATCATGGCATCTGGTCCCATCACTTCATGGCAAGTAGATGGGGAAACCGTGGAAACAGTAACAGACTTTATTTTGGGGGGCTCAAAAATCACTGCAGATTATGACTGCAGCTACGAAATTAAAAGATGCTTACTCCTTGGAAGAAAAGCTATGACCAACCTAGACAGCATATTCAAAAGCAGAGATATTACTTTGCCAACAAAGGTCCATCTAGTCAAGGCTATGGTTTCCAGTGGTCATGTATGGATGTGAGAGTTGGACTGTGAAGAAGACTGAGCGCCGAAGAATTGATGCTTTTGAACTGTGGTGTTGGAGAAGACTCTTGAGAGTCCCTTGGACTGCAAGGAGGTCCAACAAGTCTCTCCTAAAGGAGATCAGCCCTGGGATTTCTTTGGAAGGACTGATGCTGAAGCTGAAACTCCAGTAGTTTGGCCACCTCATGCAAATAGTTGACTCATTGGAAAAGACTCTGATGCTGGGAGCGATTGGGGGCAGGAGGAGAAGGGGGCAACAGAGGATGAGATGGCTGGATGGCATCACTGACTCGATGGACGTGAGTCTGGGTGAACTCCAGGAGATGGTGATGGACAGGGAGGCCTGGCGTGCTGTGATTTATGGGGTCGCAAAGAGTCGGACACAACTGAGTAACTGAACTGAACTGAACTGAACTGATCTTTCAAGGAAATGGAGCAGAAGTCCTATTTCTTAAGCATGGTGACTTTCTTCCAAAGAGTAGAATGTAGAAAGGGGAGGATAAAAAGTAACTCTACAGTAGAGATACTCGATAAACACTATTTCAGTCAGATGCTCAAGATCAGCATCAGTAATGACAGGGCATTTTGATAATATGTATATTTGATATGACATAGTGCAAATGGCACTTTATCTCTGTGTTCTTCCTCCCCTAAATCTTTACCCTGAGTCTAACAACAACAAAAAAACATAGGAAAAAAAATCGTAGTTAAAAGACATTCTACAAAATGCCAACTGGTACTTCTCAAAACTGTTAAGGTTATCAAAACAAGTAAAGTCTGAGAAACTGTCATAGCCAAGAGTAGCCTATGTAGATATGATGAATAAATATAATGTGATATCCAAATAGCATCCTGGAACAGAAAAGGACATTAGGTAAAAGAAATTCTGAATAAAGTATGGACATTAGTTAATGTCCACTAAATCCCATTTATGTAGTTAATATAATATATTAATATTGGCTTATTAAATATAAGAAATGTACCATACTAATGTATGATGTCAGTAAGAGGGGAGACTGGGTGCAAGGTATACAGGAACTCTGTGTACAATCTTCACAACTTTTCTGTAGATATAAAATTGTTCTAAAAATAAAGTTTATTAAATATAAGGATTTTGAAATTGATTAAAGAGAATAAAAATAATAAAAATCATTTTGGAATAGTAATAGCAACATTAATTGGGAAGATATAAATAAATAATATCCAATATACATCTAATGGATATTTGGAAAGACGAAATAGAGAAAATGAGAGGAGGGCAATATTTGAAGATCTGACTGAGAATTTAGCAGAATTGGTAAACACCCAAGAACAACTCGAGGGGACTAAATAAAAATAAACCCACTCTCACACATTAGAGTAGAATCATGGAACACTTAAGCCAATGAGAAAAAATTTAAAAGCAACCAAAGAGAAAAGACAAATCACAAGAAACAATACTGATGCCGACACAATCAAATTTCTCCATCTCTAACATGGAGGAGACCTACCTACAAATTCTGATGGTAAAGAATGCCACTTCATGACATCTTTTGTGAGATTTTCCACTAGCCTTTCCTAGGTGCACAACTTAACTTACAAGGATGGCATGTACACTTCCTTTTTTCTTATATTTCTGCAGATACTAGACGAAGAAAATATTTATTAAAGAGACAAGACTTTGGGTAGAGTTCTGTTAGAAGACACATATTTATATCATAGAATGATACTTTTTTTTTTTTTACCACACCATTTGGCATGTGGGATCTTTGTTCTCCAACCAGGGAAGTGTGGAGCCCCCAGCCGTGAAAGTGTGGAGTTCCAGCCAGTGGACTACCAGGGAATTCCTCATGATAAATTCTAAGGTAAAGATATGTAATGTATTTTAAGAACTTATACTAGGGCCACTAAACTCAGACTGGAGTTAGAAATATGATTATTGTTTTTCACAAATCCTTCAGAAGAGGAGAACAAAGAATTTCACTTGTTATGACGTTAAGTCAGATGGATTTCCCAGGCGGCAGTAGTGGTAAAGAACCCGCCTGCCCACCCAGGAGATATGGGGGATGTGGATTCCATCCCTGTGTCAGCAAGATTCCCCTGGAGGAGGGCATGGCAACCTACTCTACTATCCTTGCCTGGAGAATCCCATGGACAGAGGACCCTGGAGGGCTACAGTCCATAGGGTTGCAAAGAGTTGGACATAACTGAAGCCATTTAGCATGCATGAAAGTCAGACATACGAGAAAGCAAACTACGAAGTTTTTCATGTAAGCAAATCACTTGAATTTGAAGTGAGCTTTCCTTTCCTTCACAACAGTGTCAGTTTGGTAATGGTGACATGAGAACATTCTGCCCAGATCAGAAATTCATTACTGATGAAAGTGTCTGTGCTCAGACTGAAGAGCAGAGAAGGTGGAATGGTACCCACCTTCCTTCTCAATGGCCAACACAAAGTGTCTTCCATTTTTGCTACACTTGTTTCCTACTTGAATCTCTAAGTACCAATGAACCAGTTAAACCAGAGAGGAAATGAGCAGAGGAATAGTGTTTGCACTGTTTGGAGAGTAAAAGTCTATAATTGTCCCCAAATGCCCAGAATTAAGTAACTAAGTTGATACATCTTCAAATCTAATTGACTAAACAATACAGGTTACTATTATAACTATGCTTCAATATTGTAATCCTACCATTCTTGACCATCTGTAAATAAGTGGATTTTAAACTATTTTTTAAAACTAAAATATAACAAAATCATAGAAGATGAGCTTGGGTTTGAGTCTGATCCTAGCTAGCTGCACTTGAAGGCACAGTTGCCATTTCCTCACCACAATGTGTGACACTTTTATTTCAGTTTTAAAACTGTAGACATAGCCACCGATTAAAAACAGGATGTGGGTGAATAGTCATGCATAGGACTTGCTGGACTAGACATGAGCTAAGACAGTGGTTCTGAAACAGCATCATCAGACCAGTGCTGGCTTGCTGCGCAAGAATCACCCGAGAAACTTGTTAGGATGCAGATTCCCAGGCACCAGATCCCAGATAATCTGTCAGATAGGTCTGGGCGGGGTACAGGAATCTTTCTTTTAAACAAGCTCCCCAAGAGATTCTCAGACAGATAGTCAAGAAACACTGTTCTAGAAACTTACTATTTGTTTGCCAGCTCTGGATGTGTAAAAGGGTTGGATTTTGAGTTATAAGAAGAGAAGTATATTAAAAATTATGAGAAATACAAAGATTATTAAAAATGTCTTTAGAAAAAAGCTGAATTTCTCCTATGAATTTCCTGTTTGATTTCCCATCATGGCTGAGTGAAATCTTTACACTTTCCAGCCTCTGTTTCTCCTCTTTTTTCGGGTGTAACCCTAACCCTTAATTCACTGCAGTGGAAGTCACCTGAAAGGAGTTTCTTTAATTCCCTTCTTCCAATGACTTCTGTCTCTCTTTTCCTTTGCCCCTGGTTCAGAGATAAGGTACTGACAGAAGTGAAACCATGTTTTTCCCATCTTCCATATCTTTTTAACTTAACCATTGATGTCTTCCATCAGGCCTGTACATGTTTTGTTTTTATTTTTAAATTTTTTCTTATTCTGATTTTGACCAGTTAGACCTGCTTTTCCAGCATGAAATTAAATAAAATCGTATCTCTTCAATATTTAATTTTATGAATCCACAGTCTGCTCAGCTTTGAAGGAGCAGACTTTGATTCATGGGTCCTGTTTCACCTTCATTTCTAAATTCCCTGAGAATAATGGGACCTTCCTTACTTGATGGAGCTTCCAAATTTCCTGAAAAAAGAAGTGGAGAATTTGAAATGCCACTAGTGGGTCCAGGTTCTGTTACTTGCCTTTGCTACGGTCACAAAACATCATTACTGAAATCCTGCCCTGTAGCGAGGTAAGGGGAGCGAGGAGGGAGGAGGGTTCAGGATGGGGAGCACATGTATACCTGTGGCGGATTCATTTCGATATATGGCAAAACCAATACAATATTGTAAAGTTAAAAAAAAAAAAAGACTGACATCATCTCTTGTCCTGAGACTTCAGGATCTTGGTGTTTTTTGGAAAGAGGCCGATCTAGGTAGTTAATGCAGCCAAAAGAATGTGAGTTTCTAAGATTTCAGTTCTCTTAATTTTCATTCATATGTTGTATCTGTTTTTAAACTAGATATACACGTTTTTAATTAAAAATATAATTTAAAAATTTAAATTAATTAAATAATTTAAAATTTTCATCTTTTGTCTTCAAGACACCTTTCTTAATTGGATGGCTGAATTGGAAGGAGCTGTGGTCTAATTTTGCACACTGGAGCAACCTCTGTCTGCGTACCCAGCAAGGTTCTGGTATTAAGCAAAACCCACCAGCTGAGACTGCTCCTTTCCCTGTGGTGAAATCTCTTTGTGATCTTTTCCTGTTAGTGGACTTCATTAAGGACAATTTCAATTCCTGAAAGGTCTTAAAGAGCTGACTTTAGAGTCTAGAGAGAGGGAACCAGTGTTTCTTTTCTGACTTATTGATTCTCCTCCAATGATATCCAACTTCACATACCAAAGATGCTCCTTGTTTGCTGATGAAAGGTCCTGTTTTTTCACACATGGTAGGACAAGGCACTGGCACCCCACTCCAGTACTCTTGCCTGGAAAATCCCATGGACGGAGGAGCCTGGTGGGCTGCAGTCCAGGGGGTCGCTAAGAGTCGGACACGACTGAGCGACTTCACTTTCACTTTTCACTTTCATGCATTGGAGAAGGAAATGGCAACACACTCCAGTGTTCTTGCCTGGAGAATCCCAGGGACAGCGGAGCCTGCTGGGCTGCTGTCTATGGGGTCGCACAGAGTCAGACACGACTAAAGTGACTTAGAAGCAGCAGGGTAGGTTGTGACTTGTGTTAGAACTAGTTCATTAAAGAGCCAAGCTAGTAATTCTTCCCTTATTAACAAAATCATATTCCAAGATTACTTGCTGTCTCCACTTCTAAACTTAGAGAAATTTGTCATATTTCCCTTAAATATATGTGTATATATACAGATACATGTATATATCTGTGTGTATATATGTATATATACATACATACATATGTATACATCTGTATATATACATCTTCTCTTGACTGATTTCTTCTTGCATCTGTTGCTGTATCTTTTCCCTTCTGTTAACAGCTAATCTTGGAAAAGTGTCATTGACAACCTTCTAAAGAACAAGGCTATGGTTCTTTCAATTAAACTTTATCTTCCTCAACCACTTTGTAACATTTGATACCTGCAGTCAGACTCTTTCCTTTATGAAACACTGCTGCCTTCTTGATTATTCCTTTTCTGATTTCTCTTTCAGCCACCTATGTGAGAGATTCCTTAGGTTCTCTACTCTTTATATTCTTTTCTTGGGGTTCTCATCTTCTGTTATAATTTCACATACCACTGATGTGTACCTCAGCAGTTTTCCCACACATAATTTCTTGCTTTTAATCTAACTGTCTGACCCTATCTTTCCCTGTTTATCCTACATATCCTGTATTTCAGTTATACTGAATGAACAGTGATTTTCTATGATTACAGAGATTAGGGAGAATATATAAATGAGTGATATGGGCTGGATCACAAATGATTTTGAAGAGACACTCTCTCTCAGTGTCAGGACAGAGGGAAAGGTAGGTGAGACCCAGGAGGTCATGGCCAGGAAGCCAGCTGCTGCTCAGCCCTGCTGAATTGTTTTTCAGACTTCCCTCCCTCCTTCCCTCTTTCTTTCTTTTCATCCTTCCTTCCTCCCTTCCTCTCTTTCTTTCTTTCTACATGATCCCCTGGTTTCTAAATGTTCAAAACTAAATTTTAAAAGACACATGGCAAACCAACCATAATATATTTGCCAGCTGTTTGTAGTCTGATGAAAAGCAGTTTGCAACTTCTGGCCTCAACCTAGATTATTGACAAAACTCCCTGCACAATCCATGCTCTAACTCAAGTCTCTGCCTATTCCACTCACCTTACAAAGTTGCTAGATCTATCTTCCAAAGGTTGAAGTGAACTGCAAGTCATTTTCCAGTAAAACATTCTGTTGTTGATCAAACCAATCAGAAAATCTTAGCAGAACTCTAAATGTTCTTCTCAATATGGTCACAATTTTCCTGTCCAGCCTTATTTTCCCTTCTTCTCTGCCTGTGTCTCTGCCTTAGTGACTTTCTCAAAAGACATCTGCTTAACTGCCCTACCAGAGTGACTCAAGCTCTCTGTTCCTACCTTCATCCACCTTTGGTATGCTCACGCACCTCTGCTCCTGCTAGTGGGGATATGCCATTCAAGGTTTCTTTGTTTTTATTCTCAGCTGGGCTTGTAATTTTAAAACTGTTGTTGAAAATTGGCTGGACAATATAAAACGTTAGAAGAAAATAGCAAAAATCCAAAATTTTGCAATTAGATTTCTTCACAAGGGTCTTCTAATTTTCTTCATTTTAAAGAAGCTAAGACTGAATATTTTGGATAATGCTTTTACAAGAAGGATAATGTTGGAGTGCCAGTTAGTGGATCTATACTGAAAGAAGAGTATATGGCCTTAGGTCAAAATGGCGATGAGTGACTCTATACCTGTATGCATGCATGCAAAGTCACTTCAGTCATGTCTGACTCTTTGTAACCCTAGGGACTGTAACCCACCAGGTTCCTCTGTCCATGGGATTCTCCAGGTAAGAATACTAGAGTGGGTAGCCATTCCTTTGTCCAGGGGATCTTTTGGACCTTGGGATTGAAACTGGATATCTTATTTCTTCTGCATTGGCAGATGGGTTCTTTACCACTAGTGCATTCTGGGAAGCCCCTGTACATGTATACTTTAGGTTAAAATAAATGTATGTCATTTCATGATTATCTGCTTTAATAGACTTTTTAGATTGACCAACTATGTGTCAAAAGTACCTCAGATTGTATTTGGTAGTCTGCAACCTCCCTCCCTCTGAAAGGAGAGTGAAAAAGCTGGTTTAAAACTCAACATTCGAAACACAAAGATTGTGGCATCTGGTCCCGATAGGGACACAATGGAAACAGTGACAGAATTTATTTTCTTGAGCTCCAAAATCACTGCAGATTGTGACTGTAGCTATGAAATTAAAAGACACTTGCTCCTGGGAAGAAAAGCTATGACTAAGCTACACAGCATATTAAAAAGAAGAGACATTACTTTGCTGACAAAGGTCCATCTAGTCTAAGCTATGTTTTTTTCCAGTAGTCATGTATGGATGTGAGAGCTGTACCATAAAGAAAGCTGAGTGCCAAAGAATTGATGCTTTTGAACTGTGGTGTTGGAGAAGACTCTTGAGAGTCCCTTGGACTTCAAGGCGATCAAACTATTCAATTCTAAAGGAGGACTGATGCTGAAGCTGAAGCTCAAATACTTTGGCAACCTGATGCAAAGAACTAACTCATTGGAATAGACCAGAATGCTGGGAAAGATTGAAGGCAGGAGGAGAAGGGGATGACAGAGGATGAGAAGGTTGAATGGCATCACTGACTCGATGGCCATGAGTCTGAGCAAGCTCCAGGAGATGGTGACGGACAGGGAAGGCTGACATGCTGCAGTCTATGTGGTCCCAAAGAGTCGGACACAACTGAGTGACTGAACTGAACTGAATTGAACTTCCCTTCAACCAAATTTCCTTGACATTATTGTTTTATTTACTCTGCTCCTTCAGGCTATAGGTCCCCCTCTTCATGTCTGATTTTCTGAAATTCATTATTTATAAATTGGCGAAATTCATTATTTATAAATTGGCTCAAACGTCACACTCATCACTCTGCTGCTGCTGCTGCTGCTGCTAAGTCGCTTCAGTCCCGTCCGACTCTGTGCAACCCCATAGATGGAAGCCCACCAGGCTCCCCTGTCCCTGGGATTCTCCAGGCAAGAACACTGGAGTGGGTTGCCATTTCCTTCTCCAATGCATGAAAGTGAAACGTGAAAGGGAAGTCGCTCAGTCGTGTCCGACTCCTATCGACCCCATGGACTATAGCCCACCAGGCTCCTCCATCCATGGGATTCTCCAGGCAAGAGTACTGGAGTGGGGTGCCATTGCCTTCTCCGCTCATCACTCTACATGTGTGCAAATATACATATGCATGCACACTCATACCACACCCACAATTTTCCATTTGAATTTTCTTCTTGATATGAACTCTCTATCCTTTACCTATCTTTGGTCTTTTTGCTTCTCTTTCCTGATATTAATAGTACTGATTCTCTTCTTTGTTATACTGAATAGTGACTTTTATTTTTATCTTATGCCTTATTATTTGAAGGCAGATTTATTTATGTATTCATTCCTATGTTTCCCACTGTACCAACCATTGTATATACACATGGGAAGTATCTAGACCGGTTTGGTTTCTTACACCCCCAAACTCCTCTCGCTCCTTTTACTTAAGATCAAAGGATGTTGGCTGTCAGCTTCGTCTGGACCTCTAATGGGTGCTCAAATCTGTTGAACGATTGTATTTAAATACCCAAGAGACTAAAATCTGTCACAGAATTGGCAGGCCAGTAATAATGAATTTCTTCCCTTTCTCTGTCATCAGAGTTGACAAACTTGGGGAAAAAGATACACTGAGCTTAGAAATGGTATATTGCCAGGCCAATACTGAGTTGATATTCACTGCTTTTAGCAAAATCTTTGGATTTAATGCATGTTCATGTTTGCAGTATGTATGTTGATTTTATAATTTGAGATTGTATGTAAATCCACATGCTTTATTTCTGTGCAATTGGAGATTTTTGATTGTCACTATTTCAAGGGGAAGAATTTTACATTCAAAGTGGTCCAAAAGATATTTATTGATGTTTTTGCCTTAAAAACAAACAACAACAACAAAAAAATATTGTGTATGTATCGCTAGCCATGGAACAGATTAAAAATTTGGCAGTCATTTTAAACTGATAACAACAGATACTATACTTTATCTTAGCCAAAAGGCCGAGAAGTGATGAGAATCATTTTGGAAAGGCAATAGAAATATGTGTGCCCACTGGGCTTATTTTGGAAACAAAAAAGAATTTGAAAATGTCAAGTTTACAAGAGCAGAATCCCTTTGTAAGGTGCCAGAACATGGAACATGCTTAACAAGAATCAAGCATAGATTATTGACATTCCTCAAATTGTTAGTGGAAGCACACTGACTGAAACCGCCCACCCTGGCCAGGCACCATAGTAACCATTTGCATGAGCTGTTTTACGACAGGAGATAAAACAACTGAAAAGGTGGAACATGGAACTACTAAACCACCACCACCCGGGAGAGTTCAGGAAAGGTCAAAATATGACACCACGTGTCCAACCATCTCCCAGAATCCTTCTCATGGCATCCGTCTTGGCTGAACGAGGCGTGCACCAGCAGGAAGGACTCTGAGTTAGAACGACAGGCTGAAGGCAACCTAGAAACTAATCCCATCACCATAAAACCTGAGACTGCAAGCCATGTGGCCGAGCAGTTCTCCTGGGTTCCTTTACCCTATTCTATTGCTCTCTGCCCAGGCAGCCCTTCCCAATAAAATCTCTTGCTTTGTCAACACATGTGTCTCCACAGGTGATTCATTTCTGAGTGTTAGACGAGAGCCCACTTTCAGGCCCTGGAAGGGGTCCCCCCTCCTGCAACAAAATGAGAGTGTTCATGAGCATATTTGCCTGGCAGTGAGAAAAATCTTTGTGTTTTTATTAAATCATATTAAAAATATTCACAGTTAACTCCTACTCACTTGCTCAGAGGAGTTTTTGTCAACACTTTAGTGAGATTTCTTGGCTCAGGCCTTTGTCTGGTCATTGATATATTAAATTGTGGCTTAAAAAATATATGTATATATATATGTGTGTGTGTATGTGTATATATATATATAATTGTAGTTTTTAATATCCCCCAAACCAAAAGCATTTAATATATTTATATAAATGAGTTATACCATATATAATGCTCAATAAATTGATGTTTTAAATTTCATCAGTCTACTTATTTTTATAAAATTTAGAATCAAGTTTTTAATATCTAAGCCTTTTAAAATTTATTTCACCTTGAAATTTCTTATTAAGTTTAAAAATTTTTTTCCTTCTCATTAGCATTTTAACTATTTTAATGAATCCCTTTCTAAAGTTAATGATTTCTTGATTTTCTTCTTTCATGTGTGTGTTGGTTACAGATGTCCAATCACCCCACTCCCACTCCATCCTCCTTATACTATTTGAAGTTTGCTGTTATTGTTCGGTCCCTGAGTGGTGTCCTGACTCTTTGTGACCCCGTGGACTGTATGTAGTATGTAGCACGCCAGTCTTCCCTGTCCTTCACAATCTCCCAGAGTTTGCTCAAATTCACGTCCATTGAGTTGGTGATGCTATCTAACCATTTCATCTTCTGCCGCCCCCTTCTTGTGCCTTCAGTCTTTCCCAGCATCAGGGTCTTTTCCGATGAGCTGGCTCTTCACATCAGGTGGACAAAGTACTGAAGCTTCAGCTTCAGCATAAGTGCTTCCAATGAATATTCAGGATTGATTTCCTTGAGGATTGACTGGTTTGATTTCTTCCCTTTTTAAGGGACTCTCAAGAGTCTTCTCCAGCACCACAATTCGAAAGCATCAATTCTATGGTGCTCTTTATGGTCCAACTGTCAACATCAGTAGCATCTTCCCAAGTGGCACAGTGGTAACAAAACTGCCTGCCATTGCAGGAAGTGCAAAGAGATACAGGTTCAATTCTTGGGTCGGGGAGATGCTTTGGAGTAGGAAATGGCAAACCACTCCAGTATTCTTACCTGGAAAATTCTATGGACAGAGGAGCCTGGTGGGCTAGAGTCCATGGGGCCTCAAAGAGTTAGACACGACTGAGGGAATGCCCGCACACATTGTCACATCCCTACATGACTACTGGAAAAGCCATAGCTTTGACTATAGGGATCTTTGTTGACAAAGTCATGTCTCTGCTTTTTAATACACTGTCTAGGTTTGTCATAGCTTTCCTTCCAAGGAGCAAACATCTTTTAATTTCATGGCTGTAGTCACCTTCCACATTGATTTTTGGAAAGTTCTTCTTCACCTTTTGCCTTTAGAGTGGTGTCATCTGCATATCTGAGGCTGTTGATATGCTTTGTTTATGATCCAATGAATATTTGAGGTTTAAGATTATACAAAACTTTCTAGAACTGACTCTTTACTGCATCATTTTCCTCATTGTGGCCCTGTGGACTATCAAGGTAATTCTAGAGTTAGCAAGAAAGTAAAATCTGTCACTGCTTCCACTTTTTCCCCTTTTATTTGCCATGAAATGATGGGACCAGATGCCATGATTTTAGTTTTGAGAATGTTGAATTTAAGCCAGCTTTTTTACTCTGCCTCTTCAATCTCATCAAGAAGCTCTTTAGTTCCTCACTTTCTGCCTTTAGAGTGGTGTCAACTGCATATCTGAGGCTGTTGATATGCTTTGTTTATGATCCAATGAATATTTGAGGTTTAAGATTATACAAAACTTTCTAGTACTGACTCCTTACTGCATCATTTTCCTCATTGTGGCCCTGTGGACTATCAAGGTAATTCTAGAGTTAGCAAGAACTGAGCAATGTCTGTCTTTTTCTGTTCTCCCAGAGAGTGTCTGAAAGGCTGGCATAGTCTGGTCCTCAAAGGATTGATAGAACTCAACTTTAAAATCACCTAGGTCTACTATTTACTGTGAAGAAAATCTTTAAAAATTTGGTTTTATTTTTCTCAACTATTTTTAGGATTATTCAAGAACTGTTTCTTCTTGAGAACTTTTTAATAATTTATTTCCAGAACTCTTCATTTTGTATCACTTTTCAAAGTCTTTAACATAATATTTTTCACAGTATCATTTTATTTTCTTTCTACCTTTTTGGTTGTGCATATGTGTGTGCTAAGTCACTTCAGTCATTTGACTCTTTGTGACTCCATGGACTGTAGCCTGCCAAGATCTTCTGTCGATGGGATTCTCCAGGCAAGAATACTGGAGTGGGTTGCCATGCCCTTCTCCAGGGAATCTTCCTGGCCCAGAGATCGAACCCAGATCTCTTATTTCTCCTGCATTGGCAGGCAGATTCTTTACCACTGGCACCACCTGGGAAGCTCACCTTTTTTATTGGTTACATTACCTTTAAAATAAAATCATAATATTGTTTATTTGTCTCTTTTCATTTTCCTCCTTTAATCTTGGTAGAAGCTCGGCTATTTTATTAGTCTTTAAGAATAAACTTTTATCTTTGTTGAATTTATTGTATTTTTGTTTGATTGTGGGGCTTACCAGGTGATGCTAGTGATAAAGAATCCATCTGCCAACGCAAAAGATTCAGGTTTGATCCTTGGGTTGGGAAGATTCCCTGGAGTAGAAAATAGCAACCCACTCCAGTATACTTGCCTGGAAAATTCCATAGGCAACGGAGACTGGGCCCGCAAAGAGGTGGACACGACTGAGCATACAGCACATTAATTTTAGCTCTTCTAAAATTTTCTTCTTCCTACTACTTTCTTCAAACTTAGCCTACTGTTATATTTCTAATTTCTTATTATGGATTTGTATTTTCTAAAGTAATAATTTAAGATCATAGATTTCTTTCTAATGATTAGTTTGGATGTATCCCATATTTTGTCCCATATTTGATCTTTGTATTTTTTATTGTTTAGTACTAAATATTTAACTTTGCATTACTACTTGTTTTATAATTATAGAATTGTGTTTTATATCTCCAAATGTATGGGATACTTTATTTAACTTTTTGTTATTTATTTCTTAATTAAAGTGAAAGTCGCTCAGTCGTGTCCAGCTCTTTGTGACCCCATGGACTATACAGGCCATGGAATTCTCCAGGCCAGAATAATGGAGTAGGTAGCCTTACCCTTCTCCAGGGGATCTTCCCAACCCAGGGATCAAACCCAGATCTCCCACATTGCAAGCAGATTCTTTACCAGCTGAGCTAGAAGGGAAGCCCATTTCTTAATTAACTACACTGCAAATAAAATAGTTTGCATCATGTGTTTTGTTTAATATTAACAGATTTTTTTATCTTGTTACAGATCAAGATTTTCTTGTTCCTCATGTACTGGAGCAGATGTATATTCTCTAATTTCTGCCTACAAAATTATACATAATTCACCTTTCTGTGCTTGGTCAATGAGACGTGTATTTGAAAATCTTCCACTTTGCTTTATGTATTCTGAAGTTCTCTTATTAGATGTATAAAAGTGTAGAATTAATACATCTTTCTGATGACTGGCAACATTCATCACCTTGTAGAGATGTCTTTGTCCCCAGAGTAATTTTTGTATTAAAGTCCATATTTCTGATATTAATATAGGCACTTCAGGATTTTTATTTTGTTATTTGCCTGGTGTATCATTTTCCATGCTTTCAATGTTTTTGGATCTTCAACTTTTAGATGTCTCTTATAAACAGAATGTAGCTCAATTTTAAAAGAAGCTTATCCTTAAAAAGTCTACTTTTTTTGTTGTAATATATAGTTTCATTTTATTTATTTTGATAAGTGAATTTTTTGTCCTAGTATTTTACATGGTGCTGGAGCTATTGATTTGTTTTTTCTATGCTTCTGAAAATGCTCCTTTTTATGTGAATGGATTTTCTTTTTGTGTTTCCATCTTTTTTGGGTTGAATTTAAAATTATTTTAACTTCTATTTTAACTTATTTTAACTTCTATTTTAACTCTTTTAACAGGCAACCTTAAACTCGTACCTTGTGCACTTAATAACGTAGCAAAGTCTGAAGTTCATAAAAATAGTTAACCTCCTCTTTTGATGAAAGAAAGAATATTATACAAAATATTATCCATTAACTTTGATCATCCTCCTCTTGACTTTCATTCTATTATTTTCCAGTATTTCAATTCTGTCTAATTATACAAATTAAATACAACAACTATTATTTGTAAAAATAATCTTTATTACCCTTATCTTGATTAATTTTTACCATTTCTTGAATCTCAGGCAGCCTGAGATCATTTTCTCTTTTCCAAATATTGATCTAGAAAAAGATCTTTTAGTAAAAATCTAGTGGTGAATCCTCTTTTTTTTAATATAAAAGCAATCTTCATTTCACATTTTTCAAAATAAAGATTTTTTATAGATTCATAATTTTAGGCATGTAGCATATTCTCTCAACACACTAAAGAGTTTATTTTACAGCTTTATTAAATTTTTGCCATTCAGAGATCTGTATCAGTTTGTTTTCCTTTCTAGTTTTTTCTAAGTGAATGATTTTGGTATCTTCTTCTTGTCTATTCTTATCTACCCTTTTTACCGCTATATGTCTAGGTGTTGATTTCTTTTGTTTATCTTGACTGGTATATATTTTGCTTTCTATATCTAGGACTTCTTTTTTTTTATCAGCTCTGGAAATTTTTCAGCTATATCTCTTGAATATCCCCTTGCCTCCATTTAATTTTTCTGCTTCTGCATATTTAATTAGATGTGTGTTAGATAATGCCATTCTGAGCTTCTGTGTTTTTACCTCTATTTTGCATTTTCCATCTCCTAGTTTCATTATGTTTCCATCTTGATTTCTTCACATTTAACTAATTCTGGATCTTTTCTTCAGACTATTCTTTCATCTGGATCTAAATTCCTGTTTAATCCATCCACTGAATGTTTAATTTCAGTGGTTATGTTCTCTAAATGTTCTACTTGGTTCTTTTAAAAATTTTCATCATTACTTAGTACTCTTTTGTCCCTTGCTCATTTAAAAAAGCAATATTTTTATTTTTAAAGAGACACTGATGTATAGAACAGTCTTATGGACTCTGTGGGAGAGGGAGAGGATGGGAAGATTTGGGAGAATGACATTGAAACATGTAAAATATCATGTAAGAAACGAGTTGCCAGTCCAGGTTCAATGCACGATACTGGATGCTTGGGGCTAGTGCACTGGGATGACCCAGAGAGATGGTATGGGGAGGGAGGAGGGAGGAGGGTTCAGGATGGGGAACACATGTATACCTGTGGCGGATTCATTTTGATATTTGGCAAAACTAATACAATTATGTAAATTTTAAAAATAAAATAAAATAAAATAAAAATATATAGTACATATCTATTTTTTATTCTGTACCTAATAGTTTCAACTGAAGACTGATGATACAATCTATTGTTTCTGGTTACTCTTAACCAGGGTGATTTATTTCTTTGGTGTGTTCTTGATCACTGTAGCTCTTCATTGAGTCCCTTTTCAGAGTTCATAATCCTTTTAATTTTATAAGAGTGTAGGGTAGTAGAGGTTAATTTTTTTCCATTTCATAGGGTACTCTTAGTTGTTTTTGCTGTTCTTATCTTTTTATTCTTTAAAAAAGAAATTGTGGCTTTTGGTTGAGGTTCCCACGTTGGAATCTTTAAGTTTCTTATTCCTCTTCCTGAATGAGGAAGTTAATGTTCACTGTGCCTTAATTAAGAGTGGTGTGGAACATGCACCCCAGGTCTGAACTGGAGTCATGGACAGCTTCAGATCAGGAATGTTGCCTCACAAGTCCTCATCAATTCAACATAGTTTTCTGACTTGATAGCATGTTTCCTTTCAATGCGAGCAGGTGAACTAGGCAGAGACCATATTGGGTTTCAGTAGAGCGTATTGGCTTACCATGGTCTTGAAAGTGATCATTCTGGATTTATTTCTGCTCAGTTGCATTCATCCTTAACTGCAAATCTGGTTTTTGTTCCTCTTTTATCCTCCTCCTCATGTTACTTCCAGATGGTAGTTAGAGGTCAGATATCCCAGCCTTCATGGCAGTTTCTCCTGTTCTATTTGCATGGTGTTGGCTTTGACTTTCTTAGGACTGTACCATGAGTCTTCTTCAGAAGCCATGCCCTTAATCCTCCTTATGTTATATAAAATGCCATTGGAAGAGTCTTTGAGTGATCCTTTGGCTTACTTCAAGATGCTTAAGTTTATATCTTCCTCCCTCATTTTTGGCTACATTTTACCGAACCGAACTCAGTAGCTTTTGTGTGATTGTTCCCCTTGATTTTTTTTAAGTGTTTGTTTACTAGCTGTTTTCTGAACTTGTGAGTGTAATGTTCTCCCCTCCCATTAAAACTTTTTGGGCACTTTTGGTAGACTTCAAGGAAAACTAAAGAATAAATGTAACTTTGATATATTTTCCTGAAATGCCAAACCAAATGATTTTAGAAAGATGGGGTTAAATTCAAGGCCTGCTTCTTTTTCAATGTAAGCCTACAGGATGGTCCTTTGCTGTGGTTTGATACGCGATACCATCAAAGGAGGCAAGCCCAAACAACAAAGCAAGAGGAAGGGTTTAAACACTATGAACTTCTTCCCAGAAAAACGTTTTAGGGGACTGTCTTTCCTCCATGTTACTTTGATCATAGAGAGTGACACCTTGCATTTCCGTTTTTTCCCATCAGGGTCTTACAGATATTTTGGGTCACAAAAATACTTACTTATAGCCTCACCTCTCCTTAGGACTTGGACAGTAGCTCATATGGAGAGTGAGGTTTGAGCCAAAAGACAAGTCCAAGCAAGATTAACCAACACCAACAGTAGCATTTTAACAGTACATAATTAGATAGAAGTCTTTCCAGGAAGCTTCTCTGTCCTGCCATTATTGAAACTTGGTGTTCATAAACTCTGAGATACACCCAAACATATTTGTATAGTGTTTATCATTTCTATTAAAAAACACTGCTGGGTAGAATTAAAATTTTAGTTTGTGTTTATTTAATACTTACTACATATGTTCTAGTACTCTTTAAGCTACCACACATACATTATCTCATATTTCCTGGTCATAATCTAAGAGCTAGTTATTAGGTTGGCCAAAAAGTTCATTTGGATTTTTCATAAGATATTACAGAAAGCCTGAGCAAACTTTTTGGCCAATCCAATATATCATCATTCCCATTTTTCATATGAGGAGATTGTGGGTCATTAAGGTTTTCTGTCTTATCCAAGGTACACTCAGCTAATGAAAAGTGACATTAACCCAACTTTATAATGACTAAAATTTTGAACTTGTAGTCCCATAGCTCTGGAATCACACCCTATCTCTTTCTGCAAGCTTTATAATGTTGGACAAGACACTTAACTTTTCTGAGTCTCAGTTTCTTTAGACATAACACAGAGATAATAGCAACATATATCTATAGAGGTTTGTGAGGATCAAATTGAGTAAGTTATGCATAGAGCTTAGCACTGTGCCTGACACATACTTAGACTCAATAAATGCTGCCTATAAAAAGAAATAATTTATATCTTCGTTGAAAGCAAGAGATTACATAAGAAGAGGGGATTCCTGCAAATCAACCTAATAAATCAGAGTTTCCTGAAATTCATACCTACTGATACTTGCAAGAGGAAAGGAAAATGGAATTTTTAAAAATGAATTCACTTGGGAAAAGACATAAGCTCAATCTGGAGACTTTCACAAGCTTCTGAAGAAAATGAACACAAATTGTCAGACTGTGTCCAATATTATACTGCTCATTTTGAAGACTTTGATCCTGTAAGTTATGGTTAAACATCAGGAGGCTTTTATTGGTAAGTGGAAATGTTTGAGCAGAAGCTCATGAGATCTACTGGTGTTGTTAAAGAGCATAGTGAAAGGGTTGAATGCTTGGACTTTGGAATCAGATGCTAGTGTTTGTGTCTCATAATTTTTTGATCTCGGCCTATTCTTTATGCTTAAAATCAAGGTCAAAATTTATTACACAGATCACAAAGCTATTGGGTGATGAAATGAGATTGTTAATGTAAGCTCTCAGTTTAGTGCCTGGTCTATAAGGAAGATTCACTAAACATTAATTATGTTTAAAAACTGCCACACTTTGGCTTTTATCTCCCCAACTCTTTTAAAAGTGTGAAAGTTGGAAAATTCTTTATTGATCCTAGAATTTCTCTTTATTTATAAATAACCTTACTTGAGTATTTACAACTTAGACCATTACTTTCCAAATATGTTCACCTTAAATAAGCCCACACTTCGTGCTCTTCTCTAGATACTCTCTTTTAAAATGCCTTTGAGACAGAAGAAATCATCTATTCTTGTGGCCTTTTACTTTTACTTATTCCATTTATCCCTAAGTCTATTAAAAAAGGCAAGTTTCTCACTATCCTTTGTCTTGAGCTTCTAAGCTAAAAAGATGTGTATTTGTGTAAAGAGATGGTTAATTCATAGCTAAGGACTGAGCACACACAACTCATTGCTAATAATAAAGTGCCTCAGTATAATTATAGAGTAGCATTCAGTACTTTAAGGGAAAATAAAATTATGGGACTCATTTAATTTTCTTATTTCTCAAATAGGTGCTGTTCTCCTGTACATAGAAATTGATACAGTCTTGCCAACTATAATAGTGATGATGCAGTGAATTAGATGTAAAGGTATTCTAGGCATTATGTGTGTGTGTGTTAGTTGCTCAGTTGTGTCTGATTCTTTGTGACCCCGTGGGCTACAGAGTAGCCCACCAGGCTCCTCTGTCCAAGGGATTCTCCAGGCAAGAATACTGGAGTAGCCAGTAGCCATTCCCTTCTCCAGGAGATCTTCCCAACCCAGGGATCGAACCTAGGTCTACTGCATTGCAGGCAGGTTCTTTACCACCTGAGCTACCAGGGAAGCCCCGAAGCATTACATAACATGAGTCAAATGCTTTCAAGGTGATGTTTCATTTACATCTTTGAGCAACTCCAATGAGGTTAATTTCTGAGTCTTAAAATTACAGTTAAGGACACTGGGGCTCAGAAAAGTAAAGCAACTGGCCTGAGATGACCTGGCTGGTTAGTGATGGAGCATGGAGACAAACATGTCTTTCTTACTATATATTCTGTGCTCTTTTTGCAGTAGGGCATGCCCCCCAATAAAGTAGCTTGTGCTTGCATGCTAAGTCACGTCAGTTGTGTCTGACGCTTTGCAACCCCATGGACTATAGCGTGCTAGGCTCCTCTGTCCTTGAGGATTCTCCAGGCAAGAATACTGGAGTATGTTGCCATTTCCTCCTCCAGGGGATCTTTCCAGGGATTGAACCCACATCTCTTACATCTCCTGCCTTGGTAGATAGGTTATTTACCACTAGCGTCACCTGGGAAGCCCCCAGATGTTTAAAGCAGCTTAAACATGTGAATTAACCTTTAGATTTTGACATTTTTTCTCCAGGGTTACTTTAACCATCCAGATATACTAGTTATTTTTCCCCCATTGATGGAAAAAATTTTTTTCCAGAGGGGCACACCGGTACTTGCTGATGACCAATAAAAAGGAAAATTTGTTCTCTCTTTTAATGTCACTACTTTTATATTTTATATAAAACTAATGTGTATCTCTCCAACTGACCCCACTATCCCACTTACCTTGGCCATTTCACTATGAAAAGTTCTATATAAATATTCCATTTTAACTCAAGTACCACTTTATTTTATTTACTTATGTTGACAAAATATTTTCTGTAACTGTTTGAAAAACTGGGTTAGAAGAGTTTAGAGCTTTGAAACTTTAAATTTCTCTTACTCTTTATCTATGGTTAAAAGGAGCTGACTGTTTCCCAGATTAATGAGGTGGTAAAATCAGATGCTTACAATTACCTTGAGACTTAAAGAAGTAAAGCTTTGTAATGTTTCCTACAATCCGTCTACTTTCATGAGATTCTTACTAAAATTTCCCTGCAGCATTTGTAAGGCTGCGAAACTTGGTTTACCAAAATACCAAGGTCTAAGCAGATCTTCCATGGGAAGTCTTGTGCAATCATATTTGTGTTAATACTTCAAGGACATGGCCTGAGATCCTGCGCTATTCTTCCTCTAGCGCAAAGGGTTCTGGGCATTATCCTTGTAGAGCAAATACAGATTGCAGACTCGTTCTCCTGGTTTTTATTGTTCACCTCCACAAATACAAGATTTGATAGACATAATGTGATTTTTTTCAAATGTCTATCACAAATCATTCAGACCTTTGTATTGCCTACAAGTCTGATGCGTAGTTTCTAGATTAGCCAACAAAGAGGATGAAAAAAAAAAAAAGAAAGGCCTGAAGTGTAATGGTTTGGAGTCTCAACTCTCTGTAGACGTTTTCTTTCAGTATTTTGTAAAATTTGTTTCACTAGACTCTTCTTTCAATAAGAAAACTAACTTATGAACCAAATGTTAGGTTCATATTTTTTTTTTTTGCTGAGAAGCTCATTAGAGGACTTCTAAATTTGCCTCCCTCAAGTAGACTCATTTAAAATTTTTCTATTAACAAAGACACGTTATCAGTCTTGGCCACCTTTTTAGCTCACTCAGCTCAAAACTTCCTCGGTTCAAAAGTACACAAGAGCTGATGATTAGAAATGAATTTGCTTTGTAATTTCCAGGCATGTTTCAGGCTTTCCCCCTCTATTTCTTTCATCCCCTTTGCCTTTACATATTTTTTCACTTTCATTTTGTTTTAGCTTTTCATTGTCCATATCTATGCTGACAAAATTTTATCAAAATTATATAATAAGGTGGTAGCACTTAATGAAACATTGTAAAAAATGTATTATCCTGTTTAAAATATAGAAACTGAGGTAGAATAAATAGAGGAAAGACATGGAAAATCCCACAGATGCAGAAGCCCTGGTCTTTTTACCGTGATCACAGAATTAGAGACAGCCTTTACTTACTTTTATTTCTATACTGGTCTCACAATGCATTCTTCTATAATTCTCTAATATCAAGTAGACCCTTCCTCATTTTCAAACCTTCTCTTACTTAGATACTTTATTTTTGTTATCAACTTTGAACTCCTACCACGCAGTGCAGAGACTGGTATAAAATAGGCTGAAGAATAAAGTACAAAAATTGTTGCCTCAGTTTCTCATTTTGATTTCACACATCACATCAATCAAAAAATCCATTGACTTTACTTCCAAAATATATCCTGACTCTGACCACCTCTTACAGTCACCATTTCTTCTCTGGACCCACTTTCAATGATAGTCCAAGCCATCAACTATTTTTTGTCTGTATTACTGAATGTTTCAAAAGACTAAATAACTTCCCTATTTCCATTCCTATGTGCTAAATAACCAGAGTAAGCTCTTAACAATGTAAATTAGATCCTCCTGGTCCATTGCTAGAAACTCTCCAGTTGCTTGTTCTCTGAAGTGAAGTGAAGTGAAGTCGCTCAGTCGTGTCCAACTCTTTGCGACCCCATGGACTGTAGCCTACCAGGCTCCTCGGTCCATGTGATTTTCCGGGCAAGAGTACTGAAGGGGTTGCCATTTCCTTCTCCAGGGGATCTTCCCGACCCAGGTATTGAACCCAGGTCTCCCGCAATGTAGGCAGACGCTTTTACCATCTGAGGTACCAGGGAAGCCCCTTAGGTTAAACACAAACTCATTCTCAGGGTTTCCACAACCTTGCAGAATCTGGCTCTTGTTCATCACACTGACCGCATCTTCAACCACATTCTGATTTTTGTGCTTTTGCCATAGTGGCCTCTCTTCCCTAAACATGTCATGCTTACCATTGTGGTTCCCTCTACTTTCACCATTTTTCCTCCCAGTGTTCAAGTGGGAGGCTTCTCATCACTCAGTTCTTCACTTCTCAGAGTCTGCTGTGAGAGTAGAAATAAGCTCTTCTGTGTCCCGATCTCTGTTGTTTTTCCTTATTCTGTTACTCAGCTTCTTTTCTTTATAACACTTATCTCTGGAATTATCTATTCATTTACTTCATTGTTCAGTGTCTGCCTTCCTAAATTAGAGTTGTGAGAACAGGATACTCATCTGTCTTATTGACTGCAGTATCCTTAGCCTTGGGAACCTGGTACATTGTAGATGCTCAATCTCTTTGATATTTCCCCTAGGATTTATTATCTGAGTGGCAAATCAATGTGATTTGCAAAAACTAATGAGAAATATAGAATTAGTTGTTGTATACATATGAGTTGTGAAGGGCAATCAAATGGGAAAAGTATGGAGAAGGGAATGGGGAAAATTAAGGCTAAACAATTGGCTAGTGGTGATTTCGTAATCTAGAAAAGTGCCTGAAATTCAAATGCCCAATTTTCTTCTGAGCACCAAACAAGCACTCTACAGTTGCTTGAAAGAATGTACTTTGATAATTGGAAGGAATTTAATTGTGGAGCAGATCAAAGTTGCTGGAGTAGCAAAGAGGAGAAGCCCAGTCAAAAGCAAAGCCAATCACTGGAGTTGCTGTGTTGGGTCAACAAAGCAGTTCTTTGATAGCTAAAGATGTTTGAATTCTGGACATCAGTATATAATCTATTTATTCTTTAAACACAGCTATGGGATTTCTGGGATTTCGCTAGTGGATCAGTGGTAAAGAATCTGCCTGCCAATGCAAGAGATGTGTGTTTGACTCCTAGGTGAGGAAGATCCCCTGGAGTAGGAAATGATAATCCATTCCAGTATTCTTATCTGGGAACATACATTGATAACTGGAGACTTCCTTTTTCACTAATGAATTTCCAGAGTGAACCTCTATTGAATGAAGTAACTGAAAAATGCCTCTAGTCTTTGGTAACCCCCACTCCAGTACTCTTTCCTGGAAAATCCCATGGATGGAGGAGCCTGGTGGGCTGCAGTCCATGGGGTCGCTAAGAGTCAGACACGACTGAGTGATTTCACTTTCACTTTTCACTTTCATGCATTGGAGAAGGAAATGGCAACCCACTCCAGTGTTCTTGCCTGGAGAATTCCAGGGACGGGGAAGCCTGGTGGGCTGCCGTCTACGGGGCTGCACAGAGTCAGACAGGACTGAAGCGACTTAGCAGCAGCAGCAGCAGCAAGAGACTATATAAGAAGTCTAATCATTCATCGACCCATATTTTTTCTCAGATATCTTAGTGAATCATTTTATCATGTATAATAATAAACTTAATCCCTTGTCACTATAGTTTGTTAGTCCTTGTTCATCACTCTAGAAAAACATCAATTAAGTCTACACCATTATCCTTATGACAATCTATTAACTATGAAAGATAACTACCTCCCCTCAGCAGCCCCAAGCCTCTAACCAAATATCATTTAAAACATTCTCAGATTCCCCAGTAATGTCATGTGACATTGTTCCCAGAACTTTGAACATTGTCAATGTCTGATTCTTCTTTAATTTGTAAACATTCTATTTCAAGGTTTTATCCAGGGTCAGACATGCCTCACTTGATATTGGCATTATACTGTTATTAATATAGTCTGAGATTTCATTGACTTTCAGCTTTGTTATCATCTTTTGACTCATGATAGCTCTGCTCCTGAGCATTTTAAATGACTGTTGCTCTGAACTTTGTTCCTGCATAATCAGACTTTAAAAACATCCAATTTCTTCTTTAAACAGAGCTATGGAGATTCTGAGACTATCCAATGCCAGATTTAAGTTGCCCTCTATTAAATTCCATTTTATTGGCTTAGCTCCATTATAGCTTTTGATATCTTTTCCAAAGTGCTTCCCATAGAACATTCGTGTGCTCACAAAGGTAGCAAGAACACACAAACATATACACACACAAACACACACACATTTCCCATCATGTTATAAGTTTGAGAAATTTTGGGTTTAAGGGAGGCTGAAAAGATTTATCTCTGCACAAACTCTCAGAGCTTAATCTGAAGAGAGAAATGTGATAAGCTTTTTTCAAAAATTATTTACCATGAAATCCTTTTTTGTAAAATACCTACCAATAGTTGCAGAAACAAAAATATCTGTGTGACCTCAAGCACATTATGAATCTTCTAGAATCATGGCCTCCTAATTTAAAAAATAAAAATAATAATATTTGTCATATAAAGTTATCACACATATTAAAGGAAGTGATATATTTGACCTCAAGAAAGAGTTCAATGTTTTCTCTTTTTTATTCTCCTTTGTTAAGATTTTTAGTTCAGTTTGTGACTTTTATTGACATATGATTATATTTAGGTTTCTAAGTCCAGCAAAATGTTTATGTTTGTCTTTAATTTTTCAATGAAATTACCAGACTCTTCTATTATTCTTTCTCCATTCTTCTATTCTAGAATTATTTCAGCCTTCTATTCAAATATCACATTGATATTCTACTTTATTAGCTAGTTTTGATTAAGTTCAATTCAAGCTGTTTCTTGAGCTTTCTCACCAAGTTTGTTGACCTCAGCCTTCTTAGCCATGCATTATGAATCCTCTTTCCTCCTCTCCATTCCCCTCTCCTGGGAATACCCTGGCAGTCCAGTGGTTAGGAGTTCTTGCTTTCATGGCCAAGGGCCCAAGGTTCAATCCTCAGTCAGGAAACTAAGATCTTGCAAGCTGAATGTTGTGGCCAAAAAAAATTGCCCTTTCCCACTTCTTAGGGTGCAATCACATTGAATCTAAGGTTTTTCCGACTCTTTTGACTGTCTCAGGATAACCTCTAAATCAGACATTCAGCTCTTGCCTACTGAGACGAATGTTTGTTTACAATAAGGTATTTTGAAAGCGCAATCTTTAAGTGTTCTTGGCTGATATTTGCAAAACTTTTTCAAGTTTTTTTGTCTTTTAAACTTTTTTCTGTGGAATAAATTGAAAGAAGAATTAAAGAAACACCCAAAAATAAGACAGGGGTTAGAACCATACTTGCAATTTCTCTGTTTTGATGACTCTTCTCTTCATGCAGAAATGGCAGCAACTCCTCTGTCTCCCCACCCAGATGTCTGGGGCTGCCCTAAAGAAGGCCCCAGATGCCTCTTTCAGCTGTGATATGCAGGACCCAGAAAGGGGCAAGGTAGTGAAGAGAAGGGAGCCAGTGTGAAGAAAAGAGCGAGCACATTTGCTTTTAAAAATAACTCCATATGGGAATTTTAGAATCCATTTTACTTCCTCAGTGTCTCTCCTGATAATATTAATTTGTCCACAGAAAATTCTCTGTTAGGAACTTACGTGTATTGAAATTACTCTGAGTTTATCTTTTCTTCCCCTTTGGGAATCTAGTAGTTCCCACCCTGAATGGCAGTGCTCTGGAGAATTTACATGAGCAAGTCACCCACCACTCTTCACCTGCCAGACAGTGGGTGCAGATGATCAGTGTCCTACTCAGGCACAGAAGGGAAATCAGCAGCCCCACTTTTTTATACCTCAGTTTCCTTCACTATTCAAAACAGACTTGTTTCTTCAATCCTAAAGAAGGAAGCCATGTTAGACTCATAATTTTATTCCCACAAACAGACTTGGCTTTGATAAAGAACTGATGTGTGTGTGTGTGTGAATTATGTTGGCACAATTTCAAAGGACAGCGTTAATCTTAATACCTCCTTTTACTCTTAATTTCCTTCAAAAAGGGCAGCATCTTTAGGATTTGTCCTCCCTTTCTTAGCAAGACCCGAACCTATTCCTCTCTTGTATCCGGTCCCCAGATTCTTTCTTCCTTTGTAGTAATATGAAAGTGAATGTGTTAATCAAGTAAAATAATTTCTGTATGTAGCTCAGAAGATTTGTACCCGTGTTATGGCAATGGCACATTCTCTCTGGGTGATTCTGGAAAGTCTCAATAATTCTGGACCTCAGTTTTCTCATCTGTAAAAAGAGACACTGAACTAGAATGACATCTAAGTTGCCCTTAGTACTAAGTGAAATTTTAGTTAGCCATGGGTAGTGTATATATGTCCAAGATGGTGAAAATTTCCTTACCGTCATAAGTGTGCCATTTATTTCTTTGTAGAAAGAGCACGGGGCTAATGGTCAGATAGCCTAGGTTCTTAATCTCACTTTTTATTAAATTATGTCATATCAATCAGCGTTTAACTGGGAATATAGAAACCACTGTGAGGACATAATGGGCTGCCTATGACCTAGAACCCACTGCTTACTCTTCAAAGAGACACGTGCGTCTGATCTCTGTGGAACTAAAGAGTGGTAGTGATGAGCAGTTCCATTAAATGATAGTAGTGGGCTTCCTTTATGATTTTGTTTGTATTTCAGAAAACTCTGGTCCAAGGGCTTCTAAAACTTCATAGAAACACTCTTGGTGTAGAAATCCTGTTGGGGTCTCTTTTAACAATTGGTTTATTAGAATAATTCAGGGAAGGGTGGTAGAATTGTAGAAGGAGGACATATTTTGGAAATAATAAACAGAAAGAGTTTTGACCTAAAGTTATGGTGAAGGAAGGAAACACTATTTAGGAAAATGAAGATATATATATATATATATATATATATATATATATATATATATATATATAATTTGTATACTACCAGCAGCCTCCAGATGCAATAAGCAGATGCCAACATGCATTACTAGTCAGAAAATTTGGGAATCACAGACTTACATATGGAAGTGTTCAGTAGGCAGCCAACCGTTCCAAGCTTTGTTTTTCTCTAGATGAAAGCATGTCTTTTTTGAGAAAGTGGAAAGGGTCATAGAATATTTCCCCAAGGCTTGGTTATATATACATGGGAGGAGTGGGACTCCCCTGATGGTCCAGTGTTTAAAATTCTGCTCTTCCACGGCAGGGGGAACAGTTTCAATTCCTGGTTGGGGAATATACCATGCCGTGAGGTATGGCCAAAAAAATTTTTTTAAAGAAAGAAAGAAAAAAATATTAAAAAATTAAGAGTGGGAGGAGTATTATTTTCAGATTTCTCAAGCTTATTACATTTCCAAGTGCTGTTGGTCTGTAGGAAATACTGTTAAAGAGGTTCAGAAGGAAGATTTTCTTGAATATGATAAAACAGCAACAGCAAAAATTATTAGTGGTAAAGAAAAAAATCAATAATGTAAATAGAAAAACAGAATTTAAACAGAAGCTTAGGAGTGTGAGCAATGGACTAAATTATAAGCATTAGCAAGATGTGAAAGTTGACTTATTTTCTGTATTTCCTGCAGAAAGGACAGAGCATAGCAAACATCCTTGACTATGATCACATGTACATGAAATAACTGTAATAACAATTGAACAGAAGAGCTGTTTTACTATCACAAGTTTGACAGAGGGAATATGAAATGTCTGTTAAGACTGAATTTTCTTATTGAACGGATGGAGAAAAATAGTTGCTTCTTAAGGGAAAGTGAAAGTGAAGTCGCTCAGTTGTGTCCAACTTTTTGCGACCCCATGGGCTGTAGCCTACCAGGCTCCTCTGTCCATGGGATTTTCCAGGCAATAGTCCTGGAGTGGATTGCCATTTCCTTCTCCAGGGGATCTTCCCAACCCAGGGATAGAACCCAGGTCTCCTGCATTGTAGACCGACACTTTACCGTCTGAGACACCAGGGAAGTCTCTTAAGGGAAGTGATAAGCTAATATTGGATGCAAGTCAATTGAAATACTTCTTTAAATATTGTAAAACACTCTTAAGATTGACATTATGAATAACACTGTTTTGGAACTGGCTAGTGACCATAGCATATTGAAAAGCAGAGACATTACTTTGCCAACAAAGGTCCATCTAGTCAAGGCTAAGGTTTTCCAGTGGTCATGTACGGATGTGAGAGTTGGACTGTGAAGAAGGCTGAGCGCAGAAGAGTTGATGCTTTTGAACTGTGGTGTTGGAGAAGACTCTTGAGAGTCCCTTGGACTGCAAGGGGATCCAACCAGTCCATTCTAAAGGAGATCAGCCCTGGGAGTTCATTGGAAGGAATGATGCTAAAGCTGAAACTCCAGTACTTTGGCTACCTCATGCGAAGAGTTGACTCATTGGGAAAGATTCTGATGCTGGGAGGGATTGGGGGCAGGAGGAGAAGGGGACAACAGAGGATGAGATGGCTGGATGGCATCACCGACTTGATGGACGTGAGTTTGAGTGAACTCTGGGAGTTGGTGATGGACAGGGAGGCCTGGCGTGCTGTGATTCATGGGGTCGCAAAGAGTCAGACACAACTGAGCAACTGAACTGAACTGAACCGAGTGCCTGGAAAATCCCATGGACAGAGAAGCCTGGTAGGCTGCAGTCCATGGGGTCGCTAAGAGTTGGACACGACTGAGCGACTTCACTTTCACCTTTCACTTTCATGCATTGGAGAAGGAAATGGCAACCCACTCCAGTGTTCTTGCCTGGAGAATCCCAGGGATGGGGGAGCCTGGTGGGCTGCCCGTCTATGGGGTCACACAGAGTCGGACATGACTGAAGCGATTTAGCATGCATGCATGCATTGGAGAAGGAAATGGCAACCCACTCCATTATTCTTGCCTGGAGAATCCCATGGACAGAGGAGGCTGGTGGTCTGCGGTCTATGGGGTCGCACAGAGTCGGACACGACTGAAGCGACTTAGCAGCAGCAGCAGCAGCAGTGTAACAGAAAGAAAAGGACTTCTGTAGTCGGACAGACCTGGGTTTTAACTTGCTGCTTTTTCACAAGACCCATGACCTTGAATAGCTTTCTTAGCTTTCAAAGCTCAGGTTTCCTTCTCCCTATAATGCAAATAGTAAAACTTTCTCATTGAGTAGTTGGGAGCATGATGGGAGAAATCACAGAAAAAGGGCAAAATGTAACTTGATCTTTCACGAGTGGTCACAACAGATTCCTTCTTGAGGGCAGGTGAAATACTGGGAAAGTGTTTGTTGTCAGCCAGCAGCCAAGCTGCCCAACATTCAGAAGGTTCAGAAATCTAGGCACTGTTGAACAGCCTAGCATAGAAGACATATGTCCGAGTTTGGAATTCTCGTCAATTGTGTTATTTTGGCAGTCAGCCGTGTCATTTTTGTTGTTGTTGTTGTTATTGTCAAGGGCCTTAAGAGTAAGAGTCAGAAATAAAGGGAAAGCACAGTACTGTACTAGTTGAGAGGATTACACAGGCTTAAAGAAGAACCTAATCAAATGGAAGTGGTGTGAGCTCTATTAACACAGCTTCAAGGGCAGAGAATTTTAAATCTGCCTTTAGCTGGCCTTCATCTGCAGGCTTTAGTTTTCCTTTTCAGATATTTTAATGGTCAATAATGCTTCTCATGAATATTGAAATAGCTTCCAAGATGAAGTTCCTGGAAATATTTTTCATTCCTTTTTGGCTTAGGATTTTGAGCAACCTTCTTTGAGATTAGAATGTAAAGACGTTATTTTCTTTTTCCTGTTGGTTATAAAGGATTTATATATTTCAGACATTAGGAAGTCAGGATCCCACATGAATAGAATATGAATGTGGATGAGATCCCTGAAGAGAAAAGTCAAAAAGTCTCACCTTATGACTGCTGATAAAGACTCTCTTTGCAGGATATGTGTTGTCATGGTGATGGGGAACAGGGACTGAATTGGGACGGGGTTAGATAAGACATTATAATTATACTTAATGATATATAACTGTAATTGTAGTATATATAAACCCTGCAGAAAAGCACACTTCCTTGCTCTAGTCTTGGGCATCACACAGCCTGCTTACAGGGTACGGACAGACATCATGCTAAACAGTGAAATGTTCTGGGAGTCAGACTGGTTTCCCTCATCTCTGCCTTACCTGAGCTCTAACCTCAAAGTCGAGAGTGGGAGTTGGGTGTGGAGGTTGTCCTGCTAGTTAACATCAGGAGACACCTTGAGAAGAGTTGGGGAGGTACTGATATCTTAAATCAGAAACTTTCTTGATATCCCTAAATGTCAGTTTAACACATTGAAATATTTACTTAGCAATACTTGTGCACTCAGTACTCTGACAGTTATTGTAGGACACACAGAAGAGTTAGGATGGTATCCATAATTTAAAGGAGATAAAAGTCAAATGCAACTTGCATTTTTATTATTTATTGATGAATTCTTTTAAAATTCTGTGTAAAAGCATTGGGAATCTGGTGTAGGAATGGGTACCAAATGCCGATTTTTCAAAGAATCATTTTTAGTAATAAATAACAAGAGTATAATTTCATTGATGATACCAGTATAATACATGAAAATGTATACACTGAATTATGGGCTATTTCCTTAATTCTTTTTATACTAACTTCATGATTTATTCCAAACCTTAAACCATCTGTACTGTCAATTTTCTTTTTATTTCAATTCATTTATTTGAAAAAGAAATGGAGTTTGGAAACAAATATAGCTGAAATCAGATTGATTATATTATTTTCAGCTGAAGATGGAGAAGCTCTATACAGTCAGCAAAAACAAGACCGGGAGCTGACTGTGGCTCAGATCATGAACTACTTATTGCAAAATTCAGACTTAAATTGAAGAAAGTAGGGAAAACCACTAGATCATTCAGATATGACCTAAATCAAATCCCTTATGATTATACAGTGGAAGTGAGAAATGGGTTTAAGGGACTAGATCTGATAGACAGAGTGCCTGATGAACTATGGACAGAGGTTCGTGACATTGTACAGGAGACAGGGATCAAGACCATGGAAAAGAGATGCAAAAAGGCAAGATGGTTGTCTACGGAGGCCTTACAAATAGCTGTGAAAAGAAGAGAAGTAGAAGGCAAAGGAGAAAAGGAAAGCTATACCCATATGAATGCAGAGTTTCAAAAAATAGTAAGGAGAGATAAGAAAGCCTTCCTCAGTGATCAATGCAAAGAAATAGAGGAAAAAAATAGGATGGGAAATACTAGAGATCTCTTCAAGAAAATGAGAGATACCAAGGGGACATTTCATGTGAAGATGGGCACAATAAAGGACAGAAACAGTATGGACCTAACAGCAGAAGATATTAAGAAAAGGTGGCAAGAATACACAGAAGAACTATACAAAAAAAGATGTTAATGACCCACATAACCATGATGGTGTGGCCACTCACCTAGAGCCAGACATCCTGGAATGTGAAGTCAAGTGGGCCTTAGGAAACACCATTATGAAAAAAGCTAGTGGAGGTGATGGAATTCCAGCTGAACTATTTCAAGTCCTAAAAGATGATGCTTTGAAAGTGCTGCACTCAATATGCCAGCAAATTTGGAAAACTCAGCAGTGGCCACAAGACTGGAAAAGGTCAGTTTTCATTCCAATCCCAAAGAAAGGCAATGCCAAAGAATGCTCAAACTACCGCACAATTGCACTCATCTTGCACCTGGGTCGCTTTAGTCCTGTCTGACTCTTCGTGACCCCATAGACGGCAGCCCACCAGGCTCCCTCGTCCCTAGGATTCTCCAGGCAAGAACACTGGAGTGGGTTGCCATTTCCTTCTCCAGTGCATGAAAGTGAAAAGTGAAAGTGAAGTTGTTCAGTCGTGTCCGACTCAGCGACCCCATGGACTGCAGCCTACCAGGCTCCTCTGTCCATGGGATTTTCCAGGCAAGAGTACTAGAGTGGGTCGCCATTGCCTTCTCAGCTGGTAAAGAATCTGCCTACAATGCATGAGACCTGGGTTCAATCCCTGGGTTGGGAATTTCCCCTGGAGAAGGGAAAGGCTACCCACTCCAGTATCCTGGGCTGGAGAATTCCAAGGACTTTACAGTCCATGGGGTTGCAGAGTCGGACACGACTGAGTGACTTTCACAACTATGCACTCATCTTACACACTAGCAAAGTAATGCTTGAAATTCTCCAAGCCAGGCTGCAACAGTACAGCAGCCGAGAACTTCCAGATTTCCAAGCTTGATTTAGAAAAGGCAGAGGAACTAGAGTTTGTCATCAAACTCTGTTTGCCAACATCCATTGGATGATAGAAAAAGCAAGAGAGTTCCAGAAAAACATCTACTTCTGCTTTATTGACTATGCCAAAGCCTTTGACTGGGTCAATTACAACAAAATGTGGAAAATTCTTAAAGAGATGGGAACTCGAGACCACCTTACCTGCCTCCTGAGAAATCTGTATGCAGGTCAAGAAGCAATAGTCAGAAGCAGACAAGGAACAACGGACTGGTTCTGAATTGGCAAAGGAGTACATCAAGGCTGTATGTTGTCACCCTGCTTATTTAACTTATATGCAGAGGACATCATTTGAAATGCTGGGCTAGATGAAGCACAAGCCAGGATCAAGATTGCTAGGAGAAATATCAATAACCTCAGATATGCAGATAACACCATGCTTATGGCAGAAAGCAAAGAGGAACTGAAGAGCCTCTTGATGCATGTGAAAGAGGAGAGTGAAAAACCTGGCTTAAAACTCAACATTAAAAAAAAACTAAGATCATGGCCTCCAGTCCCATCACTTCATGGCAAATAGATGGAGAAACAATGGAAACAGTGAGAGACTTTATTTTCTTGGGCTCCAAAATCACTGTAGACGGTGACTGCAGCCCTGAAATTAAAAGATGCTCCCTGGAAGAAAAGCAATGACCAACCTAGACAGCATATTAAAAAGCAGAGACATTACTTTGCTGACAAAGGTCCGTCTAGTCAAAGCTTTGGTTTTTCCAGTAGTCATGTATGGATGTGAGAGCTGGATCATACAAAAAGCTGAGTGCTGAAGAATTAATGTTTTTCAATTTTGGTGTTGGAGAAGATTCTTGAGAGTCTGTTGGACTGCAAGGAGATCAAACCAGTCAGTCCTAAGGGAAATCAGTCCTGAATATTCACTGTAAGGACTGAAGCTGAAGCTGAAGCTCCTATACTTTGGCCACCTGATGTGAAGAGCTGACTCATTGGAAAAGATCCTGATGCTGGGAAAGATTGAAGGCAGGAAGAGAAGGGGATGACCGAGGATGACATGGTTGGATGGCATCACTGACTAGATGGACATGAGTTTGAGCAAGCTCCAGGAGTTGGTGATGGACAGGGAGGCCTGGTGTGCTGCAGTCCATGGGGTCGCTAAGAGTCAGACATGACTAAGCAACTGACCTAAACTGGACTACAAAAATGAGTATAATTAAAACAAAACAATATAATTAAATTCTAGATAAATATTGTCTGCTGAAGGGTGGACTGTGATCTACTTCCCCTTTGTTTACAAAAGAGAAGTTCTAGTGAAGTGTGAAATGATACTAGCACCAGAGTTTTCTTTACATAATTTAAAAAAATTAAAGTTGTTTTCTTACTGTGTGCTTTAATGTTACTTAGTACATGTCCAATAGCCATAAAACATCATATTTTATGTCCCATACTTTGAATTCACTGCCTGGAGGCTTTCAAGGTTAAGACCATATACTTTATTTCATTTACCCTTACAAGAACCTTATGAGGTTGGAATTAGCAATGTGTTCATTTATTAGGCCAACTCTAGAGATGTGGAAACAAAGATTAAAGAGGTTAAAAGACCACCCCTGTCCTTGTGTTTAGTCAGTGTTAGATATAGACAGGACCCCAGAGTTTTTAGAAGCAAAACGTTTTCCAACTATACAGTCATTGTATTATATTATTATGTTATACACTATTATTGTGTTATACATTATACAACTATTTCAAACATTTTGTTCCTTTTTTCTTCCCAACTTAATGAGATATAAATATGTAGACAACAAGTTTGAAGTTTACAATCTGTTGATTTGATACACTTAATTGTTATAAAATGATCACCACCCTAGGGTTAGCTAACACCAGCATCATATCACATTACATAATCATTGTTTCTTTTTAGTAATGAAAGCATTTAGGATTTAGTCTCTTAGCAACTTTGAAGAATATAATATAGTATCATTAATTATAATCGCCATGCTGTGTCAATAGATCCCCGGAATTTACTTGTCTTACAGCTGGAAGTTTGTATTCTTTGATCAATACCTCCCGCATTATTTTACACTCCGCTGCTGCTGCTGCTAAGTTGCTTCAGTCGTGTCTGACTCTGTGCAACCCCACAAATGGCAGCCCACCAGGCTCCCCCATCCCTGGGATTCTCCAGGCAAGAACACTGGAGTGGGTTGCTATTTCCTTCTCCAAAGCATGAAAGTGAAAAGTGAAAGTAAAGTCGCTCAGTCATGTCCGACTCTTAGCGACGCCATGGACTATAGCCCACTAGGCTCCTCCATCCATGGGATTTTCCAGGCAAGAGTACTGGAGTGGGGTGCCATTGCCTTCTCCGATTTTACACTCTAGCCCCTGGTAACCACCATTTCTAATCCCTGTTTCTGTGTCCAGTTTTTAAAAATTCTACATAAAAGTGAAATCATACAGTATTTGTTTGCTCTGTCTGACTTATTTCACTAAGCTCTTTTATAATTAAATATCTCAAATAAGTAAAAGTAGAAATTATCAAAAAAAATTATCAAGATACAGGAAACTGATTTTCTTAATTTCAATACACTGATGTACACATTTTATTAACTGGCATTCAGCCTGTGCTTGTGATTTATTTTAAGAGGAATATAGGTTAGTAAGTGGATTTCATTCATCTGCATTTATATATAGTGTAATAGATGTACAGAGAAGGAAGAGATTTGGCCTGATTTGCCACATAGAATATGTACCACACTCTTCAGTGACCTCAGATTTAGATCAGTAAAAGTAAGGGCTCCTGATTTTGAAAAAATTTAAGGTAATAACAAAGAGGGAAGCAAAGATCTGAAGATCAGTTTTAAATAAGATCATCAAGAGAACAGACTCAGGAACAGGGAGTTTTTTGCGATAAGGGTATAAAGTGGCTGGCTGAAATAGGAGGGTAGACCTTTTAAATTCCTAATTGTCCTTTCTGTGAGATAGACTGATTTTATATTAAACTGTACAAAATAAACACTGGTAAGGCAGAATAGGAGATAAAAATGAGATAAAACTATCTAAGATAATTCTGCTACTAAAAATGAGTTCAAGTTTCCTGCTGTGGCAATCAGAAGTACAATTTCCTAGGGTGCAAACGAGGAGAGTGCTTTGTGAAGGGATTTGAAGGATAAAGGAAAAGTTGAAGAGAGGAAAATGCATATGTAGATTCAAATTTTAAAAAGAGGGATAAAAAGAGCATGCTCTGCCATTCTGGATTAGGGAGCTTTAAATTAATGTTGGGCAAGGTTCCAGAATGAATTATTAAAGAGATGATTCAGAGAAACCTAGAAGATCCATCAAAAGTTCACTGGGATCAGTTCATGACAGAATAACATCATTTCCTCTTTTAGCAAGAAATATTGCTTGTTGTATGAGTGTATCTGATCTTCCACAGGCATGTTGGAAGTTCCTTTATAAAGTTTCTGGGGAAAGGATGAGAAAGAATAGATTTAATGCAATGATAAATATCCTGTTGGAAAATGTGTCTGAAGGGCTGCTTAACAGAATGATGTCATCCAAAGAGGAAGTTCTAAATGCTACTTCCCAGGACTCTTCCACACTTAACATTTCTTGCAGGATAGGTCTGCTGGTGATGAATTCCCTCAGTTTCTGTTTGTCTGAGAAAAGTATTTGTTGTTTGTTTTCAAAGGATGATTTCACAGGATGTAGAATTCTAGGTGAGTGGATTTTTTTCTTTAAATACTCTTTAAGTGTTTCACTCTTGTCTTACTTGCACGGTTTCTGATGAGAAGTCTGCGGCTATTTTTATTCTTTCTCCTCTACATATTTGGTAAAAAAAATCATCCTTTGATTTTTTGGGGGGGGTTCAATTTTCTGCATATCTTTGAATAAGATATGGTTAAATTTTTGCTTTGTTTTTCTTATTTATTCTGCTTGGTATTCTCTGATCTTCTTGGTTTGGCGTCTGATATTAATTTTGCAAAGTTTTTGGTCATTATACTCTAAATATTTCTTCTTCATTCTCTCTGTCTTATTTTTTTTTTTTGTACTAGTACGCCAATTACATACTATACCTTTTGAAACTGTCCCTTGCTTCTTAAATGTTCTGTTAATTTTTCTTATTATTTTTTCCTTACATTTGAATTTTTGGAGGTTGCTATTGAGTTATTTTTTTTAATTGAAATATAGTTGGTTTACAATGTTGCATTAGTTTCAATTGTACAGCAAAGTGATTCATGTATATATGTATATACATATATACATATGTATACATAGGCTGTATATTGTCACCCTGTTTATTTAACTTATATGCAGAGTACATCATGAGAAACACTGGACTGGAAAAAACTCAAGCTGGAATCAAGATTGCTGGGAGAAATATTAATAATCTCAGATATGCAGATGACACCACCCTTATGGCAGAAAGTGAAGAGGAGCTCAAAAGCCTCTTGATGAAAGCGAAAGTGGAGAGTGAAAAGTTGGCTGAAAGCGCAACATTCAGAAAACGAACATCATGGCATCTGGTCCCACCACTTCATGGGAAATAGATGGGGAAACAGTGGAAACAGTGTCAGACTTTATTTTTCTGGGCTCCAAAATCGCTACAGATGGTGACTTCAGCCATGACATTAAAAGACGCTTACTCCTTGGAAGAAAAGTTATGACCGACCTAGACAGCATATTCCAAAGCAGAGACATTACTTTGCCAACAAAGGTTCGTCTAGTCAAGGCTATGGTTTTTCCAGTGGTCATGTATGGATGTGAGAGTTGGACTGTGAAGAAGGCTGAGTGCCGAAGAATTGATGCTTTTGAACTGTGGTGTTGGAGAAGACTCTTGAGAGTCCCTTGGACTGTAAGGAGATCTAACCAGTCCATTCTGAAGGAGATCAGCCCTGGGATTTCTTTGGAAGGAATGATGCTGAAGCTGAAACTCCAGTACTTTGGCCATCTCATTCGAAGAGTTGACTCATTGGAAAAGACTCTGATGCTGGGAGGGATTGGGGGCAGGAGAGGAAGGGGACGACAGAAGATGAGATGGCTGGATGGCATCACTGACTCGATGGACATGAGTCTGAGTGAACTCCGGGAGTTGGTGATGGACAGGGAGGCCTGGCGTGCTGTGATTCATGGGGTCGAAAAGAGTTGGACACGACTGAGCGACTGATCTGATCTGATACATAGGCTTCCCAGACGGCACTAGTGTTAAAGAACCCACCTGCCAGTGCAGAAGATGTAAGAGACGGGGGTTCAATCCCCAACATGGTTTGGGAAGATCCTCTGGAGAAGGGTGTGGCAACCCACTTCAACATTCTTGCCTGGAGAATCCCATGGACAGAGGAGCCTGGTGGGCTACAGTCCATGGGGTCACAAAGAGTTGGATAAAACTGACTAAAACACATGCACACGCATATATATATGTGTGTGTGTATATATACATAATATGTTTTTTCAGTCTAAAAAGATAACTTTTCTCTTATCAGTTCAGTTAAGTTCAGTCACTCAGTCGTGTCCGACTCTTTATGGCCCCATGGACTGCAGCACGCCAGGCTTCCCTGTCCATCACCAACTCCCCGAGCTTGTGCAAACTCATGTTCATCAAGTTGGTGATGTAGGTCCTTTTCGGTTGTCTGTTTTATACAAGGAGATCCAACCAGTCCATCCTGAAGGAGATCAGCCCTGAGATTTCTTTGGAAGGAATGATGCTAAGGGTAAAACTCCAGTACTTTGGCCACCTCATTTGAAGAGTTGACTCATTGGAAAAGACTCTGATGCTGGGAGGGATTGGGGGCAGGAGGAGAAGGGGATGACAGAGGGTGAGATGGCTGGATGGCATCACTGACTCGATGGACGTGAGTCTGAGTGAACTCCGGGAGTTGGTGATGGACAGGGAGGCTTGGCGTGCTGTGATTCATGGGGTTGCAAAGAGTCGGACACGACTGAGTGACTGAACTGAACTGAACTGAGTGTGTAAATGTTAATTTCAACTCTTTATTTATCTCCCCCTCCCCTCTTTGGTAGCCATATGTTTGTTTTTGAAGTCTGTGGATCTATTTCTGTTTTGTTTATAAATTCATTTGTATTTTTTTTAGATTTCACATTCATGCTATATCACATATTTGTCTTTCTCTGCCTAGCTTATTTCACTTAGTAAGATAATCTCTAGGTCCATCCAAGTTGCTGCAAGTGGCATTATTTCCTTCTATTTTATGGCTGAGTTGTAGTCCATTGTATATATATATGCCACATCTTTATCCATTCATCTGTTGTTGCTTAGGTTGCTTCCATGTCTTGGTTTTTATGTATAGAGCTACAGTGAACACGGGAGAATATATCTTTTTAAATTAGCGTTTTCTCTGGATATATGCTCAGTAGTGGAATTGAATGGCAGCTCTATTTTCAGAATTTTAAGGTACTGTTCTCCATAAATTAGAGTGGTTTTTTTTTATTTGGAACATTTTCTTGTAATTATTTTTTAGGATTTTCATCTCTCTTTTAATTATTTTTAAAAACTTTCATCTCTGCTTGCATCATTTATCTGATCTTGAATGTTATCTACTTTTTAAAATTAAAGCCCTTAATACATTAATCATAGTTGTTATTTTGTAAAATACCAGTTTGACCTGTCATACCTGAGTCTGGTTCTGATTGATTTTTCTCTTCAGGGTATGTTTTTTGCTTTCCTTTTGGCATGCTTAGTAACATTTCGGTTGAAAATTAGTCATATAAATAGGTAATAGGCTTTTAGTAAAAGGATTTATATTCATCTGGCTAGTAGTTGGTCTGTGTTTAGTGTTCACTATAGTATTACAGTGCCAGAGATGTCCAAATCCTCCTTACTTTCGTCTCTCATCTTGCCTTTTGGCATCCTTGTGTAGTTTTCCTCAGAAAGAATCTGTGTCTTGAAGATCCTTCATTGGCAACCCACTATTATACTGGAGCTTCATTGCTGTGCTGGAGATAAGGGGAGCAGAAACATTCAATAATTTTATGATTAAATCTCAGTCCTTTTGGGAGCAGTGTCTCTGGGCTGTCACCTTCACAAGTGTTTCTGCAGTAGCATAGCTTTATAATTTCTCCCCTAGGTAAAACAGGACAGCTAGAGGGGACTGGAGCGACAGGAATACCCTCCTCAGTGAGAATAAACCTCAGGGAAAGTCTTTCCCCAGGAGGTAGGCCTTCGTTATGAAGAAGACTCTGGGGCATATTTCACTATTATTTTTCTTCCCTTTTTTTTTCTGCCAGAATCAGTAGATGATCTTTCTCAGAGCTTTACCCTGAGAATTTGGGGGGATTTGTGAAGGTAAAGCCCATAAATGTGTAAGGGCACCTCTGAGACTGTACCCACTAGAAATTTCTCCTCTCATACTAATCTTCATTCAGCTTCTAGCAATTTGTCAAAGTTATCATGTGAGTGTTCCTAACAATTTATGGCTCCAGTACCTTCTGCTCTAAGCAGATAACAACTGTGCCTCTCTGGATGAACTTTTCTCTCCAGATTTGAGGGTCAGGTTTTTGTCAGTTCTTTGATAGGTCTAAGAAAAGTCAGTGGGTTTTTTTAGGTTATCTAAGATTTTTAATCACAAGGATGGAGGTGATGACTTCTGATCTCATTAAATGTTAGAGTTGAAAGTCCTCAATTCTTCTATGTTTAACATTTATAGTTCTGAGTCTAAATGTAGAGAATGTGATCAGCCAGTGTAAGGATGAATTAAACAAGAGGAATAGTGACTACGTAAGATGGCAATTCATGATATTGACAAGTTGGAAGAAGTTATGAATTTAACTAAAGGTAACATAAAAGAGGTGAACTTTAGTTTCTGCCCTTGGGTTCAAAACACTTTTTTCAAGGGTAGGAAAAGAGAGCTGATCTTTAACAATGCCATCCATGGAGCTTTAGTCATCATTTAGATTACTGTGAATCAACAGAGAGGATCAGCTTCCAAAGTAATTAAAGCACTGATTCATATAACTTTAATAAGGTTTAAAACTTTATTAAAAGTTTACATAAGAATAAAACTTCAAATACATTGGGTTAAACTACTTTCTTTTTTAAAAAATAATTTTTACTATCTGTTTATTTTGGGTTATGCTGAGTCTGTTGCTGGGCCTGGGCCTTTCTCTAGTTGTGATAAGAGAGGGCTACTCTCTACTTGGGGTGTGAAGGCTTCTTATTGAGGTGGCTTTTCTTCTTGTGGAAGACAGGTTCTAGGGCTCATGGACTTCAGTAGTTTCAGTTCTCGAGCTCTAGAGAACAGGCTCAGTAGCTGTGGTGCAGGGGACTTAGCTCCTCTGTGGCATGTGGGATATTCCTGGACCAGGGATCGAACTGGTGTCTTGCAGGTAGATTCTTTACTGCTGAACCACCAGGGAAATGCCCAAAACTGCTTTCATTACTAAAAAACTTTTTAGAATCTTTAATGTACTCAAGTTCATCATGATTTTCCATGAGGATAAAGAACGTGTAGCATTTGCCAAATTTATTTGACCATTAATCTGTTTTTGAATTCTGGCCCTGGCATTGAATAGTTGTAAAATGCTGAATAAGACACTTCACCTCTAAGGATCTTAGTATTTTTACTTCTAGAATAAGAATAATGATGATTATTGCACAGTTGATGCTATGAAATTTAGATGATAATAATCCCAAAGAAAGGCAAGGCCAAAGAATGCTCAAACTACCACACAATTGAACTAATCTCACACGCTAGTAAAGTAGTGCTCAAAATTCTCCAAGCCAGGCTTCAGCAATATGTGAACCGTGAAATTCCAGATGTTCAAGCTGGTTTTAGAAAAGGCAGAGGAACCAGAGATGAAATTGCCAACATCTACTGGATCACGGAAAAAGCAAGAGAGTTCCAGAAAAACATCTATTTCTGCTTTATTGACTATGCCAAAGCCTTTGACTCTGTGGATCACAATAAACTCTGGAAAATTCTTCAAGAGATGGGAATACCAGACCACCTGACCTGCCTCTTGAAAAACCTATACGCAAGTCAGGAAGCAACAGTTAGAACTGGACATGGAACAACAGACTGGTTCCAAATAGGAAAAGGAGTATGTCAAGGCTGTATACTGTCACCCTGCTTATTTAACTTCTGTGCAGAGTACGTTATGAGAAACGCTGGGCTGAAAGAAACACAAGCTGGAATCAAGATTGCCGGGAGAAATATCAGTAACCTCAGATATGCAGATGATACCACCCTTATGGCAGAAAGTGAAGAGTAACTAAAAAGCCTCTTGATGAAAGTGAAAGAGGAGAGTGAAAAAGTTGGCTTAAAGCTCAACATTCAGAAAACGAAGATCATGGCATCCGGTCCCATCACTTCATGGGAAATAGATGGGGAAACAGTGGAAACAGTGTCAGGCTTTATTTCCTTGGGCTCCAAAATTGCTGCAGGTGGTGACTGCAGCCATGAAATTAAAAGACGCTTACTCCTTGGAAGAAAAGTTATGACCAACCTAGATAGCATTTTGAAAAGCAGAGACATTACTTTGCCAACAAAGGTCCGTCTAGTCAAGGCTATGGTTTTTCCAGTGGTCATGTATGGATGTGAGAGTTGGACTGTGAAGAGAGCTGAGCACCGAAGAGTTGATGCTTTTGAACTGTGGTGTTGGAGAAGACTCTTGAGAGTCCCTTGGACTGCAAGGAGATCCAACCAGTTCATTCTAAAGGAGCTCACCCCTGGGTGTTCTTTGGAAGGAATGATGCTAAAGCTGAAACTCCAATACTTTGGCCACCTCATGGGAAGAGTTGACTCATTGGAAAAGGCTCTGATGCTGGGAGGGATTGGGGCAGGAGGAGAAGGGGACAACAGAAGATGAGATGGCTCGATGGCATCACCGACTCAATGGACGTGAGTATGAGTGAACTCTGGGAGTTGGTGATGGACAGGGAGGCCTGGCGTGCTGCGATTCATGGGGTTGCAAAGAGTCGGACATGACTGAGCAACTGAACTGAACTGAACTGACTGAATGTTTGAAAATGCTTGCCATTATTGCTGAGCACATAAGAAGTTCTTAATAAACATTGGAAGTTTCTTTGTGTGTGCTCAGTCATGTCCAACTCTGTGCAACACCATGGACTATATCCTGCCAGACTCCTCTGTCCATGGGATTGTCCAGGCAAGAATATTGGAGTGTGCTCCTATTTCCTCCTCTAGAAGACCTTCCTGACCCAGGGATTGAACCTGAGTCTCCTGCATTGGCAGGTGGATTCTTTACCACTGAGACACCTGTGAAGTCCTTTAAGTTTCCTTTAAGTTACTTTTTTTTTTAATTTGGCCATTACCTTGAAAAAGACACTTAGAAATAGGTCATATGTAGAACATCTAGCAACTGATATGATTTAGTCATTTACTAACCAACACATTGCTCTAGGAACAGCCCTTGGATATTGGTCATGCCAGTATCAGGAGGGAGCCAGGTGATGTGCGGTGGTGAATACTAAGGGAGAGATTTAGAACAATGGCTTTTTATTGATTATAATGAAACTATTTTAATATTTTAGTTGACAGTGTATCTATACTAGTTGTATCTGACCCTTGTCAGCCCTGTACATAGCATACAGCAGTATGTTCAGGGAAGAATGTTTGACCGTGTAAAGCTGCTCAGTACAAGGTTACATGATGAACAGCCAAAGGAACCAGAGAAGTTTATTCCAGAAAAGGGAAGACTTAGGTGATGGGGGCGGGCATGAAAGCTGTCTTCAAATATCTGAAAGGTTGTCAGGTGGAAGACAGACTAGACTTTTCTGGGTGGCTCCAAAGAGTTCAATCAAGCACAATTGATGTGTGAAAGCTTTAGGGCATGAAAGTTCATCTCCACACAGGGATATGTTTTCAGAACTCAGATCAGTTTAAGCATGGCTGCCTTCATGAAGTGCTGAATTCTCCATGATTTAAAGATATTCATAAATAGAATAGTCAAGTGACTTGAGTGGGTGCTGTAAAAGGAAATTCAACTATTGGACAGTCAGTGTTAAAGGTTCAACTCAAGGATTCCTTCGTCCCTGAGTCACTTTGATTCTCTGACCAAGAGGCAGGAGTGTCAGTGGTAATTCTTCCATTTCTGTGAATTACTTACATACATTATGTCAAGTTTATTCCCCTCTTTAACCCCCAAATAAAATGAGAGCAGAGAACTGCATAGCTTAACTAGTGAGATAAGCTGCTGCTAAGTTTGACTACAAGTTGAAAACTTCTTTACTCCTGAAGGCTACTAACCAAAGAGAGACAAATAAAAACAGAGGTGTACCATCATCAAGGTATACACAGCAATTCAAACCTAACTGAGTTCAGCTTATTTTTAAGAAGCTTGTCTAAAGCTTGGCTACTTGCCTGGCTCTTTTGCGTCTCTTTATGTCCTAACTTCTGCTTCATGAAGCTGTCCACTTCTAGGAGGTTTGAGCTTTTCCTCTATAAATGGAATGGGTTGGGTAAGATACTCTGTTTTTTCATTTTACTAGCATTTATGACGTGGGTCCTTGGTGGCAGGCATTGCACTAGTTTTTTTGTAATGCAAAGGGACAATCCTGGCTCACCCTCAGGTGCTCGGAGCCCACTTCAAGAGAGCGACAAGAAACCTACGGTCCTGGACTGCCAACACTGTCTTTAAAAAGCTCCTCACTGGGCTCGGCCTGAAATGATTTGGTTCATTCATATCAAATGAATGATTGTAGAAGACTGTGAACACTGGAACTCTCTATCTATACACATACTTTTATGATCCAAAAGCCTGTGTGCAGAGACTGAGTGATTAGACAGAAAGAAAACAAATCACTGTTGAATGTCTTCCAGTTTCCCCTTAAGGATAACTATGAGTTCTGAGTCCTGTCATTTTCTTACTCAATTTTTATTTCTCTCTCAGGATTTGGGATGGGAAAAGTGGTAAGTTCCTTCTTAAAATTGGTTGCAAAAGCCAGCCTCAGGCATGAATTTTATTCTCAGCCATAGTCTCCTGAGAACATAGCCTGGGAGACATTCCCCATTAGATTATGTCTCTTACTGTAGATAGTAAAATCTTTAGGCTTTTAAGTTTACATTAGCTCTTTCCCTCAAAACCAGCCTTCTATAGAGGTTGCTAGAACTTTTCCACCCCTTTAGTCTTTCTGAACCTTGACTTTTAGTGAGGATGTATTGGTTTTATTAGACAGTTCATTTTTTTTTTTCATTAAAAAGGCAGACAAGTGTAAAGATTGTTGCAAGTCTACCCATGAACGCCAGGCTGAAAAATGTTAATAATGGGAATTCAACATTGGGATATTGTAAAGTGAAAGAAGTAAAACCCTTTTTTTTTTTTCTCCCTTAATCACAGCAACAGGTCTGTTTTGAGAGCATGTATTAGATACTAGTCAATGAGATCTCTGGATAGGATCTTATTAAACCCTTGCACGAGGCCTCTGAGAGCACATTCTATCACGATCTTTGTTTTTCAGATCAGAATTGTGACTGTCATGGGTTAAATGATTTTCCCAAGAGCTGCTGGTGAGGAGGCACACTGAGGGATGGGGTGGGGGTCTGTCTACTTGGCTAGAATCTAGGGTTCCTAAAAAGTTCAAACCAGTCACATCCTGTCTGATTACATGCTCTTCCTTTGTTGATGCTTTCTGCTCTGGGATATCTGACCCAAAACATTTACCCACAAACTAGTCAGAGCTGACCTATAAAACTCTCTATGTGAAGACTATATTAGCCAATGTGTATTTTACTGAGAGGTTCTGTCCAGTGAACAGCCAGGAGCGTGAAGACCAGAACGCTTAGCAAACAGTTTTTTGTGGCACCATTGAGCTTTTCATTTTCACTTGAACTCTGCCTGTTTGCCAGTAGGTGGCATCTTCTAAAGCAACACTTCAATCTGACACTAGAAAACCAGACTCAGAAAACCCAGCTCCTGCATCCCTAATTGTTGTTATTTAGTCGTTAAGTCGTGTCAACTCTTTTGCAACCCTATGGACTGTAGCCCGCCAGACTCCTCTGTCCATGGGATTTCCCAAGCAAGAATACTGGAGTGGGTTGCCATTTCCTCCTACAGGAGATCTTCCCAACTCAGGGATCAAACTCTTGTCTCCTGCACTGGTAGGCAGATTCTTTACCACTGAGCTACCTGGGAACCCCTAATACCTAATTTAAATAGATAAAAAAAAAGATTTATAAAATAAAGACAAAAAGGGGATCAGAGATATATTAAAATGAATTTTTACTGTGACATTCTAATGCCAGAAACTTCTATTGCCAACTCAAATCTTGTGTATATAACATAGACCACGAACCAGGTGGTGCGCAAGGATCTGACAACTTATTATTAATAAGTAGCATTGTTGCTATTATTCAGCTCTCACTGTATGTCAAGCACTGTACTGGGTGATCCACATGTATTTTGTTACATGATTTAATCTTCTCAAAAATTCCATGAGATAGGCATTCTGCAGATGTTCTGAAGTTCTAAAAGTTCCAGGCATGGGGGAAAGAATAAGCTAAGAATGGAAATGGGAATCACATTTGGTAACATGGAATACTTTTCTTTCGCAAGTGTAGAAAAAAAAAAGGGACAATCTGGGTGGGACTTCCCTGGTGGCTCTGTGGTAAAGAATCCACCAGTCAATGCAGGGCATGCGGGTTTGATCCCTGGGTCGGTAAGATCCCTTGGAGAAGGAAATGGCAACCCACTCCAGTGTTCTTGTCTGGGAAATTCCACGGACAGAAGACCTTGGCAGGTAGAGTCTATGGACTTTCGAAGAGTTGGACATGACTTAGCAACTAAACAACAACAATCTGGGGTGGTTAATCCGAAAAGTTGTGGTGTTATTTTACAAGGAACCGGTACTGCATATGACATGCACTGCAACAATGAGCAAAAGCTGAGTTTCCCTGTGCGTGATTATGGAAAAGAGAAAATCCTTTAAATCATGTTTTTATTGAACCTCTACTATGAACCAGATAATGTACTTGGGATTTACTGTATTATCATTTGGAGGTGGGAGACAGGATTGAAAACTGGAGTTGGGGACCAGTTAGAAGACAATTACAATGGCCCACAACACTTGGTTGTGTAGATCCTGTAGAGTGAGTGTCTGTTCTCCCATGTATGGTTCCTGAAGTGCATTTCCCTTTTGACTTCAAGTTTTAAGGGGTAAATGTACTAATCACTAAACAGAGCTTTCAAATTATTGTTCTCCTCACCTAAAGGTCAGGAGAATCTTCACAGCTGTCTGATGATCCTCATCTGGATTCAGCACAAGGCTTTACAAGAAATTCTAATCTCTCTGCAGACGCATTTCACTCATTGAGAGTGTGTGAATTTTTCCTGCTTACCCTGAGATAGAGTCTTCTGAGCTAAATGACCAGTGGCATTTTAGGAGAAATTATATTTTTTCATGGTCACATCATAGCACCTTGGTACAAAAAACAGAGATGACTTGTTTTTCTTTTTCCTGAAGAAAAAATGTGCTTAATTATTTTGTTGCCTTTCTTCTCTGAAAAACAAAAAAACAAAAAAACAAAAAAAAATGACATGCTGCCTTAAAGTCCTAGTGACATTCAAAATAGTTCAGGAGGGATGCTGCTGACAGTAATATGAGCTTCATACAGCTTTGCTTCCCCAGGAGGATGATAAAATGATTTCCAACTACCAAAGAATGTGTGTGCCTCTACAGTTAAAGTTCTCTTTCTGTGGTTTTATACACACCTGCACAAATTACTTTTCTATCCCTCTAACATATATGGAGTATATATAAATAGAGAAATTGAATAGAGAAACCATTCTTTCCATTAAAGTGCATAAAAAATCCCATTGTAAGTAAGACAGTATTATAATTGCCTGGCTAAAAGCTCTCAAGAGCCCAGCTCACTGGGGACACTTCTTCATTATCTAGGAGAGAATACTCTTAGAACAGGCCAGTAGAGTGAAATGATTTCATTTCATGCGGCTTCCCCTTCATCACCTTGTGTGATTGCTCTCCAAGTCTCAAACATAATTCATTTTCTAGTGCAAGGACAGGTGTGAGAGAGAGAGATCTCGGGATCAAGATTTTCATAGTCACCTAGTATTTCATACACTTTAGGGCCAGTTTTCACCAAGTCAGTGTGCTGGGGTATTTGTATTGGCCATAGTGGCTCACACACTAACCCCAATTTAAGGCAGAAAGGATGAAGCCATGGTACTCATACAGGTGTGTATTATTATGTGGAACAGAAACCACTACTGTTTGAAATGACCCCTCCCCCCGGCCCCCAACAAGTCATTTTAAAGGGTGTTGATGGCTGAAGCTTTCCCAGGGACTACAGGAAGGGACAGGACTGAAGCTACATTAGATCTAAATGGACGTATGTGTGGCAGCCTCAGGAGCAGCCCCTGCATTGCTTCCTGAGTGAAAAGGAGCCTTTCAATCACCTAATGGTACCTATCTCCAAAGTCAAATTTCAGAGTTTGGTTTGTAAAAAACTCTGTGCATGTGTAGGTAAGATCGGCCTTCTTTCTCAGATAACAATAAAAATAGCATCTCCTCTTCATGATTCTCTCTCATGTGCCTGCCTTGTGCTAGGCACCTTGTACACATTAACTTGCTTTTTATTGCTATCTGACAAGGAATGTGTCATCAGTCCTATTAATACGAGGGAATAGGCTCAGGTATGTTAAGTGGCTTTTCCAAAGCTACAAGGTTAGCAGTCATAATAATAGCACATTAACTAACAGTAAAACAATAAAAAAAAAATGAATGAATATCTACTATGCCACACTGTGCTAAACAGTTTCACTGAATTAACTTGTTTAGTTTTTACAATTCTAGGATGAACATTTTATTAGAATCTATCTTCTACTGATGAAAGATTGGAATCTCTTCAAAAGGTAGGCATCTGCTAGTGTCTGGCTTTTGTTTGTTCTATAGTCCTTCTCATTTTTACCAATTTTTCTGCTCAAGAGTGGACCCCTGACCCAGACATGGCCCATTGGAGGATTCTATCCCCAAGTTACAACAATTGGCTCAGGAATTAACCTATATCCCAAAGTAACCCAGTGAGGGCTATCCCAGGGACTTGAGCTGGAATTATGGGAAAGAAGTGCTCCCTTGTTTTACATGAATATTTATCTTGATAATGCAAGCTTATGGTGGCCAGGGAAATATTTGTTATGAAGGCTCAACATTCAGAAAACTAAGATCATGGCATCTGGTCCCATCACTTCATGGGAAATAGATGGGGAAACAGTGGAAACAGTGCCAGACTTTATTTTTTTTGGCTCCAAAATCACTACAGATTGTGATTGCAGCCATGAAATTAAAAGATGCTTACTCATTGGAAGGAAAATTATGACCAACCTATATAGCATATTAAAAAGAAGAGACATTACTTTGCCAACAAAGGTCCATCTAGTCAAGGCTATGGTCTTTCCAGTGGTCATGTATGGATGTGAGTGTTGGACTGTGAAGAAAGCTGAGTGCCGAAGAATTGATGCTTTTGAACTGTGGTGTTGGAGAAGACTCTTGAGAGTCCCTTGGACTGCAAGGAGATCAAACCAGTCCATCCTAAAGGAGATCAGTCCTAGGTGTTCATTGGAAGGACTGATGCTAAAGCTGAAACTCCAATACTTTGGCCACCTCATGCGAAGAGTTAACTCATCGAAAAAGACCCTGATGATGGGAGGGATTGGGGACAGGAAGAGAAGGGGATGACAGAAGATGAGATGGCTGGATGGCATCACTGACTGGATGGACATGAGTCTGAGTGAACTCCAGGAGTTGGTGATGGACAGGGAGGCCTGGCGTGCTGCAACTCACGGGGTCGCAAAGAGTCGGGCGTGACTGAGCGACTGAACTGAACTGAGGGAGTATTTACCTGAGGAATAAGAGGAAAGCAGAACAATAAAAAACAGAGAGAGAGAATATTTCCAGAAGCTAGAATAATTCTTTCTGTGGAATTTGTCTTCAACTGAATCTCTTTCACTTTCTGCCAGTGAAACATCATATATCAAAGAAATGGACACAAAGAGTGAAAGGCAGATTATAGACCTTAAGATGTGGGATTGGATCACTAGCAGTGATGAGAAGCAATGAGAATTCTCTCAGTCCTGTTTGGGCAACTGACCATCATCACTTTAAATTGTTCCCCTCGAATCTTGATTCAGACCATTTCCTACTAAAGATTGAATTTTAAGAGACTTGATAGAAAAATAGCAGGATGCTTGGGGAGTTTGTATTTTCTGATAGTTCTTAGAAAACTTCTTAAAAAAACAACAACAACAAAATCTGTACTGATGGGCAGATGAGAGAGAAGAAAACACAATCTTATTATGAGAATATGAGAGGTCTTTTTCAGCCAGTATGAAGTAATCCAAGGTAATTGAGATTCAAAAATATATATCCCATGAATAGTTGGAAAAGATGAATTTTCTGCTCAATTTTTCATTTCAGTCAATGAAAATAAAGGCAGAGAAAGAAGAAGCTCCATGTATTAGCTTCTTATTGTTGCTGTAACAAATTATCACAGATGTAATAGCTAAAAACAGTACACATTTATTCTCTTTTGGTTCTGGATATTGGAAGTCTAAATCAAGGGTTGTTTTCCTTGCAAGGCTTTGTATTCCATTTCCCTGCCCATTTCAGCCTTAAGAGACTATCCATGTTTCTTAGCTCAGGATCTCTTCCTTTTATAACTCTAGCCTTTTGCTTTCCTGTCACCTTTTTCTGTTTGTGTGCTAAGTCGATTCAGTTGTGTCTGACTCTTTGCAACCCTATAGACTATAGCTCTTCAGGCTCCTCTGTCCATGGGATTTTCCAGGACAGAATACTGGAGTGAGTTGCCAGGCCCTCCTTCAGAAGATCTTCCTGACCCAGGGATTGAACCCACATCTCTTATGTCACCTGCATTTGTAGGTGGGTTCTTTACCAACAGTGCCACCTGGGAAGCCCCTAAGCCTGTGTCATCCAACATTGCCTCCCTTTTAGGAGGACTCTTGTGATTATTATATTGGATTCAATCTGATAATCCAGGATGATTTCCTTACCTCAAGATCCTTAATTTAATCACCTCTGCAAAGTCCCTTTCACCCTGTAAGGTAACAATTCACAGAGTATGGGAATTAGGGCTTGGACACTAGTGAGGGGTGGTCATCATCCATCCTATTGCACTTGGCTGGAGATCTTATGGGACCTAAAAAAAATTTCACCTAAATACCTCCTAATAGTCACCCCTTCCTTGGAAAGGAGAGAGAAAAGTTACCTGTGACATTGTTTAAATCTTCAGACTGAAACAAGTATCAGTACAAAGCCAATTCTGGACTTTCTAATGAAATGGTCTGCTAAATTCACAAAGTTGAAGATTCTTTGAATTGAATTTCTGAAATCCGCAACCTGAACATGCATGATTTGTACACCTGCTCAGGATTACAAAACAGCAGAGCTAGGATTTCATTCCAGGTCATTTGATGCCCAGAGTCCATCTTCTTGATCACTACAGGGGTCGCTGATGATAATGCTCATTGGCCCTTTATTTGAGTGCTGTGCTGTGTATAGTCACTCAGTCATGTGTGACTGTTTGTGACCCCATGGACTGTAACCCACCAAGCTCCGCTGTCCATGGGGACTCTCCAGGCCAGAGTATTGAAGTGAGTTGCCATGCCCTCCTCCAGGGAATCTTCCTAACTCAGGGATTAAACCCAGGTATCCTGAGTTGCAGGTGGATTCTTTACCATCTGAGCCACCAAGGAAGCCTCCTTATTTATAATTCTTGGTTTGGGCTCTCCATCCTCACCCCCACCCTGCCTGCCTTGGTCACAGGGATTTACTTTGTGGCTTCTTTGTTCAGGGATATACTCCTCTAATCCTCACCAAATTCCTAGCCTGTTTCTTCCGGTACTCAAAAAAAAATGATAAACAGTGACTCACTGGGAAAACCAGCCCCAGATTCTATGGCTGCAAAGATATGTATCTTTCCTGGGATATAAAAAAGACTTTAATAGTTAACCATCCCCTTCCAACTTGACCCACGACCAAGACTGGAAAACATGCTCTTAGACACAGTTGAATTTTCATATTTTGTTACTTTAAATTCTTAAATCTCAAGTATCACCCATGATTTCACTATTGGCTGCCTGGAAGGCACCATCCTTTACTATAAGACCTTCCGTTCAGTCGCTCAGTCGTGTCCAACTCTCTGCGACCCCATGAATCACAGCACGCCATGCCTCCCTGTCCGTCATCATCTCCTGGAGTTCACTCAGACTCATGTCCATTGAGTCGGTGATGCCATCTAGCCATCTCATCCTCTGTCGTCCCCTTCTCCTCCTGCCCCCAATCCCTCCCAGCATCAGAGTCTTTTCCAATTAATCAACTCTTCGTATAAGGTGGCCAAAGTACTGGAGTTTCAGCTTTAGCATCAGTCCTTCCAAAGAACACCCAGAACTGATCTCCTTTAGAATGGACTGGTTGGATCTCCTTGCAGTCCAAGGGACTCTCAAGAGTCTTCTCCAACACCACAGTACAAAAGCATCAATTCTTCGGCACTCAGCTTTCTTCACAGTCCAACTCTCACATCCATACATGACCACTGGAAAAACCATAGCCTTGACTAGACAGACCTTTGTTGGCAAAGTAATGTCTCTGCTTTTCAAAATGCTATCTAGGTTGGTCATAACTTTTCTTCCAAGCAGTAAGCGTCTTTTAATTTCATGGCTGCAGTCACCATCTGCAGTGATTTTGGAGCCCAGAAAAATAAAGACTGACACTGTTTCCACTGTTTCCCCATCTATTTCCCATGAGTGATGGGACCAGATGCCATGATCTTTCTTTTCTGAATGTTGAGCTTTAAGCCAACTTTTTCACTCTCCTTTTGCACTTTCATCAAGAGGCTCTTTAGTTCCTCTTCACTTTCTGCCATAAGGGTGGTGTCATCTGCATATCTGAGATTATTGATATTTCTCCTGGCAATCTTGACTCCAGCTTGCGCTTCTTCCAGCCCAGTGTTTCTCATGATGTGCTCTGCATATAAGTTAAATAAGCAGGGTGACAATATACAGCCTTGACATACTCCTTTTCCTATTTGGAACCAGTCTGTTGTTCCATGTCCAGTTCTAACTGTTGCTTCTTGATCTGCATATAGGTTTCTCAAGAGGCAGATCAGGTGGTCTGGTATTCCCATCTCTTAAAGAATTTTCCAGAGTTTATTGTGATCCACACAGTCAAAGGCTTTGGCATAGTCAATAAAGCTGAACTAGATGTTTTTTTCTGGAACTCTCTTGCTTTTTCGATGATCCAGTGGATGCTGGCAATTTGATCTCTGGTTTCTCTGCCTTTTCTAAAACCAGCTTGAACATCAGGAAGTTCACGGTTCACATATTGCTGAAGCCTGGCTTGGAGAATTTTGAGCAATACTTTACTAGAATGTGAGATGAGTGCAATTGTGTGGTAGTTTGAGCATTCTTTGGCATTGCCTTTCTTTGGGATTGGAATGAAAACTGATCTTTTCCAGTCCTGTGGCCACTGCTGAGTTCCACGTTTTTTGGATTGCCCGAATAAATGGCTGATGCTTCACAGTAGCTGACGATGGCATCTTCACATGAAGATGGCTCAAGATAGTCAGCTTAATCTAATTTATGCTAGGTAGTAGACAATTGTTTTTTGAAGTGAGATATGTGATTACTGATTGATTTTATGATGTTATGCTACTTTGTACTTCCATAACAGTTCACGTTAGCTGGGTTGTCCCTTCAATTTGGAATATTGGTCCCTTAAGTGAACCAAATTAGGTTATTCTACCTCCTTAGCTGGACCTAATATAGCCTTAACATTAATCATTTGGCATTTGACAAGTGAAATGTGGATATTTACATAGTGTAATTTTGATACTTTTTACATTCCCATGTGAAGATTCTTTCATTATCATATTTCATTAAATATTTCAGAATGGTTACATTTATATGACATCCTTTACTAAGAATAAGTAAAGAAAAAAATACTCCAGTAAATTCTCTTTTAAAAAGTCATGTTTACATATGTTTTCCAGAGTCTCCCTTCTAAGGAAAAAAATACAAATGCAAAAGATAATTTGACCGTATTTTTAAACTCAAAATAGGTGATTTTGCACTATGAAGTATACAGAATTGCTTTAGGCTTTGTTCTGACTAACATACTGGAAAAGTATCTTTTATACATCTTTTTGGAAAAACCATATAGACTTATTTTTGAAAAGCATTATGGAAAAAAGTGTACGTGGAAAAATCTCACAAATACTTGAAACAAAAATATACTTTTCTGATTATTAGATCAGCTGTCAAATTGGTATACTGATGTTAATTGAGGCTTGACATGTCATACTATATTCTGACTGAAGTGAATTTATTTTTCTTCACTAGTTTGTAGTTATAATCTGTTCAGCTGTGGCCTAGACCAAGCAGATTTTACTTATTACAATATATGCACAAACTAATAAAGCAATGTTGGATATACTAGGCTTAAAGGGGAAAGAGAGGTAAGTCAGTTAAAATACTTGGAAATGACACTAATAAAAACATTTGACTTTTCAAAAAAATTAAAAAGTTATGTTTCATGCAGTGAAGATTATGTAATAGTATTTGAATTGAGAATCCTTAATGCAAATTCTAACACACTTTAAAAATCATAGGTTGTTACAAACAGTGGTGACAGCATGCGTCTTGTATAAAATACTCTATATTTTATTTGGTAGTTAGATTTATCTTGGAGCTAAATGTTTCTTCTGTTGCCATCTTCTTGTAGGAAAACTTACATGTTACCAAACACTTTAGCTTCTGTTTTATAGACGTGAACACACTGGTTAGCTGAGGCTGATAGAACTCTAGATCTTTTTTTTATATTTATAAATCTAAAATAATTCTAATGCCAGAAAAATTAAACACAAGGTTTAGAAAATACATAATCCTTGGCCCCTAAATTTTAATCCCCATAAAAACTAAGCTATAAGTTGCAAGTTGTTACAAGATCATTGAAGTCTAAGAGTAAGAGAGAGAGAGACCAAAATCTGCTGTGTCCCTGAACTAAAGTGCTTAGCAGTCTAGAACTGACAGACGTTGGAGATAGGACTTTATGGCTAATGTGAGCAATTCTTTATTTCTGTGTTTACTGCTGGGAATTCGGTTGAATTAGTACTGCCCTTCAGGATCTCACAATCTAATATGAACCCGAATATTCCTAGCATTGGTCTTAATCTCTGCATCCCCTCATCTGATTCCTCTAGTATTTTCTTCTTGCCCTAGATCCTGGACTGTTCTAAATTAGTGAGGGTGGACAAACCTGGTCCTGAAGCTCTGGACTCTGATTCTTGAATTAAGAGAATAGCTCTGTCATACCTGGTGGGAGGAAACTCCCTGATCCTCCCAACCCTATCCTTAGCTCCTGGGTGTTTGTCTCAGGAAGATCTTGATACTATTTCAGGTTGTCTGTTGCCCTTTCCAGGCTAGAGCTGCTTCTGCAGCCTTGGCAGTTAATTCATCAGGTTGGTGGAGCTCAGTGGTGGAGCCCTTAGTGGGCCCAAGGAAACATCAGCACCCAGACCAGGGATGGTTCTCAGCTTCATCTAAGTTCCAAACTCTCAACAGTAGGTTTACTTGAGCTGTGTGATCTTGAGCAAGTTTCTTAATCTCTCTGTGCTGAATTTTTCTATTCTGCATAATGAGGCTAATAATAGCACCTTCCTTACAGAGCTGTTTTGAAGATCAAATGTGTTTTTATTTTTGAAGCAGTTGAACAGTGCCCGACATATAATAAATGCTATGTGAAAGTTTGTAAATAAAAATATTAAAAACAAACAAATGAAGAACATTAGAATATGCCATCCCCAAATATGTCTCTTTGACATAAGGATTATTTTGAGCTAATTATTTTTAGGAAGTAGCAGACACTGGAGAAGCTCAGAAAATAGAATGTTATCTTTTGTAAGGGAAATTGACACTTATAAAGAGGATCTCCCTTTGTAAAGGTGTCTCTATACCAGGAAGAGAAGAATGGCTCTAAATCACAACGACTCTTTGTCAATGGAGACGGCAGCCACTTAAATCTGCACAACAAACCATATCCCTTTTTACTGTGCCTTTCCTGGAAACCTCAAACTGGGCTCCCTGTTCCACCCCCGGCACACACCTTTCTCTCTTTTGATTTCAGCTGGAGATGGCAATTAAGGAGTGATTTATGTCATCTTAGGGAGTTACTCGGTTTCCCTGGGTCTCCCATATGTCTTCATGATCATCATGCATGTGTGCTCAGTCATGTCTGACTCTTTGTGACTCCATGGACTCCAGAGGAACCCACCAGGCTTCTCTGTCCATGGGATTCTCCAGGCAAGAATACTGGAGTGGGTTGCCAATTCCTCCTCCAGGAGATCTTCCCAAACCAAGGATCAAACCCATGTCTCCTGTGTCTCTGCATTGGCAGGCAGATTCTTTACCACTTAAGCACCTGGGAAGCCCATATGAGGCATTATTGTTAAAAGGCTTCCCAGGTGGCACAGTGGTAAAGAATCCACAGCCAATGTAGGAGATGCAAGAGACACCAGGTCCTTCCCTGGGTTGGGAAGATGCCCTGGAGTAGGAACTGGTAATCCACTGCAGTATTCTTGCCTGGGAAATCCTCTGGACAGAGGAACCTGGTGAGCTACACACGCAGCACATACATTGTTCAAGTAATTAAACAAGGTGGCCCTTGGCCTAATGTGGGTCTAGTTTCTGGTGGCCTACATAAGCAAACCAAAGGACAAGCATGTAAATGCTTCAAGCTTACAAGATCAAAATGTTAAGGACAACCAGTCACAAATAGCCAAATAGGTTTGAAGCTATGAAAGTGTGAAGGTGTTAGTTGCTCAGTTGTGTCCAACTCTGCGACCCCATGGAATGTAGCCTGCCAGTCTTCTCTGTCCGTGGAATTGCTATATGGCTCAGGAAACTCAAGCAGGGGCTCTGTATCAACCTAGAGGGGTGGAATGGGGAGGGAGATGGGAGGGAGTTTCAAAAAGAAGGGGATATATGTATACCTATGGCTGATTCATGTTGAGGTTTGGCAGAAAACAGCAAAATTCTGTAAAGCAATTATCCTTCAATTAAAAAAAAAAAAATACTAGAGTGGATAACCATTCTTTCTCCAAAGGATTGTCCCAAGCCGGGTATTGAACCCAGGTCTCCTGCATTGCAGGCAGATAATTTACTATCTGAGCCACCAATCAGTAATTTCCTTACTTCCCTTCTGCCTTTTCTCTGTAAAAGTCTCAACATGTCCTGCCCTGTGGAGTGCTCCTAGCCACTTCTAGTTCAGCGTTACTCAATTAGAATTGATTTTTGCTCAGAAAAACCTCTTAAAATTTTTTAAATGCCTCAATTTACTTTTTAACAAGATATTTAAACCTCTATTCACTTTTCTTATGAATCTATCTTTTATTACAGATAGATTAATTTGATAAATTGCTTGATCTCAGACAAGATTTCAGAAGCAGGTAGAGGGAAATTTATTTTCCACCTGTACAGAAACAAATAATCAGTGTGTTAAACAGAGAGCAGCTGGAAATGTCAAAGGAGAGAATTCTAGAATCTCAGAGATGTCTGCCAAGTATATGGGAGAAAGGGATGAGACCAGAGTGCCTTGTACTTGTCATCACTGATGTAGACCCTAATGGGCTTAGCCCTAGACACAGTTTTAAAGGTGATATATGCACAATTACCCTCTAACCTCTGTTCCTCTTCCCTTTAGAAAAGATCCAAAATGTATCCTCTAGGGAGTAACATTTATTCATTTCCTCAATGGTAATTTTTTTTCTTTGTTGAATACCTACTTATTTCAAGGAAGATGCTACATGTTGGGGACACATGTAAAGAAGTTAACCATGGTCCCTGTCCAGATAAAGCTCGGATTCTACTTGGTGAAAGAGACATTAAGCAGATAATTGTGCAATTACTTATTTAATCACAACTGTGAAGAGCATTCTGAAGGACAAGATAACGTGTAACAGGAGTCCCATTCTAATCCTGTGGGTCAGGAAAAGTGACTTTAAAGAAATAGTATTTCAACTGAGAGTTGAGCACTTAGAGCAGCCGATTAGGCTAGAGGTTTGGCCTTGAGGAAGAGAAGGGTATTCCAAGCTGAGGGAGCAGCATGAACAAAGGCTCTGGAATTATTTTGCACTAGATGAAATTCAACAAAGAAGAATTAACATAAAAATGGTGCAAATGAACTTATTTATGAAACAGAAATAGAGTTACAGACGTAGAAAACAAATTTATGGTTACCAGGAGGGAAAGCAGGAAGGGAAAAATTGGGAGATTGGGATTCACATATACACACTGCCATATATAAAATAGGCAACCCTGTTGGCTCAGAAGGTAAAGAATCTGCCTGCAATGCAGGAGATCCAGGTTCGATCCCTGGGTTGGGAAGATCTCTTGGAGGAGGGCACGGCAACCCATTCCAGTATTCTTGCCTGAAGAACTCCATGGACAGAGGAGACTGGCCTGTTATAGTCCCTAAGGTTGCAAAGAGTTGGACAAGACTGAGCAACTGGCTTTTCACATATAAAATAGATAACTAATAAGGACCTACTGTATAGCACCGGAAATTCTATTCAACATCCTGTAATGGCCTATATGGGGAAAGAATCTAAAAAAAGAGTGGATATACTTCTATTGGTTCACTTTGCAGTACAGCAGAAACTAACACAACATTGTAAATCAACTACTCTCCAGTAAAAATTAAAAGAGAAAGCACCATGGTGGAATTAAAACAATAATAAAAATAAGAACAGATGATTGTCTACAAGAAATCCACATACAAATAAAGAATTAATATCTTACTTTAAGAAGGAAGGAGTGGTAGGTTACAGATGTTTTATATAATCACCTGTTTCCCCCAAGGGTAGACAGTGTTGGTATCTTATCATTTTATAAGCATCATACAACATCAGTAGGGGATATTGAAAGTAATTCTGATTGGGGAAAGGGAAAATTTCATGGAGGCAATTATTCTAGGGTTTTACAGGATGAATTGAGCTATTATAGAAGTGAATAAACTAAAATAAGAAGCTATAGACCAAATAAATTACTCTGAAATGTAAAATTTTTGATATTAGCAAAATGGCAGAATTTGTGTTTGTTTTTTCTTAGGTCTATTTCTGTGGGTTCTGAAAGCATACTATCGAATCTGCAGCCAGAGCGATGTACAATAAAGTTGCCTTGTTTACAGGTTTTTGATAAGCTGTTTTTATTCTTTAATAAATAAGAAATGATGCCATTGTCCTTTACAAAATAGCTGAGGTTTTACTTGAGCAAAATCTGTTTGGAAATGTTAAGCTGGTTACACAGAACTAATATGCCTCAAGGTGGTCATTCTCTCTGGATTAAAGCTGTGGAACAATTGTGGCTCCTGTTACAAGGAAAATGACAAAGGACCATTATGAAAAGGCACAAAAATCTCTGTTCCCAGAGGGGGACTGACAAGCTGAAAGTCCCCCTCTACATGCCAACACAAAAGCCTGATTGCCTCGGATTGTTTGCTTATGTAAATCAAAAGACTGCCATTAATTCTGCAAGTGGAACTGCTGAGCAACAAACAAGGTGGTGATTGGCTGGATTCTTGCTCATGGATTGGTGCAAATCTGACAAGTTCTATTACTTTTGTTCTACTCTCTATCTGGATACCTTTAGGAAAAGAAGCTTGTTATTATGCACTAAAGTAAATAATTTGTGTTTTTAGAGTAGGAGTTGGATTTGAAGGCAAGAGAACTTATCAAGGATCCAGGATCTTCCCCAAAGCTCTCTCCAAGTGGGACTCGACTGTACATTATGACAGACGTACCAGTGACATTCAGTCAGGTGGAGTGTAATGGGGATACACCCCCTGAAAACGGTCAACAGAAGATTACTAAAATCACAGAAGGAGCCAGTGACGTGGATGGCACCCCACCACACTGCAGGGTAGAACCTAGACTGGATGTACCCACAGAAAGAAATCAGGAGAAAAGTGAAAAATTGCAAGAGGACATACTGCTCAGCTCGTCCATGGATGAGAAGATTCTGAAAGGTAAAGCATTTTCCTTCTCTCTAATTTGCTTTGATTTGATTTGTGAACTCACTCAGGAGGCTTTGGATAAGCTGTTATGAAGGAGTAAATGGCACATCCTTCCACTCTTGTCCTTGCCCAAATGTGGCCCCTTATCCTGTTGGGGCTTCAGAGCATAAGGACTAAACCTCTGCCTTGGGTCAAATCCAAGCTCATTTATTTGAGAGTTCTGTCATCCTGGACAACTTTCCTGGCTTCCTGAAGCCTTAGTTGTCTCCTTAGAAGAGGTAGATAATAGTACTGATATTTGTAGAGTTATTGTGAAAATTATTGTTTGTTAAATGATAGCTTCTGTTATTTATCATTATATGGGCAGCTCCATTATTATTTGGTTAAAGGGAATTCATAAATTCAATTTTTCTTTCTAAATCTACCTGAAAGTATCAGAATTCATGGTACTATACCTTATATAGACATTAAAGAAAAGATTAGCATTATGTTTACAAGTAAAGAACTCAGTGAAGAAATGAGTTGGAAGAGTGAAATAGTTATTTTAGTGACCACACAAAAAAATCTACCTCATTAGAGTCTAAATTGGTAATTTATTTATCTTAAACTACTTAAATGTTAAAACATTTATCTTATGGGGTTTTTCCCTCCAGAAAAACCAGAAGAGAAGCTCTATGTTGTTCATAAGGCTCTCACAGATCTTTCTCTCCAAGAAGCAGCTGTTGATAAAATGGCATTGAGAGAAGGTAAGAGGAACTTCCATTTTGTACACAGAAATTGTTTGACTGGATATGGAGGACAGTTTTTGCATGGGATGTTGTGTGAGTGTGGTATTAAAAAAGGAATCCAGAAGTCATTTTGAAGTCATGCTGTTTTAGGCAGATAAGGCAGTCTGGACTTATCTGTGGGTTCTACCTTAGAAAGCATTATAGACTCTTTAAGACTGAAACTGCATGGATCTGTATAATTGCTTGGCACACTTTGACTTGATGATATGACATCTGTGTCTTAATAAGTTAGTCAACAGTATCAACCTTTCCTTTTGATTTAGTGTCTTCAAGTCTGTGTCAGCCACCTTGCAAATTGTAGATGTTTCAAAAATGGATTTATCCTAAAAGTTTACCATTGCATACAGTTTAAAATAATCTTATAAATTTATTTGATCTATAGGAAAATTCTAGGCCTCTGATGTAAGTACAAAATTGTTACCTAATTCTTGTCAAAGAAATCTTCCGAGTGATGAAGTTAATTCTAATTGTGTCCTTTCAGAAAATGCCTGAGTAAAAAGAACATGGATTTTTAAATGATTATATTATTTTACAAATAAGCTCAAGAGTCTAAGAGACACAAAGCGTTTCAGACTTCTAAGGAAACACATTCAAATAATTTCCAAATAAAGTGCAAGATAAAAATCTATTAATTAATTATTCATATCATCTCTTGCAGGCATAAACATCTTATCTCAAAATTGAAACCAGCTTGGTAGACCTAAGTGACTTAGTTTATTTAGGACCTTAGCAAGCAAAACACTGAAGAATTATTGATTGAAATATTAGAACATCATATAAAATAGTAGATGCCAAGGTTGTTGGCAGTTTCCTGAGTTTGTCCACCTTGTCTGGACACCTCTCAGACTGTCTGCTGACTGCATACAGTGGTCCACTGTATAGTCCCTCAAGGAATAATGTCATAAGCAGCAGTCATTGTCAAGTTCTTACACTATCACAGTTAATTTATTAAGACCTAAACTCTATGAGATGAACTAAATAATCTCTTGCCCTAACCCTTCTGCTGCCAATGAGCAAGCAAACTCTCAAAGACAGAGATCTCAACTTTTATCTAGAGTCCCTTTCAAATTTTTGACCATAAGGTCAGCTGGAGACAATAGTTCTCTAAGATCTTTCATTTTCTTTAAATAAAGAATAAAAGCAGTCTTGATTTTTAAAAGTGGATAGTCTCAGGGTGAATTTTTCCCTGCATGAATCCTTTTGTGTTTGGTGGAACATATGTTTCTGCTGTAGGGTTAGAAGGACACATTTTGGTATATTTTATTTTCACAGTGGCAAACAGCTAAAAAGTCTCTGGAGCGAATACTCTTGGGTTGAAAATAGGAAAATGTTAAAAATACTGAGAAAAATACTATACTTTAAAGACAGAAGTAATTTCATGCATGACAACTCTATGCCCGAGTCATGAATAAGAGACAAAAGATCAGTTTCTTCGGTTCTTGCGAAAAAAAAAGAAAACCAAACAAAATTATAGTAAACATTATAATGTGTATTTATAATGTAAAGAATACTGACTGGATACCAGCGGCCTATAGGAGCTGTGCACAAGGAATGAGGAGTGATGATCCATCTTCACTTCTATCTGTTTGTGTAACTTTACAATTATAGTTGGGAAAATAAAATGAAAAGAGAATGAAAAATCTTTGATGGAAATGGACTTGTTAACATCTTTCAGTGAAAATAGGAAGCTGTGGAGGAGAAAGACAAAGAGAAACAGTGCCTCTCACTTTATTTAAAGACTCTAGTATTTTGTCTGGGAAATCCCATGGACAGAGGAGCCTGGCAGGCTACAGTCCATGGGGTTGTAAAGGAATCGGACATGACTTAGCAAATAAGCAACAATGGTGTTGAAAGAGAGTAGTGAACACAACCCTGAGTCAGGCAAACTGCAGGCTGAAGCTTCTCACTAAAGTCCTTTAGGGGTGAAAGCTCTGAAAACAGTCTCTACTCTCTCCTTATTAATTGGTTTTTGCATGCTCAATAAATGTTATTGAGGATATGCTGATAGGATCTGTTTGAAAAGTGAAATTTGCAGTGAATTAAATGAGCCTTTTTAAAGTCACTACATGGTACCAAACCACTTGAGTTAATTAGTTGTCCACTAAGGACGTGTCTAAAATAGTAGGCTAATCTAGCATTAGCTAGATATGACCTCAATGAGATTTTTAAATCTTGACTCGCTAGCAATCAGTGGCAGATCCTAGACTGCACTGTGTGTCCTTTGGTGGACTCGGTGCCTTGATTAGCTCAGCACCTGTCTCTTGGCCATCTGTGGTTGCCTGTTCCTTCTCTACACCTGCTATTTTAGGACAACTCTGAGAAGCATGGTGGCAAATACTGAATTTGCTACTCTGAGTGAGACCAGTCATTGGCAGTCATTATTTCATTATTTTTACTGTTGGAAGGAAGTCTTTTTTCACTGGGAGATGTTTTTCTAATTTTCTTTGAGGACTATCCATGTGTGTTTAGGAAATAGGTCCTGTGTTGTTGTTTTTTTTTTTTTTTTTTAACATGTTCATATACCCAGTCATGATAAGCTAGACAGGATTTTTAAAAGTGTGTCTTATGGAATACCAGTCTCACTAGATACAGTTGTTCAGTTGCTAGCTGTTGTTCAGTTGCTAAGTTGTGTCTGACACACCAGGCTCCTCTGTCCTCCATTATCTCCCCAAGTTTGCTCGAATTCATGTCCACTGAGCCAATAATGCTATCTAACCATCTCATCCTCTGCCACTCCATTCTCCTTTTGCCTTCAATCTTTCCCAGCACCGGGGTCTTTTCCAATGAGTTGGTTCTTAGGATCAGGTAGCCAAAGGACTAGAGCTTCAGCTTTAGCAACAGTCCTTCCAAAGAATATACAGGGTTGATTTCCTTTAGGACTGACTGGTTTGACTACCTTGCAACAGTCGTCCATAACAAAAATTTCCATAGTAAAATGAGGTTGGGTTGCTGGATCCTAATATTCATTAGCATTTTAAAGGTTCAGATAAATTCTGAGGAAGCTTATTTGTGTTTAATGCAGTGTTTTCTGAGATAATTTGATAGGGTAGCCTGTTCCATTGTGTAAAACATAATAACCCACAGAACAATATCTCATAAAATATATGCTGGAAAATGGTTGTACAGTAATATAATCAGGAGAATATGTGGGTATTTTGAAATCTCTACACATATCAACTACCAATTGATTTTGCTACAGGGCATCAGTGGGAGAAGATTCCTTTGAGCAGCAGCAACCAAGAAATAAGCAGACAAAAGGAAAGGATTTCTGAACAACCTCTAGAGGAGAGAGAAGATGAGGAGCTGGAGAACACAGCTCTTCAGGCAACTGAAATTGAATGGTTAGGATTTCAGAAATCGAGCCAGGTTGACCTGTCACATTCTAAGCAGGATGAGGAGCAAGAGGTTTGGGATGAAGAAATTAATAACGATGATGATGATGATTGCAAAGATGATGAAGATGAAGTTCGCGTGATAGAATTTAAGAAAAAAAATGAAGAGGATACTCAATTAAAAGAGGAAGGTGATGCAAGTGAGGACTCCCCACTGAGCAGCCCCAGTTCCCAACCTGTCACACCTGATGAGCAGCCGACCTTTGGGAAGAAGGGTGATTTCTCCAGAAATGCTTATTCAAGATACAATACGATATCCTACCGGAAAATCAGGAAGGGGAACACCAAGCAAAGAATCGATGAATTCGAGTCTATGATAAACTAACTGGAATTGAGACGTTCTCATGCCCACTAAAGCAAAAACTAATTCGGTTTTCCTGATGTGTATCTTTGTTGCCTTATTTGAGTTGTTGCCTTTGAAGAAGTGGAAGCTGAATCTCTGTTTCACTGTAGAGTAATGTGGAAATAACCCTAGTAAAAATTCAGTGTTGTAATCTCAAATCAAAAAGCTTTAGGCTCGTTCTCGGACATTTGTTTTTTAAAACTTCACTAATATAGCCTTATGTGTTAAGCACTAATCAGCGAGCACCACTGGGAAATCCAACATTTAAAAGTTTGGCTTTAAAAGTAGCAATGCTGGGAAATGTAGTCATCAAAGGAAAGAGTACTATTTGAAATGAAATGTAGTTCTTTTTGTGTCTTTCTTCCTGTACCTTGAGGGGAATAGAAAGTCTGGTATCAAATCGCTCTTTATTTAAAATGTGATTTTATAGACTCTGGCAATAAACTTTGCAAAATACTTTGCCTTTCTTATTACCTTCAGATTTTAAGTTGTTTTGCTTGGCATCTATGGAGTGAAATTCTGTATAGGTCGCCTTCCTAGGTGTTACCATTCACTAAATTTTCTCACTAGAGGGGCTGAGCAATTGTCAGTCAGGAAAATTCTGTTTACTAAATGTTGGCTTTATGCTCTCAAGATGAATTAAACCCATTGTGAGATTGCTAGAAGGAGGGGTTGGAAGATTTGTGGGCAATTGACTAAAGAGTTATATCAGATAGTTTATTTCTGAAACTGAAAACAAAATCTTGTCTAGCACAGTTAAAGTCATTAAACATGAAAATGACAGCTTTAGCACAATTTTAAGAAAATACCCCTCTCTATTACTACACTTTCTCTTATTAACAGAATCTCAGAATAATTTTCTTTCCTTAGAAACCTGAGACAACTCTAGTCATAACTGTACTAGTTACTATGAAAATGGAAATAATTATCTTAGAATATTTTCAAAGTAGAGTGTGAGTGTGTATTTTTAGTGAGAAAGCTCTGATGGTTGTTGGGAATATATAATTTACTGGACCTCAGCCCAAATCAAGATGCTTAAAACTGTGCTTGTGAAGCTTCACTCAAACCAATGTGTCAAATAATGTACTGAATATTTATGAAAAGGGAGAATCTATATTTATATTCTTAGATCCATAATTTTTCATTTCATGCTTCTATATATATTACCCTCAACTTTCTGTCACCACAGATAAAGACATTTTTTTGGCCCTGGGAATAAAAAGACAATTCCTTATTGTCTGACTGTAATACAGTCTTCATTGTACTATTCAACCCTTTGTTTACTTATTTTCATTTTGTGAAAAGCCCTGGGTTAGCCCTTCTCAGATTTTTGCTTCTTTATGTGTAACAAATCCCACACATTCTAAAGGCACTTTCTTTAATTCTCTGTTGCCATATAATATGTTTCCATAGTATCATACACTATTATTAAGTGTTTATGAGACTCAATTTTGAATTTTTCCTTTTGTTTTTTTCAAGCAGATACTTTATAGCCTGACCATATCAAAGTCTGTCATGCTTAGTCTATAGAATCTATACATTTTATTCTTGACAATGTAAGTTTTCAGAATAAAGTCAGGAAGATCAGGTCTTTATTGATAAATTTAAGTAGAAGATTGATGCACTAGGACAGTCATCTGTTAATTTAGTGCCTTTAAATCTTTTTACCTGGACAACCTATTTTCTTTTTTGGATTACTGGTGACCCCTATAATTTTCTACTTAACTTCAAAGCACAGTATTGTATTATCCATCATAGGACAGGACCCATTGTTAACCTACAATCAACAGAGCCTGTATTTTGAATTATTTCAGCAGAGGTGGCAACTTCCAGTGGAACTTGAGTGAGGTGTGTGGTCTGTGGTCATTTGATGTGGCCAATCAACTATCTCTGATTGGGCTCCAAAATATAGTAACCCTGGCCCTTTTAGCTTTGTGATATCTTATCAGATTATTAACCAACTATGAAAGATTTCGTCAACAAGACTATTGCAGGGTATGTTCAATGAGTAAATGCTTAATGCTCACAGAGGAGGCAGCATAGTTGCAGAGCATTGAAACTACCGTTTGGCATCAGTGCTCATTGCCCTGTGCTGCCATGTTCTGTATCGCCCAGAATGAAGGAACCAGAAGCACATAACAGTGATAGGTGGCTCTGTGATTCTTTCTAACTTAGGAAAAGACACAGGTCTGGTTCCAACTGTAGTGGGTGGGTCTTCAACATTTGAAAAGCATATGGGACACATTAAGAATACAAACTGGGAGCTCCATGTGAAGGCTGACTGCCTTTGGGATTCAAGGTTCAGGGATGGAAGAAGGACTCTGGTAGCTGTTAGCAGGGAGAACCGATTTATTATGAAAATGCTGATATTTCTTGCCTGACTTTTTATCTTCCTTAGATGCTGGGTGAACAGGAAGTAATAACAGCTCTATTTCTCAGTCAATATAAAACTTACCCTTCATATAATGCTACCTTTAAAAACACAGCATGTACATCAGACTCTATCGATCTACCTATTAACAGTTTAAACAAAGAATTTTGTGTTTGCTTGTTCTCAATAAAAGTTTGTATCCTTGTTTTTTTTGGTGTCTAGATTTTACTTTCTCTAGTTGCCTTTTAAAATTTAGAAGAACCCTCGCACATCAGCAGCTACTAAGACCATCAACAAATGCTTTTTCAAAAATCAAGAGAACACCTTATTTTAACTCACTTGCATTATTTATTTCAAAAAGGTCTTAAAATACTTGTATATGAAATTGCAGAAAGAATTTCTGATGGGTAAACATGTAATGCTCATGAAACATTTCTATCATTTTTACAGGAACTGAACTATTGTTTGAGATGCATCTTAATTCCAACAACTCGGAACATATATATATATCTATATATATCTATATATATATATATCTTTGTAGTCTCTAAGGTAAAACATTGCTGTAAACTATGCTGACATTTTTATAGTAATCGTTTTATGTATTTACATGGTGTAGTACTTTTGGAACATTTTCAAATGGAGAATGGGCATTTAAGTTTTTCAAAATGATAAGAAAACATTTAAAATAAGTAATAATAGAGAATTATAGAAAAAGAAGAAACATCAGCATATCATAAAGAAGAAATATGTCTGACCATATGAGAAAGGCACTACTTCTTTTAAAGCCTAAACTTTCACTGCTCCATAAAAGTAAGAGGGCTATAAAAAGTAATGTCAAAAGTATAGCAAACATTTGCTAATATTATAAAATATCACACAGTAACATAATAAATATGAATACCAAAATGTGTGAAGAACACAAGGTAAGTAGAACATGCAATCAACATAAACACATGGGTAGTAATGAGTAGTGGAAATCACCCAAGTTTATGCGAAACTATAAAATCAAAGAGCTTTGTAATTAATTACCAATTTGAAAGAGTTTTAGATATGAATTTGAAAGGTAATTGAACATTTACTTAGAAACTTAGGTAATCAATAACAAAATTCACTAATTTAACCTTTGTCTTCTTTTTTTTTTATGCCCACCTCTTATAGCTAATATGTATAAAACTAGGAACATTCCATACAGTAGTCATGTACGGATGTGAGAGTTGGACTATAAAGAAAGCTGAGCACCAAAAAATTGATGCTTTTGAACTGTGGTGTTGGAGAAGACTCTTGAGAGTCCCTTGGAATTCAAGGAGATCCAACCTGTCCATCCTAAAGGAAATCAGTCCTGAATATTCATTGGAAGGACTGATGCTGAAATTCTAATATTCTGGCCTCCTGATATGATGAACTGACTTGTAGGAAAAGACCCTGATGCTGGGAAATATCGAATGCAGGAGGAGAAGGGGACAACAGAGGATGAGAAGGTTGGATGGCATCACTGAATCAATGGACTTGAGCTTGAGCAACTCTGGGAGTTGGTGATGGGCAGAGAAGTTTGGCATGCTGTAGTCCATGGGGTTGCAAAGAGTCAGACAAGAATGAGCCACTGAACTGAGCAACATTCAGGCAGTTGTTTGAAGAAGAATTAAGACATATGTATAAACCTAAACTGAATAACAAGGATCCCGATAATTTAGTTTGGTTACTCCTCACATCTGGAAAATAATAGCCAGAGTAAAAGTCCACATGAGAATTTTTCGTACAGAAGGCCAGATGCAGACAAAGCTGTGTACTTAAAAGAGACTTAAAAATATCCCAAACATTTCAAAATTTTTATTTATTTGTAGAAACTCTTGGTTTTACTTTCTGTCAATTGAAAGTATAAAATATAGAAGCATCAGTTCAGTTCAGTTCAGTCACTCCATCATGTCTGACTCTGCGACCCCATGAATTGCAGCATGCCAGGCTTCCCTGTCCATCACCAACTCCTGGAGTTACCCAAACTCATGTCCATCGAGTCAGTGATGCCACCCAGCCATCTCATCCTGTCGTCCCCTTCTCCTCCTGCCCTCAATCCCTCCCAGCATCAGGATCTTTTCCAATGAGTCAATTATTTGCATGAGGTGGCCAAAATATTGGAGTTTCAGCTTCAGCATCAGTCCTTCCAATGAACACCCAGGACTGATCTTTAGAATGGACTGGTTGTATCTCCTTGCAGTCCAAGGGACTCTCAAGAGTCTTCTCCAACAAAGCATCAATTCTTCAGTGCTCAGCTTTCTTCACAGTCCAAATCACACATCCATACATGACCCCTGGAAAAACCATAGACATGACTAGATGGACCTTTGTTAGCAAAGTAATGTCTCTGCTTTTTAATATGCTGTCTAGGTTGCTCATAACTTTCCATCCAAGGAGTAAGCGTCTTTTAATTTCATGGCTGCAGTCACCATCTGCAGTGATTTTGGAGCCCCCCAAAATAAAGTCAGACACTGTTTCCACTGTTTCCCCATCTATTTCCCATGAAGTGATGGGACCAGATGCCATGATCTTAGTGTTCTGAATGTTGAGCTTTAAGCCAACTTTTTCTCTCTCCTCTTTCACTTTCATCAAGAAGCTTTTTAGTTCCTCTTCACTTTCTGCCATAAGGGTGGTGTCATCTGCATATCTGAGGTTATTGATATTTCTCCTGGCAATCTTGATTCCAGATTGGGCTTCTTACAGCCCAGCGAATCTCATGATGTACTCTGCATATAAGTTAAATAAGCAGGGTGACAATGTACAGCCTTAATGTACTCCTTTTCCTATTTGGAACCAGTCTGTTCCATGTCCAGGTCTAACTGTTGCTTCCTGACCTGCGTATAGGTTTCTCAAGAGGCAGGTCAGGTGGTCTGGTATTCCCATCTCTTGAAGAATTTTCCAGAGTTTATTGTGATCCACACAGTCAAAGGCTTTGGTATAGTCAATAAAGCAGAAGTAGTTGTTTTTCTGGAACTCTTGCTTTTTCAATGATCCAGCAGATGTTGGCAATTTGATCTCTGGTTCCTCTGCCTTTTCTAAAACCAGCCTGAACATCTGAAAGTTCACAGTTCACATATTGCTGAAGCCTGGCTTGGAAAGTTTTGAGTTACTTCACTAGCATGTGAGATGAGTGCAATTGTGTGGTAGTTTGAGCATTCTTTGACACTGCCTTTCTTTGGTATTGGAATGAAAACTGACATTTTCCAGTCCTGTGGTCACTGCTGAGTTTTCCAAATTTGCTGGCATATTTAGTGCAGCACTTTCACAGCATCATCTTTCAGGATTTGAAATAGCTCAACTGTAATTCCATCACCTCCACTAGCTTTGTTCATAGTAATGCTTCCTAAGGCCCACTTGACTTCACATTCCAGGATGTCTGGCTCTAGGTGAGTGATGACACCATCATGATTATCTGGGTCGTGAAGATCTTTTTTGTATAGTTCTTCTGTGTATTCGTGAAGCCATTTATATATATGTTTTAGTTTCAATATCTAATATAAAGACTTTATATAGATATTTAGGACCAACATCCTTGACTGGGAAAAATCCATCCATCAATAACAAAATAGGAAAGCCTCGTTTTCAAAGAAATTATTTGTTACTACTTATTCAATGGCAAACATCATTAGAAACTCAGTGTATTAGAAGTTGCTCTATTTGTTGGAAAATAAGAATTTTGTGTTTTTGGAAAGCAAAGACTCACATAAACTTTCAAAGAGACCCCAGTCATAGTGATAGCTACCGGTTGACTCTTTAGGTTGAAAGCAGGGGCATTAAATCTTAGTGTGATGGTATTTTTTTTCCTTTATTTTAGACACAAATACCAGAAACACTTGAAATTCCATCCACTAAACTTCACCAGGACTAGATAATATTTTTGATGTTGTTCAGTTGTTAAGTCATGTTCGATTCTTTAAGACCCCTTGGACTGCAGCATGTCAGGCTCCCCTGTCCTTCACTATCTCCGTAAGTTTACTCAGATTCATGTCCATTGAGTTGATGATGCTATCTAACCATCTCATCCTCTGTCATCCCCTTCTCCTTTTGCCTTCAATCTTTCCTTGCTTCAGGGTCTTTTCCAATGAGTTGACTCTTTGCATCAGGTGGCCAAAGGATTGGAGATACTCTTTTACATGACTTGTTCAAAGCTGTTTTTGGAATGACTATTTGTCCAATATATATATATATATATATATATATATATATATATATATATATAAAAGCTGTGGTTAGTGTTCCTTTTCTCATGTCAAGGTATCTTGGTTTCTAGCAATTGTTGAATACACTCATGCAAAGGTTTTTGTAAAAGCACTTTGGTGACAATCTACACAGTGAAGTGAAAGTTACAAGATTTGGTTTTTGGACTCTGATTTTCCACTTCCCACCTGCATTCAAATTAAGCAATCTGTCAGCTTTGATTAATGGTTAAGGGAACAAAGAGTTGGTAATATCATTCACAGAGAAGCAATCTCTCTATGTCCACTTCTCTCTCTCATACTTCTTCTAGGAAATGGAAAGGAATAAGTTCTGCATGAAGTCAGGAGATAAGACCACTGTGAAGTGTGTGAGTATAATTATCCTTAAGCCTACACTTCAGTTGTTTAACAGTAAGGAGTGAAGCCTCTATTTCCTGTTGGTTCAACATCCAAAAAGATTTGGCCAAAAGGTCACATCAAATCACCAAAAATCACATCTCATCACTAAAAAGATGTGACTCTGTACCAAAGGATTTTAACTGAGCCCACCTGAGTTGCCTGCCCTACTTATAAAAGAAGAAATAGAAAAAAAAGGAGAAGAAGAAAAATAAAAAGAAGGAGAAGAGGTAGAGGAAAAGGAAGAAGAGGAAAAGGAAGAAGAGGAAAAGGAAGAAGAGGAAAAAAAAATCATAGAAGCATCGTTTAGTGAAAGAGGCTCACTTTTAAATTTTTTTTTTAGCCTAATAGAATGGAATCTGGATTTTAACTCTTTCTAGTGTGATGCCTTTAGACAATCCCTCTCAATCATCTTCGTCTGCATAATGAGGAGAAGGAGACTCACCTCACTGAGTTGTGCACAGACTGAGATGAGGCACAAACAATGCCTAGCACATAGTAGGTACTCAAGGTAATTAGTCCCATCTCCTTTCTCTTTATTTCTTGTAATTTCCTTGTTTTTATTCAAGATGGTGGACTTTCTGTTGAGATGGAATTTGTTTTCTATGTTTGAATGTGAAAGATAAAGATATTAAAACAAAAACGGTACCATCTGGTGTACCTCAACTCCCTTCTCTTGCATGACAGCCTCTTGAAAATCATTCTAAGCCATCCATAAAATCAAGATTGACTGGGAAAATTGAATTCCTACACTATAACTGGTATATTTTCCCCTTTACAATCTTGAAGGTGATTCTAAAGGAAAGATGCTTTAATATTGAAGAAAGTATTACCAAATTAGTTGAAAGCTAATGTGACTGCAGCCATGAAATTAAAAGACGCTTACTCCTTGGAAGAAAAGTTATAAACAACCTAGATAGCATATTGAAAAGCAGAGACATTACTCTGCCAACAAAGGTCTGTTTAGTCAAGGCTATGGTTTTTCCAGTGGTCATGTACGGATGCAAGAGTTGGACTGTGAAGAAAACTGAACGCAGAAGAATTGATGCTTTTGTACTGTGGTGTTGGAGAAGACTCTTGAGAGTCCCTTGGACTGCAAGGAGATCCAACCAGTCCATTCTGAAGGAGATCAGCCCTGGGTGTTCTTTGGAAGGACTGATGCTAAAGCTGAAACTCCAGTACTTTGACCGCCTCATGCGAAGAGTTGACTCATTGGAAAAGACCCTGATGCTGGGAGGGATTGTGGGCAGGAGGAGAAGGGGACGACAGAGGATGAGATGGCTGGATGGCATCACCGACTCGATGGATGTGAGTCTGAGTGAACTCCAGGAGATGGTGATGGACAGGGAGGCCTGGCGTGCTGCGATTCATGGGGTCGCAAAGAGTCGGACGCAACTGAGCGACTGAACTGACCTGAATGATATATTATGATCATGGTGCATGGTAGTTTTCGCCCTTGTGAAAGACAGTTGATTGAATATCATCAAGCAGAACTGAGCAAATTTGATGCTGGTGATAAAACACAGTTGTACCAACAACAGCTGTGTCATCCTTCAGGAGAGTAGTGGTTGAAAATGAGAAAAGAATTGTGCAAACTGGAAGGCTCAGAAGTACTCAAATGGTTTGGTAAATTAGTTTTTGAGCCAATAAGACCTGTAAAATATTATCAACTATGCTTGTGTTCAAGGTAATAAGATGCAAATATATTTTTCTAGGAAAGGTAATAAATAGCTTAAGCTAATCCAGAGAAAACTCTATAAAGGCCCTAAGAACAGAACCCCTTATTGAAGAACTCAGGGCTGATTAAGACCCTAATGTGTCTCATCCAAGGGTTTATCATTAGAAGTACCAGAATATCTAGAGGCATTTATACCTTTATTACAGTCTTCAGAAAACAAAAATTTAGAGCACATTGCTTAAAAGAATGTTGGTAGTAGATTTCACAATTAGTCCATACTCCTTTAAGGCCCATATGATTTCTAACTACTGATTATTGCCTTGCTTCTTAGAGTAAGTGGGAAAAACACGGTAAAACCTGTTTTAAAAATTCTACCCAAGAACAAACATGTGATGTATGAAAATACTTCTTTGCTATACTGACAATATGGATTCAAATATAGCTTCACATAATAAGTATGTCAAGGTAAAGCCAGGAGGAGAATACACCGAACAGGTCACAGAGGGTTCTTTTGAGCAAAAACATTTGAATTTCTTCAGCTGGTATGCCCAAAGATAAACCTATCCAAAACATAACTCATCTTTTTCTGAATAGAGTTGACAATTATGGTGGAAACTGTTTTTGAATAAAAAGAGATTCATTAGACTGGCAGAAAACCTTTCAACATTTTTTCACTCACACAAAGAATTGCATAGGGCATCCAGCGCATTGAGTTTGGTCAGCAACTCAATTAGTCCTTTGGCAACTAACTTATGTTTTATCCCCCACATGGCGCTGTTTTGAAAAGAATGATCTCATTTGCTAGTCATTTTCTCATCTCATCTGCAATATCAATTATTTACATAAAATATCTTAAATATGATACAAATGTTCAAAACTATTTCCCCTTCCAATTCTTAGTTATTGCTGTTTTTGTGTAATTAATTGGGAATTAAAATTAAAGTTTTAATAGGAAATCAGACTAAGGATACCAAGTTTCACCATCAACTCAATTGCACAGGTTTCTTTCTTTCTTTTTTTTACAAATATTAACAAGCATGTAGCATGAGTATTCTCCAGACACCCAACCTCAACCAAAAAATTTATGCTTTTTTTTTTTTTTTAAGAATGTCATGGAGCAATTTTGGTTAGGCTGGTGGCCCCATTTTTGGAGATCCTGATTCCAGATATCTAATTTAATCTAATTCTGATTCTAATTCTAATCCTGATTCTCTTACTAACTGGCCTGGGATTTTTAGATAGGTAATGTGTCTGCTAGACATCAAATTTCTACCAAATGAATGCAAAGGTTATCAGAATTTCTAAGATATCTTTCAGTATGACTAAGTTTAGGCATACCTATGGAGAGGGAAATGGCAACCCACTCCAGTGTTCTTGCCTGGAGAATCCCAGGGGCAGGGGAGCCTGGTGGGCTTCCGTCTATGGGGTCACACAGAGTCTGACACGACTGAAGCGACTTAGCAGCAGCAGCAGGCATACCTAAGATTAGGTACTCAATTTGGATCAAAGTAATATTGGGATTTTCTCCAAACTTATCAGTGTTATCTTTAGGTCTGCATCTAGGCATTTATTCTTTTCTCCCCCACAGAGGTGCAAGATCCCCTTCCTTATTTTGGCTAAATCTAGGACAGTTTTCTCTTAACTCTCTTCACTGTGGTTATCATTCTCTTCCCCTTTCTTTACATCTCCTTCACTTTATTTCTACCTTGAAAACTTGTAAAGCCTATTTTAGCATACTTCATCTGTGTGAATGCTACTGAATATAAAGTAGGATTTTCACATAAGAGAACTTTCTTATTTTTAGTGCTCTATTTCTGCTTTATTCATTTTAACTCCTCTTATTTGGTTCTATATTAGAGTAGGTTCAATGATGAAATTTATTTTCAGTTACTACTGTGTGAAGTGATGCAGTCTGTATTTCTTTCCATTTTTTTTCTTGTTTAATATCCACATAAATCTAGAAGCTACTTGTATGGCCATTTTTTAAAGTGCAGTTTAAAAGCACAAAATGAATGGAAACATCCATGTCTAGAATTGAATAAGCATTTGACTTCCTCACTTAGAAATTTTCCACTGACTCAGAGTAAGAAAAACATTATACAGTCATCTAGATCAAAACCCTGCCATCAAGGAGTATTATATTAATATTATTTCTAACATTAGGTAAACATGCATGTGGTTGGGAGAGATTTCATCAAGGTGAAAGCTGTGTGTTTCTGAGTTCTTTTAGTCTAGGAACTCAAGTAATTTTTCTTTTCTTTCTTTCCTTCTACCTCTTTTATTTTTGATGAAAAACTGGCAAATAAAGGACCAGCTTCTCATTAATTATACCTACTTGTGGGTCAAAAATGCTGGTTATGATCAGCCATCATTGAATATCATTGTACTTTTCCAAGTTCTTCTGTCTTCATTTCTGGTTACCTGTTAGATGGAATGGGACAGCTAGCAGGCTTTGTTCCAGCAGAGAGTAGAAAGCAGGCAATTTAAAAGGCCACCTAGTGCTGAAGAAGGACTCCAATCCAATGTTGGATTTTTCTCCCTGAGTTAAATTTTGGTATCTCAAATATTGTGATTTTTAAAAAAAATCTTCCATTTAAATGTTATTAATTTTGAAATTTTTAAACTAGCATGGGGAAATATGGTCACCAAATTCACTGTCGAATTCACAGTGTCTAGTGGGTTTCCTAGATCAAAATATCACTTCCTCTTCAGTCTTCATAATAGTTTTCAAATTTCCACTTTTGATCTGGCTTTGCTGGGTCACAAGGTGCAACTTTCAGGGTCTTCTGAGTAAAATCTCCTTCCAAGCATAACAACTGATGATAGTTTCCAAAAACAAGGTGGTTCACCTGGAAAGAAAGGGGATCTGATAATGAGCCATAGGCTGAATTTAACAATTGTGATGTAAAGAAATTAAAACCAATTACCAATTTTTAAAAAAGGTGATTTCATTTTTTATTTTTTAGGAATTCCCCTGAAATAGATGAATAACATAAACCAGACTTTAGACAGTATTAAATTTGTCTTTATCTTAAACTAAATTCTCACACTCTCCAAGCTACAACTTTCAGTTCTTCATGAAGTAAAAGATGAATTTTCTGATGATATGGCTGATAACTGTATTATTTAAAGGAAATATCTCCAGATGGTGTTTACTGTATATGGTGACTGGCTCCCTCACGGATGGTAGTAAAGAAAAAAAAAAACTAAACAAAACACCATCACAAAAAATGAGTTAGTTAATTTCTTAAGTTCATGCCTTAAAATGAAAATTTAGAATAAAATGTGTTAGAAATGATGTATTTTATTTACGAGTTCCTTACCATGTTCTCTGATAGAACATAATGCCCAATGTCCAGAAAGTCCAGATATAACTAGAAGAAGTCACAGGTATTTCAGAGGGTTCTATTATTGATTAATACTTATTAAACATCCTAGAAATTATCAATAACCTACTTACAACTTGCTCATGAGTTTATACTTTTTTCACCTATCAATCCTCTCAAATATCCATAACTGTGACAAAGGTCATTTTAATCCTTCTTGCCTGGAGAATGCTATAGATAGAGGAGCCTGGTAGGCCACAGTCCATGGGGTTGCAAAGAATTGAACATAGCTGAACCACTAACAAACACACAAGTTTTGAAATGCTCTAAAATTTTATCAAATAGAGGTGACTTTATAATAATTTATTTTAAAGATACTCTTACAAAAACACTGTCACCCTTGGGCTCCCCTGGTGGTCCAGTGGCTGAGAATCTGCCTGCCATTGCAAGAGACACAGGTTCGATCCATGATCTGGGAAGATTCCACATTGCCATGGGGCAAATAGGCCCAGGTGCCACTACTGCTGAAGTCTGTATTCCCTCGAGCCTGTGCTCCACAGCGAGAGAAGCCACCTCAATGAGAAGCCCATGCACAGCAACTAGAGAGTGATCCCTGCTTGCTGCAACTAGAGAAAGCCCCTGTAGCAGAGAAGACCCAGCACAGCCAAAAAAAAAAACAAAACAGAATATTGTCACTCTTTTAGAATTTTAGAAATATGATACTTGAATAACCTCAAGGATTTGTAAAAAAGATGACACTGAGAAGATCTGGATTAGCTATAATAATCTGCTGGTGAGTTGTAAAGAGATCCATCAAATATAATAAGGATGAGGTATGGAAAGGAAGATTGGAGAGTGTGATGCTTAGGTCCTAATTTTATCCTGAGCAGGAAAAAAAAAATGTCATGAAGAAAGCAATCACTGGCCGTGACATCAGAAAGAATGGAGACACCCCAAGGAAAAAAGTGTGCATACTTTGGGGTCATCCCTGAGAAAAATGATGGTCTCCACATACTCACTACTCATTCAGTGGGTTTGGTGGCTACCCGCTAGTGAAACAGAAGAAAATTTGAGAAGGGAGGCCTGAAATTATTCCTGCCACTCAAAGATCCTACAGAAAACTTATGACTTTGTATCTTACTAAAATATGATTGGGGAAAGCAGAGTACTTGAACAGCAAATAGGATAGGGCATGGTTGTTCTGGTTAATATCTACAACTTGACCTCTGGAAAACCATCCCTTGATTTCTAGCATGGGGTTTTGTAAATACTCCTGTCATGGTTGGTTTCGAATCACCAATGTGACATCACTGAGTGTGAAGTTGGCAAGAGCTGCACACGGTCAGCACCTGCAAGCTGGTTGGAACTGACTCCAGCACCCAGAGACTCCAGCACCCTTAGACTCTCCAGAGCCTAAGTCTTGAGGAACCAGAGGACATGAGAAAATCTCTCTAAGGAAAGGAGGCAGGAAGTGGAGACAGATTCATACTAAGCGCAGGGCTTGGGGAAGCACACTGCTTCTTGCTTTCCCCATCTACTCTCCCTATTAACTTTTCTGGTAATCAATGAGAACCAGTTCTAAGCCATAAGCCTGACTTTTGGCATTGCTAACTGACTTTCAGAAGCAAACGGCTTTCAGAAACAAAGATGATAACAGAAATATAACCAAAAGAACTGATTTGAAGTAAATTTTGTTAAAAGAATAAAAAAGGACTCAACAATTTATATATTAAAAAAATCTGTTTATCTCTGTGTAAGAACTTTTACACTGCCTCTGTTGTCCCTTACACATTTAAAGCCTCTGATTGAGGAAGCTGACAAGGAGGGTTTATGTTGCATTTAATGGAAAGTTGGATTTGTGGTAAGGAAGAGGTACAAATATTTTGCTTACCAGTTCTGGACGGAAGACTGATGTTGATTTATGCAGCCATCTTAGCCCTTTGTTTCTGTTATCACAAAGGTGCAGCCTCAGGGCCCCGTTATCAGGCACAGGAGCTAAGCACCATGCTCCGTGTTTAATAAGCCTTAACCAGGTGTAATTAAATTGTTGAAGCTGTGGGGAAAATGTATAAGGAGAAGGTGACTTTCGGCAGCAAACTCTTTGCTAAACATTTTTATTAGTAATGCTTAAGAATATAGGCACTCTAGTCAGATGTTTCATGTTCAAAATCTTGGTATGGCCACTTTCAATTCTGATAGTATGGCTGTATTATTTACCCTGTCTAATCTCATTTTTCTAATTTTTAGGTTGGATAGCAATAGTGAGCACACAGTAAGACATCAATAAATGTTAGCTGCAATAATAAAACAATATTTAGTACAATTACTACATGTCTGTGAATGGGTGCCCTTTTAAGTGTTCTGAGTGCCAGGCTAACCTGGTATTTGAAGTATTGGAGCATTCAAACCACCACACGATTCAGGCCCCTAGCCACTGGGGCTACAGGGAGAGCCAAGTCCCAGTCCTAAATGACTTCGATGGGAATTACTATGCTTGTTTTTTTTAATACTAGAAAATTGGACTCCTAGAGGCTGTGTTCTATTATAGGAAAGGTTAAAAATCTTTCTTCACTGATAGCACAAAGATTCACCAGTTTGCACTGTGTTAATATCTCCCAGTTCACAGCAACTCCTCTTGGAGAAGTCCAGTTTGGGGGAGTTGCCAATGTCTAAAATAAATAGTGTTTTAGGTAATGGGACTGTCTTTTTAATTTTTATAAATTTTTTTTAAACTTCGTTCTATCTGCCCAGTCAATATACTCTAAAGACTGGGTCTGTAGGAAATTTGTTGTTTTCAGTTCAGTTCAGTTCAGTCGCTCAGTTATGTCTGACTCTTTGCGACCCCATGAACTGCAGAACATCAGGCTTCCCTGTCCATCACCAACTCCCGGAGTTTACCCAAACTCATGTCCATTGAGTCGGTGATGCCATCCAACCCTCTCATCCTCTGTTGTCCCCTTCTCCTCCTGCCTTCAATCTTTCCCAGCATCAGGGTCTTTTCAAATGAGTCAGCTCTCTGCATGAGGTGGCCAAAGTATTGGAGTTTCAGCTTCAACATCTGTCCTTCCAATGAACACCAAGGACTGATCTCCTTTAGGATGGACTGGTTGGATCTCCTTGCAGTCCAAGGGACTCTCAAGGGTCTTCTCCAACACCACAGTTCAAAAGCATCAATTCTTCTGTGCTCAGCTTTCTTTACAGTCCAACTCTCACATCCATATATGACCACTGGAAAAACCATAGCCTTGACTAGATGGACCTTTGTTGGGAAAGTAATGTCTCTGCTTTTGAATATGTTCTCTAGGTTGCTCATAACTTTCCTTCCAAGGAGTAAGCATCTTTTAATTTCATGGCTGCAATCACCATCTGCAGTGATTTTGGAGCCCCCAAAAATAAAGTCAGCCACTGTTTCCACTGTTTCCCCATCTATTTGCCATGAAGTAACGGAACTGGATGCCATGACCTTAGTGTTCTGAATGTTGAGCTTTAAGCCAACTTTTTCACTCGCCTCTTTCACTTTCATCAAGAGGCTCTTTAGTTCTTCACTTTCTGCCATATGGGTGGTGTCATCTGCATATCTGAGGTTGTTTTAAACCAATGTAAATATTGAAAGAAAAATATTATATTCTGTTGCTAAAATCTACCTAATACTTTCATCTAATGCATCATTTGTAATGTGATTGGAATTTAATTTAGATTATCAAGTATGTTATTGTGGTAGAACTTTCCATTCAAACAGTAGTCCCTGGACTAACATTAGCATCTCCTGGGAGCTAGTTAGAAACGCTGAATTTCAGTCCCCATGATGGACCTACTGAATTAGAATCTGCATTGTAAGAAACTCCCCAGATGACCTGAATGCACATTGAATTAGAGAAGCATGGATGTGTGTCATAATACAAGGATTTATTGAAAAGGGACATTTTAACTGACTGAAAAGTTAGTAACTAAGGAGACATCTTAAGTAAGATGAAGCTAGGGCTTGATGGTTCAGTCCTAGGGTTTTATTCCTTTTGAACTTTTATGGAGGAATCCTACAGTCAACGGCTTAATATTCAGTTCAGTTCAGTTCAGTCACTCAGTCGTGTCTGACTCTTTGTGACTTCATGAATCGTAGTAAGCCAGACCTCCTTGTCCATCACCAACTCCCGGGGTTTACCCAAACTCATGTCCATCGAGTTGGTGATGCCATCCAGCCATCTCATCCTCTGTTGTCCCCTGCTCCTCTGGCCCCCAATCCCTCCCAGCATCAGAGTCTTTTCCAATGAGTCAACTCTTCGCATGAGGTGGCCAAAGTATTGGAGTTTCGGCTTCAGCATCAGTCCTTCCAATGAACACCAAGGACTGATCTCCTTTAGGATGGACTAGTTGGATCTCCTTGCGGTCCAAGGGACTCTCAAGGGTCTTCTCCAACACCACAGTTCAAAAGCATCAATTCTTTTGTGCTCAGCTTTCTTTACAGTCCAACTCTCACATCCATACATGACCACTGGAAAAACCATAGCCTTGACTAGATAGACCTTGTTCGCAAAGTAATGCCTCTGCTTTTCAATATGCTATCTAGGTTGGTCATAACTTTCCTTCCAAGGAGTAAGCGTCTTTTAATGTCATGGCTGCAATCACCATCTGCAGTGATTTTGGAGCCCCCCAAAAATAAAGTCTGACACTGTTTCCACTGTTTCCCCATCTATTTCCCACGAAGTGATGGGACCGGATGCCATGATCTTAGTTTCCTGAATGTTGAGCCTTAAGCCAACTTTTTCACTCTCCTCTTTCACTTTCATCAAGAGGCTATTTAGTTCCTCTTCACTTTCTGCCATAAAGGTGGTGTCATCTGCATATCTGAGGTTATTGATATTTCTCCCGGCAATCTTGATTCCAGCTTGTGCTTCTTCCAGCCCAGCATTTCTCATGATGTACCCTGCATGTAAGTTAAATAAGCAGGGTGACAATATACAGCCTTGACATACTCCTTTACCTATTTTGGAACCAGTCTGTTGTTCCATGTCCAGTTCTAACTGTTGCTTCCTGACCTGCATATAGGTTTCTCAAGAGGCAGGTCAGGTGGTCTGGTAGTCCCATCTCTTTCAAAATTTTCCACAGTTTATTGTGATCTACACAGTCAAAGCCTCGTTAATTCTGCCAAAAATAAGTTAACTTCCTCCATGCTCCTTTACGTTTAATTATTCAAACCAACCCAATGAAGCAGAATTTAAAAATGAGTGACAAGACAAAAAAGGAAGATGGACGTTTGTGGAGAGCAGGGGCTACACGATTTATACTTTTTATCTCCTAGCAGCCCGTTGAAAGACTCAGTGGTTATTGAGAACTTGGGTTTTCAGGTAAAATACTGATTAAGCAGACAAAAAAAGTCACTATAATGATCAGTCTTGAAGGATACATATTATTTAATAGTTTGCTTTCACATAATTTGGACTATTTATGGTTTTGTCTTATACTTTTTGACTTGATTTTCTCTTTGAATTCTTAATGCATGAAAATTATTTCTTTCAATTATTTTTTGACACTTTTATCTTCCCTTCTGTCTCCTCTTTCTTAATTAAGAAAGAATTCCATTAACTCAAGTTTACAATCCATGGCTGAATTATATCAACAGAGATGACAAAAATATCTTTTTATTTTCCTAGCAGCAGCTTTGAATTAAGAGGTAAACATGGGATATAGTGGAAAATAAAGTAATATCTCTAACACAAAGCAAAGCAAGCCTAGATTCCCATCACAAAATAATTTCTCTGGCAAAGAGTTATCTGCAGTTTTAGGGGGCTGAGTTCGACTCCTGAATCCATGTTCCTGTGAGTCTAATATAGCAGCCAAGTTGATAACTGTCCGAACAGAATGAGAGTGGGCAGGAGCATATGTTGGAGAGGGAGGTGTCATTGCTCAGAGCTCTACAGAGTCAGGGCTCTGTTTTCCCAGGCCCTACTCCCTCCCCTAAATACTGTGCTCAGATTTGTTGAAGTTCGGCCATGGAGTTTTCCACCATGGATCATGAATTGTGCTATTTGCATTACTCCCTTAGGAGTGCCTGGGTAGGGGAGGGGGAAGGACGGGTGACGGGTGCTCCCTTAGATTCATTATTTAAGAATTTGTATGACTTTATTTTTATCATTTTGTCTTTATATGTGATGTGTTACTTTTCTCATTTTTGTCTTTATTACTATAGCAGTGAATATTTATAGAGCACCAAATGTTCGATATTATTTTATAGGCTTCCTGTGTAGTATCTAATTCCATCCTCACAACAGCTTTGGGGCCAGCACTATCATCATTGCCATTCACCTAAGGGTTAAGGAATTTGCAGTTAATGCATTTTTACAAATGGTGGAACCAGAACTGGGTCCATGGCGGGTTGACTACAGTATCCACCTTTATTCCCTTTGTCACTGTCTTTTACATACAGAGGTGGACCCTAAATGTCACCAACCTTATGATGATACAAAAACGTGAAAATTAGTTATTGTTTCCATAGGCAAAAAGGACATCTCAAGTGAGTGATGCAGGTGTCATACCCTTCACCTATCAACCGCACTAGCACTCACAGCTATACCGACTCTGAGAGAGAAAACCCCAGCTCAGTGTACCTGGCTGCTCCCATCACAGTCTTCCAGAATGGCTGTGGTGTTTCTGATGGAAATGCATTTACCCAAGGCCACATTAATAAGCTAGGAAGCAAAACATAAAATATGCATTAAGAACAAAATATTTTAAAGTAGAACAAGACATTCAGAAAACACAGAATATAAAACAATAATAAGGTTAAAGGTAGTTAAGTTAATAGCTTAGCATTACTTAGCACTATACGATTTTATTGGTTGCTATCTCTAACAGGGACATAATGTAATCTTGCTGAAGTACAGCTTCAATCTGTCAATTTAGGCCTGTGATTCAGCCACAGAGCCAACACACAGAAGCTTTTAATTAACCCTTTCCTGGAATGCTGAACAGGAAAAGAGCAAAAGGTGGCATGAAAAGCAGTTATTTTCTTGTCTTAAGTTTGTCTGATGCATATATTAAAAGTCAGTGCACATACGTGCAATTTAATCAAAGCAGTGGTTATGGGCTCTGTTCCCTGGCTGACCCCTCTAAGCTATCTGACTGCTTAGGCACTGAATCATAGATAAATTGAGTCTTTCAAAAACAGCAGATTCCAGCTGACCCCCGGTAAGAATCTTCCTAATGACTCAGGCAAGCTACAATTCATTAGAGGGAAGTCACGAACGCTAGTATGGAGCCAAGCTTAAAGACACTTTCTGGCAAGCCCCCAGGTTTTTAATGGATTTGCAGGGTCCAACATGGAGGCAGCTGTCTGTAAGTCCCCATTTAATGCAGAGAAATGTTGATTCCCTTGCTCCCTCTGACATTCTGGGCAGGTCTAAAGAGAAGGTGGGTTAACAGTATAACACAATTTGAACTTTTCAGACTTCTGAAGAGCTGTGTAGAGCTCCGTCTACACTCAGGGAAGCGTCCTGTGCTGGCAAGTGGGGTGGTTTCTGTGGCCAGGGGCACCATTTGTGTCCCCTCCTGTTCCAGGGTAACTAAGCAAGAGCTCTAACTAGGAGCATTGTAGGATGCAAGTTGGGGTGCTCACAGAGTTGTCAGATTTCATAATACAGTGCTCAGTGGCTTGGTTTGCACTTTTACATGCTTAATTTTTCCTACAAGAAAGTAGGGGGCACTTCCATAAAGTGAAGAACAAAACCTAAAAACGAGAGGTAAAATGGCAAATACTGATAAGCAGGGGACTGATACTGAATATGAAAAAACCTAGAGTTGAGGTCTTCCACACATGATGGAAAGCTAAAACGTTAGGCCCTGGGTGGAATGGTGTACAGGGAAAAACAACTTATTCATTAGCACTGGAAGACAAAGAGGAAGCTTCTCCCAAGGGAATCTGAAACCGTACATCAACCTTCATTTGAGTTTGAGATGCGCACACCACTTGCATTGACTAGGAACCCTGACAGAACCCTCAAAGCACTGAAAAAAACAAACATACAAACATTAAAATCTACCAGTTTTGTTGTTTCTGGGGTGACCCGCATGCAAAACAATTCTAGAAGAACAGACTCTCCAACAGAAATCCTCAAAGGAAGCTCTATTCACAATTTAAAGTGCCAGATTTGGGAGGAGACAATTGGCTTCCCAGGTGGCACCGTGGTAAAGAATCAGCCTGCCAATGCAGGAGGCACAAGAGATGCAAGTTCAGTCCCTGGGTTGGGAAGATCCCCTGGAGAAGGAAATGGCAATGCACCCTAGTATGCTTGCCTGGAAAAGTACAGGGACAGAGGAGCCTGGTGGGCTACAGTCCATGGGGTTGCAAAGGATCAGACATGAGTGAGTGAGCACATGCACAAATGCACACACACACACACACACACACACTCCATCATTAGTGGGAGCAGTCAGAACCCACAGGAGGAATCCACCACCATAACCTTCAGGGAAGAGAGTTAACAGTCGTGTATGGAGGTAGAATAAGCCTGGAGTTGAAAGAAAGGAAATGGTGTCCCAGTTGATCTTAATACAAAACAAACAAAAACTCCTGTACCTGTAGATCATGCAGAAAATATCTTCAAGTGAGTTTGGAAAACTCTGGCTTCAGGACAGCTGACCAGGCTGCCCTACTCAAGAACCTCTCAAAACCTCCGGTCCTGAGTGCAGAGGGAATGCGGTACAAGAGTTTGCCAAATACATGTGACCACAGAATCCTCTTTGACAGCACAACTTTGCCCAGAACAGTGTTTGGGAACCCCTGGTTAATTGATTGCTTTGTATTTATTTCTCACAATCCCTTCTTCCAAGAACTAAATGGCACGAGAAGGAGAGAAATATTTTCTATTCCTTGCCTTCCTCTCCCCCACTTCATTTGAAGATATGTTTCTCTTCCCTCCTTTTGGAAATTATTGGGGAAACTGCTTTCCTTCATGGGAGAAGGCAATGGCACCCCACTCCAGTACTCTTGCCTGGAAAATCCATGGACAGAGGAGCCTGGTAGGCTGTAGTCCATGGGGTCGCTAAGAGTTGGGAACGACTGAGCGACTTCACTTTCCCTTTTCACTTTCATTCATTGGAGAAGGAAATGGCAACCCACTCCAGTGTTCTTGCCTGGAGAATCCCAGGGACAGAGGAGCCTGGTGGGCTGCTGTCTCTGGGGTCGCACAGAGTCGGACACTACTGAAGCGACTTAGCATGCATGCATGCATTGGAGAAGGAAATGGCAACCCACTCCATTATTCTTGCCTGGAGAATCCCATGGACAGAGGAGCCTGGTGGTCTGCCGTCTATGGGGTCATACAGAGTCGGACACGACTGAAGCGACTTAGCAGTAGCAGCAGCTTTCCTTCATTCATATAGAAATGGTCTATGAAGTGCTAAGGAATTGATATTCTTTCTCTCATTAGGAATAGTTTTGAAAACTGGGCTCTCACTTAACACATCTATGCTTTTATTGTAAACCATATCAATCTTATTTTAAAATCAGGAAGTATGTATAAATTTTACATAATCATTTTGAATTATTTCATTTTCCAATTTAGGAAGTTGGAGTTTTCTACCGTTTATCCCAGAATTGGTAAATACTAGACTAGAAGCTGTTTGCTGAGTTAAATCCAATATAAGTTCAAATTATTGCTGAGGTTCTTTTATTATTGTAAAATATTTTTGGTTCAGTGAGAAAAGATTTATTCCAATTTTTAAAAAGTCAAACTTTCCTAGGTGTGTAGGTTGAAAGAAGGAATGATATGGAGCAAGTAACAACAAGTTCTGGATTTCAGTTTCTTGGAACTTTACAAGATTATCTATCCAAAACAATGATTTAGTTAACCTTCCTCTGAATTTCCTGGAGAAAGGTCCTTTTTTTAATGGTAATAATGCTCCCTACTTCTTGTTTCGGAGGGAACCAATGTCATTTTTATTAAAATTTGTCTAAGGAAGGCAACAAATAAGGAGGAAAACAGAAAGAAAGAATTTATTAAAATCATTTCTGCATTTTGTTGTACTGTAGCTCAGGCATCAAGAGAAAGCACTTTCATTAGAAGAGTTCTTCAAAATTTGAATGGAAACTATTAGACAAGCTAACCTCAAAGAGGAGGCAAAAGACAGTTTTTTAGTTCCCTCTGGTGGTTAAAGTCCAGTAATGCTCTTACTGAGATTCTGTGTTTTTAGGACAGGAAAAAATTACTATGATGAGAATGTCTTTTTCTTTTATCCTGCTTAAGAAATTGGAGAAGGAAATGGCAACCCACTCCAGTGTTCTTGCCTGAAGAATCCCAGGGATGGGAGAGCCTGGTGGGCTGAATAGAGTTTAAAAAAATGTAAATTTATCTTACAGGCATGTTACTTGAACAGTATATAAACTCAGGGTATTCTTCCTAAAGAATTATCTAAGATAAAATAATCAAGTTGAACCTCTGAAGTAGCAGTTATTGCATTTTGACCTACAAAAATGGGCAATTATGTTATATATAAACCGGTTACATATACTTATGCGTCAGTTGAATTTTATGAAAGCAGAACAAATTCTTAGACTGGTTTTCTCTCTTTCCCACTTTTCCAGAATCTCCCTTATACCATCAAGGGAAATGGCCTAAGTGTCTTATTATCAGGAAATTTGGTAGGCAGAGAAAGATTGGTTTGTACAATTCACTTGCTAGGGAGAACTGAAAAAAAAAAAAAAATGGTGTAAAAAGAGCAGGCTTACTGAGGGCCAAGTCTGAAAATTTTGCAAGAAGAAAAAGAAAACAGCACTGGGAATGTTTATAAGTAAAAATTACATGAGAAATAAAATAGTAAAAGAGATTAAAATTTTGCATGATCAGGGAAGACCTCTAGGTCAAGGCTTGACTAATCATCTCTAAACTTATTATATGATAAAAATCCTCATCTCTTGCCATCCTCTTCAAATTAAGTCTCACTCTTAAAATGGGTTTGAAATGGCTTTTTTAAAAGAGTTTTTCTCCTTCCTTAATTTTTTCTTAGCTTTGTACTCTATCAAACCTATCAAGTTTGACTTCTTTCTTTTTAGTATGTTATTTTGAGCCGTGGAATTTTCTCTGCTGTTGTCTGACAATTTCTGTTATTTTCAATCCCTCTTTGAAATCTATAAAACTCTAAATAAACCATGTCATCCCATTGCTTAACCCTACTCAGTAACTTCCAATTGCATTCTGAAAAAAGGAAGAGACAGAAAAAGATGAGAGAGAGAAAACCCTTACTCTGCCCACAAGGACCTGTGGGATCCAACTCCTTCTCCCTCTTGACCTTCATCTGGTGCCATTCCTCCTGCCTTCTCAAACCTTGATAACAACATCCTTCTTTCTAGTTCCTGAATGCCTCAAACTGCCACATGTCAGAATTTTTGCATAAGTGACATCCTTTGCCTGGGGCTCTCTTTCTTTACAGTATGGTGGACTCTTGGTCTTTCAGACCTGACCTTCAATGTCTTCACAGATTTGACTACTCTTAAGAAAAATTCATCACTTGTGGCCACTTCCCTGATTAAAAGCTACTATATTTTTTAATTTACACTTTATTTGCTTATTTCTTTATTATCTTTCTATCCTACTCAGCTTTAAGTTCCACAGAGAAGGGATCAATCTACTTTATTCATTACCCTGTAGTCCAGTTCTTAAATAATGCTTGGTTTCATGACAGTTGGTGGGTGTTTGCTGAATTAATCAATAAACATGCCTTCCTGGAAGCCTTCCTCAACTTTACCTAATATGGGCAGTCAAGACAAACCACACTTTGTCTCCTCTGCACTCATACTTGGTACTTATTTATAAAGTAATAATTCATTCTTTCCCACACATTTTCAAAAAGGTTTTTACCTTGTATTTTCACAAAGTCAGATTTGAAGTTGCTGCTTGAACTTACCACACCACTCGCCCTCACAATGGGAGCCTTCAAGTCTGGAAAAACATTCTCCAAGTACCACTTGAAGCTTTTGCATTTTAGCTTCTTTCGAAGTTCCCGCTGCTGGGTAAGGTTTCCGACGTCTAACCCTTGATCTATGAGGTGATTCCCGTGGCCGTAGAAGAGCTCCTTGTACTCATCGAGCCAGACCTCAGCCACCCGCCCCAAGTTCCGCTCCACCGTCTTCATCCGGTCTTTGGGGAAGGAGTAGGGATTGTCATTTCGGAATATGTGTCCCACTCGGGAACAGGGAACTATCTCAATTTCACCGCCACACATCCACACCTGGAACAGTACCAGTTATCAAATGATTGTCCACAAATCATGGGCAATTAACAATAACGAAAAAACCATCTGGCGACTTTTTCCCCCTGTTGAGTAATACTCTTCTAATATCCTTTTCAACAGAAAATTAAACTCAACAGGTTTATTTAATTTTATTCTATTGCTGTGAACCATTTTAGGATTATTAAATTATATATATTTCTCTTTTCCTCTCCTGAATTGTAAATCTTTCCCCCCCACCCCGCTAAAGAAATCCTCACAGAATCCCTATGTATAAAATGTGTAACACAAGTTCCTGCTTTAGTAGAATCAAGGAAAAGAGTGTATGTTTCCATTTTCTCAGTATCCCCTTCTCACATTTGGGATGATCTACCTGACTTGTGGAACACAACTTAAAGACCATCCTTCTTGATCAAGGGCTCAAAGTCACACCTGTATTACTATATACACCCAACTCCATAGGAAAGCAGGTGATATGGATACTCTGCACTATGGCTGCCGCCACTGATTTCTCAGCTATTAATCAATGGTTATATAAATACCCAGCATTATCTGAACTTCCCTAAGTTGCTGTAGTATGGCCTTTTGGTGGCCTGCTGTAGTGGCTCTTTTTATTCTTCTGTCTGTGCGCTCCAAGATGGCCTATTACTAAATAATTTCATTACTTCTAATACATTAGAAAAATATATGAGTTATTTGCATCAAATATTCATCCTACAGCCTTTTCACTAAATGGCAGACAATTATTTCCCTCACATTCAGATGCAGAAACTGTGTTGTGAAATATGAGGGAATGGTAATAAATTTCATGAGGGTTATTGATTCTTCCAAATTCAATCTGGGATATGAAGACATTAATCCAGAGGCCCTAATATTTCTGTGAAGTTTCCTCCCAGAGGCAGTCATATATCTGATTGTATTAGTAAAATGAAACCATTTAAAAGTACTAGACTCTTAATTGTAAAGATAATTTGAGAAACACTCAGCGATACCTTGAAAGAGAGCTCCATATTTTCTCCACCCCAAACATCGAGCCCAGGATCATATGTTCCAAGTTCAAAAAAGTAATTTTTATCAATAGAAAATAATCCACCTGCCATGACGGGACATCTACAAAAAGAAAAGTTGGCTTTTAAATCTTGCATGTCAGGGGAGCTCAACTTTTAGGGAGTGTTCCCTAACAAGAGGCATTTTAGAATAATTACCACATGCAGGGAGGTCTTGGATAAAGTCACAAAGAACACCTAAGTGACAAGTTCCCTGGTTCTTGTGGCAGAACTTGATTAGAGGCAGCAAAGACAGGGTCTAGAACTAGGATTCTTCCTTGGCTTTGACACTTCAACACAAATTCTCCAAAGATGTTATTTTTAATCAGTTATTTAGTGCTATTTAGGAAAGATGAGTCAGGCACTGTTTTAAGTGTTATAGATGTATTAACTCAGGCCTCACAAAAATCCTTTGAGTATCTACCCTTAAGAAACTACAGCCCCAAAAGGCAAGAAAATTTCCCAAGTTTACAGACCCACCGGTCTGTGGGATGTACATCTGGGGTTCAAATTTAGGGGATCTGGCTTGACTCTAAGATCTCTTCTCCACTCTACTGCATCAACAATATAGAAACGTTATAACAGCTTGTTATGTGGCAAACACTTATATATATATATATATATATATATATTTTTTTTTTTTTTTTTTTCCTTCTTGGCTGGGCTGCAGGGCTGTGGCTCTTAGTTCCCTGACCAGGGATGGAACCCTGCACTGGGAGCTCAGAGGCTTAACCACTGGACCATCAGGGAAGTTCTTGGCAAATACTTTTTAAAACACTTTATATATACTATTATCTGATTTAATTCTCAAAACAATCCAAGAGGTAGCTACTTTTGTTAGTGTTAATATAAAAATGAAGAAACAGAAACAGAAAGAGGTTAAGTAACTTTTTAAAGCTCACACCACTAGTACATAGTAGAGTTGAGATTTAAACCCAAGGAGTCCGACTCTGGAGTCTTCACTGCTGTTATTGATCATGGGGAAGAGAAACTACAGTTGAGTCAGCAGTTAGAAAAGGCAGTAATCATGTCCCATGGTGGTTGCCATGGAGCCAGCTGAAAGAGGTTTGTATGGAAGCTCTGTAGCAATCTCAATGGTAATGTAAACCTCACCCCACACCTAGCTCTCTTCCCCCATGATTTATGTGTTTTTTTTTTTTTTTTTTTCTGAATCCCAACTGTCCTTTCCAGACTATCCAGAATGCATTCTCTAACATTACATTGAATAAATTTGAACTCAATCACTACATTGACTCTCAGAATTGGAGTCTGAAAAAGGCAAAGAGGTTCTTTAGGTGTAGGATCAGAGCAAGTATATTATATCCAGGCAGATTCAGATTTGAATCCCAATTTCTTCTTTTGCAAGCTGTATATCCCTTGGACTGCAGGGAGATCAAACCAGTCAATCCTAAAGGAAATCAACCCTGCATGTTCACTGGAAGGACTGATGCTGAAGCTGAAGCTCCAATACTTTGGCCACCTGATGTGAAGAGCCAACTCATTGGAAAAGGCCCCAGTGCTGGGAAAGATTGAAGGCAAAAGGAGAAGATGGTGGCAGAGGATGAGATGGTTGGATGGCATCACCAACTCAATGGACATGAGTTTGAGCAAACTCTGGGAGACAGTGATGAATAGGGAAGCCTGGTGTACTGCAGTCTATGGGGTTGCAAAGGGTTGGACATAACTTGGCGACTGAACAACAGCAACAAATATCCCCAGGAAAATTACTTAACTCTCTTAGGTCTCTATTTCCTTATCTCTATAATGGAAAAACCACAATCTCCCTCCTAGAGTTATAGAGAGGTTGCACAGTGCTTAATAAATGGTCGTACTCTTCCTTCACTTGTTAGGAGTGTCAACTGTGAAACATCACATTTGGAAAAATATAAGGCACTGTTTGGAGGGGTGAGTTCAGGGAAAGGATGCTGCAACGTACAGGCTGGGCTCGGACTTTCTTTTGGGACTTTCTGGCTTAAGTCTGCTCAAGTTCTTTCTCCGATAAGGAAAGCTCCAGGGTTCCTGCTGCTCTGCCTGAGGCTGACAGAGTGCTTGTCCTACAGATCTAGACTTTGGGGGAGGGGTTAGGAAGCCCCCACTTTAGCTTCAGGTCTAAAATCTGTTCTTAAATCCAGTTTCTCCAGCAATAAAGCCCCAACTTCAATTTGCATCTAGCGTCTGTGTCTGTTTCTCACTTTATTCACAGAATTTGGCACTCCTCCCAATGACAGTATAGGACTAGACTCAAAAAGAATTAGAATGATATTTCTATTACTATTATTTATTCTTAATTTTCACTCATGTTTACTTCAGTGTTATATGTGTTTATATAGAATTTATGCAGCACGTTTAAGTGGCTTATGTTTCATAGTTTGCAAATCCCAGAGAACAGAAATAGTATCAGTGAATTTCTCGAGTTGAGGGCTGAATAAGATATAATTACCCACTTAAAAGGTGAGTTTTGGCTGTGGACGAGTAATTTCCCAGGAAAGGTTTTTGCTTTTGGTCAATCTGTCGGCTAGAACTGTAATTCTTGGTGTTCTGTAAATGACAGCTTATGCCTGTTTTGTGGAATTGCTTCCTGTGCCTTTGTAAGAAGATACAAGACTCCCTCCTCGTCTTAAGTTTCACACACTTACCTTATTATATCAGTCTCTTTAATTTTGTTTTTTGCAACAACGTCTGGAGGAATTGTTCTCCAACCAAAGTTCATTGGCCACACAAATATGCCTCTTTGAAAGTTGTCCACTGTCATGTAACTAGTCAAGGGAAAAAAATGCTACCTGAGGTCATTCACATTATCAGCCTGACACCACGTGTTGTGCACGTGGACGAAACAAGCACTTGCGAAGATGATTTTAGATCACCACAAAGCTTTTAATAACATTTCAATGAGAGATATGGATATAATTAGCATTAGTGCTGGATTGCTTGCTTTTAACATACTTTTCTTTTAATAATATTCTGGCCATTTTGAGGGGGAAAAGACTCTACTTAAGAATATACATGTGTATATATATATGTATATATATGTGTGTATGTATATATGTATATATACACACCACAAAAAGAAGAACTAATCTTAAGAAAAATAAATATTTGGGTGTTCAGCTGTATAGAAAGAGGAGAGTCCTGGACACTGAGTATTAGTATTTATTGACATTTAGGGTTAAGAATTTGTGATGATCAAATAAACAATTGGATAGATCTGCTTTGATCTCATGATATATCAATTATTTCAATTTATTTAAACAGATAAACCATGTATTACTTAGATTTGCAAAGTTGTACATTTTAGGAGTATGACCACTACCTTCTGCTACTGGTTAAAAAGTCACTTAGAAGTATCCTGTGGAATATGACAATATTACCTCATATCCTTATCATTGATGACTTCAATTACTGGACAGGCTACTTTCTTTCTGCTTAAGTAAACTCTTTCCAGGAGAGGTTCCAACCAGCCAATGTTACATTCCACGTGAGAATCTAAGAATGTCAACACATCACCTAGAGAGCCAGAAAAAAACAATTTGAAAATGCAATATACTTAGTGTGTGTATTTCGTGTTCATAAGTTCTGGAGATTGTTCCAGAAATGTGGTTGTAAGCATAGTAGTCTTTTCTTCTTACTGAATTTCTTCTTTGTCCCTCTAATTTCATTCTGTAGTGAAATGAAAAAAAGTTGGTTTCTAGTAGTCTTTTGGGGCAAGTATCATTTATGGTTGAAAAAAAAAATTGATAAGCCACTTAGAATGAGGAGTCAAGGCTCTGAAGGGAATATTTAGTATTAAAGGTAGTTGCTTTTGTCCTTTCTAAGGAGGGTAAATCCCATTAACTCTTGGTGGTGGAGGACTGCAACTTTGTTTTGTGGAAGACAAGGAAGAATCTGAGATTCCAACTTTAGCCTTAGAAATGATGAAGAGGAAAAATCATTCCACATTATTACAGTGAAAAGAAATTAAAGTGGGGGAACTAGTAAGACTAGGAGGTAGTTTAAAAAGTGTTACAGAGGGGGAACAAGGAATTGTTTAATGGGTATAGAGTTTAGTTTCACAAGAGAAATGCTGGAGATCGGTTGCTCAACAATGTGAAAGTACTTTACAGTGAAATGTACACTTGAAAAATGGCTCAGATAGTAAATTTTATATACGTATTTTACCATAATTAAAAAAAAAGAGTTACAGGAGAAGAGAAAAGAAACTTGGAGGACAGGAATAATTATGAATTCTTTTTGTTCTATTAGTTGTGTGAAGTAACACTCTTTATTTCCAATGAAAATTTTAGCAATGGTCTACATTGTTCCAAATTATTCTGTACAAGTGGATTGAGTGTGTGTGTGTGTGTGTGTGTGTGAATAATAACCAGAGGAATCTGGGTCTTGGCCAGAATCCTATGTATAATCTCAGACCCAGTCGTGCATGTATGCATGCTAAATTGCTTCAGTTGTGTCCAGCTCTGTGCAATCCTATGGACTGTAGCCCACCAGGCTCCTCTGTCCATGGATTCTTCAGGCAAGAATACTGGAGTGGGTTGCTATGCCCTTCTCCATGGAATCTTCCTGACCCAGGGACCAAACTCACGTCTCTTATTGTCTCCTGCATTGGCAGGCAGGTTCTTTACCACTAGTGCCACCTGGGAAGCCGAGGCCCAAAGCTATTACAAAAGCTTTACCTGGCAGGCCTCTTGAGGGGAAGCTGCCATCTCCACACAGAATTGGTTCACAGTTTGTGCCCCAGAGTCTCTGAAGGAAGATATAGTCAAGGACTCAGGTCCCCCAGCCCCTTAGCTGGACATGCACTTATAAAGAACTGCATTCCTGACCCAGGTTCACCCAGCTGGAGACTGTCTCAGGCCAAGACTTCTTTCTCACCTTGTGGGTGATGGGTAGATCTTCAGGACATTTTTTTCTTACTACTAGCCCTTCTCCCTTTCTTTAATCCTGGCCCCCTGGCTCCAAAACAGGAGGAACCTTATTTCAGGCTCTTTGGTCAGTAAGATGATCTACACATCTGCTCCGATCCACCAGCCCATTCTTCCATGGGAAAATACGGAGCACTGAGGGAGTCAGTGCTGTCTTCTGTCTGGCTTCCTACCTATACTTTTTACTTATGTGATTGCAGGAAGTGCTCGAAGACTTGACTGTTACCTTTACTTTGGTTTATTGTTTTAATTGACCACTCTGACTCTTAGCTACACCCCTCAGCATCTGAAAAACCTACAATAACATCACTGATTTTTGATTTGATGCTTACTCTGTGCCAGATACTGTTCTGAACATTCTGAATGATTGTCTTATTGTCTTATTTAAGGTTTATCCTTGTGACAAACCTAAAGTATAGGTCTAAGTTTTATCCGCATTTATGAGGAATGAAACACTTAGGCAACTTTGCCAAGTTTGCAAAGCTAAGTGGCAGCCTGATACTAGAAAATATCTGCATACACCCTCTTGCCTCTCTCCTCCCACCCCCTGCAAATGAGAAAGAGACAGAGATATGAGTATGGGAAAGCTTAAAGTAAAAGCAGAAGACAGCAGCAGGCAAAGAAAAAGGTGCAAATAAATACCTGAATAATAGATTATTATCCACTGAAATCTCTAAACTACTTCTTAATGAATAGATCTTACTAATTACCTGATTAACAATGGAATTTTTGCATAAAGGTGAAGGGACTAACCTTAGACAAAGTCTTGATGGGAAATGGTCTTGAGATGTCTCTTTAGATAGGAACAGGCTGTGCTAGCCAGAAGCCCCCTCCCTACCTCATCTACTACTCTTGGAGGTGCAGTTACATCTCCTGATCATGCTGGGATTGGGGGAGGGGGTTCCTATTTTCCAGGAGTTATGGATTACTTGATAATGGAAGCTATTGTTTTCTAAGGGTGCCCTCTTGCATAGACTTCTCCTTATCCTGGGAAGGCTTTTAGGGTTCATCTAGGTGTATAAGGTATACAAGTATGTTTGCTTAGTCCTATTGGGCTTCCTTGGTGCCTCAGATAGTAAAGAATCTGCCTGCAATGCAGGAGACCTGGGTTTGATCTCGGGGTTGAGAAGATCCCCTGGAGGAGCGCATGGCAACCCACCCTTGTATTCTGGCCTGGAGAGTCCCCATGGACAGAGGAGCCTGGCAGGGGCTACAGTCCGTGGGGTCGCAAAGAGTCAAACATGATTGAGCAACTAAACACAAATTGTCTGGCTGTATAGAATGTATAAAAGATGGTCTTCTTTCTCACCACTCCTATCCTGGTCCATTCAGTCGAGGTGTTTAAAGAGTCTAGTCTCTACTAGATTGCCTTTCCCTAGTGGCAGCAAGATGGATCCTCAAACGTGCATTTATTTCCCCACTTGTGGGCATGGTGAAATGGCATAGGATTGAATTTCCCCAGAACTGTCTTCATCGTAGCTCTACTTTTCTTGGCCACATTGGATAAATTACTTAATCTCTTTGAGCTTTACATTATGGAGATATTTCAAAGTATACCTAATAACCTCGATTCCTAATAGATAGCTATTACGATGACTGGTTTTCAACCGTTGTTCAGGCTAGAGCTCAAAATAACTAACTCCATATTGATAACTACCTGGAAGGTTGTTCTGAGAGTAGATTCCAGACATACTGGATTGTTTGCAGATGGGTTTGGTTGTAACTTACTTAGTTTTCAATTTTTTGTGCCAACTCAGACATGCTCAATGTGCCAAATAGCTTTGGCTCCTTGTTGAGCATCGACCCCCCTTAGATTTAGCTGACCAGCTTAGGATACTGCTGCTAGCACTGGTTGGTGATAGTGTTGTGTTTAGAGTTCCTTGATGAATGTGGATCTGCTGCTCACTTAATTTTAAAGAATGATTTATAAGTGATGCTAAGGAAGCTACCTGTTTGACCTGCAGAAGAAACAAGTTGTAGAAATTTATAAAAGGACTGTTGCTCTTCAGGGAATGTCAGCATTGGCATTGGAAGTTAGATGTCACTTGTTGTCCACATATTTAACATTAGCCAACTGACTCTTTGGAATGCTCACAGCATTACAGCTATTTTGCTAACTGCCGTGTTATATAGGAAATGAGAATCTGATCTCTACTCTGACCCTCCAGAATCAGAGCACTATCAAACCTGCCCACCTGCAGGCTGCTCTTGTCAGGGTTATAACTGGCTTGGTGTGTTCAACACTATCATGATATCTGGCTTGTTTTTTGTATCCAAATTACCTCTTTTCTTTTTACTTCTGTTGCCTTTATGTAAAAGACTTTCCCTTGAGACCCACTGACCAAGGCCTGTCTTTTAATTTTTGAAATCCTGCTTGACCTAATTCCTCATTCTCAGTAAACAATTGATGACTGAATGAGATGGAGAGAAAGAATCTATCATGCCCTGGAGCCTGAATGTGGAGGGAAATTGCTTGAAGTTAAAGAGTTACAGATTTGCCCTTATTTCTTTGTGGAAGACTCTAAAAGACTCTCTGAGACCAAAACGAGGCCAACTCGACTTCAGCTTCTGCATGTTCTTGACTGCTGCTAATGCTACTGCTACTGCTACTGCTGCTAAGTCGCTTCAGTCATGTCTGACTCTGTGCCATCCTATAGACGGCAGCCCACCAGGCTCCCCTGTCCCTGGGATTCTCCAGGCAAGAACACTGGAGTGAGTTGCCATTTCCTTCTCCAATGCATGAAAGTAAAAAGTGAAAGTGAGGTCAGTCAGTTGTGTCCAGCTCTTTGCGACCCCATGGACTACAGCCTACCAGGCTCGTCCGCCCACGGGATTTTCCAGGCAAGAGTACTGGAGTGGGGTGCCATTGCCTTCTCCCATGTCCTCGACTAGCTAATCTCAACTTTGCCTGTGGTTCCTCTTCTTTTTTCCCTGAATCCTAAAGGATAAATGAGTAGCTCAAGGCCTATGAGATTCTGGATTCAGATTCTTATCTTTGATCTTTTTGTTTGGTTATGCATTCTAGAAAAGATTCTGCAGTGGCATCAATGTAGATCTCTGATTACAGAGACTCTTCAGACCCAGAGCCATCTGCTGCCTGTACTCTACCTGTGAGGGCTGGGGAGTGCTCCGGGGGAGTTTGGGAGGACTCACTAGGCTGGTCAGCCCTGCTCAATGAGGGCCCTGAACAGTCCCTGAATTACAGTCTTGGCTAACATTGCACGAGAGATAGGGATGAAGACCATCCCCAAGAAAAAGAAATGCAAAAAGGCAAAATGGTTGTCTGAGGAGGCCTTAAAAATAGTTGAGAAAAGAAGAGAAGCAAAAAGGAAAGGAGAAAAGGAAAGATATACCAATTTGAATGCAGAGTTCCAAGGAATAGCCAGGAGAGATAAGAAAGCCTTCCTCAGCTATCAATGCAAAGAAATAGAGGAAAACAATAGAATGGGAAAGACTAGAGAACTCTTCAAGAAAATTAGAGATACCAAGGGAACATTTCTTGCAAAGATGGGCTCAATAAAGGACAGAAATGGTATGGACCTAACAGAAGCAGACGATATTAAGAAGAGGTGGCAAGAATACACAGAAGAACTGTACAAAAAAGATCTTCATGACCCAGATAACCACGATGGTGTGATCACTCACCTAGAGCCAGACATCCTGGAATGTGAAGTCAAGTGGGCCTTAGGAAGCATCACTACGAACAAAGCTAGTGGAGGTAATGGAATTCCAGTTGAGCTATTGCAGATCCTAAAAGATGATGCTGTGAAAGTGCTGCACTCAATATGTCAGCAAATTTGGAAAACTCAGCAGTGGCCACAGGACTGGAAATGGTCAGTTTTCATTCCAATCCCAAAGAAAGGCAATGCCAAAGAATACTCAAACTACCACACAATTGTACTCATCTCAGATGCTAGTAAAGTAATGCTCAAAATTCTCCAAGCCAGGCTTCAGCAACACATGAACCACGAACTTCCAGATGTTCAAGCTGGTTTTAGAAAAGGCAGAGGAACCAGAGATCAAATTGCCAACATCTGTTGGATCATCGATAAAGCAAGAGAGTTCCAGAAAAATGTATATTTCTGCTTTATTGACTATGCCAAAGCCTTTGACTGTGTGGATCACAATAAACTATGGAAAATTCTGAAAGAGATGGGAATACTATCTGCCTGCCTCTTGAGAAACCTGTATGCAGGTCAGGAAGCAACAGTTAGAACTGGACATGGAACAACAAACTGGTTCCAAATCGGGAAAGGAGTACGTCAAGGCTGTATATTGTCATCCTTCTTATTTAACTTATATGCAGAGTACATCATGAGAAATGCTGGGCTGGAAGAAGCACAAGCTGGAATCAAGATTGCCGGGAGAAATATCAATAACCTCAGATATGCAGATAACACCACCCTTATGGCAGAAAGTGAAGAAGAACTAAAGAGCCTCTTGATGAAAATGAAAGAGGAGAGTGAAAAAGTTGGCTTAAAGCTCAACTTTCAGAAAACGAAGATCATGGCATCTGATCCCATCACTTCATGGCAAATAGATGGGGAAAGAATGGAAACAGTGGCTAACTTTATTTTTGGGGGCTCCAAAATGACTGCATGCAGATGGTGACTGCAGCCATGAAATTAAAAGACGCTTACTGCTTGGAAGGAAAGTTATGACCAGCCTAGACAGCATGTTAAAAAGCAGAGACATTACTTTGTCAGCAAAGGTCTGTCTAGACAAGGCTATGGTTTTTCCAGTAGTCATGTATGGATGTAAGAGTTGGACTATAAAGAAAGCTGAGTGCTGAAGAATTGATGTTTTTGAACTGTGGTGTTGGAGAAGACTCTTGAGAGTCCCTTGGACTGCAAGGAGATCCAACCAGTCCATCCTAAAGGAGATCAGTCCTGAGTGCTCATTGGAAGGACAGATGTTGAAGCTGAAACTCCAATACTTTGGCCACCTGATACGAAGAGCTGACTCATTTGCAAAGCCCCTGGTGCTGGGAAAGATTGAGGGCAGGAGGAGAAGGGGACGAGAGAGGGTAAGATGGTTGGATGGCATCACCGACTCGATGGACATGAGTTTAATTGAACTCTGGGAGTTGGTGATGGACAGGGAGGCCTGGCGTGCTGTAGTTCATGGGGTCGCAAAGAGTTGGACACAACTGAGCAACTGAACTGAACTGAACTAAAGCTGGTGCAGGACCCTGAATTTCCTTAAACCCCCACAGGGTCAGGTGCACTTTAGGGCCACTGAATTTATCCTTAGATGAGTCTATTTCTAACTCCATTCAAATAGATCTTTCGGCTTCTTTCCAAACTCAGAAATCAGCCCTCCATTATTGCTGCTCTAAGTGTGGGTCATAGACACTGCCACCCATAGGGAGACAGGGACAGAAATTGAGAACACATGTTTTGAAACTTCACAGCAGCTTGCCAGAGTAATTGTTAATTTGTTGTCTAGTTCATATATATGAGTGTTCAAATAGACACATACCCACATATATGTAATTATGTATATATCTAGATATATGTATATATAATTGTGTATATAGTTAAATATTTTTCCCATTTTGTTTTTAGGTAATTCATTTTTATTATCATTCATAAAGGGGTCCACAACAATGTTAATTAGGAAAAAGAATGTCCTTCTGTGATAGTTTGGGAATATACCCTCTACTGAATAGTGGCAAGTAATTAAAATGTACCTAGCTGGAGTTTTTCAGAGTTGTGACCCCTCAGTGTGTCATTGAAACAGTTTAGTGGGATTCATATTGCAAAAAGTTAGAAACTGGTGGAATGAAATGATGGACATAGGAGTGCTCATTGTACTATTATTTCAAATTTGATATGCATTTGGAAAAGATTAAACTAAAATAAAGATGTAGCAAAAACAAAAAATTAGCAGCTTCTTACCTGTTGCCTTTTGTGCCCCTGCCAGCCTGGCTCTTATTAAGCCATGTCTCTCTTTGAGGCGAAGAATCCGAACTTTTGGAAACTGAGACATGTATTTATCCAAGTTATCTTTTAGGTAGTCTATAACAGGGAGAAATTAGACAAGGAAATACTTTAAAAATAAGATCTGGATCAAATAAGATCAGATCAAATACCCAAAACTATGATATTTACCATAGTCACTATATTTTATCCTTTGAGCCATGATGTCATTTTCTTAAATGGATTTTTGGGTTCAATACTCTAAGTTTCTGTTTTCCTAAAACTCAAATCCACCTTTCAGTGTAGGTGAGTTACCAAGAGAAGGGCTCACTTTTTTTGAGCATTTGTCAGGACAGGTACAAATTTACCTTGAAATAAATGAAGCTCGGTTTCTGCACAAACTTTTCCCCTTGTAAAGGCCTCTTCTAAGACCTAGGAGAGAGGCCATGCATTGTATGCAAATTGAAAAATTTGCAAAAGAAAGATATTGCAACTGCAATTGGCTAAGACCATTACCACTTCCTACTATGACACTCTCCATCATACCTCTGCTTTCTTGCTCTTTGTGGGGGGGTGGTATATTTATGTAGCTTACAGTTACTTCTATGTATGATTAAGGTATTGACATATCCCAGGTAGGAATGGCTTCTGTGAATACTTCTGCTGCTCGATTTCCTACCAATTGTGTCATCTTTCTCTTAAAGAGGACTTCATAGATCCTTCACTTACTCCAGAGTTCTTGCCTGGAGAATCCCAGGGACGGGGGAGCCTGGTGGGCTGCCGTCTATGGGATCGCACAGAGTCGGACACGACTGAAGAGACTTAGCAGCAATAGCAGCAGCATAGATCCTTCAGGGCCACAAAATCTGAATAGGCCATTCCTAAAGGGACTGTTATCTGCTCGGTAACTAGATTCTATTTCTGTTGATGCTTTCAAGACTACTTCTCAACGTTTTCAACCAGTTTTCCTTATATATCTCCCTGCTCCTGGAGCTCAGTGTGACCCTGGTAGGCACTCTAAGAGAGAGAAGTGAGAACTGGCTCGTGTCCTTGTTGTCATGGCCAAGGCTAAAGTGTTCTATTAAGGTTGCTGTCTCTTTGCTACTTTTTAAGTTTTTCTGAAGTGGGTTGCATTTGGGGATTTTTGTAATGTGGTCTAGGACCTTTGGCAGTCATGGGACCACTTACATACCCAGTTTTTTACAGTTCAAAGAGAGAGATTCTTCACTGTAATAAACAAAAAAGTAAAGACAGTGGTGAATTCTGCCTTTGAACTCTGTTAGAACCTCATTTTTCTGGTCCCATTGGCAACTTGTCTTCTCAACTCTTAGCTGAACATATAATAAAGCAGAAGCCGTAGGGCTTACATTTCATTGTCTTCTATAACTAACTCTGTTAATTGTGGTATCTTTGCTTGTTAGATTTCATAAAAAGGCATTTATGCAATTGTAGAGAACATCTTCTGGTCTCCAGGACCTCAAAGTACCCATCTCCAAAGACCTGTAATTAGAAAATCACTCCTACACAACAGAGAAGTCACAGCTGAAGGAGAGTCTGCGGTGACTAGCTGGACAAGGCCATGGGTGGTTGAGATGACTTTCTGTAATTCACAGATGCTTGGACTTATGCCTCTAAGCCACAGTATCAAACAATGATTGGGCATTTATAAATCATTCATTCTTTATCAAATTATCCTGTAATTTTTGTATCCGAATTGTTATTGCCTCGCATCAAACTTTGATTTTCCAGGGAGTAGTTTTCTTACCTTTGGTGCTGAAGTCATCCACCAGTAGAATCTCCTTGATGAGGTGGGGAGGAGAGCGGTTGAGGACGCTATGTACAGACCTCAGGAGAGTGGACCACACCTCATCCACAAAGCACATGATGATACTGGTGGTTGGGAGGTTATTGTGAACAAGTTGCTCTGCACACCTGGGCCAGAATATAAGCAGAGCACAAAAAGTGTGCCAACAAGATCCACAAGGTGTAAGAGGAAGAGACAGCAGAAATGGAGTTCTCTCTCTCTCTCTCTCTGAGGACACAGAGAGAGATGACTGTCTATAAGTTGAGGAAAGAGGCCTCACAGAAACCCAACCCGCTGGTGCCATTCCAAGCTCTAGAACTATGAAAAAATAAATGTTTCTTGTTGTAAGTCCTCTAAGAAAAATCCACAAGGTGCAATTGTGTGTAAATACACATACACTCAAGTTATCTATCAATCGTCTATTTACTTACCTATCTATCCATCAATCCGTCTATCATCTATTTCTTTGTTTATCTATCATCTATCTTGGAGAAGGGCATGACAACCCACTCCAGTATTCTTGCCTGGAGAATTCCACAGACAGAGGAGCATGGCTGGCCTGTGCCCATAGGGTTGCAAAAAGTCCGACATGACTGAAGTGACTTAGCATGCACACATCGTCTATCTATCTATCCATCTATCTATATGATGATTTTCTTGTGCACTTTTGTTGGAGAGAGTTATAAATAAAATAAAGAGCAGAGGAAGGATATTTGTTTTTGTTTAGTTGCCAAGTTATTTCTGTCTTTTTGGCAACCCCATGGACTGTAGCCCACCAGGCTCCTATGTCCATGGGATTTCTCAGGCAAGAATACTGAAGTGGGTAGCCATTTGCTCTTCCAGGGGATCTTCTCGACTGAGGGGTCTAACCTGTTGCTTCCTGCATGTTGACAGACCCAGTGACAATTGTTGCTAAGAGGCCTAACCATGCAAGACATGAGAACTTCCTGTGAAGACATCACCCTGTAGTGGAAAGGACACTGGCTTTATAGGTGGTTAAGACACTATTTTGAAGCTCACCACCAAAAATTTTTCAAATTGTCATCTAGATTCTTTACTTAATCCTTCTGTGCCTCAGTTTCCTCATATGTAAAATGAGGTAACATGCCTTATTGAAAAGAGATTTACAGCTTAGTGAGAATGCATGTAAATAAAATATCTAGCACAGTTTCTGGGCTGAGGAATGCTTTCCCAATTAGGTTATAGACCACAAGAGAACATTCCTATTCTCTTACTTAATGTTACTTAATTAACATTAATTCACTTAATGCTACAAAGCCGTTTATGATTGCCTTCTCAACTGGCCTTCTGCCAAGTGCCAAAGAAAATATTCTTTCCCACTGCATGTGAATGTATTTATGGATATATATGATATGTATTATACACTACTTAAACTCTTAAATAGATAGCTTCCGTATCTATTTAAGGGGTCCTTGCTGAGACTCTTTGTGCTCCAGGGTAGCCACAGTTGAAATCATTTTGCTGGCATGGAAATGAGAACATGACTATAGTGGGAGTTGGTATTCAGGTGGGTTGTAATTGGTCTTGGGTTTTCTCCATACCCTGAAGTGCATCAAGCCTCACTGCTGGCAGTCTTCCATCTCCTGCCTGGGTAACTCTTCACATGATGGTACCCAGTGGACACTCACAAAGAGTATTTGCCATTTTTCTAACTCAGACACTCTCTGTAATGTAATAATTAAATTATGATGATCATAAATAAATATTATCAGCCTTCTGCATTATTTCATTTTAAACCTCAAACCAACAGCATCTCTTCTTCCCTCTTTATAGAAGAATAATTGAAATCATGGGGAGACTATGCCATGATTATACTGCTAGTCAATGGTGGAGTTGGGACTCAAGCTCTGGTCCAGTTTGGTTCCTGTAATAGCTATTCAGGAAGTTGTAAGTCCACAAGAATAAAAGCAGCTGGCAGTAGATGTGGCATTTTGTGGAAGCAGGCATTTCTGTGAGACAGCATAATGGCACTGTGCTTAGTCCACAAATAAAACAATATATGAGTAAAAACCATAGAAAAAACACATTTGCATGGCACTTTACTGCATGGTAAAGTACCATTTGCATGGTAAAATACTATTATGTACATAAATTCAATCTTTTTAACAACTGCTTAAAATGCATACTATTATGTTGTTCTTCAAATAGAGCAGACTGAAGCTTGAGAAGTTAAATGACCTACCCAGCACCATTCATTAGGAAGGCTGTGTATGGAAATGTGAACAGATGGTTTAATCCAGATCTGGGGATCATCAGAGAAAATGAGGTAGAAACAAAAGCGGTGGAAGATTTTGAAGGTACTAGTGTAGTCTGGTTAAATAGCCCACCTTAGGCTCTAAGCTGGGTAAGAGAAAGTAAAGCAAAGAGGAGTTGATTAGCCTGAATGAAAGAAGAGTATAGAAAACATCAATGACCTTCTGTGACTCCCTCATCTCTAATTTTATAGTGTAAATGAATGGGAAATACTCATTTCACACCTAAATATTCTTCACAACATTTGCCCCTGAAAAAAATAAATCAGTTCTAAAAAGGAAGGGTCAGCTGCATAAATTCTGCCTGAGCTATGTGAATCAACAAGCCTTAGTTGTGAAGTCCCAAAGTTATCTTATCATTAAAATGTGGTTGACTTCAGAAACATCTAGTTACAAATGAAAATACATTGGGGAGAATTAGGCAAGCAGGCTAAAGTCGATGGATCTTTTCATAGTATAATTCAATAGAGTTTTGGTCTCTTTCAGAAGAAAGTTCTAGGAGGTAATGTGAGCCACTCTGAAATTAGAGGTTGACAGAACCCTCAGAAATTTGAGAGGTTTGGGAAAGGCAGCACTCTTCACCAAATAATCTGTCCCTCCTCACCTCTCAACCTTACTTACGTGATGCTTTAATTTCCCCATCAGGACTGATCACGAAGAATTTCACTAGATGAATATGTAGATTTCTATCCCAGGAGATGGCACCTCTGCCAGTTATGAACAAATATATATTTTAGACGCATTTGGGGAATTACATTGAGGGTGATCCTGTGGAAGATTATGTTTACAGGTCATACGGTGCCTGGAAAAGAGGGTGACATTAAAGATGGGAAGAGGGACACAGAAGGCGATGTGGGGGGTTTCAAATACAAAGCTTTGTAGTGTGTCTTGGTTCAGGTGGCTGAGATGCTTGGCCACTCTACATATAAAGCTACCTGGTTTTCTGCATCACTAAACAGGTTAAACATGTTTCCAGGTGTCTAGAAAACCCAGCATGCTTGTTTTGTTGAAAGGCACAGTGTGTCAAACTGGAAAGTCTTTTGGTCTTATTAACTCTTACAAAATTCTTACCCACTGACTGTCATCGACTTCCCGTAGGTGGTGAAACTATTTAAATGTTATCCGACACTGACCCAACTGAAGCAAATTTCCTTTCCTCCAATTTGCCCATTGGAAACCTTTCTGCTATATTGGAAGGAAGAGTTGCAGCTCAGGTAAAGTCTAAGTTAATACAAGATACTTCTGAGTTTAAAAGCTTTTTTGAGGTTAAGAAATCATATTTGTATCCTATATGCCCATGCATGGCACAAGTGAGGTATTTAGAGTCTACAGACCTTGTGCTATACTTACAAACTAACCCAAAGATTACTATAGTCAATTCAAGTACTAAAAACAAATGGAGACTAATGTGGGGACTCTACTGTCCTGCCCATGTGGATACACTACTCTGGTGAGACAGACACACCTGAACTTGAGGAGGATGACAAGGAACTCAAGATTTAGACCTTTCTGATCCTGACTGCATGACTATGGGCAAGTCAGAACTTTTCAGAATCTCAGTTTCCTCATTTTCAGGATGAAATCACAGTGCCTTCATCACAGACTGTCTGTAAAAATTTGATGAGACAATAGAGATAAAAATACTTTGTAAACTCCATGGTAAAAAGAAAAAACAAAAACGGCAAGGTCATATGATTATCCACAAAACACATGCACACATTTTGACTGGGTGCACTGCCCTTTTCCCAGGCAGTCCTTTAATCCAAATCCATCGAGGACTCGTCATTTACCAAGAGACTCAGAAAGTGATGTGTTTTGCCTTCTTGCCTTGTGTGTGCTGACGGCTCAGCCACTAAACTGCTTTGAATGTATCCTATCGAATAAAGAAGGTTTCAAATCAGATGATTGAGAGGATGATAATATTCCCTCATGTCTATGAATTTTTCATTTTTATTCCAAAACAGTCAAAATGGACTATGTGGGTCAAGTCTCAGTGTTCGCAGGTTTGAACAGAAGGTTGAGGAGAATATTCTCTCAGCTTCTATTTGCAATTCAACTACTGCCTCAGTGTGAGCGTTCTGGGGCCTTCCCTCCCCAAGCTCTGGTATCTTCGGGAGGATCACAGAGAGAATAGAGCATCTATCTGAGGAGCTCTGTCCAGAATTATATTCTTTTCTGTAAGACCTTGGAATTATTCGGCTTCTTCTATTCTTCTCACTGATAAGGGGGTATAGTTGTTCTATAAAACTTTTACTTTTAGGTTTTGTTCTTTCAAGAGTAGACTGTGCTGTGCTTAGTCACTTAGTTGTGTCCAACTCTTTGTGACCCCCTGACCCCACCAGGCTCCTCTGTCTATGGGTTTCTCTAAGCAAGAATATTGGAGTGCTTTGCCATGCCCTCTTCCAGGGGATCTTCACAACCCAGGGATAGAACCCAGGTCTCCCACATTGCAGGCAGTTTCTTTACCATCTGAGCCACCAGGGAAGCCCAGCCCTGACATTTAATCAGAATCACCCGTGATCACTGAGAAGATTTTAGTCACACTCCAAAGGCTGAATCTGTAGTCCTGAGGCAACCGTCTACCTGTCAAAGCTACTGGACTCAAGCTTAGAAATAGAAGCCACCAGCCACAGCATTCACCACTTTGACAATAGTCTATTGAGCAGGCAGCTGTCAGAGTGGGGATGGATGGGAGGGGGGAAAGCAAGATGTGGCGTGATGTGACAGAAATAGTTCTAGGTTGAGGTTAGAGCACTGTGAAGGTAGTTCTGTCTCTCCTGGAGGGTCCTGGGACCTTGGGCAAGTCATTCCCTCCTCAGCCTTCTCTGTAATGTAAGGGGTGGGATTAGAGATCTTTTGAAGGAAGTTTTATCTAATGTTAATATTCTGTAATGCTCTATGCAATTTTAGCCTCATTCACCCATTAGTGCTTCCCTCTGGGTCAGAAGACATCTGAGAAAAGGTAAATTAAATTGCTGTTTTGGGTTTTAAGTCTTTGGGTATTTTCCCATTGGTCCTTGAAGCATTTTAACAAGGTCCTACTTGGTCTGGACTCATGCTTATTTCTATGGTCTCATATCCACCCTCTCTGCTCTCCCCCATCTCAGGTCAGATTTCCCTGTTTCTCAATGGATCACTCTTTTTACCCCCTCCCCCTATGTCTTTAACTCCCTTCAGTTTGCAGCTCAAACACTTGTGCCCTCTCTCAGGCCAGGCTCAGCCTTTCTCATCCTTGCCTGAGTAGTTCACTCTATTTCCAAGGAACATTTTGTTCTATTTGCCTTGAAGGCAGGATCTATGCTCAGATGTGAGATGGCAGAGTAGAAAGGAGCTCAGAGATATTTGTTCACTGCTAAGCTGTGGTTGTTGGGCAGTTTTAAAGAATCATCTTTGCTTAATGCTGAATAGAAGATGATTTCCTATAAATTTTCTCCCTGACAAGATAACTGATGTGCAAAACTAATTCTCCTCAAATACCTCTGACTCTATTCCCCACTCCCTCCCGAGTATAAGGAAGACAGCTGTTTTAATTTCTGCTCAAGTCATATGATTATAGGGAAACAAAGGAGAGAGGAGCTGTATCCAATGGAAAGAGTGTTAGAATTGGACAGAAAACTTTCTTTTGAACTGCGAATCTGCTCTTAGTTTGCTGGGACAGCAGATTTATCATTTATTCTTTCAGAGTCTCACTTTTCTGACCTGTAAATCACATACGAAAGTATGTCTTTCATAGTGTGACTGTGAGGATTGGTTAGAATAAACACACACATATAAAACACACAAATGCATACACACACAATCACTACATGGAGCATAATAGGCACCATTTTGGTGAGGCTCAGCAAGGGAGAGATCCCTTATTGAGAGAGACCTGGACAATCTCGGGAGAGGTGGAGATAGGATGGTTGCCATGAGGGCAGAGCAGGTGTCTATGTGAGAGCCAGCCTGGGGTATAGAATTACTGCTGAGTGAGGAAGACTAAGGGTTGGATCCCAACCTTGCCATGCATGAGCTGTGAGTCCCTGGGCAAGTTACCTTTCTATGTGCTTTGTTTGCTCATCTGTATCACTTTATCAATCTGGTATGGCTGTTTTAAGGATCAGGTAAGATGATGTACATGGAAGATAAAAGGTCCCAGCTGCCCAGGTTATGACAAGCAGTGAGCAAACAGATGTGGAATAGAATGAACTGTGCCAACCACCTTACCAACTGCCATCTGAGACCTCAGCCTCCTCTCTAAGTCTCAGCTTCTCTTTCGGTGAAGCTGGGATGGTGACAGTACCTGTCTTGAGGGATGGGTTTAAGGAACAAATGAGAAGGCAAGTAGTAAAGCCCTTTGTGAATACTCTGCTTCTCTCTCTATAGCTCCTTCTCACACATATCCATACACAAATGTTTTAGAAGTGGGGCCGATTTAGAAGGTATTTTAGTGTAGAAAAATATAGATTGTTTTTTTTTTTTAAACATAGAGGAGATTCTAAAATGCTCCCTTCCTTCTGAAAGCAAACAACAAAACAGAGCTTCTAAATATTGCTACTTTTCCCCAATTTTCTGAGCCTTGACCTAAAACTGTTCTCTTCTTAGGAAACTCTGCTCTGAATGGTTCACCCAGAACAGCCCAAAAGAAAGCTATTTTATGGGACAAGAGTACTCACTGCAATATCACTGTAAGAATTTGATGAATTATTTTACGATGGTTAAACTGGGCCTTGGATGAGGTCTGTACCAAGAAGTGTACGCAGGTTCAAATTTCTACATTTACCAATTCCTTTCTCCCATAAATATTTCTAGGTCTTTGGCTGTATTTAGGAGACAAAGTCATTGATTTGTTTTACCATTTCTCAGTTTTACATTAATTAGTCATTTCTTACCTGTTTTTTTCTCTTCAAGTCAGTAGCGGAAGTGTGTTTTATACCTTCTGATCATTTCTCTCCTTATCACCCCAATTGTGAGGAGAGTGTGATAACTAAAAACATCAAAAACTCTATAGTCATCTTTTGGCCACATTTACCCTTTGTTTTGTTATGGTCTATCTTGCACCTTTTAAACAAATTCTGCTGTGTATTTCCAGCTTTCAGATACAGCTTTTTAGTGAAATGGCACACTGCCCTCTAACACACACAAACACACAAATGTGCATGAATGTGTACACACACACACAATTCAGAAGCAACACGCAACATTGCTTTGTGTACAGTTATAGAAGAAAAAGCAGGAAACAACCTATTAAAATCCATCTTCTGAGATTTTCTCCCCCTCTGCCCTTGTTTGGTTTCTTAGGGAGATGTCATAGCTTTTCCAGTCACTGAAATCACAAAAGCTATCTCATTTCACCAACTGAAATATTAATCCAATGTAAAACTAAGAGATTGAGCTTCATCTCACTGTTCAGTTTCTTTTTCTTTCAGCCTGATACACACATCTAGAAGCCTGAAGTATGGAGAGCTCTGGAATCAGTCTATTTTCTCTCTTCCAGCTCCTCCTCCAGCAGTTCATTAGTTGTGGTTTTGGACCTTACTAGGATTGGAAGAACAGGGCAGATAGAAACTAAGGATCTAGAAAGGTTCTTCTTTTCCCTCAGTGAATTAGACTGGTTTGTGGCAAATGCATGGTGCTATCTTTTGCTTTTCATATGTGCCAAAAGAAAACTCTCTTTAGCTGTGTAGGAAGGAATCAAATTATTGGTTGACAGTCCCAGCTCTAGGCTAAGAGAATAGACCCATTTTAATTGCTTTATAGAGGGGCTTGCCAGAATACTGTAGGAAAAGCAAAGCATTAAATTAAACAATGAACTAACATCATGACGACGCAGCAGCGCTGGAGGAGCACGCTGTAATTCTTACTGTCCTCTAAAAAACTAAATGCTGGCAGCAAACGTGTCCTTGAGTCATTTTTCTCTAAATGCAGATTCAGGAAGTGCACTCTTAAAATAGGTTCCTTTTTGGAGTTTCATCTTCCCTCTAGCTGCAGGCCACAGGACAGACCTCTCTAAGGAGAACTGGCTTGCATTTCCAGTAGGCAAGACTCTATCTTAGTAAATCTTGTGTGGGTGTATTGATTATTGCTGGCTAAACCAAGCTTCAATACGACTAGGAACTGCAAGGATTATCTTTTTATAAAGAAAGGGTTAAATATGGAAATGTGGAATGACTGTCAAAAAAGTATTTTATTTGAAGCATATTTTATAGGCAAAAATTCTAGGCAAAAATGAAATTGCATTTTACTTATGGGCAGAAAACTTTCTTATGAATGAAGCAAGGAGATTTTCATCTATTGAAAATCAAAACATTAAAATGCATGACAAACAACAACAGAAATATGAATTAGTGAATAAACATGACTTAATGAATAGATCATAGTGTTAGAAGAGGACATATTTACCTTAAACAAGACACTAACATATTCTATATATCCAAAATGAAAATTTAGGAAGTTACTATTAAGTCATTATTACTAATTTGTAAAGTGACTTCTCACAACCTAATTTGAATAGGTATCTGTCATTCATTTTTTTAAAAAAATAGTGTCAATTTTCAAAAATCATTTAAGAGAAACTTGTCTTTAAAACCATATTGCATAAACGTGAATCTTTTGAGTGCCCTACCCTGTGCTCAGTTCTGTTGTTTAGTCACTCAGTCATGTCTGACTCTTTTGAGATCCCATGGATGGAGCCCTCCAGGTTCCTTCTGTCCATGGGATTTCCCAGGCAAGAACACTGGAGTGCATTTCCATTTCCTCCTCCAGGGGATCTTCCCAACGTACGGATCAAACCCCCATCTCCTGCAATGGCAGGCGGATTCTTCACCACTGGTGCTCTGTGCTAAGGGGATACAAAATGAAGTAAATGACAGAGTTTCTTCCTGAAGCTTTGAATTTCACTGACAAGGTGAAACAGATTCTCAAGGCTCTGGTTAGTGAACAGCACATAGTAAGGAGTGTTTTAGTAACAACAAGAGCATTAAGGGTCACTGAAGTACAGAGGTTAAGTCAAATCATGGTACAGGTGGAAGTGAGATACAGTTAGATGGTAAGCAATGTCAGGTTAAGATGTTTGGGGGTGAAGACTACAAGGTGAGGATAGTAGGAAGCTGTGGGAAGGGACCAGTTAAGAAAAACATCAGTGGGTAGTAATGAACTTGATGTGTAGAAAAAGATCATGAGACTAACTATCCTTATGCTAAAGGCCCACATTGGAGAGACCGGCACACACCATAAGTGATAGCCACAGGGCAAGGGGTAGAAATCTGGGTGGCACTAAAAAGGACAGTAAAATAACGCTGATGACAGAAAGGGGTTTGTGCTTTTGAAAAAGGCCACTACTGCATCTCAACACCTTAGAATGGTTCTTTGGGACTCAGGAGAAAAGGAGGGAAGAGCAGGTTTTAAAGAGTCTGGTTTTAGAACAAGAGCAGGAGACGTTGTCCTAGAAATCCTGCTTCTCTCTTCTTCTCCATGTTACCCTCATCCTAGCATATCAGTTAAATCATCATTCTTAAGAACTAGTAACTACTTATTATCTTTACCAGGGGGGAACTAAATCGAAACAAACATACTAGCAAACCTATGATTTTTAATCCTTGTTTTGATTCAATGTATATTCAATAGCCAGTTATGACACAGATTTGGAGGAAATGAAAGAAGCAGTAAGGGAGATAGTCCCCAGATCTCTTAAACTTTAAAGGGTTCAGTGGATTGTTACTACAACTAATTTTAAGCCCAGTTCTTCTGCATTCTTAGAGATTTCTTTCTTTTTTTTTAATTTAATTTTATTTTTTAACTTTACAATATTGTATTGGTTTTGCCATATATCAAAATGAATCCGCCACAGGTATACATGTGTTCCCCATCCTGAACCCTCCTCCCTCCTCCCTCCCCATACCATCCCTATGGGTCGTCTCAGTGCACCAGCCCCAAGCATCCAGTATCGTGCATCGAACCTGGACTGGCGACTTGTTTCATATATGATATTATACATATTTCAATGCAATTCTCCCAAATCATCCCACCCTCTCCCTCTACCACAGAGTCCAAAAGACTGTTCTATACATCAGTGTCTCTTTTGCTGTCTCGTATACAGGGCTATTGTTACCATCTTTCTAAATTCCATATATATGCATTAGTATGCTGTATTGGTGTTTTTCTTTCTGGCTTCTTTCTTTTCTCTTCTCCCCCCTCTCTTTCACATACATATACATATATTCTTACTATATTATATAGCATTTCCCCCATGCAGACTTTTAAAAATTATTATCTCAAAAAATCTTGTAAGTGTGTACTTATAAGCATCTCATATACCTTTTGAGCAAAGCTGGAAAAAAATAAAATCAACATAAGACAACTTTAAATCATGCCAAGCTGAAGAATCAAATGTTTTTCACCAACCTTTTCACCAACACCAAATGTATTTCCTTCCAACCTTTATCCATTTGAATACATAATTTTCACATACTTGTAGTCAGTGTTTGGATAAAAGAAAAGAAAAATAATCTATTCTCTTTCCTGTAAGAATGGCACAAAAGGGGCTCTGTACATAGCATCCCTGTTGGTTAAACTGTCACCTCCGTCCTGTTGGGAGAGTAGAGCATCAGATAGGCAGCTTGCTAGGGGCACCTATATTTAGCCAAGGTAGGTTGTGTGATAAGAGGGAGGGGCCCTGGCCACACGCTGTCTGACTCATGCTCTCAAGCACACGTGTCACTTTCTCCTACAGTTGGGACAGCCTCCTTCAGAAAAGACAGCCTGACTGTGACTTTCCTGGGCAGCAACCCTTAGCTTCCAGAGATCAAATTTTAGAAAATAACGAGCACTGGAAGCCATTGAGCTTCCAATAAATCACATGGACGATAACATCATTATTGCTTGCTTTGGCTCTCATACAATTGCCCTTTCTCTGGTTTGTAACTGAAGCCTGGACTTCTGTGCAGTGTCTGATTTTTTTCCCCCAAGCTCCATAGCAGTCTGCCAGACCACAGAAGGGATATTAAAATAAAGCTACTTTACTCCTGGCATTTTGTATTGAAAGTTGTCATGGGTAGTATATGGCCATATAGTATATGCTACATAGGGTATGTATAGTAATATGCCATTCATAGTGGCATATATAGTATATGCTGTATACTGGCATATTTGAATATGCCATATAAATGTATATATGTAGTAATTTAGTGATATGTGTGTGTATTCAGTTGCTCAGTTGTGTCTGACTCTTTGGGGCCCCATGGACTGTAGCCCACCAGGCTCTTCTGTCCATGAGATTTCCCAGGCAGGAATCCTGGAGTGGGTAGCCATTTCCTACTCCAGGGAACTTCCTGACCTAGGGATCAAACCTGCCTTTTCTGTGTCTCCTGCATTGGCAGGCAGATTCTTTATCACTGTGCCACATGCGAAACCCCAGTATAGTGATATAGTGTATCATAAATATATGTGATATATTTGACATGTGATATACAGGATTTCAGATCAGAGCTGGTCCAACATAATTTGGGGGATTTTTTGTTGTAGTAATTAGCAAGAGATGGGCGATTAATAGCACAACATAATTTTGAGCATGTATTTTAATCATTCTCTATAATTACTAGCTCTATGAACACAATACAGCCTCCCAGGGCCTCAGTTTCTTTATTTTTATTTTGGGATGTTAGGTTTATTTGTGTTCTCCTCAAGGTTGTGAGTTTCACCAGGGAGAGGAACATGAATGGCAGAGTGTTTATTCTAAACAGGTGATTAATGCATGGCCGATAGACGTCTGTCAATGGCTAAGAGCTGAAAATGATTAACATCACAGTGACGAGGCCCTTCTTACCAGTATGAATACAGGCACATCTCTAACTGCCTTCTTCCTGCTGCTGCTGCTGCTGCTAAGTCGCTTCAGTCATGTCCGACTCTGTGCGACCCCATGGATTGCAGCCTACCAGGCTTCTCCATCCATGGGATTCTCCAGGCAAGAACACTGGAGTGGGTTGCCATTTCCTTCTCCAGCCTTCTTCCTAGTAAGACTGATATCCAGATCACAAAGAAGAGTTGTTTACTTTTACATAGGCCAAACAAGGGCATTATTTACATACTACATATTGTAAGTCTGAATCTTGACACTCCCTAATTTCAACTTCTTGGCAAACCTTGTTTGGCTCAGGAATCGAATATCAAGGCATGTATGAAGCTGTATTAACAATTAATGGGAACTAAACATGTGGCTACAACATATGGCTCATACCTTCATTTATGAGTGAGCCGAAAAGAGCCAGGAACCAACTATGTTTGAATCAGATCAGGTTCTGTGATCTACCTTTTAGTTATAGGAATTTAATTCTTTAAAACCTGGTTCATGAAGACTCATTGGGCAGTGGTAGAGCTCAGTTACCTTGGGAAAGCGACATAGTTCCTGAGTGTTCTCATTTGCTCATTTGAACCCATAATATGTGCCACCTCCTTTGTAGGGCTCTTATGAAGTTCATGTGATTTGTATGCAGTTGCTTCATAGATAGTGAAGCTCTAGAAATATAAAATATATTCTTGTGTGTCTTGCAGGTGTTTGCTACTTATTAGCTGATTGACTTTTTCCAACATTATTATTCCTGCATCACTGAGCTCCTGAGCTATCTACCATCCTCATCTCTAAAGGCTATTAAATTCTAGGGAGTAGAGTCACTTCTTCACTTGCTATTATGATAATCATTACTCACAATTAGGCAGAATTCTGCTGCTAAAAATATGATTCCAGAGAGGCCTAGAAGCCTCCTTCCCCATGCTCCTTTTCCAAATAGACTCCTGACAAACTTGCTGGTAATAAAAAGTTCCAAAATTGAGAATTCACTTCATTGTCACTGTTTTAATGAAATTACATTTTAAGCTCTACTGTTCATATACATCTTATTAGGAATTGAGCTCATCTCATCATTTTAGTAGGTTTTCAATACCTATTAAAGAAAAGGGAAGAGAACCATGAGCTAATGGGGATGAGGGCCAAAGTCTCAGAGAAGTTAAGGAATAAAGAGAGTTCATCGGGTCTGCTGATGGCAGAACTTTTCTTTGGGAGGATGGTAGACTATCTGAACTCTGCCTAGTGATTACAATTTCTCTAATTCTCTAGGCAACCAAAAATCACACAGAAGTATCTAGAAATAAATCTTTTCTGTATAAGACCCAAAATACCTGGGGCTGAGGAAAGAGAAGAGAAATGGATCTTACCCAGCAGGTCTTGTGTCTTCAATGGCTCTGTCCACTGGGATCAAATCACTGAGGTAGACATTGAAATTTCCTTCTTTCCATCTTCTTTCCACCTCCTTCTCCTTTCCGTGCGGAACAACTACTGGACGTCCAAACTGACCTGGAGCTTTGGGGTCCCTTGGAGAAAGTGTCGCATCAATTCTTAACACACGGTGCATTCTGCCATCTTCAGGTGAAAGGGCTTTTGTCTGACTTTGGTTGAGTTGTGCAGGCCGGGTCTTGGCAGTTAAGTTGATCTTTCCTAACTCCTGTCCCTCAGTTAAGGCTTGATTGGCTTGAGACACTGCTGCTCTCTGTAGAGCAAGTGAAGAGAAAGATGCCTCATTGTTCTTCATGCCAATGCGTTTCTCTTGGCTTTTGCCCAATACTATAGTAGATGTAGTTTTGGTGTTGGAATTGGGGACCTCTCTGGTGTCTGTCTTTAGCTCCTCCTCCTTGGTTATAATTACTACATGGCTTTCAGACAAATTGAGTTTCTTCCCACCAGCCACCTTGGCTCTGTCATCCTTCAGCAAGCCTCCCCACTGTATCTCATTAATAGATGGCTTCTTTAAGCGATCTGAATTGGCAATGAACTTGGAAAAGGTAAGGTTCTTATTGGCTTTGTGTCTATTTGCATTCAGTTCTTTGCTCGGAGTCTCAGTTTTATTTAAGGCTATGGCTTCCCTGGGTCTTGGCACTGGTGGGCTGGCAGGATAGTTTCTTTCATTTACTCCTGCCTGGTACCTCTGCTTTAATCTGTCATTACTAAGACTGGTAGTCACAGTGGGGTACCTCTCAGCTGCTTGCTTTGATATGTCACTGTTGAGACCATGGCTCTTCGGGCCCTGCTTGTTTATACCGACAGGTCCTGTGTGCACAGATATTTTGGCCAGTGGAGTTCCCCTTGCTGCAATGAATGGAGTTTTCTCAAGCCCCTGAGCTGTCATTTGCTTTGGTGTCATGGGGTGAGAGGAAACTGCAGGTCGGATGTCTCGCCCCTCTGTCTTCCACTTGGTAAAAGTCACTGGGTGAGTCTGCCTATATGCAGGATGCCACAAAGGCGCAACCTTGCCTCTTCCCGGGGCGTTCTGTACTTTTCTTTCCTTCTGGGTTTGGTCCAAATCATCCTCGACCTTGAGCTTACTCTCCTCAGTCTTCCTAAAGTTCTCTTTGCCCCACACGCCCTTCCCGTGTCCCTTCCATGGGGGCTTCATCTCTGTCCTGCTGCTGTCAAGGCTCTTCACCTGGTCTGACTGAACTCTGAACCCTACCCGCTCCCTCCGAACAATGTCTTCCTTCAGGATCTGAGTGTTGATCTCACTGAATGAGAGGCGGAGAGCTGCCATGTCAAAGAGCAGCCAGATGACAGAAGCTGCAAATATAAATGCCAGGACTCGCCCACTTCCTCGGAAAAACTTTCGGATCTTGTTCATGGTACAAAGGCTTCCCTTGCAGCCTGCCCTCCCTCTGAGCCTGCTTACCTTGAGTGGAGAGGGAGCTGAAGTAGTAGCAGTAGCAGTAGCTGCAGCAGCCAAGTTGCCAGAAAGCGCCCCCCTCCCGTGAACACAGCAGGAAGCAGCCGTCCAAGGGGAGAGCTCAGCTCCTACGGCTTGTCAGTCTCTGCCTGCGTGGCATTTCACAGCAGAGCATCCGTGCCTGCTCAGCTGGCCCCTGGTGAAGCCCTGCTCGATACTGCCCTTTGGTCACTCTGGGAGCAGTCGATTCCAGCCACCAGACAGTTCAACAGATCACTCATCTCATCTCCATGAGCCCATGTCCACCTTCCTACAAGCCCCAGGAAAGGTGGGGGCCCGGCTGGGGCTGCGGCTTCTCTCCTCCCAGTTCTCGGTCTGCACACTGTAACTCAACACCACTTCTCATAAGGAAAACATTTCAAGCCATTACCCAGAAAACTTCATTCAGCTCTCACCTTCCGTGTTATGTGAGAGTGTGTTTGTTTTCAGAGCAATTAAAGAAAGCTATCTAACTTGGAGGGCATGTGTTCCTGGTTTGTAACCCCACCTACCACAGTCCTGTTTATTAACCCTGTTGTACCCAGGTCTCCAAGTAATTTGCCCCAGCAATTATTGGCCTCCATGTTTCAGCTTTGAGAAGTAACAGCTTAGAGAAGGGTCCGGGCAATCCTCCATACCAGAGATGGGTGTTTATTCAGAATGCCTCTTTGAGGCAGGGTAATCAAAATGTTTCTTTGGAAGTCAGCTTTTTGTTTTAAACGAATTCATCTATTTTATTGCTAGATTCAGTAGACGTAAACTTAATTTGTCACGTTGCTGTAGAAGTTTCTAAACTCTTACTCTGTTTGGGTACTTATCTTGTCGCAGATGCAACAGTTTGCAGACTGAATCAGAAATTTGGATCAGCCCCTTGAGTGGTGCTGGTGGACTGGTAGGTAGAACCCTGGTTCTCACAGCTTTGTAACGGAATCTCACGGAAGAAATCTTCCCAAATTCTGATCGATTGATGTGGGGGGAGTAAAGATGACCACTGGTCTCCACTGTGTTTTTAGAAGCTTCCCGCATCTTTCTAATGTGCCATTCAGTCATGTCTGACTCTTTGCGACTCCAGGGACTGTAGCCTGATAGGTTCCTCTGTTTATGGGGATTCTCCAGGCAAAAATACTGGAGTTGGTTGCCCTAGAATAAAATGCCTCACTGTGATTTTTTGGGTTTTTGAACACTGCCCACAATTTTTGTGAAATTTTCTCCCAGAGTAAAACCTAATAAAAACTATACATTCCCAGAACCATTCAACCTGAATCTGCCTTTTTATAAGTTTAATTTATATTTTATATTAGAATATAAGTGATTTATATTGGAGTATAGGCGATTTACAATGCTGTGTTAGTTTCAGGTATACAGCAAAGTGATTCTGTTCTACATATACATATATCTGTTCTTTTTCAAGAGTCTGCATTTTAACCTCACCTAAAGTTTGAGAGGCACTGCCTAGGAGCACTGTTCTCTCAGGGCCTCTGGATGATCTACAGATAGTGATGCCACGTATTACTGCAGTGTTAGGAGCAGTATAGTGTCCCTGCTTTGAGATAAACTTAGGCTCCCATAGACTTGGGATTATAGGAAGGAAAGATTCTGAATTTTTTTATACTTACACATTGTCTTTCATAGACAAAATAAGTTTGTATTTTACCCCATGGGAAGGAACCCAGATAAATGCAGGCATGGTAATGTGTTTCTTGAATCTCCAATTTTTCTTTTCACTCAATGCCTACCTTCCAGTTTGGAATGCACCCATGGCAGCGTTGGTGGCTGAGTCATTTCCTCCATGCATCCATGCCTCCATTTACCCATCCTTCCAACATTTTGTTGAGTCTGTTCCATCACTCAGGCCTTGTTTTGGGTGTTGAGAGATATTGAGTAAGAATGACCTAGTTCTTATTTTTGAGCTCTCACAATCTAGTGGGGGACATAGATAGGTAATAAGTACCATAAAACACAGAGTAAATAGTATGAGAGAACTATATCCTGGATTCTTTGGGGATGATTTTTGATGAAATTATCCTTAGACTTGAAGGATAAACAAGAACATAATTATCTTTGTTCATACTGTGTTCCAGAAAAAGAAATACTAGCTGGATGGTGAAAAACAGATAAATTAGCAAAAACATAGAAGTGATTAGAGATTACTTATGATCATAGTAATTATGGGAAGCATGCATTTCTAAGAACCAGCATGATTGGGCTTCCCTGGTGGTTTAGTGGTAAAGAATCTGCCTGTAATGCAGGAGACTTGGGTTTGATCCCTAGGTAGGGAAGATCCCCTGAAGAAGGGAATGGCAACCCACTCTAGTATTCCTGCCAGGATAGTCCCATGGACAGAGGAGCCTGGCGGGCTACAGTCCACGGGGTCACAAAGAGTTGGGCATGTCTTAGCAACTAAACAACAACAACAACATGATCGGAAAGTCAGGATTATGTGTATGCGTGTACCCCATATGCCCCAAACTCTTTGCTAAACTCTTTCCATTGAGTATCTTATTCAATCTTCACAACAATCCAATGGGAATGATATGATTCTAGTCATCACTTTGTAGCAAAAAGAAATAACTTAGAGAGGTGAAAAAACGATGCAGTAGTTGGATTTGGAATGAGTGAGTATATGATGCTACAGTCCATGTGCTTAAATACTATACAGCACTGCTTCTCTAGCTGTACGACCTTACAAGGTAGCTCATTTTATGTGTTTTATTAGCTATACAAAAGGGAATTATTTCTGTTTTGTAGATGAATGCAAAGACTAGAGAAAATTAAGTTCTTGTCATTTGAATGTACTCTCTAAATGATAGTCACTGCCATTAATAATATTGCTGATACTTTGTTGTGATAGGAATGTGGGGTGCATGTGGGAGAAAGCATACCTGTTCTTCACAAACACTGAATAGAAGACTGATGACTAAACATGACTTTGGCAATAGGACAAGAAGTACATCTGAGCATTTTGTTTTTTTTTTCTTGCTGTTCTTATTTGCCTTTTATTATGGATTGAATCAATAAACAATTGTTCACTAAGAACTCCCTATATGCTCAAAGCATGAAGCAGATGATATTGTTTCTGCCCCCAATGACCTTAAAACTACCATGAATAGAACCTTTGCAGCATAACACAACTATTTAGGATCCACCTTCCCAAATAAAGTAGGAAAATTTTTTTCAGTGTCATGGATAAGTGGCTTGCATTACATATTTTGAGACTATGAATATAGAATGCTTTGAAAATACTTTCCAATATTTAAGTCTTATCTTATCATATCCCCACCCCAAATGGCAGCTGTAATTGCTCAAACTCCTATTTGAAAAGTCAACACTTGTTACACCCTTACTATGTCTGACAGCTTTAAAACACTGCTTGAAAAATATCCTATGTCTTCTGTATTTACTTGATCTAAGAACAATGATTTATTCCTCTTTCTTTCTCTAATCTGTCCATATTAATTGAAACATAAATTACTTGCAATAGGAGAGAAAATGTTAAGAAAATTAAAGGAAAATCTTGGCTTATCTACCCTAAGTAAAGCTACTAATTAACTGTGCCTTAGTCTTCCTCTCCCCCTGACATAGAATTCAGGATAAGACATAAAGAGTATACGAGAGGAAAGAAACACTGCTGAAATTCCTAGAAAAGAAGGAGTGGAATGATAGACCCGTCTCAAGCACTGATTTGACCATTAATACACATGACCACCGATATGTCACACTTGAAAGAGCTTCTCTCAAGGTTTCTTCCCAGTATTTTCCACATCTTTTGTCCAGCGAGTCTGTGAGAATCGTAAGGATGACAGAAGTTGATTATAAGCCCCTCTATAGACTCAATACCAAGTATCTTCAGAAACTCAGTAAAAAATCTCTACTGGTGGTCCCCACCACCTATAAATTTCTCCTCTTTTTCTTCCCCTTTTAGCTGGACTCCCATAATGTTCACAGCAATGACAAAGTAGGAATAAAAAAGAATGGAAAACAAAGAAATTAACAACTTTTACCTTTAAGAGTTGTCAAAATACACTTTATCCAACAGATGAACTTTCATATAAATAAAAGATTCTCTTGTTTGGCTTAGCTGTATTCATTTCCATATTACCAGAAGAGAACTAATTATATAAGTGGGTTAGGTACTCCTGGTTGACATCCCCAGTGGTAGACTTACCTGGTCAAATTTCACAAGGGTCTGCGCATACTTAGTTCAAGTGGGTATCATTCTAAAACCCTAGGGCTATGAAGTGGTCCTTAGGAGGCTTTTGAAGGTGGTTCCCTAATTCTAATTTTGAGTCCACCTATGTAGTAAAAACAGAGAAGGCAATGGCACCCCACTCCAGTATTCTTGCCTGGAAAATCCCATGGACGGAGGAGCCTGGAAGGCTGCAGTCCATGGGGTCCCTGAGGGTCTGACATGACTGAATGACTTCACTTTCACTCTTCACTTTCATGCATTAGAGAAGGAAATGGCAACTCACTCCAGTGTTCTTGCCTGCAGAGTCCCAGGGATGGGGGAGCCTGGTGGGCTGCCGTCTATGGGATCACACAGAGTCGGACACGACTAACGTGACTTAACAGCAGCATGTAGTAAAAAATTAAAAAAATACATTTTAGTTTCTTCTTCTGTAAAATGAGTATATCAGTAGAAGAATCTGTCCTTAAACTTTATCTGTTTGCTATAGGAATGATTATGTTGATAGCTATCATTTATTGAGAATTTACTGAGTGCCTGACACTGGATTCTCCTAGGCCAAATCATAAACTGTTTAGCAGGACAGTTATACACATAGTAGAATCTATGTACCTTTCTTCTGCTTCCATGGTGAGTATCTCTGAATCATTCTTATTGATAATCAGTAGGAGTTCAATAAACATTTTTAAAAATTTCTCTTCTCAAATTTCCCCCATCAGAATGTGGAATATTAGAAGTGCTGGTTTCAGTTCCCTGGATTTGTATCTAAAATAACTCTCTCAGAATATTTGAATGTTTTTTGACTATGTAAAGTATATTCTGAATAACCAATAGCTATTGACTTTTATAATATTTACTCAATTGCTTACCTTTAATTATAAAAGATATACAAGGACAATACCTTTAAATGTATATTCTTTACAGAATAATGAGAATCTACAGATGCATCACTAAATTTGAATTTAGATTTAACTTTGGAGATTCCAGTTAAAGACATGGGATGAAGAAATTATTCACTTGTGAAATTTGAATGGGAAACCTAAGTAAATATTAAACATCATTTTGCTTTTGTATTTTAATAAGACCATTTTTTTCTTTCAGAATTCTTTTTTTTTTTGGTAAAAAGAGAAATTGTATTCAAGAAAATAAGATGGTCTTGTGAACAAATTTTATGAAAAAAAGAAAGTTGAAAACAATAATTCAAAAGCTGAAGTTTTTATAAAATCCATGGGTGGCATAAATATAAAAATGATAATTTTATTACAATTAAACTGATTCTTCCAGTAAAGATGGATGACTACAATTGCAGCCATAGAAGCACTGGTGCATGTATACTTTTTTATAAGATTTGGAAGCTGGTTAACAAACAGCCTCATTGTCTAAAGCCCAGAGAATGAAGACTGCTATGATCCTCCCTCCAACATATGCCCTTGAAAATTTTTCCCATGTTAGTGGTGGTAAATCATAATCCATTTAGCCCGAGTTTGAAGAAAGCAAGCCCTCTACCACTGAAAGATAATACACTGTGCTTTAGACCTCAAGTTTCATTAATATTTGAAGAGTGGAGTCTAGCCAACATTTGTGCTTCATAGGTCCCTCACCAACTTAAATTTTTTAATATTTTATTTTGATTAAGAAAAACTTAATAAATTAAAAATAAGACATCTATTGAGTATCCACCTTGGATAAAGAACTGTACTAGTTATCAGAAGGGGAAAAAAATTGCCCTAAGAAACAGGTTGTGAATGAACTCAAGACTTTTAACTCAGATACTAAGTTAACAGAGCCATTGGTATTGGTTAACTATAAATTTGGAGGAAAAAGGAAAATAGCTCAGGATGACTTTGATAAAGGCTGCACTAATACAGACAGAAAAAGTATGAAGAATAATGATAGTTTGGGAAAAAAAGAAGTTCAGATAGTAACATGCTGGGATTGAAATACATGTGGAATATGTAACCACGTATATAGTGAGCATATTTTTATTGAGTACCAACTGTGCACTGCTAAACTGCTACTAAGTCCCTTCAGTCGTGTCCGACTCTGTGCGACCCCATAGACGGCAGCCCACCAGGCTCCTCTGTCCCTGGGATTCTCCAGGCAAGAACACTGGAGTGGGTTACCATTTCCTTCTCCAACTGTGCACTAGGCTCTAGGAAAACTAAGAAGCTAAAACTCACAGTTTAATGTAGTTAATTTCAAATTTTTTCACATCAAAAAATCTCATGGGCAGGGATACAGATTCTCATCTTCTACTCTCAACAATTGTGAGGTTGGATATAAGGCACAGGAATCTAAATTCTTAACTAGAGTATCAATGAGTTTGATATGAATGGATCAAAACCTACACTTGATTTAGTGGCAAAGGAAAACATTTATATTAAAATGGGAAAGGTAAAACAAGAAACGATTAATAATTTATCAGGGTGGTTGGGAAGGCTTCCTGGTGGTAATGATTGAGTGTGAATTCACCTTACAGATAGGGAAGGGGAAACTTAGGAAGAATATTCCAGCAGAGGAAAGACCAGCCTCAAAGCACTGAGGGAGAAAGACTTGAGAATGACATGGATGAATAACTGCTTGAAATAACTGGATTCTATAGTGGATTGCCAAGCAATGAGGCACAGATTGTTGGCTGCACCTGGGTTGAGATATGCTCTTAGGTCAAGTTGGGATTTAGAAATTTTCTCTTTCAGGGAATAGAAGCATTTGGAGCTTTTTTAAAGTTGGAGTGTGATACACTCATGTTTTTAAATAGAAAACTAGTGGCTATATGGAGAATTGGTAGTAGGTAAGCTGTGGGCCCCATCACTTCATGGGAAATAGATGGGGAAACAGTGGAAACAGTATCAGACTTTATTTTTTGGGCTTCAAAATCACTGCAGATGGTGACTGCAGCCATGAAATTAAAAGACGCTTACTCCTTGGAAGGAAAGTTATGACCAACCTAGATAGCATATTCAAAAGCAAAGACATTACTCTGCCAACAAAGGTCCATCTAGTCAAGGCTATGGTCTTTCCAGTAGTCATGTATGGGTGTGAGAGTTGGACTGTGAAGAAAGCTGAGTGCCGAAGAATTGATGCTTTTGAACTGTGGTGTTGGAGAAGACTCTTGAGAGTCCCTTGGACTGCAAGGAGATCCAACCAGTCCATTCTGAAGGAGATCAGCCCTGGGATTTCTTTGGAAGGAATGATGCTAAAGCTGAAACTCCAGTACTTTGGCCACCTCATGTGAAGAGTTGACTCATTGGAAAAGACTCTGATGCTGGGAGGGATTGGGGGCACGAGGAGAAAGGGACGACAGAGGATGAGATGGCTGGATGGGATCACTGACTCGATGGACGTGAGTCTGAGTGAACTCCAGGAGTTGGTGAATGACAGGGATGCCTGGCGTGCTGAGATTCATGGGGTCACAAAGAGTCGGAGACGACTGAGCGACTGAACTGAACTGAACTGAAGCTGTGGGCTGGGACACCAGTTAGAATGAACGCTCCCTATTCACTTTCACTGCCCTTCTTGCCAACAGTCTAATCAGACATGGATTAAAATCTAAACTTTAATTGTAGGTGTTTAGACTGTTTAATCAGAGAAGGCAATGGCAACCCACTCCAGTACTCTTGCCTGGAAAATCCCATGGATGGAGAAGCCTGGTAGGCTGCAGTCCATGGGGTCACGAAGAGTTGGACACGACTGAGCGACTTCACTTTCCCTTTTCACTTTCATGCATTGGAGAAGGAAATGGCAACCCACTCCATTGTTCTTGCTTGGAGAATCCCAGGGACGGGGGAGCCTGGTGGGCTGTCGTCTATGAGGTCGCACAGAGTCAGACATGACTGAAGTGACTTAGCAGCAGCAGCAGACTGTTTAAAAGATATTTTTCTAGATATACAGAATCATTTCCTAGTAAAAGAATGGGCTTTATTAAATATACAAACTCTTAGAATACAGATAAAGCACACTATAAATGCCTCTGCATGTGTGTGTAATCTCAGTCACTCAGTTGCTCAGTTGTGTGTTGTTCAGTTGTGTCCAATTCTTTGTGACCCCGTGGACTGTAGCCCACTAGGCTACTCTGCCCATGGAATTTTCCAGGCAAGAATAGTGGGGTGGGTTGCTATTTCCTACTGGATCTACCTGATCCAGGGATCAAATCTGTGTCACCTGTGTCTTCCTGCATTTACAGGTGGATTCTTTACCACTGAGCCAACTAAATGCCTCTACCCCATCTTTAAAAGCCTAGGGTATGTTTAACTTTTAAGAAACTGCCAAAGTATTTTCCAAAAAATTTATATCAACAGAGTTTTATATTTCCACCAATACTGTATGAGAGTTCCAGTTGCTCCAAATTCAACAACATTTGGCTTCTTAATGTTTGTCTTTCTTTTAGGTATGCAGTTACATCAATTTGTGGTTTTTAATTTATGTTTTCCTAGCCACTAAACAACAATAACAATAACAATAACTAATGATATCGAGCAAATTTTCATATGCTTGTTGGTCATCTGCGTAAATTCTTTGATAAAGGACCTATTCATACATTTTGTCCATTTTTAATGAATTAATTTTGCTATCTATTAGGGACACAAAGGCACTTTTAAATATGATAGATTATTGTGATCCTGGTGATAGTTTCCTGTGTAACACAACATCAAAATTTATCAAGTCATACACCTTAAAACATGCATTTCACTGAATGTCTATTATACCTCTATAAAGCATTAAGAAATGAAAAATAAAAATAATTCTTAACAAGAAGACAAACATTTTAGTTTAATAACACTTCAGATAGGACAAAAATGGGACTAGCCATTAGTATAGTCTGAAGTTTTACAAGAAATCAGGTCCTAGGTCTCTGTCCTAAGAAGGATCTGCGGTCCTGTCAGAGGGGATCATCTGGGCCATGCAGAATCTATGACTTGTACTGTGTTGCTTCGGACTATCTGGGAAAGCAGGCTCTTGTGTAATTGTGGTTATTTCTTAAGCATTAATGTATATTTTCTTGTTTAATGTCTGACCCCTCACTAGATTTTAGGTTCCATGAAAGCAAAGACTGAATTTCTTTTACTTACCACGGTATCTTTAGAGTCTACTACTCAATCAATAATACTTTTCACAGTGTTCTGGGCACCAAGAATGCAATAGTGACTAAACCAGAGAAGTTCCATCATCTTGCAGTTCACACACAACAAAATAAACAGACAAAAATGTGTAATTTTAGGTACTCACGCATGCTAGAAAGAAAGTTAAAGGAAATAGGGAAAGAAAAGAGAATATAAATCAGGGAAACCTCTTTTAAGAGGTAACATCTGAGCAGTAACCTGAATAAAGTAAGAGAGTGAGTGAGCCATGAGAAAATCTGGGGGAAGAGATTCCAGATGGTAAAAACAGAAAAATCAAGATCTGAAATTGGAAGCAAGCCTGGCATTTTGGGGACTGATAAGAATGTGAGTGTAGCTAGAGTAGAATGAGTGAGGAGATGAAAAGGTAGGCAGGGTCCAGATTTCCTAGCCAATTTATTGTGTATATGACTCAATTGGTTGAAAGAGTGGACTAACATTTATAGCACTACCTATATTACCTCATGTAGTCTTTACTTAAAATCAGCTTTATGATTTAGGTACTGATATCTCCACTTTATAGGTAAGAAAACTGAGACACAGTGAGATAAAGTAACCTGTCAAAGGTCACACAGCCAGCCAAGTAGTGGTGGGTTCAGGATGTGGACTTAGGATGTGATCTGGATCCTCTACATCAGTGTTTCTCCATCTCTTTCTCATTATCAGAGCCCACTCCTTGGGAGAAAAATTAATTTAAAACTCTCCCTGAAGAGAGAGAATTTAAATGCTAAGAAATACTACTTTGTATTTCTAACACTAGCCCTAACCCTAACCCTAAGCTTTGGAGGGCCAGAACCCATTGCAATATTGTAGAATGTTTTTGAGGCATCCCCCAAAAACTAATTTTTGGCCTCTTGAAGGTGATAACACCTCACTGAGAAAACTGCATACACTGCACTGTAATATCTCTTCTAAACACATAATTTTTGTAACAAAATTTTTTATAAATAAGAGAATACTTTTTAATAAATAAATTATATCTCTTTTATAAATGCATTTATATTATAATTTTTTAATAAATAGGGAAATAAAAGGGGTTTAATCAGTGGCTTGATGAACTGTTTTTTATTTTCAGATGAGCTAGACTTGAATGTTTTTGAAGACTAAGGCATAGGGGTGGGGAGGTTGAAGACAAAGAGTAGGTAAAGCCTTATCAGATTAAAGTGAGGTCCCAGAGGAGACAGGAAATAAGGTTAAGAACACAGGTGGATTATTTAACTCAATTTAGAAATGACTAGGGGCATGTTTCATTTTGAAATTGTACCTGTTCCAGGGCAGATAAAAATGAGAGGAGTTGAAGGAAATAAAGTTCAGGGAATTTGTACACGATGGGCTTCCAATGATTTTACATAAGCACGAGATAGACAGTGGAGTTGGGAGTTGGTAGGCAGGGGACAAGACACTTGGTGAATGTTGGAATCAGTTGTTATGAAGAGAGAGAAGTGCAGCTAACTCACCACAGGAGCAAAGACAGTCAGAGAGCTTGGAGCATCCCACTGACTTTTAAACCGATGCCTCTAATCCAGGGGAAACACACTGAGTGACAGCAGAACAGAGTGGGGTGTAGACAGTCCATAGTGTCCGTGAACGGAATGACACAGGGTGATAGAGAAGCAGGTATGGACTGATGGTTTCTAACCAGTGTGGTGGAGAGGAGGATGTCGTGGGATGCTTCCTATAGGAAGCAGAAGGGTTGGCTCTTGAGGCATTAGTAGTTTCTACAGATACTAGGGTTTTGTTGGGTGTTTCTTTGTTTGCTTGGTGGAAGGAAATATTCTCTAATAACCACAGGCGTGTTAGGGACTTTATCCTTCACAAACCTGTCACTAATGATCTAAAAATTTCCCCTCTGTCTCTTTTGGCAGAAATTGGATTCATCTTCAGTTACTCTCCAATATCACCCACTTAAGTTTCAACGACTCATAGGCAAGGCTTGAGTTAAAGAAACAAAGACCTGAGTGAGTCTCTGTAGGGGTTGGCCAGAGCAAAACCGTCAGGTGAAGTGAAATGAGTGCTTGGCTCCATCCCTCTGCCCCGAGCCCCGAGGAGCCCTCTGTGCTCAGCTGGGACCACCTCTGCCCAATTCCAGGTGCTGTACCAAAGATGCCCTCAGGACATGTCCTGATTTTGTCTTCTTCTTATTGTCCCACCCTGGAACCATTCTGTTCTCTCTGTAGCCTTCATTTTAACAAAGAGTAGAGAAGGAAGAGTGGAGAAGGAGTAGAGATAGAAATCTTGTGGGAGGGGAAGAAGGCAGGCACTATGGAGGGCACTTGAAGGCACTTTTGTGTGCTGTGAAGAAGGAGGATGAAATGAAATACTTGAAAAAGAGCTAGAGGCTGCTTCATATCTCTCCCCACCACCTCCAACTCAATTTCTGCCCCCAGGAGCAAGATCAAAATAACTTTCTGTGGGATGAAAGGATGACAATGACTTTGGATCCAATTACATTATCATAACCTGGAAACAACCCTTGCATTGGAGGTTTGCTGAAGTACTGAACTGTAAAACTCAAATTACAATACGAGAAATGAAAGCGATTTGAACTCATGGCCCTTTGGACATTTTCCTTGATATCAAAGGAGGAGGATTTCATTTTTCTGCTTTCTGAAAATAGGATAGGAAACGGACAAGTGATGAACTAACCAGAAATGATGGGAAGAGATATTTGACTGGAAATAAAACGAAGAGAGGAAAAGACAAGTGGATTTAGATTAATGTCAGGCTTGCAGTTATCACAGGACCTGAATTTTGTTTACATGATGACATCTTCAGAGTTACTCAGCTCCTCTGATATAGAATTCTAAGTGTTTTTCTTCCCCTTGGAAGCTGAAGATTAGCTAGCTACTCAAGGCTGGGCATGTAGGAGATAGGAACATGCAAGCATCTGCTCATGGTTGAACTAAGGAATGTAAATATAACCCTAAAGTCCCCACCTTATTTCCAGGGGAATGAAATAAGCCTGGAAATAGATGAACTCTCTCCATGAACTTGGACTGGATGGGAGCCATGCAAAGAAGAAATACTCGAGAGAAAAGGAGAGATGAGCAATGTGTATGTTTTACATGTGTGCACACATATGTGTCTATATATTTATGTGCAAACATACAAACTCCATGTGTGGTTTATGCTTGTGTGTACATGTTCATATTTATACACATATGTATGTACAGAGTTCACAGAGCACTCCCAAACAAATACACACCAGATGTGCTGGTTCTGAGTGCTCCAAAAAAGATTATTATTGAGAAGGAAATGAAACAGGGTTTTTGAGGACACTGGTCATACTACCAGGTATACTGATTTTTGAGGGGCAGATGCTATGCTGTGCACATGTTTATTTTGGGTAAAAGGAGACACAGGGCAACATAATAACTGCTTCAAAATTTTGGGGAGATATCATGTAAGAAGGATTTAACTCATTCCATATGGTTCCAGAGGCTAGAAATGAGGCCGAGGCATAGCAGATTTCTGTTCTAAATGAGAACGACTTTCTAACAATTAGTACTACACAAAAGAGACATGTATCCCTTCTAAAAGGAGATAATGATCTGCCTACTCTTGGAAATGACATGTGGCAGAGGCTGCGTGGCCATCTGCTACAGAAGTTGCAGGGGGCATTTTTCCATTTGGTGAGGGGTTTGCACTGTAGCTATTGCTGGGCCACCTCCATTCTGAAATTCAATGGCTCTAAAATATTCATACCTTTCTGGGTATGAACAAACACCTTTTAAGGGGAGTTGAGTCTGATAACGGTTTTGGTTTTCTGACTGCTTTTATTTTATTCAGTGACTTATGAGCAGTGAGTCCTATCTCAATAGGTACTAAACATACAATTTCTTCTGTCTTCTATTTGATTTCTGTTTTCACCTACTTCTTTTTCTTGCTTTTAGGTTTTTTTTTTTTTTTTTCTGTTCTATTTTCCTTACCTTTCCTTCATCCTACCTGTACCCTCTAAATATTAGAGATGGAGGGAAGGCAGTCTTCATTGAGACAATAACATGAGGAAGAAAGCGTTTAACTTGGTTAACATTTTTTTTTTCCCTGAAGGGAAGATCCTAGCTGTGTATCAGTATGTGAATATGTGTGTGTATACTGGAGTGTGCGTGTGCACACGCATGTGTGTGTGTGTGTGTGTGTGTGTGCGTGCAGACCCTCAGTGAGCTGTCACGTTGCCTGGAGAATAAGGCTTATTGTATTTTTAACCTAGAGGAGTCCTCTTCCAAGTGGATGCCTGTAAGAGCTGGGGATTGGGAACCACTTTTGATTGTCACAACGACGGGGGACTGTTGCTGGCATTGGATGGGAGGAGGGAAGGAAAGCTGAATGTCCTGCATTGTATGGAACACTCTCATCTGATCCAGAATTATGCCATCCCAAAATATATCTACCCAACTGAGGTAGATGAGGCGGAGATTTTGGAGACAGACAATCTGGGTTTGAATTCTGGTTCTACCCTCTTTAGCTCTGTGATCTGGGACAGGCATTTTAACTTCTCTGGATTTTTGTTTCCTCATCTGTATTATGAAGGGTAATAAGAGGACCTCCCCACAGTGCTGCTGTGAAGATTAAATGAATTAACAGTTCAAGGGCTTAGAGGTGCATAGGCAATAAAACACATTCAACAAGTGTCAGCTATGATTTTGATTTTTCTGAAATGGCTGGGAATGGGCTATTTGGATTCATCATACAGGTTGAATGTGTGAGAGTTTCCATATACTTTAACTAGCTCTTTGGAAACTAGAACATTATGAACCAATACTTACAAAAGTGTGACCTATAGACACTTGGAAGTTGTGAAGCTGCTATGGTATTACCATGGATATATGTGCAGTGAGCACTGACATGACAACACCAGTTTGCCTTTCTTTCTCCTCTTCATACATATGTAAATACATACTCAACCATTTCCCTAATACAGCATTGTAATTAACAAAATAAAAATTCATTTAAAGTCATAGGAATTTTGTTCCTATGCATTTGCTCAATAAACGGATACAAAAATATGTTTACAATATATGAGAGGACTATGACATTTTGAAAAAAATTTTCTTCAGTTTCTCATGCTTGGAAATGTTGTGATTCATACAACAGAGCATTCTTAACCCTGCACTGATAAAAATTATTTTATCTTTTTAAGACTAACTCAGAAGGTGTTTCAAGATTTGACTAATCCCAAGGTTATAATAATGGATTTTCATGATAATTTTGTTAAAAGTCAATTTAAGAAGGCACACTTGATTAAGCAGAATCTATTAAAACATTGTAGTGCCAAAAAATTGCTTAAAAAAATCCCAGACATTAATTTGATTACTTTTCATTTTTAATCTGTATTATGAAGACAGAGTCAATCAAATTCTTCATAACAGTATGTACTTTGGGAATGATAAACAACATTTTCAATGGATTGTCTCCTATTTGTTTACAATGATTTTGTCCCATCTCTTTTCTACTTTGACTGACTCTTTGAAGGGAAATACAAATGCATATGATAATATGTGGAATGAATCCTATTATTCCCTCATGATATGACTACTGTATTTTTCTAAGAATATATATTGAGACGTGTTCAACTTTTTCTTGCCTTTCATGTATGCATTTGTGATCAACCTTTGGCACATGAAACTTCCATGTGCTAGGTGCCACAAATTCCATGGAGAGGATGGAGATATCTTCAGTTCAGTTCAGTTCAGTTGCTCAGTCATGTCCAACTCTTTGTGACCCCATGGATTGCAGCACATCAGGCCTCCCTGTCCATCACCCACTCCTGGAGCTTACTCAAAGTCATGTCCATTGACTCAGTGATGCCATCCAACTATCTCATCCTCTGTTGTTCCCTTGTCCTCCTGCCTTCAATCTTTCCCAGCATCAGGGTCTTTTCAAATGAGTCAGTTCTTCACATCAGGTGGCCAAAGTATTGGAGTTTCAGCCTCAGCATCAGTCCTTCCAATGAATGTTCAGGACTAATTTCCTTTAGGATGAACTGGTTAGATCTCCTTGCAGTCCAAAGGACACTCAAGAGTCTTCTCCAACACCACAGTTCAAAAGCATCAATTCTTCGGCGCTCAGCTTTCTTTATAGTCCACCTCTCACATCCATACATGACTACTGGAAAAACCATAGCCTTGACTAGATGGATCTTTGTTGGCAAAGTAATATCTCTACCTTTTAACATGCTGTCTAGGTTGGTCATAATTTTTCTTCCAAGGAGCAAGTGTCTTAATTTCATGGCTGCAGTCACCATCTGCAGTGATTTTGGAGCCCCCAAAATAGAGTCTGTCACTGTTTCCACTATTTCCCCATCAATTTGCCATGAAGTGATGGGACCAGATGCCATGAACTTAGTTTTCTGAATGTTGAGTTTTAAGCCAACGTTTTCACTCTCCTCTTTCACTTTCATCAAGAAGAGATATCTTAAAATTTATTAAGTTAAGAGAACACCGTGTACCATGCTGATGCAAGATCTTGATAGTGGGGGAAGCTGTGCATGTGTGGGACAGTGAATATGTGGGAACTCTCTGTACTTCCTCTAATTTTTTTTTTTCATGGAAATAAAATTTCCCTAAAAAGTAAAGTCTATTAAGTGCTGCTGTGTGTGTTTGTGTGTTAATTGCTCAGTCATGTCTGACTTCTTGCATTGCCATGGTCTGTAGCCAGCCAGGCTTCTCCGTCCATGGAATTCTCCCGGCAAGAATACTGGAGTGGGTAGCCATTCCCTTCTCCAGGGGATCTTCCAGACCCAGGTATCAAACCTAGGACCCTACATTGCAGGCAGATTCTTTACCATGTGAGCCACCAGTGAAGAACATTAAGTGCTTACAACATATTTTGGGGATTAAGATTGGGTCCTAAGGAGATCAGTCCTGGGTGTTCATTGGAAGGACTGATGTTGAAGCTGAAACTCCAATACTTTGGGTACCTGATGCAAAGAGCTGACTCATTTGAAAAGATCCTGATGCTGGGAAAGATTGAGGGCAGGAGGAGAAGGGGATGACAGAGGATGAGAGGGCTGGATGGCATCACTGACTCAAAGGACATAGGTTTGGGTGAACTATGGGAGTTGGGGATGGACAGGGAGGCCTGGTGTGCTGCGGTTCATGGGGTCACAAAGAGTCGGACACGACTAAGCGACTAGACTGAACTTAACTGAATTCAGGGTCCATGAGCTATTCCAAATCCTGAAAGATGATGCCGTGAAAGTGCTGTACTCAATATGCCAGCAAATTTGGAAAACTCAGCAGTGGCCACAGGACTGGAAAAGGTCAGTTTTCATTCCAATCCCAAAGAAAGGCAATGTCAAAGAATGCTCAAACGACCGTACAATTGCACTCATCTCACACGCTAATAAAGTAATGCTCAAAATTCTCCAAGCCAGGCTTCAGCAATATGTGAACCGTGAACTTCCTGATGTTCAAGCTGGTTTTAGAAAAGGCAGAGGAACCAGAGATCAAACGGCCAACATCCGCTGGATCATTGAAAAAGCAAGAGAGTTCCAGAAAAGCATCTATTTCTGCTTTATTGACTATGCCAAAGCCTTTGACTGTGTGGATCAGAATCAGCTGTGGAAAATTCTGAAAGAGATGGGAATACCAGACCACCTGATCTGCCTCTTGAGAAACCTATATGCAGGTCAGGAAGCAACAGTTAGAACTGGACATGGAACAGCAGACTGGTTCCAAATAGGAAAAGGTGTTCGTCAAGGCTGTATATTGTCACCCAGTTTATTTAACTTATATGCAGAGTACATCATGAGAAACGCTGGACTGGAAGAAACACAAGCTGGAATCAAGATTGCCAGGAGAAATATCAATAACCTCAGATATGCAGATGACACCACCCTTATGGCAGAAAGTGAAGAGGAACTCAAAAGCCTCTTGATGAAAGTGAAAGAGGAGAGTGAAAAAGTTGGCTTAAAGCTCAACATTCAGAAAACGAAGATCATGGCGTCTGGTCCCATCACTTCATGGGAAATAGATGGGGAAACAGTGGAAACAGTGTCAGATTTTATTTTTCTGGGCTCCAAAATCACTGCAGATGGTGACTGCAGCCATGAAATTAAAAGATGCTTACTCCTTGGAAGGAAAGTTATGACCAACCTAGATAGCATATTCAAAAGCAAAGACATTACTTTGCCAACAAAGGTCCGTCTAGTCAAGGCTATGGTTTTTCCGGTGGTCGTGTATGGATGCGAGAGTTGGACTGTGAAGAAGGCTGAGTGCCGAAGAATTGATGCTTTTGAACTGTGGTGTTGGAGAAGACTCTTGAGAGTCCCTTGGACTGCAAGGAGATCCAACCAGTCCATTCTGAAGGAGATCAGCCCTGGGATTTCTTTGGAAGGAATGATGCTAAAGCTGAAACTCCAGTACTTTGGCCACCTCATGCAAAGAGTTGACTCATTGGAAAAGACTCTGATGCTGGGAGGAATTGGGGGCAGGAGGAGAAGGGGACGACAGAGGATGAGATGGTTGGATGGAATCACTGACTCAATGGACGTGAGTCTCAGTGAACTCCGGGAGTTGGTGATGGACAGGGAGGCCTGGTGTGCTGCAATTCATGGGGTCGCAGAGTCGGACACGCCTGAGTGACTGATCGGATCTGATCTGAAAACCAAAATTTTAAATTATTTCTTTTCTTTCCTTTTTTTTTTTAAGGAAATAATTCTTTTTTATTTTATTTTTTTTTAAACTTTACAATATTGTATTAGTTTTGCCAAATATCGAAATGAATCTGCCACACAGCAAAAGAGACACTGACGTATAGATCAGTCTTATGGACTCTGTGGGAGAGGGAGAGGGTGGGGAGATTTGGGAGAATGGCATTGAAACATGTATAATATCATGTATTTTTTTCTTTCATGTGTATCTCAACTTCCAGCTCCAATGGGGTGGTAGCACTTACTAGAATTTGATTTTAAGAGGAATTTCATTCACTAAATTGTATCTTTCTGTCTCTGAAGGAGCCCAGCCTGGAAAGAAAAGTCAACAAGCAGTCATCTTCATTGTTGTGTGACTGGGACACTCAGGGTGCTGCCGTGTACCTTTGCTTTCAAAGGCCCTTTAACGTTAAAACCAAACATAGCCTACATGGGAGGAATGGCATATAGTGGCTGACCTTGGTGACATTTTGTGTACAAGGCCTTTGGCCTCTCCTTAAATCATTCAGCCCACTGAGGTCACTGATTTAGTTACATCAAGGAATTTCCTCACTCAAATTTAATGCTTCTCACTCTTCAATTTCAGAGCTTGCTATAAATTTTTGTGCTTTACTTAAAAGAACTACAAGAGCCACAGCTGCACTGGAGAATCAGCAGCCCCTATTGCAGTCTTCCTATGTTCTAACATATCTACAGCAGCAACTGTAGTTACTAAACTCTTGACTTTGTCACCATTCACTCTTTGTCCTGTCAGATGGAGCATTTACTGTCTTGACCATGATTCCATGTATCCTCACCGGCGAAGTCCGTAGGGGAAATGAATTGCATGATTATGGAGTCATCAGTAATTTGTTCTTTGAGAATGGTGCCCTTGGAGCTGTGTAATACTGCAACTTTGCACTGTATATAAGTACAATATTTATCCACTTTTGGCTTGACTATTACTCCATCTCCTTAACCTGTGCTTTTCACTATCTTCTTATATACCTTGTTCAACTCAAAGTTCTCTCTGACAAACCACAATAATCTTCTCCATATTAATTAGAATAAAATGAGATCTTCTTGTTCTTGACCTAAGGCCAGTCTCAACACTGGCTTCCAGGAGGTTGAGTTAGGTGGGTGGAGAGTGCTGTGACTATTTCTTCTTTGATGATATTGTTCTGGTCACATGCTTCCACTCTGTGGCAAAAGTACATTTTACATTTTGAATAGAAGTTACCTGTGTTACTTTTAAAGTCTTTTGAAGACCCTCTTTGCAGTCAGACAAGTTGTACACAGACACTTGTAGTGTATTAACATAACCACCGAAGACCACAAGACTATCAAACAGAGAAACTTGATCTCTCTTTCCTTGTTCTCTTTAGGTTCCCTAAAATATTGGGATACATTTTGATTTCTTCTCAATCATTAGCTGGAGAAACTCCTTAGTCACAGAGAATGATTTGTCTTATTCTGCTATTGTTAACACTTTGAAGCACCTCTCAATGCAAATCAAAAACTCCTTACTTATGAGTTTGAAAATATAGCCCTTCATGCTATTTTAAATTTGGAGTCGTATGGACTTAACTAATCAGTTAATCTACATAGCGGTGACTATTTTCTCAAGGAAGGACATGCTGTTCAAAAAGACAGGAACATGTGTGTATTTATTCAGAAATTCAGTCTACAGTACTTACTATGGGAATGTTTAGTCATGTTAACAGAAATAATTTTCAGGGTTCAGGCCAAGAACTGAAAATTTAAAAGTATAGTGTTGTCTTTGGGACTCCTTGTTAGAAAATATGAATGACCAGCTATCTAACTGAGCTTTGTCAAACAAACTTCATTTAAAAAAATTACCTTCCTCCACGTTTTTCAAAATGTTAATTTTTTAATTAAAAAAGTGACATATTAACTAATTGTTATTGAAAGTTTAACATAGAGATCTGTTTATAACTGGAAGAAATAGACATTTTTTTTCTTTTCTCTTCTTTTTAAAAAGAGTTTCTCATTTCATTTTAACATAGAATTATCTACTTTATTTTCATTCCAATCCCAATGAAGGGCAATGCCAAAGAATGTTCAAACTACTGTACAATTCCACTCATTTCACATGTTAGCAAGGTTATACTCAAAATCCTTCAAGCTATGCTCAGCAGTAAATGAACTGAGAACTTTCAGATGTTCAATCTGGGTTTTAAAGAGACAGAGGAACCAGAGATCAAATTGTCAACATTGGAATTCTAGAAAAACACCTACTTCTGCTCCATTGACTACTCTAAAGCCTTTGTGTCGATCACAATAAACTGTGGAAAATTCTTAAAGAAATGGGAGTAGCAGACCACCTTACCTGTCTCCTGAGAAACCTGTATGTTAGTCAAGAAGCAACAGTTAGAACCAGACATGAAACAAAATACTGCTTCAAAATTGGGAAAGGTCCCTGGTGGCTCAAAGGTAAAGAATCCACCAGCAAGGCAGGAGCCACAGGCATGTGGGTTTGATCCCTGGGTCAAGAAGATCCCCTGGAGGGGAGCATGGCAAACCACTCCAGTATTCTTGCCCAGAGAATTCCATGGACAGAGAAGCCCGGTGGGCTACAGTCCATAGGGCTGCACAGAGTCAGACACAACTGAAATGACTTAGAATGCACACAGCACATATATACAATATACAAGGCTATATATTGTTACTCTGGTTATTTAGCTTCTATGAAGAGTACATTATTTGAAATGCCAGGATGGATGAATTACAAGCTGGAATCTAGATTGCAGGGAAAAATATCAACAACCTCAGATATCGAGATGATACTACTCTAATGACAGAAAGTGAAGAGGAACTAAAGAGCCTCTTGATGAGGGTGAAAGAAGAGAGTGAAAGAGCTGGCTTAAAACTCAACATTCCAAAAACTAAGATCATAGCATCTGGTCCCATCACTTCAAGATGGCAAATAGAAGGGGAAAAAGTGGAAGCAGTGACAGTTTTATTTTCTTGAGTGCCAAAATCATTGTGGATGGTGATTGCGGCCATGAAATTAAAAGATGCTTTCTCCTTGGAAGGAAAGCTATGACAAACTTAGAAACAGTGTTAGAAAGCAGAGACATCATTTTGCCAACCAAGGTCCATATAGTCAAAGCTATAGTTTTTTCAGTAGTCATGTATGAATGTGAAATTTGGACCATAAAGAGAGATGAGCACTAAATAATTGATGCTTTTGAATTGTGGTGCTGGAGAAGACTCTTGAGAGTCCCGTGGACACCAAGGAGACCAAACCAGTCAATCCTAAAGGAAATCAACCCCGAATATTCATTTGAAGGGCTGATGCTGAAGCAGAAGCTCTAATACTTTGGCTACCTGATGTTAAGAGCTGACTCACTGGAAAAGACCCTGATGCTGGGAAAGATAGAAGGCAGGAGAAGAAGGGTATGACAGAGGATGAGATGGTAGGATAGCATCACTTACTCAATGGACACGAATTTGAGCAAATTCCTGGTGATAGTGGAGGACAGAGGAGCCTGGAATGCTACAGTCCCATAGGATTGCAAAGAGTCAGACACGACTTAACAACTGAACACCAACAGCAGCTACTTTACTTGCTGTCAGGATATTCCAGATGTTGTACTGCACACAGTTTAAAGCCTCTAGTCCAAGTGTATTGCATCACTCAAGAAGAAAAGAATTTCATAGCAGGAGAACATTTTATGATCCTCAAGTATCTGGAGAAATGGCCTTCCTTTTCCCTCTTTTTGCATTTATTCATCCACAGTATCCATCTTCATGGTATCGTGCTAAATGCTTGCAATATCAAAATGGAATAAGTTTTTGTCCCAACTATCTGGAAGTTCTCTGAAAGAGGGGTGGTTTCCATTATTCTATCTTCCAGGATGCTTATGTGTTCTTCTGAATCACCTATTAATAATTTGCTGTTGATTCCCTCTAGTGTATTTTTCATTTGAGTTATTGTATTCTTCAGTTCTGATTCATTCTTTTTTATATTTTCTAACTCTACTGAAGTTCTTATTGTATTTCTATGTTCTTCTGCCAAGTTTGGTGAGCATTCTTGTGATTATTGCTTTAAATTCTTTTTTAGGTAAATGACTTCTCATTAGAGTTTTCCTCTGGAGTTATATTTTGTTCTTTCATTTGGAATGAACTCCTTTGTCTTCTCATTTTGTTTGACTTTCTGTTAACTTCTGTGAATTAGAACAGTTATCTTTGTGCATCTTAGGAGCATGGCCTTGTGTAGACTGCACTCTATGCAGACTGTGTATGCTTGGTAGATTTGGCAGTAGGGCTAAAATTGCCATGGGCACAGACCAAGGCTTTTCTTGGAGTGTCCCGGGGCCCAGGGACAGCTGTGATTTTTTGTGTGTGTTGAGGGCTGCAGTCTTGCTGGGAGAGCTGAAGCTGGAGTTGGGTAATGGCCAGAGTCATGCCGGGGCAGTCTTGGCAGGTCAGCTAGAATATCAGGTGCTTTTTCAATCTGCTACATAGAGGTTTTCTTCCCCCAACTTACTAGAGCAATTTATAACACTTATCAGGCTGCAACTAATTATTTAATACAATTTAAGAGGTATTCTTGCAGTTGTGTGTGTGTGCTGGTCACTTAGTCATGTCCAACTCTTTGTGAACCCATAGACTGTAGCCCACCAGGCTTGTCTGTCTATGGGATTCTCCAGGCAAGAATACTGGACTGGATTGCCATTTCCTTCTCCAGGGAATCTTCCTGACCCAGGGATTGAAGACAGGTTTCCCGCATTGAAAATCTGGAAAATAGCTTATTTCAACAGCAACACTTGGGCTTCCCTGGTGGCTTGACAGTCGAGAATCTGCCTGCAATGCAGGAAACCTGGGTGCATGGGGTTACAAAGAGTCAGACAGGATTGAGCAACTGACACACACACACACACACACAGCAACTCTGTAATCGGTTTACCAAGTGACCCAGTTTGATTTTTGATTGGCTCACTTATTAGTAATGGTCTTGGCCATAGCCAATATGACCAGTATGAGGAGAGTATGGCCCCACAATCAGCTTTTCTGGAAGCCTGCAGACATGAGGCTACTGCAGGCCAAGCCCTACGTGGGAGGACCTAGTGTTGCTTACTGTGAGAGGGCACCAGTCATTCCTCATTGCTAGTCTCCTTTTCCATAAATCCTCCAGGCGATGAATCAGCTGACTGTCTCCATACTGCTATAAAGTCTGCCGACCCCTTCACCAATAATAAGGCTGATACCACCCTCAGCTTGGCGACTGATGGAAAGTTTGAACAATGATTTAACAAATCTCTGCTGTCTTCACCTCTCTCTTTCAGGGATTGACGATGGGTCTGGCCAATAGCAGATGCTGAGCTGGCTTTTAGATGAATCCAGCCCTCTGTAATGGCTGATCATTGTGGCTGCCGGTAGACTGTGAGCGAGTCAACACAGGGGAGGTCAGGTAAGGGCTGCTGATCCAGAGTCAGTGAGCTTTGTTTTGTTTTTAATTGGAAAATAATTCCTTTACAGTACTGTATTGGTTTCTGCCATACAATGTGAATCTGCCATAAGTATGCATATATCACCCTCTCTTTCCCCTGTGTGTCCACAAGTCTATTCTTTGTCTGTGTTCCGATTCCTATCCTGCAAATATATTCATCGGTACCATTTTTCGAGATTCCATATATGTGTGTTAATACATATTTGTTTTTCTCTTTCTGAGAGTCAGTGAATTTTTGCATGAGTCTTTTAAGAGCAGAGTCTTGGCTACCTACAAACTTCTGCCTCTCTGGGTGGTAAGTTTTGCTGATTCTCAAAGCCAGTTATTGGGGCTCATCTTTCTGGTGCCAAACCCCAGCCCTGGGGAGTGCTTAGTATGGGGCTTGAATCGCTTGCTCCTTAGGGAGTACTGGGAGTTTGAGATATCCCTTTTGCTTGTGAGTCCTCTGTGGGGGGTGTGAATACTGAGTAGGTTGCATCTCTGCCCCTCCTCCCCATCTCAATGTGTTTTTTCCTTAATATTCTTAATTGTGGAAGGGCTGTTCTGCTGGTCTTCATGTTGCCCTCAGAGAATTACCCTGAGCGTAGTGGTAGTTTTGCCCTGTCTGCGGGAGATAGTGAGTTCAAGATGTTTTCATTCTGCCATCTTCACCCCACCCCTTCACAAGAGACACATTATTTTAGACTGCAAATCAAGTCTCAAATATTTTAAATGAATGAAAACAGAGTATCTTATCAGACTACAATGCAGTTGAGCTAGAAACTAGTCAGCATGATTACCATAAAATTCTCACGTATTTGGAATTAAAGGAGTGTACTTACAAGTAACCAATGAGTCAAAGGAAAAATCAAAGTAAAAAATGGAAAATGTATAAATGATTGCAAAAACACTACACATCCAAACTTGTGATATATATATATATATATATATATATATATGTATGTATGAAAAGTGAAAGAACACGTTAGTCATTCAGTCGTGTCTGACTCTGTGACCCCATGGACTGTAACCCTCCAGACTCCTCTGTCCATGGGATTTACCAGGCAAGAATACTAGAAGGGGTAGCCATTCCCTTCTCTAGGGTATCTTGCCCACCCAGGGATTGAACCCAGATCTCCTGCATTATAGGCAGATTTTTAACCATCTGAGCCACCAAGGAAGCTGATATATATTTGTATGTCTATATGTTAAAAAAGAATGACTGAACATCAACAAAGCAAGCATCAGTTTCAACAACTTAGTTAAACAAAGCAAGTTAAATCCACTGAAAGTTAATAATAAAGCATAATATAATATAATAAAAATCAATCATACTATAGGGATAAACAAAGCCAAAATTTGTTTTTTTTGCAAAGACTAAGACAGATAAACATTTGGTAAGAATGAAGAAAAAAAAGTTAAAAGGCACAGATAATCAATATAAAAATGGAAGAAATTACATTATAGATCTTTCAGCAATTAAAAATATTAAAAGAGGATATTATGAACTACATATTAATAAATTTAAATATGGATAAGATCCCAAAATATAAAACTGACCAAAAGTAACACAAAAAGAACAATAATTTGACTACTAAAGACACTGAATCCTGAATTTAAAAGATAAATAAACTTAAACCAACAGAAAAAAATCCAATTCTGCCACAAAAAATATTCCCAAGCCACTTGTCATCTTTGATGAATTTTATCAGTTTAAAAGAACTACATCAATTTAGATCAATGCTGCCAGAGAATAAAGAAGGAACATTCATCAACTTGTTTTATGTGGCAAATATAACCTTGACACTAAAACCTCAGGAGGGCATTATACAAAAGAAAATGTACAGACCAATCTTACTCATGAAAATAGATATAAAAACCCTAAACAAAGTATCAGCAATCCCAATATAGCAATATCCAAAAAGGATACATCATGATTAAACTGGGTTTATTCAAGGAATGCAAAATTGGTTTTCCATTAAAAAAAAAATCAGTGCATTTATAAATTAACAAAGAATAATCATGTGGTTATCTCAATAGATGGAGAAAAAGCTTATGATAGAATAAATTTCTTATTCATGATCAAAAGTCTTAGCAAACTGTGACTAGAAAGGGATTGACTCTCCATTTGATAAAGAATATCTAGAAAAAAAAATCCAGAAATACCATCCTGAACCAGGAATGCTGAAAGATTTACTTTTGATTTAAGGAACTGAAAAATCTAACTGAATATTCACTGTTTTTCAACATTTTCTTGAAGGGCTCTGCCAGTGTGGTGAGTCAAGAAAATGGAGCTATGAGAATTTGGAAGAAAGAAATAGAATTGTCATTGTATTTATATCAGGTGATAGGATTGCTTACATAAAAAATTATGTAGCATCTATAACTAAATCATTAGAATTTCTAAGTCGATTTAGCAACATTGCTGTGTAAGAGGTCAATAGAAAAAATATTGATTGCTTTCAGATATACTACACACTATATACACTTTAAAAGCTAAAATAAACTTCAAAAATAAGTGATCACTAACTCACCTAGCCAAACACAAAGTTTTAGACAGACTCAGAAGTGGAATTAGGTTCACTTATATTGAAATATAGTTGATTTACATTATGTTAATTTCAGGTGTACAGCAAAGTAATTCAATTATATACATACATATGTGTATATATATATTTTTAGATTGTTTTCCATTATAGGTTATTATAAGAAAAGTGAGCAGAACAGGGCTAGGGGATAAGCAAATTCTCAGTAGGTTGGAGGATAAGAGGAATTAGTTTTAATCCAATTGAATATCTGGGAAGATTTTATCACAAATGTCTTTAAAATTCTCTGATATTTGGTTTTTATAGTCTTTTTTTGCAGCATAATTCTACAGGTATATTTATTTGGAAAAAACAATCTAAAAGAAGGTATTTGAAGAACGAACTTTTTTTTTTTTTTAAGTTGAGCATATCAATATCTGTGTAACTTCTTCCAAGAAGATCAGCATACTCTCATGCTGGAGAAGTCATCTTGAGTAGCTAAATGGGATTTTGTTATGCTGCATTTCCTCCCTGCTTTCCTCCCAAGTGTCAGTATCTCCTCATGAGCAGCCTGTCTCTTTCCAAGCCCTCCCTGCGGTGAACCCAAATGTTGTTTATCAGATGGGTGTAATTCAACCCACTAGAATACGTCTTTGCCAATGGGATTCATGCTATGAACTCCAGCCCCCTCTGCTAGTGAAATACACATGTTGTTCTTGGTCTGCGTCATGAAGATACGTAGGCAGATGTAGGTGGTACCTAACAGATGCAAACTTTTTATTTTTTTGAGTTTTTTTCTTTGTCATTTGGACATGATGGTAGAAAAACAGTCATTCCTTAGTTACAAAGGATTCAGAGAGAGAATTCACTTATTCCCAACCCTGTCTCGCCCGGTGTGTCCTGCCCGGTCTCAGGAGAGGAAAGATACCAGAGGAGCCTTAAATTCTGAAGCTCAAGTTAGTCTTCACATGTCCTGATGTGTTTCTACAGCTGAGCCACATTTATCTACCATACATATACTAAAAACAGCAAAAAGGGCAGAGGGCACAAAAGATGCCCGACTGAAACCTTGAGCTATTAACACAGCATGTTCTTCCCCTCTTCTGTGCGCGTGTGCTCAGTTGCTTCAGTCATGTCTGACTCTTTCTGACTCTATGGACTGTAGCCTGCCAGCTCCTCTGTCCACGGGATTCTTCAGGAAAGAATACTGGAGTAGGTTACCATTTTCTACTCCAAGGGATTTTCCCAACCCAGGGATTGAACCTGCATCTCTTTACTGCTGAGTCACTGGGGAAGTCTGATTTCCCTCTTATATTAATTTAAAATGTGTTTGGCATTATTTACCTCTAAAATTGAAATATTTTGAAACTTCTAGGACTCAGAAAGACATAAGGATATCTTAATTACCTAGCAATCATCTATGTATTTAATAAACTTCTGAAAAATATAAGAATATGAGGATGATTATAAAAGGTTCCTTTAAAAAAAAAACAAACTCTACCAGGAAGAAGAGCAAATACTCCCCACATTTGGTGTTTGGAAGCCCCTGAGTTGAGTTAAACCTTGAGTTAAACAAAATCAAAAACTCCAAGTTATTCCCTCTTAATTTTTCCAAATTGTTAAACCTAAGGTGAATTTCAAATTTAGAGATTTTTTTCCTTTTGGATATTCCAGGTATTGTTTTCAAAAGGTCATTTCTAGTAGTTTGATAAACTTAAAAGACTTTGAAAACAATAGGATGTGACTTGGCATATCAAAACAAAATCATTTTAGAAATCAAAATTGTGACATTTGAGGAGGATCTAAAATTGGCAGAATTGTGTCTAGAAAAGTAGCAATGGGTTTTTAAAGTATAGAAGGTATGTGGTTCACAGTGAAAGATTTCACCTCATGATCAAATCACTTATTTAAATCCAAAATCTTCCCCCTCTCTTAAACAATACACATTTTCATCTCTTACTGTTTTTAGATTTGGCACTGAATAATACTTTAGTTTCAGAAGTATTGCCTTTAATTTTTGTTTAAAAGTGTCAGATTTGGACTGTCATTTCGTTAACTGTAGTCAATCAAGGCGGAGAAGGCAATGGAACCCCACTCTAGTACTCTTGCTTGGAAAATCCCATGGATGGAGGAGCCTATTAGGCTGCAGTCCATGGGGTCGCTAAGAGTTGGACACGACTGAGTGACTTGACTTTCACTTTTCACTTTCCACTTTCATGCATTGGAGAAGGAAATGGCAGCCCACTCCAGTGTTCTTGCCTGGAGAATCCCAGGGACGGGGGAGCCTGGTGGACTGCCATCTGTGGGGTCGCACAGAGTCGGACACGACTGAAGTGACTTAGCATAGCATAGTCAATCAAGGGGGCTATTTTTAGAAAGGAGGGTAAAAATCGCATTTAGTATTGTGATTGACCCTGACATAAATCCCAGGGTTTTCCCTGCCTGTCAGTGGATGAATGAGCATAGCCACTTGGGCTGGGTCCTTGCCTTTTAGTTGTGCTAATCTACCACTTTGGGAGTATTGTCATACTATTTTTTAGAAGTCCTCCTCAACATCTGTTTACAAAAGTCCAAGTCATTACTTGAAATATCCCTCAGTTCAGTTCAGTTCAGTTCAGTCACTCAGTAGTTTCTGACTCTTTGTGACCCCATAAATCGCAGCACTCCAGGCCTCCCTGTCCATCACCAACTCCTGGAGTTCACTCAAACTCACGTCCATCGAGTCGGTGATGCCATCCAGCCATCTCATCCTCTGTCGTCCCCTTCTCCTCCTGTCCCCAATCCCTCCCAGCATCAGAGTCTTTTCCAATGAGTCAACTCTTCGCATGAGGTGGCCAAAGTACTGGAGTTTCAGCCTTAGCATCAGTCCTTCCAAAGAATACCCAGGACTGATCAAGTTTAGAATGAACTGGTTGGATCTCCTTGCAGTCCAAGGGACTTGCAAGAGTCTTCTCCAACACCACAGTTCAAAAGCATCAATTCTTCGGCGCTCAGCTTTCTTCACAGTCCAACTCTCACATCCATACATGACCACTGGAAGAACCATAGCCTTGACTAGACAGACCTTTGTTGGCAAAGTAATGTCTCTGCTTTTGAGTATGCTATCTAGGTTGGTCATAACTTTCCTTCCAAGGAGTAAGCATCTTTTAATTTCATGGCTGCAGTCACCGTCTGCAGTGATTTTGGAGCCCAAAAGAATAAAGTCAGCCACTGTTTCCACTGTTTCCCCATCTATTTCCCATGAAGTGATGGGACCAGATGCCATGATCTTAGTTTTCTGAATGTTGAGCTTTAAGCCAACTTTTTCACTCTCATCTTTCACTTTCATCAAGAGGCTTTTTAGTTCCTCTTCACTTTCTGACATAAGGGTAAAATATCCCTATTTAATGTTAAATCAACATCTTATTTCATTAAGTTAACAACCACTTCAGGTTTTTGTTCTCATAGTTCTGTCTTTCACTACATAGCCTTTAGAGCCACATCAGGTGTAGAATATTGATAGTGCAAGATGTGGTAGAATGCTCTAATGTGATTTTTGGTGCTATTTTAAGCACAGATCTGTTTGTGCAGCCTAGTCCATCATAGATTTTTTTCAGAACATATTTTAGAATTGGTCACAATCTATCATCTGAAATTGATACTAATATTTGGAATTTTAAAACTCCTTTGGCAAATGCTGACTAGTCCCTTGTCCAAAACACATGATGATTTTGCCTGGAGATTAGTATAGTATAACATAGTATAACAAACTCCTAGTTTGTTCGGAACCTGCTCCCATTCCCTGACATAGCAGTGAATTCTGTGTGACATTCTTCCTGACTCTGGTGGAACACCCCACTCTATTAGAGATCCTTAATCCAGAAGGCGGCCATCTTGGATAAGATCCCATTGACTTGCCTTGAGTCCAGCTACTGTAAGTGGGTGACCATCCAGCCTGAGGAGGCTTACATTTTCTTAAGAACATCATCTGCTTAAAAGACTGGTTTATCTCGCAGCTGAACTGTCTCCTCTGACAATCCCTCCAGGTTCTTTGCCTTCAACATTTTCTAAGCAGGCAGCAGTTGTCAATCTCTTCATTCAACTGTGTTGCTGGTCTCCATGAGCACTTTGCAAACTCTCCAATCACATCATTATCTCATTTACTTCTGGTTCTGCAAGATTTCCTTAGCTTAGCAAATATTTCACTGGGAAGTTAAATGCCTGTTTGAATTGAAGGCACTTCAGACTTTCTTCACTTGTGATTGGGAAGTAATTTCTTTCTCTTCTTTAAAGGTTGGGAAAGGAAATGAATGACACAAGACTATTTGATGAACCATTTCAACAACCCTTTCCAGTTTATTTTCTACTCTATAGAGGTAGGAAGTGGATCATTGTAATTGATAGAATCATTAGATTGTTTCTGCCATCTTTTAGTCAGGTCTAGTCTTGAGAGTCCCTTGGACTGCAAGGAGATCCAACCAGTCCATTCTAAAGGAGATCAGTCCTGGGTGTTCTTTGGAAGGACTGATGCTAAAGCTGAAACTCCAATACATTGGCCATCTTATGCGAAGAGTTGACTCACTGGAAAAGACTCTGATGCTGGGAGGGATTGGGGGCAGGAGGAGAAGGGGACGACAGAGGATGAGATGGCTGGATGGCATCACCGACTTGAAGGACGTGAGTTTGAGTGACCTCCGGGAGTTGGTGATGGACAGGGAGGCCTGGATTGCTGCAGTTCATGGGGTCGCAAAGAGTCAGACACGACTGAGTGACTGAACTGAACTGAGCACAGAGTGTGTAGTATATTTTTCAGAAGATAAATGTACTTCTTGCCTACCATTTTCATATTGGAGCTTCAACAGAATTTCTAAGACAATAGGAAAAGTCCCCTCGAAATCTTTACAGAATAGTCAGCAAGTTATTAAAAATTGTGGCTGGCAATTTTCATGTTTTTGAAGAGTTAAATATTCTTGTTCAATAATCACTATTTTTCACATGCTTCTGATTAAGTTTGCACACACTTAATTCTGTGAAGTGGTTAAATGCATATGATGAAGAAAAAAGTCATGAAATAATTTTCCCATTCTCCTATTCCATGTGTCTATCTACCACTTTGTTGGTAGATAGAAAGTAACTTGCTTCCTATTGTACAAAATATCAGCTGGAGTTGAACTTGCTCTAATTAACAGTGACTTTGAAATTGGAAGTCTAAATACTCTCTCTATATAAAGTGTAAAGGGTGAATGTCTGAGCTCCTGTGACTAGATATCTATTTGCTACTTCTTTCTCCCTCCCTCCCTTTCTTTCCCTCTCTCTCTCCCTTTCTTCCTCCCTCCCTCTCCCTTCATTCCTTCCTTTCCTGGAGCTATTATAGCAAGAGATTTCTACCAGAGGTAATTCATAGTCAAAAGCCAGAAGGACATCCAAGTCAGGTTCACTGAAAAAACCTGAAACTCAGACACCAGAAGAAGAAATAAAGTTAAGGGTCACAGATTCAGAAGACTGGGGTTCAGTAAAGTTGAAATGAAGGACTATATTAGGAATAACTAAGAGGAAACTCATGAAGAAAGCTATAAACTTTGGTGCATATTTAAGATTTGCTTTAAGGTTTTATGTATATATTTGAGTCGGCCTGATTTAAATAACCAGAGCTAGTCATGAAGAAAATAGGTATATTTTTCTTATTTAAGTGACATTTTTGGGTGGAAACCCAAGACGCCTATGAGAATGAAACTTCAACGTTCCTTGAATTTCTCTAAAGCTATTAGGCCATATATTAAACTCTTGGCAAGTTCTTATGTCTTGTTTATGGTAACAGAAGACAATCTAGTTTAAACATATCATGCTCTCTGGGAAAACAACAATAACATATACAATATGGCGAACCTGAATGGCTCCAAAAGGCAGATTTTAGCCCATGATTTGAAATCAAATTGTGAACCAGGGAGTAAGTGAAACCGTCCTCTAAATGATAAATGACAGTCCAGAGTTTACTCCAGAGGAGAGGTTGGCACACTTTCAAAACCTTACCCAGACAATCATATAGAGAGTAAGGGAGCAGATGAAAAGTGGTAGCATATTGACAGTCATGAGAAATAATAGCAGGTTTCAAACGAAGGACACAAGACTCTTCATGTAAAAGAACAGTGACTAGGGATCATTTATGCAGCTCTACCTGCCTTCCTAGGGTATTATTTCACTATACCCAATTCAGTAACTAATAATCAAAATGATAACCCTGAAATTGTCATTACAGGTTAAATGCTGTTCTTAAAAAGATAGTTTTCAGAAGTGTCATTGTTAAAAGTTTGCTTTACTTATGTGGTAAAAAAAAAAAAAGGCTAAACAGTTGCTTTTCCTGACATTGCTAGACATATTAGATTTTTCTCATTATAGAAAATGATTGGTGTATTATTAATGAACAAAGCCACTAATTTGGAACTCCTCCGTCTCACCCTCACAATGAAATATGGCTGCTCAGTGGCTGTGTTCGGAGTTGTGGTCAAGGGAAGGGGTGGTCTAAGTGCTTACTCCTTCAAAGCCTGCAGAGTTAGATCCCTGATCTAGGAAACTTTTAGGACCAGATTTCCCGCTGCCAGCCAATGAGCCGCACTTGTCCAGTTTTGTGGTGTGTGTCTCCGTCTTTATCCACCGCATAGGTTATGGAGGTCAAGATTAAGAGGTTATTTTAGGAAAGGGGAATGGAGCCAGAATGAGAATACCAGAGGAGTCTCTGCCTAGAAGACTAGCTGTTTCAGGGGCCCTCTGCTGTGGCTGCTGGTGCTGCTTATATCCTGCTTCTCACCATGTGCTAAGTGCTTAGTCCCTTCGGTCACGTTTGACTCTTTGCGACTCTATGGATTTTAGCCTGCCAGGCTCCTCTGTCCATGGGATTCTCCAAGCAAGAACACTAGAGTAGGTTGCCAAGCCCTCCTCCACGGGATCTTCCCCACCCAGGGACTGAACCCGTGTCTCTTATGTCTCCTGCTTTGGCAGGAGGGTTCTCTACCAGTAGGGACAGGAAGCTCCATTCTTAGGACTCTAAATAGCTAGGGGACTAGACACCAACATTTTAATCTTCTTTTGCCCTTGGCTTCAGTTTAAATTGGTTTAAAGATTAAATTTGGTGCTTAAATATTGCAGCTACGTTTTACCACATTTTAAAAATTATAACTATTTCAGGTTCTGCCAAATGGTTTATTTTTTCTTTATTATGGTCTTAATGAATGAGTTCTTTGTCTTCTGATATGTATCTTCTATAGTAAAATTGATAAAAAATTAACTTGAACCACTCCTTAGGCTTCTTGGAATAGAAAGGAAAAAGGTAAGAAAATTATACAATAAAAAGGAAAGGGGTAGAATATTTCAGACAATGTAAAAATTGTGATTGTAAACAGTGTTAGAAAATGACAAGTCAAACTTGGAAGCTCTCATATGTGCTTAATAAACATCAAAAGGCACTCAAGTTGTACCCATTAAAACACAAATTTCCCTGGGCCATGACAGTCAGTCATGCCTTATCTATGGTGACAGTGCCCTGAACTGGGCACACTTGTTTTTTCACTCATTCATCATTGACTTGGTCCTTAGTGAAATACAGATTTATTGGGTTTTATGACTTTGGGTGTGATATTTACATACTATGTAATCATGACACAATTTTTTTTCTTTCCTCCCTCCCTTCTTTTCCTTTTTTCTTTTGATGTAAGGAAGAGAAGTTTTCTTTTTCATGGCCCATGCACAACTTCTATTTTCATTGGGGCATGGTATAACATTTTAGTTTTGTCACTGAGTTACTGAGAAACTGTAGAATTATGATTAGTGTGCTCTCAAAACTGTGGACACTAGATTTAAGAGTGAATGTTGCTTAGGATGAAATACAAAATATAAACAGTGGCTTTAATCTTTTTAAGTGGTGAAACTGATACAGACATGACTGATGAAGTAATTTGTTGATGAGCAATTTCAGTGAATCCTCAATTGGGGTGGAATTATTCTCCCTACTATTCTCACACCAGGGCTTCCCAGGTGGTTCAGATGGTAAAGAAATCTGCCTGCAAGGCAGGAGACCCAGGTTTGATCCCTGGGTTGGGAAGATCCCCTGGAGAAGTGAATGGTTACCCACTCCAGTATTCTTGTTTGGAGAATTCCATGAACAGAAGAGCCTGGTGGGCTATAGACCATGGAGTCACAAAGATTCAGACACAACTGAGAAATTAACAGTTTTATTCTCGCACTATTTGAAGAAAACAGTGTTTCTCAGTTCTATTGCCTCTGTTTCAGGGGATTTTAAACCTGATTATTTTAATTAAGCCATGGAGTATCCATTGTAAAATGAAAGCTACTTACATCATAAAAAGTGGCATATTTAAAGAGGCCAGATTATGTTATCAATTTGAGTTTAATCTTTCTAATATGGCTCCCAATTCCTTCTAAGGATGTAGTTCTTATGTTTTGAATTCTTTTTATTTTTATTCTGTTATTTAAATTATGTCTATATACCAATGGTAAAATGACATTAGTTTAAATTAGAATTGCTAAATTATACAAAAACATGTAAAACACAGGAGAACCAAGACTGCTTAGTATCATACTATATTTCTTCAATCCTCACTCTAAATGCAACTGTATCAATATACTGTATTTTTGCTTATCTCCACAAATTATAATATCAAGCAAAATCTGAGAAGTAAGCTTTTTGTGAGAAGTATATATAGGTGTTCCCAATAGTTTGGTATTAAATTTTTTAGGCAGGGAAGGACAAATATAATCTGCAAATTGATTGAGGAACAGGGAATGATTGATGGATAATTAGTGATCTGATACAGATTAATGCTAGTTATGTTTCTAGGCAAGTTGCTGTAAATTTAATGGTTATATTTTGAGTTTTATGATGTTGACCAAAATTCTTTAAACTTCAATCTCCTCATGGGTTAAAGGAGATTAAAAACACGTGTTTATGGAACTAAGCTAGCGATACCCTGAATGGAGGATTTTCTCATTTGCTTGGCCTCACCAATGCTGAGTTTCTGAACTTGAACCAAATTGGTGCCTTTTTCTCTCCTCCTTTAGAATGAGTTGCTGCAATATCCTTTTTAAACAGATTTTTGTAAGTTTGCTTAATCAGTCCTTCAGTTGTGTCCAGTCTTCATATACCTGAGTCATAGGATGAATGCTGCTTGGTGGAAGATGGGAATAATTCTATGAATGTATCCATTTTATGATTTATTGAGACCCCAACTTGCATTTTCAAGTCATTTGGAAACTTGTTGTATATTTTCATTGTTATATTATGATCTCAGATATATTTTCTTATTCATATCATTCACTGTAAATTGATAAAATAATTTAAAAATTTCCTAACTTAGGTCTATGTTATCCAAACAAGTTATTGGAAGAAGAATGTGTAGGATCATCTATACATACATATACACATCTATAAACAAAGTTTGCACCTTTGTAAAGATGTTTTGGATATTTCACAATATCCAGTTTTATTCCCCTCTATAACAATATTTTGATTGTGTATATGGAAATAAAAGGTGGTGGTCATCAGAGAGAAGGGAGTAGTTTTCAGTATGGGTGAGGGCATGCACAAAAACAACCCAGGAGGTTAGGGGTGCAACCTACTGCAGTTGGATCTGCATATAATTCATAGCTTCATATTGATGGTTCCTCCTTCATATTGGTGGTTCCTCCATATTCATTGTTCCTCTGCATCTGTAGAGTCAACCAACAATGGATTGTGTAGTATTGTAGTATCAACTATTGAAAAAAATCCTGGTGTAAGTGGACCCAAGTAGCTCAAATTCCTGTTGTTCAAGGATCAACTGTATAGGCATGTATATTTGGGCAAGAGTAGTAGCTAAAACCAGAGGGAGACAATATTGATGAGGTGAACTTTTAGCACTGACCATGTATTTCATGCAAGCATATTAAAGAGATGTTAATATTTATTTGTTTAAATTGCCATGAAAATAAAGCCCCAATACTTAGTAAAGTCTAATGATATTTTATATTTTTCATTTGTATGAATGTTACTGAATGTATCAAGCTATTGCAGTAAGCTAAAGTAGTTCAATCGGACTCACGTTTCAAGGTCTTTATAAGTTAATCTCATTTAAAAATACTAAAATCATGATGTAAGTGTATGTTTGTGCATAGACCATTCTCTGAATATAGCATAGAAACTGGATAGTGGCATAGCTTGCCTCCTGATGCATTCCACAATAATTGAAAGTAAATGTTATGAAAATGCTCAGTGAATTAAAACAAAATCAAGGCTCAGAATTTGCACAGAGGTTGTGTTTCATTAATATGTGTCTTATATAAGCAGTTAGCATGTAAAAAGGGGTGGTAAATATGACCATGAGTTTAAAATTATGAATTATGTATAAAATGTGTGTTAATTAGACGATTAATTGAGAAGTATGAGTTAAGAAGAAAACTAGTTGCTGTTGTACAACATTTGATTATCAGAGTCATTTTTCTACATTTGTTAAATTTGCCTCATAATGTAATCCTTTGGTAAACTGTTGCAACATCATATCATATATGTAGCTTATTAACAATTTCATTAATTGCTATTAGAGGAAAGAAGCTATGAAAGCTAGTGCACATAGGAACAAATGTTGAAGCAGATGGTTGAAATTAGTGAAACGTGATCGGTTGCTAAACTAGTTTACTTAATTAGCTTTCTGCATCAGAATAGTTGAAATAAATTTATCATATTGTCTTCAGGAAACTGAAATTCAGGGGACAGTTGTCATATATCATATTTTAAAAACAACAAGACAAACAGAAAAGAGCTGTTGGCACTGACCCCTGGCCCTTAGTTTGTTTTGTAGTGAGTGGCTAAACTGTTAGAGTGAGTGAACATTTTCTATTAAGGATTCCAACTGCACTGACATCTTCCCATGGCCTGTAACAGGGAAAATGGGGAGAAAAGCAAGTGGAAGTCGGCTGCTGCCTACAAAATTTCCTTGACGCTATTACTTTTTAGTGAACATTTCTGGGATAATTCTCAAAGGAGCTAAAACAATTTTCAAATAACAATTTCATAAAACAGTTAATTGCTTTTTTTTTTTTTTTTACTGAGCTCTTAATAATATATTTATTGTGAGAATTGGGTCTATTTTCTGTGACCTAGGTTCTTAGCGTAAGGAATATTATTATTAAATTATTTTCACTAAACTATTAATATTGGTATTATTTGTTGTTACACCACCCATCATTCTCAGGCACTATGTTAGTGATGCATTGAGTAGAGACATCATATTATTACATTATTATTTATCTTTCCAGTTGTAAAAAACAAAACTTGACAGGTGTTCAGTGAACATGTCTTGATTCAGGAGCTTTTTTACTTTGAATGTTAGGAGTATGCAGGAATACTGTTTCTATTTTTGAATATAGATTGCTCCTACTCTAACTATGAAAGCATGGGATAATTTACAAAGTCATAATTTGTTTGTACTTATCAGAGACTCAAGACAATTAGTGTCACTGAATTTCAAAAGATGACAAGCCCCTCCAAGGAGGTATTTTTGTTTAGTCACTAAGTTGTGTCCAACTTTTTTGTGACTCCATGGACTACAGCCAGCCAGGCTTCTCTGTCTATGGGATTTTCCAGGCAAGAATACTGGAGTGGGTTGCCATTTCCTCCTCCAGGGGATCTTCCCAACCCAGAGATCGAACCTGTGTCTCCTGCTTGGTAGGCAGATTTTTTACCGCTGAGCCTCCTGGAAAGCCCCCAAGGAGATAAGGGCCACGCAAAAATTGCCTTTGATAGAATACAGTAAAAAACAGGAGTCAGCCATAAAATCAGGTAAGAAGAAAACCAATGTGTGTATATTCATTTTTTGTGTCAACTTGACTGGGCCATAGGATGCCCAAATATTTGATTAAACATTGTTTATTATTATTATATTTTATTAACATTGTTATTGGATGTGTCTGTGAGGATGTTTCTGAATGAGATTAATATTTGAATTGGTAAACTGAGTAAAGTAGGTCACCTTTCCTGATGTGGGTGGGCCTCTTCCAATCTGGGAAGACCTGCATAGAATAAAAGGCCGAGTACAAATGTATTCTTTTTCTCTGCCTGACTTGGAGCTCAGATATTGGTCTTCTCCAGCCTTCAGATTTGGACTGGAACTTGCATCATTTCTTGCTTCTCAGGTCTTCAGACCCAAGCTAGAAGTATACCATCAGCTCCTTTGGGTCTGGACTGTTTAGCTTCTAATTATATAAGCCGATTCCTTACAATAAAATTCTTTACACACACACACATATGCGTTCATGCACATACACATCTTGTTTGGTCTGTTTCTCTGGAGACCCGTGACTAATACAAACTAAAATTTTAGCAAACTCTTGAAGGTCAAATTTGACTGAGCATAACAATTTAGATTTCTTGAAAACCCCACACAAAAGAGAGCTTGCCAGTGCTCACCAATGCTTGTCCAGGAGCCCTACCTGTGTGCTCATGAATAGGATTGGAGGCAAGCAAGGAAACCTGAAGGGAACTCTTTAGTGGTACAGGATGTGGATGGTGACTGCCTGCTATCGATGGAAAGGTGCAATGTCTGGTGCTTTTCCGAATCTTTTTCTTACATGAATGAAAGATGTCTGCCACTGGGGAGGGGTAGGTAACTCTCCATATGCCCTGACTGATGGCAAGCAAAGTTTGGTTCCCACTGGGTTAGGAGTAGAAGGAAAAAGCTGTCTGCCACTAGTGAATGGAAAAACTTGGTTGAACTCATCTGCCAGTACAGGAGACCTAAGAGACCTGAGTTCAATCCCTGAGTCAGGAAGATCTTCTGGAGGAGGAAATGGCAACCCACTCCAGTATTCTTGCCTGGAAAATCCCAAGGACAGAGAAGCCTGGTGGGCTATAGTCCATGGGGTCGCAAAGAGTCAGTCACAACTGAAGCAACTTAGCACAAAGGTAGTTAGAGCAACAACAAAAACCGAGTTCCACTGTTGCATAGATTGACTCATCCTCCACACTCATGGACTGGCAGATAAAGAAATGTGTCCATTTGCTGTTTTAAATTGACCTCACTATTTCTCAATTTATTTTTCTTTTTAAAATTACAGATTTATTGAGATATAGTTCACATATCATAAAATTCACCCATTTTAAAGTGTACAATTCAATGATTTCCTTGCCTGGGATTGTAATACATTTCTTTTTCAGTTATACATACACATATATCTATTCTTTTTCAAATTATTTTCCCATTTAGGTTGTTACATAATACTGAGCAGTTATCTCACTATTTTTCTTTTATATACAATGCCTGCATTTGATTAAATATTACAAAATGAGTAAAAAAGTGGCAGCAACAACAACAATAACCCATTAGCAAGAGACAAACAATCAACAGAATCAAATCAGAACGTGACCCTGATTATGGAACATTAGATGAAGTACTTTGAAATAACTATGTTAAATATGTTAAAGAGTGTAGTGGAAAAGAGAAACACATGCATGAACAGATGGGAAATTTCAGCAGGCATATGGAGATAAAAAAAGAATCCAATAAGAATGCTGGAAATGAAAAACATGCTAACAGAGAAGAAAATTTCAATTGATGGGCTTATCAGCAGTCTGGATATAACAGTGGGAAGAATTGGTTAACTTAAAATTAGATCAATAGAAAGCATTCAAACTGAAACAAAAGAGAAAAAGAAGAAACATATAACCTAAAGGTCCTATATTTATTAAAGATATTACATTTGTAGTATTTGTAGTTAGAAATCTTTCAACAAAGAAAGTTCCAATTCCACTATCTTCACTGGTAAATTCTATTGAATGTTTAAGGAAGAAATGATGTACATTACCAACTTTTTACAAATTCTTCCCAGAAAAACAAGAGAGGACAGACTTCTAAACTCATCAAGTCTGTATTACCCTGATACTTGGTAGAAAAACTAGACAAAGATATTACAAGATAAGAAATGAGAAACCAGTGTTTCTCATAAAGACATAAAAACGATTAACAAAAAAATTAATAAATTAAATCTATCAATACAGAAAAATAATAGTACATAATTACCAACCTGGATTTATCCCAGGAATGCAAGGTTGGTTGATTATTTAAGTAGCAGTTACTGTAATGTTCTATTTTAAAAGACTAAATAAGGAAATGGTCATAACATTATATTAATGGATATGGAAAAGCATATAAAAGTCAACATATAAGAATCAATTATATTTCCATATATAGAAACAAACTGGAAATTGAAGTTAAAAATGCCATTTATAATAGCATAAAATTCCACCAAATACTTAGTAAAAATTTTTTTTAATGTATGTATAAACATATATATGCAAGACCATTATACTGGAAACAATGAAATATTATTGACAGAAAACAAAGAAGGCAAATAACTGGGAGCAATATGTTTTTATGGATCAGAATACTCAATAATGATAAAATGTTAATTCTCATCAAAATTCCAGTGGGTTTTTTTAAATAGAAACTGAAATCCAAGGGACCTATATTACCCAAAATAATTTAAAATATTCAAAAACAGAGGGGACTCACACTGCCTGATTTCAAAACTTTTTTATAAAGTCACCCTAAATAAAATAATGTAGTATTGATTTAAGGATAGATACATTGAACAATGGAACAGAATAAGTCAGAAACAGACCTACACATATACAGTCAATTAATTTTTGATAAAGGTGCCAAGGTAATTTAATGGAGAATGAATAATATTTTTTTTCATTATTTTTTTATTGAAAATATGAGATTGAAAAATTTGGATCTAGATGCAAAGTAGTGAAATTCAACACCCATATCAGACTCAAAATGGACTATAGGCCTAAATGTAAGAGTAAGAGCTAAAACTAAAATAATTTCCATAATGAAACATAGGGAAAAATCTTTCTGCTACATGTTTGGAGGAGATTTCTCAGAAGGACACACATATACGCATAAAAATGTGAATTATGAAATTGATAATACTGGGTATATGACTTTGAAAAAAATACTTGCTTAATATAGCATTCATTTTTCTTACCTATAAACAGAGATAATAATCCCACATTCATGTTTGTGGTGAAGATTAAATATTTAAAGCACACAGTATGTGTGCAAATTATGGTATCTTTGTAATTATTACTTTTATTAGCAGTTATATGAACAGTGACATCTAATACAAGATGATTCTCTTCAAGGATTTTCTCGCTTGTAAAGCCTTATCTTTTTAACAGGGAATATTTATAAATATCTAAGCTTTCCTCACAAAGATCAAAGAGAAAATTTATCTTAGAACTTAGTATTAAACTTGTTATTCCTTTTTATCTACAGTCATTTGTGGGGGGATGCCACTGGAAAATGAGTCAAAGGAAATTTTACTTCTTTCCATGTTTTTCCTTCCCTCTCCCAGATTTTCTCAAATCTGTCAAATGGATGGATTTATATTGCTTTGATGCCTTGTAATTGGTCAATAAGGACTGATTTTTATTGAGTGGATACTGAGTTTCACAAGCAGAGTTATGGGAATACTAATTTAAATGTGTGTTTTTTTTCCCTCACTAGAAGTCATTCTCTTGTTATGAGAAAGTCTTGAACAACAGTGTATAGGTTTATCTTTGACATGGACATTGAAATGTATAACCATATAGCATGGTATTAAATATTGACTTTTAGAGAAGAAATATTTTAGTTTTTTGTCATGTGACCCATCTTAAACCAATGGTTAACTCTTTGCTAGCTCAGTGACTCATTCTTCTCAATCTTTCTTTTTTTCAGTGATTAAAGAATCTAATGGGCTAACAACATTTTTATTTTGGCTTCTTGTTGATTATGACTCTAACAAGTGAACAGAAGGGCTTATTTGTTAGAAATTCTGGTGAACAGCTTGCTGTAGGTTTAATCAAAACAAGTTTTAATTCAGACTAAGCTTGTCATTCTTGGTACACGAGATGGCAATAGATAGAGGTCTTCATGGCGTCTTGAGGCTAGGCTAGACGGAAAGAAGGGGGTATTTACTTCTAGGGCTCCTATAAGGTCCTTGTTTGAAGACTGTGTGTTTGTTTATTTTTTATGGAAAACTGATTAATTTTTGTGATCTTCAAACTATCCACTGAAAATATGTCAAAATACAGCATAAAAACGTTATGATTTGCTATTTAAACTGATGATTTGAAAGATTTTAAATCTTATTTTTAAAGATTATGTTCAACGTGTGGAGAGAGAATATGTTTGAACATACTTACTCTGCATCCCTAGATGGGGAAGATCTCTCAGAGGAGGAAATGACAACCCACTCAGTTACTCTTGCTTGGAAAATCCCATAGACAGAGGAACCTGGTGGGCTGCAGTTCATGGGGCCACGAAGAATGAGACATGGCTTAGCAACAGAGCATGCGCGTTCTCTGCATAGTCAGTATCACTACCGCCATAACAAACTGCTAATAGTAGAACAATAGTGAAACTAAATATGAGTATAAAGGTTCAAAATAATTTAGTACCTGGCCTTTTATTACTTGTCTTTCCATACAGTTGAAAACCAGGGTGAGTTTCAGAGAAAAACCACAAAGACAGTTCTGGTCAAAAAAAGCCTGTCATACTTAAAGCAGGAAAAGTTTAAAGTATGAGGGCAATTTTCCTAGGAAAAGGTCAAGATGATTTTATCTTTTACATTTTGAAGGTCACTATTACTCTACAGCCAGGAGTGATTTAGCTCTCCTCCCCTCACCTAAGGACATTTGACAACGTCCGGAGGACTTTTTGGTTGTCACAAATGTGTAGGGAGGTTTGCTACTGGCATCTAGTGGGTAGAAAAAAGGCATGAGAGTGAAAGTGTTAGTCGCTCAGTCGTGTCCAACTCTTTGGAACCCCATGGACTATATATAGCCCACCAGGCTCTTCTGTCCATGGAATTCTCCAGGCAAGAATACTGAAGTGGGCCTCCAGGGGATCTTCCTGACCCAGGAATTGAACCCAGGTCTCCTGCATTGCAGACAGATTCTTTACCATCTGAAGTTGTTGAATAAACATCCTACAGTATACTAAGGGCTTCACAGGTGACACTGGTAGTAAAGAAACTGCCTGCCAGTGCAGGAGACATAAGGGACATGGGTTAGATCCCTGGGTGGGGAAGATCCCCTGGAGGAGGGCATGGCAATCAACTCCAGTATTCTTGCCTGGAGAATCCCCATAGACAGTGGAACCTGGCGGGCTAAGGTGCATAGCATCTCAAAAGAGTCAGACATGAGAGAAGTGAGCTTTGCACACATGCACAACGTACGAGTGAAGTCCTCTCCCCAGGCAAAGACCTATCAAGCTCATAGCACTCATTATGTCAAGGCTGAAAACCCTTTATGAGTGGTCTCTGATAATCTTCCTGTCTTTAAAACCCAAGTATGGTCTGCTGCTGCTGCTGCTGCTAAGTCACTTCAGTCGTGTCCGACTCTGTGCGACCCCATAGACAGCAGCCCACTAGGCTCCTCTGTCCCTGGGATTCTCCAGGCAAGAATACTGGAGTGGGTTGCCATTTCCTTCTCCAAAGCATGAAAGTGAAAAGTGAAAGTGAAATCGCTCAGTCGTGCCCGACTCTTAGCGACCCCATGGACTGCAACCTACCAGGCTCCTCCGTATGGTCTAGGTCTATTTAATAATAATAATAATAGAATATTCCCAACCAATTAAGAACTATCTAACTTGACAAAGGTTATCGAAAATGTTATTTAGACATCCTGACTTTCTGTAAACATTAGATAGATGCTTTCCTATTTAGGTTGTTCCACAAGTTGTCTTTTAAGAGGCAGGGAAAATAAAGTAGATTGTCCTATGACTTTTTATTTCATAAGTGGAAGTCTTTTTTGATAATCCTTTTTTTTTTTTTTTGGTCAAGCACCAACATTTCAGATACATTATGTCTACTCTTCCTGCTGCTGCTGCTGCTAAGTCGCTTCAGTCGTGTCCGACTCTGCAACCCCACAGACGGCAGCCCACCAGGCTTCCCAGTCCCTGGGATTCTCCAGGCAAGAACACTGGAGTGCATTGCCATTTCCTTCTCCAAGGCATGAAAGTAAAAAGTGAAAGTAAAGTCACTCAGTCGTGTCCAACTCTTAACGACCCCATGGACTGCAGCCTACCAGGCTCCTCCATCCATGGATTTTCCAGGCAAGAGTACTGGCATGGGGTGCCATTGCCTTCTTCATAAAGCTTAGGTATTATCATGCCTATTTACATGTGGGGAAGGTAAAGTGAAGATAGGTTAAGGTACAGTCTCAAGGTTGCCTGACCAGGTGGTGTCACTAAGCATTTTTAATACAGGTATATTAATGGACATGAATTTGAGCAAACTTCAGGAGGTAATGGAGGACAGAGGAGCCCAGTACGCTGCAGTCCATTGGGACACAAAGAATCAGACACAACTTAGCAACTGAATAACAACAAATATACATAATTCTTCTAAAGATATAATAATGAAAGATAAGTGTGACTTTGAAAAAGTTTTATGTGCCTGTTTGCAAATAAAGACGTGGGCTATATACATTATATATTTATTCTGCTATCATACAAGTTATTTCATTTAAGTATTTAAAAATCTATGAACCTTTGAAAAATGCAAGAGAATATCTCATCATTCTAATAAGTAACAGGAAATAGCTTGTTTATCTTGACTTTTTGTATGAATTGTATCTCAGGGTAACTGAATAGTTGATAAAGGGAGGTTTTTCATTTTCTGTATATGTGTTTTTTAAAAAAATAAAAACATTTTTAGAGCAGTTTTAGACTCACAACAAAATTGAGCAGGAAGTACACCATTCCCATTACACTCCACTCTGTCTCTCCCTCCCAAACCTCCCCCCTATCAGTATCCTGGACCACAGGGTACATTTACTTCAATTGATGAACCTACATTGACACATCATCACCCAAAGTTCACAGTTTACATTTGAGTTCACTCTTGGTATGGTACTGTCTATGAGTTTTGACAAATGTGTAATGACATATAACCAGCATTGTAGTATTACACAGAATAATTTTCATTGCCCTAAAAAATCCTCTGTTCTTTGCCCATTTATCCTTGTTCCTCCTTTAGCTCCTGGCAATCACTGATCTTTTACTGTCTCCATAGTTTTGCATTTTCCAAAATGTCACATAGTTGGAATCATACAGTATGGTCTTTTCAGATTGGCTTCTTTCAGTTAGTAATATGCATTTAAATTTCCTCCATGTCTCTTCATTGCTTAAGAGTCTATTTCCTTATAGTACTTAATAATATTCCATTGTTTATTAATTATACCATAGTTTATTTATCTACCCAAAGACATCTTGGCTGCTTCAAGTTTGCCAGTTATGAATGAAATTGCTATAAAAATTTGTGGGCAGGTTTTTGTGTGTGCGCAGGTTTTTAACTACTTTGTGTAGATGTGAAGAAGTAAGATTGATGGATCATTTGGTAAGAGTATGTTTAGTTTTCTAAGAAAACCATCAAACCATCTTCAAAGTGGCTGTATCATTTTATATTCCCTACAGCAAGAAGTGAGAGTTCCTGTTGCTCCATATCCTTTTTGCATTTTGGCCATTCTAATAGTGTGTTATGGTGTCTCACTGTCATTTTAATTTGCAATAGCCTAATATGTGGTATTAAATATATTTCCATGGACTTACTTGACATCTCAGGTTGAGGTATCTGTTCAGGTTTCTTGTCCGTTTTTATTTGAGTTGTTCATTCTCTTACTGTTGAGTTTTAAGAGTTCTTTGTATAAACGTCCTTCATCAGATATGTGTTTTATAAGTATTTCCTTCCAGTCTGTAGTTTGTTTCCTCATTCTCTTGATTTTTTTTTTTATGGAGGAGAATTGTTTCTCTAAAATAATTTGCTCTAGTGTCTTATATTTTTAAGGCAAGATATAGTAAAAGGATGAAATACTTGATCTTTATGAAAATCTCTTAAGCCAGAAAAGTCTAAAAGCGGGTTAGCAGATTAAACAAAACATGTGAGCAGAATCCTTCCTTAAAGAAAAACGTTCCAAATTCTGTTTTCTGGTTCAGCTTGAAAGAGCTTAGAAGTCACCACTCCATCCTATAACAAAATCAAAATATCATCATTTTGCTTTCCTTAATAAAACAACGTATTTGGAGAATGATTATTGAAGTTTGTTAAAACAGGTGAAAGCTTATGCTGATGGGAATTTTTAGGTGGATGAACCAAGCTGACACCCTTATCAATCTTAACAGCCAAAACACTCAAAACACTGTGTGTAGGAGGTAAGGTATACACGTCATCACCTGTGAGGCAGTCTTGCCAAACATTGAACATTATTCTTATCAAGCCTCAAGATCTTACTACCAACTCATATAAGAGGAGACGGAGAAACTTGCTAGTTGACACCACAGGGATACCATTAGCAAAAGCCAGAGTATGAAAAATACTACTAGCAAAAACTCTGCTTCTTCAGTAAGTACACTGGGGGAAAAGACAATAAAGAAAAGCTAGATTAAAATAAATAAATTTAAATTAAAAAAAAAAAGAAAAGCTAGAGGGGGAAATACATAGATTCAAAAGGACTTAATAGCTATTGCAGTCTGTGGTCTTTGAATTTCAATTTGAAAAAATAAACTATAAACAAATTATGAGACAATAGGGAAAATTTATATATTAACTGGATTTTGACAATGTTGAGAACTTTTTTGTGATAATCACATTGTGATTAGAGGTAAAAAAAAAAAAAAGGCTTTGTTTTTTAGAAACATATGCTGAAGTATTTACGAAGAAAGTGAAATTATGCGTGGGATTTGCTTATGATATTCCAGAAGGGCAGGAGAGAATAGTATGTATCTCAGGTGCATTTAATCTAAAATCTTTTTTCTATTGGGACAAACCTAGGCTTACGAGCTTATCTCTTGAGATCAAGTGTAGCCGATCATTAAGCTGAAACTGAAATTAATTACTGATTCCCATTCTATTACTTGAAAAGACAGATGGAATGTTTTACCTATTTCTTTATAAACACAATGACTTTGATTTGTTTAAAAAAACAAAAATTAAGAAAAATAAAACAACTTCTCAGTCCAGTTCAGTTCAGTCGCTCAGTCGTGTCCGACTCTTCGCGACCCCATGAATCGCAGCACGCCAGGCCTCCCTGTCCATCACCAACTCCCGGAGTTCACTCAGACTCACGTCCATCGAGTCAGCGATGCCATCCAACCATCTCATCCTCTGTCGTCCCCTTCTCCTCCGGCCCCCAATCCCTCCCAGCATCAGAGTCTTTTCCAATGAGTCAACTCTTCGCATGAGGTGGCCAAAGTACTGGAGTTTCAGTTTTAGCATAATTCCTTCCAAGGAAATCCCAGGGCTGATCTTCTTTTAGTGAAATAATAAAATCTTAATCAATTGGCTTATGAATTAATGAATTTTACTTAAGTTGAATAAAATATAAAGTATAAAAGACCTAAAATTTTATTTCCTCTTGTTTCTTCCAAGGGAAACAAAATTTCTACCAACTTATGTATTTTAGCAATTTAACACTGTTTCAGTGTTGCCCTTTTTTCTATTTGGACCCTTTATTATGGTTCCAGGGGTAGCAGAACCATCTCCCCTCACTGTGGCCTTTCATAGGTGATGGAAAATTTCTATATGTTTAACTTCATAGACATCCATTTTCTTTACTCCAGTTACTTCACAACTTGATTTTCCTGAGTAGTTTCTTCAGAGTGACTAGCTAATATGACAGTATAATTTCTGTGGAGATGTTAATGGGTGGTAACAACTTGGTTTGCATGCCTTGTCTTTTTGAAATATCTGAAAGAGTAATATGGGAATTTAGGCAGCCATGGTAGACCAGTGATGACTAGGGCTATTTTAAACAGTGGCTGGGAAAACTCAGTGTTCCTCACATAATATTACATACAGACTAATCTTCTAATATTTAGGGTCATTTTTCATGTCAACGCTTAGCCATTATTATTTTTAATTTTAAGGGTAAGACATAATCAAATTACAATTCAAATAATTAATGTGGCTATATTGCTGTGCAATTATTTAGTTCCTTTTGTTATTCATCAAAAGTTGATGAGGATAATTTTGGGTTAGTTTCCTTCAAAGTAGCTGACAAACTATTGATTTTTAATTTTCAAATTCAAATTTACAACATGTTTACCAAGGTAACTTTCCTCAGTGAGATAAAAGTGCAGACAAAATTTTACACTTAACATTACATTCAGAAAGTTTATATTTTCCATTTCAAGTGAGAAAGGAAGAAACAAAGTTATGTAAGCAAAGTTTAAATGCTCCTTTATTGAAAAATTTACTAGATTTAAAATTTACATGGACTTTAGAAACATTTAAGTTAAGTTCTCAATAGAGAAAAAATTGAATTTTATTTTATATCAATTTCTTAAAAAACTCATCTTTCTTACTATCTTATTTACCTCTCCTGTTGCCGGTGTGAATTTCATAATGATACGACCTTTTTTTGTTTTTATAAGTGACTTCTGTCATAGATTCCTTAACTGTCCTGATCTTTAAGAAAAGCAGTTAATACATAACTCAAAAAAAGAAATCTGGAAATAAAATGGTTCCCAAAAGAAAATAGTATTCTGTATTAGACCTAATGCTAACTTTAAGTTAACTTCTAAAGGCTATCTTGAAATTTGACAGCGGGTAGCTTTAAATTAATTTATAGTTGAATTTTTTCAAGTAACAAAATTTTGAGAGTTTACTAACAGTAAAAATATATCAGATTTTTATGGGAGATTTTAGAAGGAAAAGGACACAAAATTCAAATTACAGGAATAAAACTTCACACATAAAAATGTTTGAAAAATATTTTAAAGCAATATATAAGCAAGAGCTGACTAATGTTATACAGGTGGACCGTGTAGGTAGATAGTACAGAGACTGGGCAAAAGTACCAACTGGAAATGAAGAGATCCGAGTTTTTAATCATGATCTGTGTATTATATTCTTTAAGACATAGGATAGATCACACTTGGATTACCTATTTTTCTCATCTATAAAGTGTGAATAGTTAGAAGTATGGTAGAATCTATTCTCATTGGCTTGCAAGAGCCGATTGCTTAATTTTCAGGAATTTGGAAATCTGATTATTAAACATTGTCATTATTAAAAATTAAATTATATAAACTTTCAATTAAATAAATTATGTTAAAATCAAAGGTAACATATACTAAAAATTTCATGACCTCCTAATTATTTTGTAGCACCTTAGCATTACATGTTTTTGAAGTTCATTATGTCAATGTTATTCATAGGGTGAAAATAACATACAATATTATATACTGTACACAAATTGCTGACCATATAAATTAGGGATTATCCTTTGGCTGATTTCTATATTCAAGGAAATGATGATGAATATTATATTAAAGGATTAAATATAGAAGTGTCATGGTTTTAATTGTCACATTGTCAATAGCACAGAAACTGAGGACATAGTCTTCTAGTATTTGAAGCAGTTATTCAATTCAACAAAATAGTCACGCAATCATTGATGAATGAATGAAGTCCAACACATGTCTTCTTTTTTTTCACTTTTATTTAATAACCTAAATAGAATTATCAATTTATATTTAGGCGCTACGGTTGTTTCTCACATGCAACCATAGGTTGGCTATAGATAAAGAGATGGACAAAAGTCAACAGAAGTATTCTATGAGAATCAGTTGGCTATATGGAATTTGCAATAAAGATTATTGTATATTTTATCATTATTTAAAAGTGATAAACTAAAACATCCAGCATAATATCTTCTATATAGGTAGCAGTTGTTGATGTTATTTTTAAGCATGTCTATGTAACAAAGGAGTAATTGACAAAAGGAGTTCAACTCATCTGGAAAAACTTTTAAAGTAGGTGTGATTTTTGGTAGATTTTGAAAGTGGCATTATGAATTGCGATACTCTGAGACAACTAAAATGAAGAGAATTCACTGATGTTCAATTTTTTGCTCAATATTTATCTTGCCTGTTATTTTTAGCTTTTTCTCACTAGAATTACAGGAAATTTTTCAGACTCAGACTTCAGGTTCTTATCGACGAAATCAAAATTTCCAAGAATTGGAAAAACATTCCTGATGATTTGGGGGCAGCCATCCCAGCCATAGCTGAGGAACAGGGTTTGGGAACTAGAAAAATGAGGACGGGGGTCCTGAGGTACTGATTCAAATTCTGCTCCTGCTTTTTCCCGGCACTATGAACTTGGGCAGTTTACTCGGTGTCTCTGTACTTTGGTTATCCCAGTTCTAAAGTGAGAGCAGTGGTAAAATAGTAATGAAATTGCAATGTATAAGATATTCAGTATTGCTAGAAGACAAAAATATCCTCTGGTTTTGTACCTCTTATTATGTCAAATTGTGTCAGAATATCTATTGCCATTTCAGTCTTTCTTATCTCATCATTTTCTTCTCCCTATGAAAGAAATTCACCATATACAAATGCTAACATTTAAAAAAATTTTATTTGTAATAATTCTGGGAGAGCAATTTCTACTTCCTGCTGGACAAACAACTGACTATACTTCTAAGTTAAAATGATCAATTAAGAGTTTCATTAATAAAACACAAAGACTAAATTTTCTTTTTATTAAAGCTAAATTCTATTTTTGTTTCAATTTGACTAAGGAATTTCAACCTCATATGGTTATCACATACTGGGATTTGTTATCTTGAATCATATCCATATACAAATGTATTAAAGATACATTCGTTTCTAAATTGTATTAAGTCAGTTAGCCATCTGTTTTAGAAAAAAGTTACCAAGCGCTTAAAATTAAACTTGACAAATATTTCATAAAAAGTATGTGTGAAAAAAAAATGTGATTCATTGGCTTGTGTTGAAGTACTTTTCCTTTTTAGCCACAAGATGGTGCTTTTGTATTCTGTAAGTCTATTGAGAACACAAATAACTAAAATTGTTGACAAAAGACTTTAATTTTATAAGAATCATTAAAGTTCAAAGCACTTGTTATCATTTCCAAAGCACACTACTTCCTATACCCTTGGGTAAGAAATATTAATATGAGGGTGAAAATGAAAAGCATTTTTTTTAATCCACAGGGACAATCCATTTTATCTGTTTTTAAGCAGGGTTTGTAACTCAGTGTTTGTTACTTCTGTTCACAACTGGGGAGAGTCCCTTCCCGTAACCAACATCTGTATATTATATAATCCCTGACATATCATAGACCTATTTATTAAGATGCTGAAACAAGAGTTTGTGAAATGCTAGTTTTATTAAGCGGTTCTCTTAGTGTGTTTGGGTTTGAAAGCAAGAAGGTAAAAAGAAACCTCTAAATATAAACTTGCTATGTTTTATATCCACGATGTCTTACTTTTTTTTTTTTTGGCATGGATGCCATTGTTCCATTCTTCATTGGCTTTTTTTATTCTAAAAGGATTTCTTGGCTTGTACCAAGTTGAGTTTATTCCTTTCCCATGACAGTCATGTCCATCTTAAGATTTGGAAGTTGAAGAGCCTGTAAATATCCTTCATTCAGTCTCTTAGCTGTAAAAAAGCATTCTTTGTATACTGTCTCTTGATTTTCCAACTGTTGTTCTGTTAACAAAAACCTTTCTGCAAAGACTTTTTTTCCTTCTTGTGAAATGCTTTGCTCACTTTTTTCATTTTAATCTGCTAGCCTTCTTTTAGATTTCCTGCCTTAAGAGATTTTCATAAAGATCAAGTATTTCATAGTTTTACTATATCTTGCCATTTAAAATGTAAGGCACTGGAGCAAATTATTTTGGAACAAAGAATCATCGTCTACCAGCCTGGCAGGGTTTTTGGGGATACTGCAACCCAATTTTTTTCAGGAAGCGTTCAGGAAACAAGTTACCATTATAAAAAGAATCCAGAGTTTTATCCAGAGCCATAGTTGCAACTTGACTTCAAATTTCAACCTCAAAACATTTAAAATGTTCCGGTTCCACCTGACTACCTTTTTGCCTGATCCCAGTGGCAGAACAGAAAAATGAATGCCAACTCTGTGAAGCATAGTCCTTTTTTTTTTAAATCAACAATTATTATTTTATGTTTTTAAACAAAATTTCACTAAATTGATAACCTCTTGCTTACCTCAATTTATGTCAAGGCTTTGTGTGTGAGTGGGGTTTGGGTTGAAGCAGAGGGCGGGCAAATGAGGGGGATGTGGGGTTACCTAACATACATGGAGGCAGCAAGGAGACCCCTGCATAGAGGACTCACCTTTGCAAGTGGCTCCCTGTCTTAAGCAGCTACTTAAAGTCTCCCAAAGTCTCCAGAACAATTTTGTTTGACCTTTTGTTAAAGACCGCCTCTACTGAGCAACTGATTTACCTGTTCCCCAGGGTGGAGGGTTGAGACAGGTTTTTCTGTTGATATATATTAAGATTGTATTGAGGCATGTGGGTCCTGTGTAAGAGTAAAAAGTCCTTAGTCATCTAAAAGTGGAGGAGAGAAGACATAGTTTCAACTCCTGACTCAGGGATTACTTTCTTCTGATGACTGGGTGACTATTACCGTCTTGAGTATATTATTTCCTGAATTCTTTACTTCTAAGAAAGATTTGAGCAATCAGCACACTCCTGTCAGTGAAAAAGGGATGTTTTGTAGGGAAGTTAGTCAAGGAAACTTGACTTTTTATCTGCCTCCATCTCAGGTCAGTAATACCTGAAGTGCATGAAATACTCAGGTTAACACATCAGTGACAGGGACCTTCCACGCCTAGTTACTTGAGGGAACAAAAAGATTCTTCGGCACACATTGCTGAGGCAAAAATAACTGATGATTTTCTTCTTCCCAGTCGTCCACAGTCACTGTCCTGTCAAAATTGAGAAAGGAAGATCTGCATACTGTCAGATTTCAACGGATGCCATGCTGCAGTCTTCTCCTCAAGTGCATGTGAGGGCAAGAGAGTGATCCTGAGTACAGTACCACCTACAGCTCATCTGCTACGGTTCTCAGTTCCATGATGCTCTGGTGTGACTCTGAGCTATGAGAGCACCTGAACTTACTGTGTTTTTAATGATTTTCTCTCAAATCAAAGTCTGTCCTAACTATACTTGGCTTTTACTTTTCTCCCTTAAGTTACTTCAAGTAGCTCAGTTCCTGGTTTGTAAGACTTATGGATGCCTACTATCGGGGAAGGTGTTGAAATGCATTTCTTATTCTACTTTAAAGCCTGGAAGAATAAATAAGTCCAGAGTCAGACATGACTGAAGTGACTTAGCAGCAGCAGAAGCAGTCCCTCCCACAGACTCCACCTCAGGTAGATTAACCAGTTATCAGTCATCTAGTTCTCAAGCATTCAGTTCAGTTCAGTTCAGTTCAGCTGCTCAGTCGTGTCCGACTCTCTGTGACCCCATGGACTGCAGCACCCCAGGCCTCCCTGTCCATCACCAACTCCCGGAGTTTATTTAAACTCATGTCCATTGAGTCAGTGATGCCATCCAACCATATTATCCTCTGTCGTCCCCTTCTCCTCCCACCTTCAATCTTTCCCAGCATCAGGATCTTTTCCAATGAGTCAGCTCTATGCATCAGGTGGCCAAAGTATTGGAGTTTCAGCTTTAGCATCAGTCCTTCCAAAGAACATTCAGGACTGATTTCCTTTAGGATGGACTGGTTGGATCTCCTTACAGTCCAGGGGACTCTCAAGAGTCTTCTCCAACACCACAGTTCAAAAGCATCAATTCTTGGGTGCTCAGCTTTCTTTATAGTCCAACTCTCACATTCCATACAAGACTACTGGAAAAACCATAGCCTTGACTAGACAGACCTTTGTTGGCAAAGTAATGTTTCTGCTTTTTAATATGCTGTCTCAAACATTATCACTTGACAAAGCATTATCACTTGACCAATGCCTAGTCCTTAGGTGTTCACAAGCAACATCTATGAAATCTCTTCCAGAGTCAGGACTGGGGACAGATGATAAGGAACAGTCCTTGCATTTGAAGTTGAAGACAGGATTAAAATCACACTGAAAAGGGGGATCAGTATGTTGAATCAATCCAACACTTGGGCACATAACTGTGGTACCAGGATTAAGGTCAAAGAAAAGAAAAAGCTACCCCAAGAATTGGGATAAGATGAAGAAGTCGGGATGACTCGGGTTGCCTACAGGCAGGAGTTCAGTTCAGTTCAGTTGCTCAGTCATGTCTGACTCTTAGCAACCCCATGGACTGCAGCATGACAGACTTCCCTGTCCATCACCAACTCCCAGAGCTTACTCAAACTCATGTCCATTGAGTCAGTGATGACATCTAATCATCTCATCCTCTGTTGCTCCCTTTTCCTTCCACCTTCAATGTTTCCCAGAATCAGGGTCTGTTCCAATGACTCAGTTCTTTTCATCAGGTGGCCAAAGTATTGGAGTTTCAGCTTCAGCATCAGTCCTTATAATGAATATTCAGGACTGATTTCCTTTAGGATGGACTGGTGGATCTCCTTGCAGTCCAAGGGACTCTCAAGAGTTTTCTCCACAGTTCAAAAGCATCAATTCTTGGGCGCTCAGCTTTATAGTCCAGCTCTCACATCCATACATGACTACTGGAAAAACCATAGCTTTGACTACATGGACTTTTGTTGGCAAAGTAATGTCTCTGCTTTTTAATATGCTGTCTAGGTTGGTCATAACTTTCCTTCCAAGGAGCAAGCATCTTTTAATTTCATGGCTGCAGTCACCATCTGCAGTGATTTTGGAGCCCCCCAAAATAAAGTCTCTCACTTTTTCCATTATTTCCCCATCTATTTGCCATGAAGTGATGGAACTGGATGCCATGATCTTAGTTTTCTGAATGTTGAGTTTTAAGCCAACTTTTTCAGTCTCCTCTTTCACCTTCATCAAGAGGCTCTTTAGTTCTTCTTCGCTTTCTGCCGTAAGGGTGGTGTCATGTGCATATCTGAGGTTATTGATATTTCTCCTGGCAATCTTGATTCTAGCTTGTGTTTCATCTAGACAGCATTTCGCATGATGCACTCTGCATAAAAGTTAAATAAGCAGAGTGACAATATACAGCCTTGATGTACTCCTTTCCCTATTTGGAACCAGTCTGTTGTTCCATGTCCAGTTTTAACTGTTGCTTCTGACCTGCATACAGATTTCTCAGGAGGCAGGTCAGGTGGTCTGGTATTTCCATCTCTTTCAGATTTTCCATAGTTTGTTGTGATCCACACAGTCAAAGGCTTTGGTATAGTCAATAAAGCAGAAGTGGTTGTTTTTCTGGAACTCTCTTGCTTTTTCGATGATCCTGTGGATGTTGGCAATTTGATTTCTGGTTCCTCTGCCTTTTCTAAATCCAGCTTGAACATCTGAAAGTTTACAGTTCACATACTGTTGAAGCCTGGCTTGGAGAAATTTGAGCATTACTTTACTACTGTGTGAGATGAGTGCAATTGTGTGGTAGTTTGAGCATTCTTTGGCATTGCCTTTCTTAGAGATTGGAATGAAAACTGACCATTTCCAGTCCTGTGGCCACTGCTGAGTTTTCCGAATTTGCTGGTATATTGAGTGCAGCACATTCACAGCATCATCTTTTAGGATTTGAAATAGTTCAACTGGAATTCCATCACCTCCACTAGCTTTGTTCGTAGTGATGCTTCCTAAGGCCCACTTGACTTCACATTCCAGGATGTCTGGCTCTAGGTGAGTGATCACACCATTGTGGTTATCTGGGTCATGACAATCCTTTTTGTATAGTTCTTCTGTATATTCTTGCCACATCTTCTTAATGTCATTTGCTTCTGTTAGGTTCATACCATTTCTGTCCTTTTTTGTGTCCATCTTTGCATGAAATGTTCCCTGGTATCTCTAATTTTCTTGAAGAGATCTCTAGTCTTTCCCATTCTACAGTTTCCCTCAATTTCTTTGCAGTTTCCCTACAATTTCTTTGCAGTTATCACTGAGGAAGGCTTTCTTATTTCTCCTTGCTATTCTATGGAACTCTGCATTCAAAATGGGTATATCTTTCCTTTTCTCCTTTGCCTTTAGCTTTCTTTTTTCAGCTATTTTTAAGGCCTTGTCAGACAACCATTTTGCCTTTTTGCATTTCTTTTTCTTGGGGATGGTCTTGATCATTGCCTCCTATACAAGATCATGAACCTCTGTCCATAGTTCTTTAGGCACTCTGTTTATCAGATCTAATCCCTTGAATCTATTTGTCACTTCCACTGTATAATCTTAAGGGATTTGATTAAGGTCATACTTGAATGATCTACTAGCTTTCCCTACTTTCTTCAATTTAAGTCTAAATTTGGCAGTAAAGAGTTCATGATCTGAGCCACAGTCAGCTCCCGGTCTTGTTTTTGCTGACTGTATAGAGCTTCTCCATCTTTGGCTGCAAAGAATATAATCAATGATTTCAGTGTTGACCATCTGGTGAATGTCCATGTGTAGAGTCTTCTCTTATGTTGTTGGAAGAGGGTGTTTGTTATGACCAGTGCGTTCTCTTGGTAAAATTCTATTAGCCATTGCCCTGCTTCATTCCATACTCCAAGGCCAAATTTTCCTGTTACTCCAGGGGTTTCTTGACTTCCTACTTTTGCATTCCAGTCCCCTATAATGAAAAAGACATCTTTTTTGGGTATTAGTTCTAGAAGGTCTTGTAGGTCTTCATAGAACTGTTCAACTTCAGCTTCTTCAGCATTACTGGTTGGGCATAGACTGGGATTACTGTAATATTGAATGGTTTGCCTTGGAAATGAACAGAGATCATTCTGTCATTTTTGAGATTGCATCCAAGTACTGCATTTCTGACTCTTTTGTTGACTATGATGGCTACTCCATTTCTTCTAAGGGATTCTTGCCCACAGTAGTAGCTGTAAGGGTCATCTGAGTTAAATTCACCCATTCCAGTCCATTTTAGTTTGCTGATTCCTAAAATGTTGATGTTCACTCTTGCCATCTCCTGTTTGATCATTTCCGATTCACCTGGATTCATGGACTGAACATTCCAGGTTTCCATGCAATATTGCTCTTTACAGCATCAGACTGTACTTCCATCACCAGTCACATCCACACCTGGGTGTTGTTTTTGCTTTGGCTCCATCTCTTCATTCTTTCTGGAGTTATTTCTCCTCTTATCTCCATAGCATAATGGCCACCTACCGACCTGGGGAATTCATCTTTCAGTGGTCTATCTTTTTGCCTTTTCTTACTGTTCATGGGGTTCTCAAGGCAAAAATACTGAAGTGGTTTGCCATTCCCTTTTCTAGCAGACCACATTTTGTCAGAACTCTCCACCATGATCTGCTCATCTTGGGTGGCCCTACATGGCATGGTTCATAGTTTCATTGAGTTTGACAAGACTATGGTCCATGCAATCAGTTTGATTAGTTTTCTGTGACAGGCAGGAGAACATGACATTAATGTTCACCACCCACTGGGGCATTGTTCAAGTCCTATGTAAAAGTGTAGTCACTGGTAGCTTTTACATAATGAATTGCAACCAGTGATATCAATTCAAATGGCATTTTCTTCTAAAATCTGATGAAGTTTGTTAGAGGATAATTACTGACCAATCTGATAAGGCCAGGAGGCCCACTAATTCATTCTTCAATGGGATGCCTGCCATACTTGTTGTTCCTTGCATGCTGAGGGTTGTGTATTCCTGGGATTGGCACACTGCCAGCCATAATGATTATACACATTGAATGCTCAGTGCCAAGTGCTGTTTAATGCAGTTTCCCTGAGGTCATGGAGTGAGGGCTTCCATTGTGCCATGTATTTACAATTTTTAGGAAAAGAGTAGGTGGAAATGTGGTTTCACATTAAGCAATTTTAAAATTTTCTAGCCCAGTGAGTACTGGAAAATAATTAGGACTAGGACAAATGAATGCACATCTGTAAGTTAGCATTGAAGTGAAGTGAAAGTTGCTCAGTCATATCCAACTCTTTGCCACCCCATGGACTATATAGTCCATGGAATTCTCCAGGCCAGAATACTGGAGCGAGTAGCCATTCCCTTCTCCATCAGATCTTCCTGTCCCAGGAATCAAACTGGGGTCTTCTGCATTGCAGGCAGATTCTTTACCAGCTTAAGTGGGCATTAAATGCATTGACTGGGCTGAGAATTTGGTAAGACATTAACATTTCATCAGTAAATATAATCACAACAATTGAGATATTATCTGTGATTCTAGGCAAGGACACAGGGACAAAGCAAAGAAGAAGAAGCCTTCACCTAGTGCTTCACCTTACTAATAATGAAAATAAATGAGAAATCAAGTTAACAAATTTTAAACAAGTTTTTCTTGAAAGATGGGGCTGGAAATGATATGACTCAGATTTCCCTATTAGCACAGGACTAATTAAAATCTGTTTAATTGATAAAGATTGTTGATTGGTTATGTTTTCATGTAATCTCTGCTATAAAATTCAGACCTGGATGTGTATTCGTAAGTTTCATTTCCTATACACTGCTTTTTTTTAAAATTTCCAACTTATGTATAGAACAGTCTTTTGGACTCTGTGGGAGAGGGAGAGGGTGGGATGATTTGGGATAATGGCACTGAAACATGTATAATATCATATATGAAACGAGTCGCCAGTCCAGGTTCGATGCACGATACTGGATGCTTGGGGCTGGTGCACTGGGACGACCCAGAGGGATGGTATGGGGAGGGAGGAGGGAGGAGGGTTCAGGATGGGGAACACATGTATACCTGTGGCGGATTCATTTTGATATATGGCAAAACCAATACAATATTGTAAAATTAAAAAATAAAATAAAAATTAAAAAAAATTAAAATTTCCAACTTAAATTATTTTAGATTAAACTTCATGGGGGGGATGCAAGTTATGAGCAATATTTCACGTAGGACAGACACCCAGTTAAATTGACCTTGTCATTAAGAGAATCATGTGTTTCACTGCTGAATTTAAAGCTTTGATAATCATTTTAATGGTGCTTCAAAATGACCAGAAATCTCTAGCAATAGGGATTACAAATTCTCACATTTCCCCAGGCAAATAATGGACAAGACAGGCCACCTACGTGTTCCAAAAGGCTTTTTCCCTTCTTTATAAGATAGGTATTTATGGCAGACAAGCTACCTCTAGGCTTTATCGATGATGATGATAAACTAAGAAGGAATGACAGCTGAAGGAGAGAGGAAAAACACGAAGGCAAGCAGGAAACGTCTCCTGGGGTGTCAGGTGTCACCGTGCATCAGAGAGCACCATAGAGCATCTGAAGGGACACGGGGGTGGGGAGACAAGGAGCAGTGTGCAGACTGACTCACCAACACACAGATTTTTAAAAATTCCATTAAGTTGAAGACAGCTAAAGAACTCTTAATTTCCACATCTGATATCATCTAAAAATTGAGCCACATTTATGTTTCAGATCGTTCTTGGGCCTGATTATGCCTGTCCCCTTTTGGAATGCTGTGGTTTTGGAACATGAGTGCAATAACAGGAACATGGGTCAGGGAGTACCAGGATTCAAGCAGTGCCTGTCTGCCGTGGAACACCAGGTCCTTTGTAGATGCTGTCTTTCTCTGCTATGTTCTATTCCAATCTTGGGTGAATCAATCATTAGATTGATTCTTAGATGTGCACACAAGACGGTTTACCTTCTGCAACTAAAATTTGTTGAATCTAACCACCTAGTCCTCTGAGACAGAACCTAGAATTTTCATTGTATTTCAACTCAAGAATAACTTACATATTTGTAGTTTCATCAGCATAATTTTTTGTTTGTATTTTAGTCATTCCTCTAATTTGTTTTCTGAGATGGGAACAAAGTGCAGTGGCTTTCAAGTCTCCATTGTCAAGGTCAGTGTGTGGCAAGTCCTGTCCTGGAGATCTCACTAATGTGCCAGTCCTTTTTTTTTTTTCTTTTCATGTTGCCTTCTCATTCTAGAACTAGAGGCACTGTGCTGAATTTCATGTATAGTCTCTTCATGCTTGCTTCCCAGTCCCAATTTCAATCCATTTTACCTTGCTCACTGGAAACTTGCGGCTCTTAATTATAGTCTTCCCAGAGATGCAGGCCAACAAGGCACGGGGAGATGTGTACACATCTCTGCTGTTCAGACACGTTCTCAACCAGACACGTTCAAGTGTTCCATGCTCTTTTCAAAGAAACATCTTTCCCCCATATGCTTCCCCCAGCATAATCCTCTGTGTTAACCACCCTGCAATATGCTTTGTTAAAATTCCACTTCACAGGTGTCAACAGTGATGGCAACAACCGTTATCCTCACCCACTGTGCTTCTCCACATTTAGATTTTTTTTATATATATTTAGATTTTTGCTTGTGTTTTGAATGAATCCTTAAGCATCACATTACAGCACCAGTGGTCTCCAAACTGATTTCAATCATTTACTCCATCAGTAATAAATTCATGCTATTGAACATGCATTTACACACTATGCATATTTATATATTTCATAGATAATTTATATGTGTATAGAACTATACTATAAATTTGATATTATCATTAAAATACCTCTTTTGTGAGACAGCAAAAGAGACACAGATGTATAGAACAGTCTTTTGGACTCTGTAGGAGAAGGGGGGGGATGATTTGGGAGAATGGCATTGAAACATGTATAATATCATATAAGAAATGAATTGCCAGTCCAGGTTCGATGCAGGATACAGGAAGCTTGGAGCTGGTGCACTGGGATGACCCAGAGGGATGGTGTGGGGAGGGAGGTGGGAGGGGGGGCTCAGGATTGGGAACATGTGTACACCCGTGGCAGATTCACATTGATGTATGGCAAAACCAATACAATATTGTAAAGTAAAAAAAAAAAAAGAAAGAAACTCTAAAAAAAAAAATAATAAAAAAATTGGAAAATGTAAAATATAGTGTATGTTTTATTAATAACAAACCTGAAAATTCACTGAAAGGACTTGCTGAAGCTGAAGCTCCAATATATCGGCCACCTGATTCAAAGAGCTGACTCAGAGGGAAAGACCCTGATGTGGGGATAAATTGAAGGCAAAAGGAGAAGAGGGGTGGCAGAAGATGTGATGGTTAGATAGCACCACTGACTTTGAATTTCAATTTGAATTCGAGAAACTCCTGGAGATAGTAGAGGACAGAGGAGCCTGCCATGCTACAGTTCATGGGGTTGCAAAGAGTCAGACACAACTTAGTCACTGAACCACAAAAACAACAATAATGTAGTAATGGTAACATTAGCACAATATATTAAAAACTAGTACTAATACTAATTAGTGTCTACTACATTATAAAATGTTGTAGTTCACCTTATATTCTATTATGTACACAAAATATAGGAAACAAAGAGCATGATAAGAAAGAAAATGTAAGTATAAATACAAGGCTGATTTTCCTTCCAAATCTAACAGACTGTATTAAACAACACCCTGGGGTTCGTGCATCACCTTTGTTGAACATTGCCTTATTCTAGAAGACAACATTAATGAGATTGTCACTAAAACAAAATATAATTTTAAATTATTTTATATCTATCTATGGACTTCCCTGGTGGCTCAGACAGTAAAGCATCTGCCTACAATGTGGAAAACCCAGGTTCAATCCCTAGGTTGGGAAGATCTCCTGGAGAAGGAAATGGCAACCCACTCCAGTTTTCTTGCCTGGAAAATCCCATGGACAGAGGAGACTGATAGGCTACAGTCCATGGGGTCTCAAAGTCGGATACGACTGAGTGTCTTCACTTTTATAGGACATATATTGTGTGACTTGCTGATTAATTCTTTGAATTCACTTAGCAGTCCTTAAGACAATATTGAAAATAATTTGTATCTCTTGATGGGGTATACACTTGTCAGGCAGTTAATAGAATATCTTGAGTAGTAATAGAAACCCAGCTTGAGATTAAAAATTTGCTCTGAATAGACTTGAGTAAATAATTTACAAGAGGTTATAGGGAGAAAATGGAGGTCAAAGGACTAAGACATCTTCCTGAGATTCAGTGAAGTGAGCCTAAGACAAAAGTAGAAAAAGAAAATATGAGCAGCTTCCCAAGCTCCCATGTTCTGAAACAACTGCTTTCGAGCTTTTAATATTTATAATTGCCACAACTGGAGGATACACTTACATCTTGTGTATGTATTCAAGAGTTCTAAAAATAATATAATAAGCCATTAGTTGTAGCTTCCATGTAAATTACATATGTCCAAAATTCTTCTCCTTTAGATAACTTTTCACAAAGAACTATACCGTCAAGAATGTACACACTGCTATATTTAAAATAGATTAGCAACAAGGACCTACTTTATAGCACAGAGAACTCTGCTTCATATTCTGTAATAACCAAGATGGGAAAAGACTTTGAGAAAGAATAGATACATACATATGTGTGACTGAATCACTTTTCTGTACACCTGAAACTAACACAACATTGTTAATCAACTATGCTCCAATATAAAATCAAAAAGAGATATTAGATTAGTCGAGAATGACTGAACTCCTAGTGTGGGATAAATATTGTATAATTTACTAACAAATACTTATATACAAATCAAATAATATATTAGTATAAATTGATCATAAACCAATAAATAATTTCTCAAAAAAAAAAGAATGGGAATGTATCTTTGTTCCTCTAATGGGCATTTTTAGATATTTTAATGAGAGATCACTGACTAAAATGTAAATTAGTATTGAATAATGATCTCTGTTTTTGAAAATTGAAGTATAGCTTCTGTACAATATTCTATAAGTTATAAAATTGTGATTAACAATTCTTAAGGGCTGTACTCTACTGTTCATTCTCAGTCGCTAAGTTGTGTCTGACTCTGTGACCCCACAGACTGTAACCCACCAGGCTCCTCTGCCCATGGGACTTTTCAAGCAAGAATCTGGAGTGGGTTGCAGTTTTCTCCTCCAAGGGATCTTCCTGACCCAGGGATTAAACCTTCATCTCCTGCATCTCTTACATTGCTAGGCAGATTTGTTACTACTGAGCCATCTGGGAAGCCCTATATTCCATTTATAGTTATCCTAAAATATTGTCTATATCCTCCATGTTGTACACAATCTCTTTTGTAACATTGCCTATAACTTGGGCACGTACACACTGCCTTCCACCCCCAAATATCATTTCATAGGTCTGTTATTTTTGACATGTGGAAATTTTTTTTTTTAATTCTTAATATTAAAAAAATACATGACTGATACTCTTGAGAATTTTATGAAAACTATAGGCTCTCTGTCCTGGAAAATACAACTATTTATCAAATAATACTAAGTTAAGATCTTTCTTTTAGTATGATTATAGTATAAAAACTTCTTTTACACCCCTTCATAGGAAAATTACTATTATTATTTTTGGCCACACCACATCTTAATTGAGGCAGGTGGGATTTAGTTTTCTGACCAGGGATCAAACCTGGGCCTGTTACACTGGGAACGTAGAGTAAGTCCCAGGGAAATTATTCTTAATAAACTTATATATAAAGTGAAGCTTACTTTTCCCCCATAACTTGAAATTATAGATGTGTGTCTGAGACAGCTTAAAAGAACATAATTAAGAAAACAGTAACACTAAGCAAAATGTGTGGCAATTTTCTCCTATTATGATTGACTGTTTCAACCTTTGTGGGTGCCTGAGTCAGTGCCAATGGCAAGAGAATTCTGTAAACCATAGGGTGGATTTCAGAATTTGATGTTTGGAACCTTGGTTGCAAGTCTTATGCATTTCTGAAGATCCGTTGAGAACATTTTCATGGTAGTAAATATATAGGTGGGCCACAAGATTTGAGGGGATTGAGGTCAGAAATGGGAAAGTGGAAGGAAAGTCCTATACAGATCTGGAACTAGGAAAAGCTCATGACCTGGAAAGGGTCCTATTGGTCAAACCATGCTGAAGACTGGTTCAGAGGTAGGTCTGTCTGAGAAGAAAACTAAGACTTTCCTATTTAGTCTGATTGAGGTTAAAGGAATTCTCCCCACTATGAATAAATGTATCAGCCATGAGAGAGATTGTTGCTTTACCCAGGCAACACAGAATTTAGATTTGACTGAATAGGTAAATAGAAAATGCTTAGTAATTGTTTTACCTTAAATGTGATCAAAGAATTTCTTGAGACTTTATTAGAAATTATGCCAATATTTTTCTTGTTTGAGTCTCTTTTAGATCAAATCATTGTACATGGTGACTCAGTGGTAAAAAATCTGCCTGTAGTGCAGGAGCTGCGGGAGCCGAGGGTTCAATTGCTGGGTCGGGAAGATCCCCTGGAGAAGGAAATGGCAAGCCTCTCCAGTATTCTTGCCTGGGAAATCCCATGGAGAGAGGAGCCTGGTGGGCATAAGTCCATAGGGTTGCGGAGTCGGACAATGACAGAAACGACTGATCACATATCTTAGGAATGATTTACAGACATTAAGTGCTTATAAAGTTTCCTGCCCCGGGGCCTTTGCACATGTGCTTTCCTCTACTCTTTGCTTTTCTCTAATATTCTTATGACCCCATCCTTCATCTCCTTGAGTTTTTACCTAAATGACATACTCTCTGTGAGTCACTTCTAATCATCGTATTTAAATTACAACCTTTCTCTAAATTCCTTAGCCCATTGCTTGTTTTGTTTTTCTCACTATTTATTGTAATGCAACATCAACATCTTCCTATTTTTCATATATATTTTCTGTCTTCTTCTAATATAATATAATCTCTAGGGTGGAAGAGTGTGCTTCTTGTTTGCTGCTGTCTTTAGTATCTGGAGTGGCACACAGAGAAGGCATTTGATAAATATTTATTGATTGAATAAATGACTAATGGAAAAATAGGTAATTTCCTTTGTTCATCTAATGATATTTAGGCAGTATTTTCTATGTGCAAGTCATCATAATGGTCACCTGGGATATGATAGTGAAAAATGACATGAATTCTGCTCTAAAGGAGTTTGCAGTATATTCAAGAAGACAGGTCCATCAATAAATATAGCATAAGTATATAAATATAGCATATAAGTAAAAACAGCATAATGATATGTGTGCATGCTCAGTTGCATCTGACTTTTTGTGATTCCATGGACTATAGCCTGTCAGGCTCCTCTGTCCATAGGATTTTCCAGGCAAGAATACTGGAGTGGGTTGCCATTTCCTCCTCCAGGAGATCTTCCTGACCCAGGGATCGCATCTATTGTGTCTCCTGCACTGGCAGGCAGATGCTTTATCACAGCACAACCTGGGGAGCCCTAACATGCTATTGCCATAAATGAAATGGCATAAAATACGGAAAGCCTGCAGAATACGGAGCTGTTAACTCTTCTGAGGGTAGACAGCAGTTACTGAGGGGCTGGCTTTTGAGCTACATTCTTAAGGATGAGTAGAAATTTACTAGGGGGAAAAAAGCCTGCAAAAGGAGAACAAGTTTCATTTAGTTGCAGGGATATGTGGTTACAGTCAAAGAGGCTGATCTTGGGGCAGTATTTTCGGGCATGTGAATGCCAATGGAAAGAAAGAATGACCATCAGCTTTTTGGCATTGAGCGCCTCCAAAGATTACCCTTGACTGGCAGGATGGATGGCTCAGTACAATATTTCTATCTGTGTGGTCTTCTTTGCATCTTAGCCAGTATTATGCTTTTGCTCAAAAAGAGCCACCTCATTCTCTGATTGTTTTATGCCAAGTTGGTGTGTTGCCTGTGATTGTTTCCCAGCATCCCACAGCTTGAGGTTTGCTTCAGTGTATCCTTATGGTGTTTCTTATGCCTGCCCTGCTTGCCGGCTACATATGTTGTACCATTTTACACTTGGAGACCTTCCAAAGTGTTCGAGAGAAAATGAGACCAAAGTGGTTGCCTTTAACCAGAAACGGGTAGACAGGCAAAGAATCCTGGATTCCCAGAATCAGTTGAAACAGACTTGAGAAGTCAACTAGTCAATTTTCTGGACTCTTGGCAGGATTGCAGAAAAGCCTGTCCAGGAATACCACTAACATTTACTCACACATGACTGAGTCAACTTTTAGATTGATTCTAAGCAACAATTGGCTATTAAAAGTTGAACGTTGAATATACAATCTTAACTGCTTAGAATAATGCAAGTTTTCATTTTTGGTGATGTATTTATTCATGCAAATGACAGGCACTATAATATTAAAAGATGAAATAAGTTTAATAATGGTCTTCCATTTCCCAGCATAAGTTACTGAACTCTTAAGAAATTAAAGCAACTTTTCAGCTTCTGCAAAACATAACGTTTGGGAGGAATTCATCTTTGAGAGATCTTTTAGTGTTATGGAATTCTTTTATCTTCACGTGGGTACTGACCTTTCACAGTGATGCAAATGGTACTGGTTAGCAGGCAACCTTTTGTAAGGTAATCACATCCAACTCTGTAATCGGACCTTACACTGTCTGCAGTCTTAAGAGTCACTCACAAGGAGTACAGAATATAGTAATGGCAAAAGAAAAAAAGAATTATTGGAGACTGATCAAAAGATGGGGGTCACTTAAGCGATATGGTAGGTGTTATAACATACCATCAAGATACAAGACATGAGTCATCTCCTCGAAGAGTGGCTGTACTAATTGGGGAGATTGCACATATACACCTAAAAACAGTATGTGGTATGTGATAAATATTCTGAGCAAGCCTTGTGATGACATTGTGGCTAAGCATTCTGAATACGTGGTCCATTGGCCAGTAACCCAGACGGTTAGTGGTTGGAGAAATTGCTGTGGGCTGAAGAGACAGGGGAGGTACTCAGAGAGGAAGTGAACCTAAATGGGTTTGAAAGGTAGGCTTTGTATGGATAGAGAGAAATAGCAAGGACATCTTGGATTAAGGAACAAAACAAATCACATGAGTAAATGTGTAAAATGGTCAAGAATAAAGCATATATAGCCAAATTGGAAAATTCACTGTGGAGGGTTTGATAGAGGCCAGGGTATATTTGAAGTCCTGTGAATGCCAAGGTGCCAATCTGGATTTTATTTTGCGGGGAATGCAGAGCCATAGGAGACCCTGATCGGAGAAGCGAGATGAAAACAGTACCTTAAAGAAAGGAAACATTTGCCTTAGACCTTAAAATATTAACAAGGTGCAAAACTAAAGAATGGTCAGAGATACATGTTAGTATCACCAATACAGTTAGAGCAGTGGTTAAGAATGATAATTCCAGAGTAATACTAACTGAATTTGAAATCTGGCATCACCACTTATTATCTGTAACCTTGGGTAAATCAGTTAACTTCTTACTGCTGTCTTTTCCTCATCTATAAATTATGAATATTGACAGGGATTACTTCATAACTTTGTAGATGAGCTGATATGCAGAAGGTTTCTAGAACAGTGCACAGTAAGACTTTAATGAATGTTGGCTATTTTTATTATTAGAGAACACTGCCAAACACCTTCCATGTAGGAAATACTGATCAGATTTCTATACATCTCTAAAATGGAAAAAATGACTCCTACCCTGCAGAGATGTGGACATGGTCAGATGAAATCATTCCTGTAAAGGTACCTGACATTAGAGTAGTCATTAAAGATTATTAATTGGCTAATCCATGGCCACCAACTCCAGGCTACAATTTAAATCAGGTATCTTTAAGTCCGGATGGACTTGTTTGGTAAAAGTTCTTGTGGTCTCTGGCCTCAGAAGTCCGACTCAGATCAAATACCTTATTTGGGTTTCCTGTAGAATGACGAAGGCACATGAAGGAAAAGCCTTTGTTTGGGGAAACTTGATACTTTTCTGTTATTGCCAAGACAAACTCATTTGGACAAATAAAAATTGATTTGGAAATTTTAAAACAAAAATTGCTAACCAAACAGGATGTAGTCTGGTTCAGGAGGAAATGATTCACTGGATTAACGTAATTAGATAGGCTCTATTTGTGCAAGACTTAAACAATCGCCCAGTTCTTTCTTTAATACTTAGTGCTGCTATTGCTGCCCAGCTCTGTTCTATTCTAGGTGGAAAATGAAAAGCAGCGGGGAGGAAAGCACACACATTTCCTCTGTGTGTGTGTGTGTGTGTGTGTGTGTGTGTGTGTGAGCCTGCATGCATGCACACACATCTACTTAGAGCCTTTGCTGGCTATCAAGTTTTCTTACAACTTTGTGCTTCCAAATGATTTTGAAATTTTAGCATGTTTTTGGCAGAGGAGAGATTCCTCACTTTGAATAAAAGGTAGTGAGATCAAAGGCAGTAAGCAGAAATTGTCTGAAAGAGGTTACTACTGTTCAAGGTCCCTCTCCTTTTCTCTTTACCGTGAAAGAGAGGTTAGAGGGTGGCATGTGGCTAGAGCAGTTGCAGCTACATGATGGAGGACGGGAGAGCTGTCACCTGCTTTGCTGCACAGGGTGCCCAGCTTAACCCATCTTTCTTTGGCAACTGTGCCCCAGTGAGAAAAGCTAGCAGTCCATATGTTGAGTAGGCACCATGCCATTTTGACAGGCGTGAGTGTCGGCAAGAAAGGGACCATGTATGAGCATCAAATGTGTTTGTTGTGGGAAGGATTCTAGGCCAGGAATATTAAAATAACTGTCTGTCCTTAGCTCTAGCACATATGGTTAAGGAGATATGCTATGATGACTCACATTAACGTTGGAAAAAATATATATAGAATATACAACCATGCTAAGTAAGTTTCTGCTGTTGATAAATTGAGCCTGGAATTTTCACAAAGGAAGGTTGTAGAGAGACATACATAGTGATAATAGACTCTTTTCTATGTACCAAATAGAACTGACTTACGACCAAATTCCCATACAATTACAGTTCCACTGAACTGATGAACAGATTGAAGGATCCTGTTAGATTTTTGCTGAGAGGTCCTCAGGTATTTTCTGACATTGTTTGAAAAGTAAATAGGATCAAATGGGTTCATTTAATATTTCAATTCCAAAGAAATTAAATTAATTTTAGCAATGTTAGTTTAGCTATTTTCCTGCTACGGGGACCATTTGTTTTAAAATCATTAAAGGGCTTTAAATAACATTGTCCTGACATTGGGTCTGATTAATTTAATGGAATTAGTGTAAAGTCAATTTATTTCTCTTTAACTTTCTAAATGAATTTTGCATCTTTTTTTTTTTGTAGAAAAAGGAATTATTGAGCTATTTTATACTTACAAATGTGTGTGTGTGTTTGTTAACTGCATAAATGTTTAGGCATGCAACTGGTTCAGCTCATAATTGTCCCTTCAAAGATTCCACAAGGCTTGCTTCATTCCTTGGAAAGGCAGCATTGTATAGTGCAAAGGGTGTGGGATTTGTAATCTAAAGAGATATAGATAAGATTTGATAGTTCTCCAAGAGGTGTTCAAGCTTACACTTATAGCCCCCACACACATGCCTGCCTCCCAAACCACACACACTTGGTATTTGTCATTTTGAAGCCTGGGGAAACACATTTTGTTTGCTTCTAGTTCTAGTAATTTGGTCTCCTGGGGAAATGCCCTAGTAATGATCTAAGTATATATATGAGGAGATGGGGTGTCTCACTGAGGAATGTGTTACTTGCTCAGATTATGTTTCTCAAAGATGAGAAATATCTTTCAACATACCATGCAATATCTGATATTTTATATTTATTGTTTATTGCCTAGTTTCCCTGATTAAAATATAATCCATAAGGAAGGACTTTTAGTAATTATTTTATTAATTATGTTTATCACTATATCCCAATAATTTACCTAGAACAATACCTGGCACATTCAGTAAATATTTTGTTGAATGAGTGAATTAGTAAACAAGACTCTTCCATGGTGATGACTAGAAGGGCAGACATCTGGGCTCCACTCAAATGCCTGGGCTCCATTCATTGTTAGTACCTAGGGCTGTAGCTGCCTTGATTTCCATCAGCTTCCTCCATTCATAAATAAAATATATTTTTAATATGTCCAATTTAATCGTTCTTATGTAAAGTGTGACTAGAAGTTTATTTAGGAAACTTTAATATCGATAGTGCTCTGTAACATACACACTAAGTTAAAAAGAGAGTGCTTGCTTTGCAAACATAGCCTCGTGGCAAAGCTCCCAGCTTCCTCTTCCAACCAGATGGCCTCCCCTAAGCCCTACACTTCATAGAATCCTGGAGATAGAGCTGGCCCTACCCCAGATCCAAATCAGGAGAGCTGGAGTGGAATCAGGAATCAGCATTTTTCACAAGTTACCCAGGTGAGTCTTATGCAACTCTAAGGTCTGAGAACATTGAACCCTGGATTTCTTATTATTACATAGATTTTTTTTTAATGCCTGTTTTTATCCATGGCTCTTATAGCATTCACCAACTCTTCAGTGGTAGCTGCAAATCCAGTTTTATGGCTGTGAAAAGTTGGGTAAAGGCTAATTTCATTATCCTTAATGACTGAGCAACTAACACTTTCACTTTCAATGTGAAATTTAGTGAATGAAGGAGCAATTACATCAGAAGCTTGGACTGGGCAATATATAAGGAACTGGATGTTTCTTTGTGAATTTCAGTTCTCCACAAGCTATAGAACTGTCCCTGGAAGACAAAAGAAAACAAAATTTAACCTTAAAAAGCACCAGCCTTCCCCTACTCTCGGACTATGTACATAGTCTGAGTCTCTACAGGCAGATACAGTGTTCTAACACAAATCAGAAGAAGGCGCTTCCCTCTGGCAAACAAACTGTTTAAAAGGTGTCCCTCTGTAGGCATATCAATTACCAAAAGGTATTTGTGTCTTAGTTTGAGTCAAAGTTAGCTAAGAGGGGCCTGGGCTAGATTTCCTACTGATACGGTGCCCTCTTGGGTAATGATGCCTTATGTAGCGTGAAACAGTCCTACTGTGCAAATGTATGGTAAGGAATTCCTGATAATTGGGGTCAGGAAACAGGCCTTTGGTGATGACGTAGTGACAGAAAAGAACAAGTGCTTAGGGAGATCACCAGTGATCTACTGGGTTCAGAGATGAACTCTTTTATCTTTGCTATACAGGAATCATTGTGTGGTAACAAGAGACCTTTTATGAAAAGTTTGGGCTCCAAAATCACTGCAGATGGTGATTGCAGCCATGAAATTAAAAGATACTTACTCCTTGGAAGGAAAGTTATGAGCAACCTAGACAGAATATTAAAAAGCAGAGACATTACTTTGCCAACAAAGGTCCATCTAGTCAAAGCTATTGTTTTTCCAGTAGTCATGTGTGGTTGTGAGAGTTGGACTATAAAGAAAGCTGAGCACCGAAGAATTGATGCTTTTGAACTGTGGTATTGGGGAAGACTCTTGTGAGTCCCTTGGACTGCAAGGAAATCCAACCAGTCCACCCTAAAGGAGATCAGTTCTGAGTGTTCACTGGAAGAACTGATGTTGAAGCTGAAACTCCAATACTTTGGCTACCTGATGTGATTTTTATTTGAAAAGACCCTGATGCGATTTTCATTTGAAAAGACCCTGATGGAAAGATTGAGGGCAGGAGGAGAAGGGGACAACAGAGGATGAGATGGTTGGATGGTATCACCGACTCAATGGACATGAGTTTGGGTAGGCTTTGGGAGTTGGTGATGGACAGGGAGGTCTGGTGTACTGCAGTTCATGGGGTCACAAAGAGTCTGACACGACTGAGCGGCTGAACTGAACTGAGGAGAGGGCAAACTCTGAGTGGGAACAGAATGAATCCTTGGCTTCTGGGCAAAAGATTAGAGAAATACTTTTGAGTCAGTAGCCATTACGAAGCAGGAATTTGTAGGTCTCTAACTCTGATACACATTGGCTACATGGTTTGAGACAAGTCATGTCACCAATGTTCTAAAACTAGCATCTACTTCTTGGGTGTTGTGAAATGGTTTACACAGTGCTTTATAAGTTGAAAAGTGTCAATATTAATGCTTATTTTGGAAGAGTCAATTTTGTCATGGTAAGGACTTTGACCAATTTTTAATGCTTTTTGAAAGTCTATACTCATACATTTTGAAGAGACAAATGTAAATCTTTAGGATCTGAATATTTGTGTGTCTTTTCAAAATGACTGCCTTCCTAGGTACTAATCTAAAAATACGTGTGTAGTGTTCTCATACTGTAGTAAATACAGTTAAATACAGAGGATATCACTAAGAGGTTATCTGAATTCCCGTCAAGCTATCAGCAAAGATTATGGGAAGTTTAAAACATTTCCCCCTAATCAAGTGTAAGAATCTCAATGGGTCAAAAGGAGTTATGTTTAAAAAAGAGAAAGATTTCAACAATTTCTTGAATAGTGAATCTGACTGGATGCCATTATTTTTGATTCCCAAGCTTGGAGTTCATTAGTGTTTGTTAGAATCATGTGGTTTCATTTGAAATGTCTTTATTAGGCTCCCTCCTCGGAGATTCTGATGCAGTAGATCGGGGATGGGACTTTGGAATCTGCATTTTAATAAGCACCTGCTGTAGGTGGGCTGGTCTTCCCAGGTGACTCTAAAAATGGAAATGCAGGAGACATGGGTTCAATTCCTGGATCAGGAAGATCCCCTGGCAACCCACTCCAGTATTCTTGCCTGGAGTGTCCTAAAGACAGAGGAATCTGGCAGGCCACAGTCCATAGGGTCACAAATAGTTGGATGTGACTGTAGCAACTTTAGCACAGGTGGGCTGAAGATCACACTTTGGAAAATACTGGAAGAAGTGATTTGGAAAGTCAACCTGCACTTTAACTTCCTTGAGTCATTTGTTTATATTGAAAGTGTTTTTCTGAATTTTTTTCAGGAATGTGAGCAAAGCATTTCTTTTATGACTCACATAGTTATATACAAGAAAATCTTCATGAAATCTGCTCTGGATTTCTTCTATGTTTTCAAAATAGAAAAAAGAAAGCTTTAATGCTTAAATAATACAATAATATCTCAGATGCTATAACTAATTGTTTGAAAATAATGTGGTTATACCAAGAATTATTTGAGACTTTTGAAAAATATATAATGTGGAAATGTATTGTACTTACCTGGAGACACTGATGAAATTTCATCTGAAGAAGAAATAGTGATATAGCTTGGACACTTCTACTTAGATAATTTAAACTACTGCATTATAACCTGAGCTTCTGTTAAAATCACCTAGAAACATTAATCCAATCCTTATATCTAAGTCCTGTCTCAGACCAACAAAAAATAAATTTCTGGGGATGGAAGGAAGGCATAGATATTCTTTAAAAGCTCCAGAGATAATTTTACTGTTCTACTAAAGCTGAGAACCATGGATTAAACTAAGACATAATTATTAATAAATTTCTTATTTGATATCTCTTTATTTTGCATGAGACTAAGAAAATTTTATTTCTAATTTGAACAGGAAAGAGAAAACATTAATTGCATTTGACATATATTTACAAATGTGATTTCTGACCTCATGGAACTTACTAATTAAGAGAAATAAATATTTTTGCTTCAAAGGAAATTAGATATCAGCTATAATTGTGGGCACATCAGTTTGAAAGGAGAGAAATTTCCCAGCACTGGCTAAAGGTTGAAAGTTAGTAACATAACTTTGCAGAGGCTGTTTAAGTTCCTTTTAGATTCTGTGACTACATCTGACCATGAGAAAGATGGTTGTTACTGAACCATAGACACAGAATCTTAATTCTTTGGTTTTCCATATGGCAGAGTTAATATATTGAATCAAATATATTGAATTATTTAAAATATTCATTAATCATATATTATGTGAAAGCTATGGTTTATCAGATAGAATGATTTTCACTATAAGTAACAAAAAACCTCTGATAATAATAAGCTTATATATTATCAGGGCTTGCTAGATGGTGCTAGTGGTAAAGAACCTGCCTGCCAGTGCAGGAGACAGGAGAGGTGGGTTCAGTCCCTGGGTCGGAAGGTCCCCTGGAGAAGGGCATGGCAACCCACTCCACTCCAGTAATCTGGCCTGGAGAGTCCCACGGGCAGAGGAGCCTGGTGGGCTATAGTCCATGGGGTCACAGAGAATCGGACATAACTGAAACAACTCAGCACACATGCATTATCACACAAAATTTAACAGTGAACTCTAATGAATGAATAATTTCATGAAAAACTTCAGATCTTTCTGAACTTCTCTTCTATCTTAAGCACGAGGCCTCTTTTGAGTCTGGTTCTCTCTGGTAGCAAGGGGAAGATGATTCCCTGTGTCAGTTACGTATATGAGTCTTGCTCCCCGCAAGCGGAGCCAGAGGCCACTCTTTACATCTAGCATGGAATGCAAGTCTCTGCTTTTAGTCTGACTTGGCCCACTCAGGTCATGTGCTTGTGTCTAAATCTGTAGGAAACTCTAGAAGAAATCCATTTCTGGATTAACCAGGATCCCTTTCTGGAGCTGGGAAAGAACTCATCTTCCCTTTCATGATAGGAAGGAGTGAGAAGCTGAACAAAATTGAATTTCTGACAGAAAAAAGAAGAAATGGAAGATGGTTGGATTTTGAATACCTGAAGTTTTTCAAAATGATAAATGATGTGGACTTAAGTGAAAGAGACTTTTTTTCTGCCTTTAGTAAATATATAATGTATACTTTTTGCAGGCCCCTGTGCTTTTTCTAAATAAAACTAATTATGCATAACTATTATCAAAGAATTCTATTAACTAATTACAACTTCCTCATATATAAAGAATGATTCAATTTACATCAAGACAAGAGATTTAGAGTCATATACATGCATACGAAGGAGAGATATTTATCTTACTTCCCCAGGTTATTATGCACAGTTCAGAGTAAATTTGGATTTTTCTTCCAAGTTTAATAGAGAAACATTTACACTGAATTGCTTGGGGTGGTCTTTTGTAGTCAGAAGGAGCCTTATTTACTCTTTCTTGAAATGCCTTTCCAAATTCCAAGACCTTTATAGCTTGGAACAATTTCAAAGATTAATTTGAATATAGTGTACTTTAAAATTTAGTGTAATGGGGAAGACTATGGATGCTGGAGGCAGGCATCTTTGTTTAAATTCTGCTCAGCCTCCAACTTTCACTTTATTATTTGTGAAATCTCGGGTATATTAACCGGGCTTCCCAGTGTCTCAGTGGATAAAGAATTCACCTGCTGATGCAAGAGACACAGGTTTGATCCCTGGGTCAGGAAGATCTCCTGGAGGAGGGCTTGGCAACCCACTTCAGTATTCTTGTCTGGAGAATCGCATGGACAGAGGAGCCTGGCAGGCTATAGTCCTTGGGTTCACAGAGTAGGACACAACTGAAGTGATTGAACACAAACACAAGAGTATGTTAATCAGTCAAACTGGACCTGTTTCCTTATGTATGCTGCTGCTAAGTCACTTCAGTCGTGTTCGACTCTGTGCGACCCCATAGACGGCAGCCCACCAGGCTCCCCCATCCCTGGGATTCTCCAGGCAAGAACACGGGAGTGGGTTGCCATTTCCTTCTCAAATGCATGCAAGTGAAAAGTGAAAGTGAAGTGGCTCAGTCGTGTCCAACTCTTAGCGACCCCATGGACTGCAGCCTACCAGGCTCCTCCATCCATGGGATTTTCTAGGCAAGAGTAGTGGAGTGGGGTGCCATTCCTTATGTATAAAGTATAGTTAAAAATAGAATTTACTTTGTAGGATTGCTTTAACGATTAAAAGTATTAGAATTAGAATTTTGCCTGTTATTTGGTAAGGACTCAACAAATATTAGCTAATATAATTAGTTTCCTAAATAACCTATATAGGTTTATTATCAAAATGATCATGAAAATTGTGCTAATAAGAATGTGTGCAAGCCTAGTTGTGTCTGACTCTTTGCCACCCTATGGACTGTAGCCCACCAGGCTTCTCTGTCTGTGGGATTCTCCAGGCAAGAATACTGGACTGGGTTGCTATTTCCTCCTCTAGGGTATCTTTTTGACCCAAGGATCGAACCTTTGTCTCCTTCATTGGCAGGTGGATTCTTTACCGCTGAGTCACCCGAGAAGCCCACTAACAAGAATGTAGGTAGCACTTATTAAGTTCCTGCTGTGTCTTAGGAACTCTATGACTGTGAGATTCATGTAAACAATGCATTCTTCTTACAACAATTGCGTGAAGTAAATATTATTATCAGTTCAGTTCAATTCAGTTGCTCAGTCGTGCCTGACTCTTTGCGACCCCATGAATTGCAGCACGCCAGGCCTTCCTGTCCATCACCAACTCCCGGAGTTCACTCAAACTCACATCCATCGAGTCAGTGATGCCATCCAGCCATCTCATCCTCTGTCGTCCCCTTCTCCTCCTGCCCCCAGTCCCTCCCAGCATCAGAGTCTTTTCCAATGAGTCAACTCTTCGCATGAGGTGGCCAAAGTATTGGAGTTTCAGCTTTAGCATCAGTCCTTCCAAAGAACACCCAGGACTGATCTCCTTTAGAATGGACTGGTTGGATCTCCTTACAGTCAGTCCAAGGGACTCGCAAGAGTCTTCTCCAACATCACAGTTCAAAAGCATTAATTCTTCGGTGCTTAGCTTTCTTTATAGTCCAACTCTTACTTTCATACATGACCACTGGAAAAACCGTAGCCTTGACTAGATGGACCTTTGTTAGCAAAGTAATGTCTCTGCTTTTGAATATGCTATCTAGGTTGGTCATAACTTTCCTTCCAAGGAGTAAGCGTCTTTTAATTTCATGGCTGCAATCACCATCTGCAGTGATTTTGGAGCCCCCCAAAATAAATTCTAACACTGTTTCCCCATTTATTTCCCATGAAGTGATGGGACTAGATGCCATGATCTTAGTTTTCTGAATGTTGAGCTTTAAGCCAACTTTTTCACTCTCCTCTTTCACTTTCATCATTATCACCATTTCTCAAACTGAAGTTTAGAGAGTTTAGATCACATTCTCTTGTTGCCTCAGCCAGCAGATGATGAAGACAAGACATTAACTCACAGGAGGCCTGTACTCTCTCCTTGTTCCACAAAGTAAATATTTTCTTTTCTCACTATTTTATAGTCTTGCAACAGAGTTTTACTGATGATTTAAAGAATCTGGGCTCTGTTTAATTTTTTCTCTATAATGTTTAAGGTTTTCCCTGGTGGTTCAACAGTCAAGAATCCACCTGCAATATAGGAGATGCGGAATTGATCCTTCGGTCTGGAAGATCCCGTGGAGAAGGAAATGGCAACCCATTCTAGTATTCTTGCCTGGAGAATCCCATGGACAGAGGAGTCTTGGAGACTACAGTCTGTGGGGTTGCAAAAGGGTCAGACACAATTTAGCGACTAAACAACAATGCAACATTTAAAACACCTTTAAATGAAATAACAGAAAGTAAGCTATAGGTCGAAGGCTGCTTGGCAGAACAGGTCAAATATGCCCTACAAATGTGTATGTTTGGCTTATACAGTCTTCACCAGACTTTGGCTTATACTGAAGTGATTTGCTATTTCCTCCTCCAGGGGATCTCCCTGACCCAGGGATTGAACCTGGGTCTTCTGCATTGCAGACAGATTCTTCATCATTGAGCCACCAGGGAAGCCCATATAGTCTTCATTTGCCTCAATTAATAGCCAAAATTTAAACTTGAGAGATTTCAAGTAAGAATAAAGATTACTAGCTTCTATTCAAGTTCTGGAAGTTCTGGGATCTCTAGTTCCATGTGTCCAGAGAAAAATCATTGGCCTGCTACTAAATAAGGCAGCCTCCTTTTACTGGACATACCCTCTAGTTGGATCATTCTTACTTGTCTACTCTTTTTAGTTATCAACTCTCCCTAGATGTGTTTTAATTTGTAATTTTGCTATACATGGTAAAAGTGATTTTTCAGTATGGCTTATTTTTCTTGGAGAAAAATAATTGAATTAATTTACCACTTACTTTTCCTAGCATAAACATAAACATATTGTGGTCAACAAAAGCCCACTGACCCACTTTGATATCAGAGTTGACGTCCTCATCAGAAATGTGAATCTCAGGGAAAAAAATCCATGCCTTCTGCTTGCCTAATACAGGAATTTCTGGTTCTGGATGGAACGAGGATCAACAACCAATTTTAGAAGCATGGACCTAAAACACATTTCCTTGACGTCAGATCAGGTTTTCAAGCTATTAGGTTCATGGTTCGGCTAGTATTTAAGATTTTAACACATGAATCATTCATAGAGTGAAGGAAAGAGCCTGCGGAATGTCTTCCTCTGGGGCAGGCAGATGGATGAGATGTGGGATTGGAGGGTGTCCAAGACTCAGATTTCCAGAGAGCTTGGCAAGAATAGGGAGAGAGGGATTAAGAAGTAGGAGGTTCTTTTAAAGCATCTGCGCCAGTGGGACAAAAACATCATTACTTTCATATTTTCAGCTCCAAAACTAGGAAAGTTTTGTCGTTGTTTATTCTAGAAATAAAGGTGTGCCTCTTTTCAGGAAAATCAAAATGCAAAAATCTACATTTACGGAGAGAGATTGGGATTTGTGTTACAAAATACTGTCTTTTACTGAATGATTTTCTACAAACTTTTTCTTTCTTTCCTTCGTTCTCTCTCTCTCCCTCTCTTCTTCCATCTCTCCTTTTCTTCTTTCCTGCCTTCTTTTTTTCAGTAAGTAAGCTTCCTTGAGACATTTATGTCGCAATTATGGTTATAAAAATTATAGGCAGATGAGAAAACTAGGACTTAGAGAAGTTGCTAAATTTCATAGCAATCTTGGTGACACCCAGGTTGAACTGGTCCTCATTTCCTGGGTTTAGCTGCTCTGACAGTACAAACTAAACACTGTGGGGATTAAATCCCCCTAAATGTCAATGCATCATGTTTTCACAAAATAGGGTCACCAAAACTAAGGATTTGTAGTTAAGAATCCTGGTCCACATGAAACTAAGTAATTTTCGATGTGTTTGAAGACCTTTTATTCAAAGCAAAGAAAGAAGATTCTTGAGAATTACTAGTAGCAACATTTTGGCACCTTTATTCACTGAATTGTTGGGAAGTCACTCAAATGAACAGCAGATGTGGAGAGGAATAAACAATAAGGCTTCTGTAAATGGAAAAATCCACGCTGTCTTTTAAACATTTTCCAGAAGACTGATCTTTGTACACACTTTGTTGTTTTAAAATGTGATCATTTGTTTGGATACTTGTTTATAATGAGACAAGTGATATTCATGCCAATGTATGAGTGTTCTTTTGAATGGAGGAAAATAAAGCAAAAGGGAAATTTCACACGAAATAATCTTTTGGTTTCTATCTATTACTGTGAATCTTCTTTGAAGAACCACTTTGAAGGTGAGAAAAAAGACCTTTAGTAGATTTTGCCTACTTTTTGTAATATAACCTGTTCAATTACTTCAGAAGTTTGAGGAGGTATTGGTTTGCATGAACACTTAAAAATTATGGTTTAGTAGATAACAAAAGTTACTTGGATTGTTTATTCTTAAATTTTTTAAAAATTATTTTTTTTAAGTATTTGGTAAAGGGGGAGGGGCTTATGACTACTAATTATTTCGGATATGGTCAGTTAATGGTGATCAGTCTTATTTCTGAGTTTGCTGTTCAGTAGCTAAAGTGTCGATTCTTTGCGACTCCATAGACTGCAGCACACCAGGCTTCCCTGTCTTTCACTAGCTCCTGGAGTTTGCTCAAAACCAGGTCCACTGAATCTGTGATGCCATCCAATCATCTCATCCTCTGTTGCCCTCTTGTACTCCTGGCCTCAATCTTTCCTAGCATTAGGAACTTTTCCAATGAGTCAGCTCTTCACATTAGGTGGCCAAAGTATTGGAGCTTCAGCTTCAACAGCTATCCTTCCAATATTCCTGAGGAGTAGAAGATAAAGAACAGAGAGTACGAGCTGATGATGAATAATTCTCTGTGTCATCAGCCGTAACCATTTCCACAGCCATATTTAAATTGTTGCATTGTGTTTGCCAAAGATCCAACCATGAACAGTGGACAATTTGATATGCTTAAAATTTTCATTTTGACTCATGGAAATAAACAGTCAGCATCTTGATTCAAGAATAGAAGCTCTTCAGCAAAACCAACAGCACACCAACAAGGTGTTTAAATTTTTATTTATTCATTGAGCTGAAAGGAAAAGACTTTTACAATAAAGAAGTAGAGTAAATGTAGATAACTAAGCTAATTAGCAAATGATAAATATGAAATATTTTAAGGTTTCTGTCAAGGAAAATATTGTAAATAGATGGCATCTAAGTTTTTAATTTAAACATTTAGCACAGATAAAGGGATACATCTACCCCTTTGGTTGTAGACATTGGTTATTACACATACCAATAGATTGGTTAGTACACAGATTGCATAAACTGTGTACTTAAGAACATGTTCTTGATTTGTTTTATGTGGAATCAATGGCCCCAATTTACCCAGCTATGCTGTACCCACACAAATTACTTATACCCTCAACAGTGACTCTGAAATTGGCTATGTGACTTCCTTGACCAGTGGGTTGGTGGCCGTCTTGAGATGAGGGAGTCTTGGAAAAACATGTGCAAGTTTCCATTTTTTTTTCTTCTCTGCTTGCAGCTTTAGAATATGCTCAAACTAGCTTCCTGAATGATGAAAGATAAATAACCTAGTCACTACTGTCACTTTAGCCAGCTATCCACCAGATGTGTGAGTAAGCCCAACCAAGACCAGCCCAGCAGTTTAACTTGATCTGCTGATGTGAAGGCTTGCAAGCTAAGTAAAAGCTTATTATCCTAAGCCATTGGTGTTGAGGTGGTTTTATCATGCAGCATTGTTAATACTATATATAGAAATACTGTATTTTTATTTATGGATTGGCTCAAAGCAAAAAGACATTTATAATAAAGATAGCAAGAAAAATAGATATAAGTGCTATGTTTACTGCAGTTGATACACAAGAATTTCTTTTTTGTTTTAGCATGGAAAATATCGTGATTAGATGCCATTTAATTTCTAGTTATTGTTAAAGAAAATATGTAAGGGAATTCCCTGACCGTCCAGTGGTTAGGACTCCATGGACTCCATGACTAACCATGGAGTCTTAACCACTGGACTGCCATGAGGGGGGCACTGTGACACATTGCCACTGTGCCTCCATGTAAGGGGCACAGGTTCAGTTCCTCTTAGGGGATGGATGCTTGTGGTGTGGCCAAAAGAAAAAGCAAATATGTAATTGACCAGCATAAATTAAAAAAATGTATTCCTTTATTAAATAGAATGTCACACATATTAGATTGCATATCTTGGGTATGTAAGCGTGTTTTCTCTGATTGCTTTGAATGTAGCATGAATATGTTTTATATGGTTAATGCTGTTCTTTTCATGTATCTTTCTTCATTTTATGCTAGAGTTCTCTGCAATTGGATTGATGTCAAAATTGGAACATTTCAAAGTACTTGAGATAAAATCAAGAAGAAAGCGAAGTGAAAAAATCTGTAGAGATAAAACACAATTTAGATTTTTATCAAAATATGTCTATCAGCGAACTGTTGTGATATGGATCTTCCCAGATGGGCAAGTATCAGTCCTATTGAAATAGCAATCTTCTTGATAATTTCCACTCAGATAGCACACCACAAGTTGACAGAGCTTATTTTGAGAGGAACATGATATAAAATGAGCCATATCTTAGTCTTCTTGCAAATGTAAATTGGTAACTGTGAGATGCTTTGGAAATGGGTGCATGGACTTGAACTTGGTTGACTTAAATAGGTATCTTTAAAATGAGGAAATTTTATGGATTCATGGTACCGTGCTCTCATTGTGCTACTATATTTGATCTGGTTGCAGAGACCTGGGTAAGCCATATACTCCCTGTTGCTGGCAACCACTGATCTTTTTACTGTCTCTATAATTTTGCCTTTTCCAATATGTCATATAGTTTAAATTATACAGTAGATAGCCTTTCAGATTGGCTTTTTTCACTTAGCAATATGCATTTAAATTTCCTCCTTGCCTTTTCACGGCTATGTAGCTCATTTCTTTTTAGTGCTGAATACTATTCCATTGTCTGGATGTACCACAGTTTGCATATCTATTAACCTATTGAAGCACATCTTTGCTGCTTTCAAGTTTTAGCAACTCTGAATAAGCTGCTATAAATATCTGTGTGCATGCGTTTTGTGGATATATGTTTTTAACTCCTTTGGGTAGATATCAAGAAGTGTGACTGCTGAATCTTATGGTAAGTAAGAGTCTGTTTAGTTTTGTAAGAAATTACCAAAATATTTTCCAAAGTGGCTGTGGCATTTTCTATTCCTACCAGCAATGAATGTTCCTGTTGCTCCACATCCTCATTAGCATTTAATGTTGTCAGTGTTTTGGATTTTGGCCTTTGTAATAGGTATGTAATAATATCTCATTTTTGTTCTAATTTGCATTTCCCTGATGGCTTATGATGTGGAGTGCTTTTTCGTAATATTTATTTGTAATCTGTATATCTTTTGGTGAAGGGTCTGTTAAGGTCTTTGGGCCATTTAAAAATCTGGCTGTTCATTTTCTCATTGTTAAATTTTAAGAGTTCCTTATATATTTTGGATAAAGTCCTTTATCACGTATGTCTTTGACAACCATTTTTTCCCTTATAGCCTTTTCTTGGTCATTTTTAATGACTAAAAACACAAACTTCATGAGGCAGTCCATTCATTTTTATTTATTGGAAGATTCTTCATAATCTGATCCTCCTCATTTCACACTGTAAAACATAAAATATGTCTGGTTTTTCCTTCAGTGTGACCACACTTTGAATAGTCACATTCAAGGTGATTCCTATAACTATGCTCCCAAGTTCTTTTATTTTGTCTGATGTAGTGAGGTCTCTATATCCCTCATAATTAGAGTCTGTCTTATTCCAGACATCCTGTTTAGAGATAGTTTTCTTCAAATGAGCTAAAGCAAAGAATCTAAGTGTGGTTTGATCGCTGCAGAACACAAGACTACTACTTCTGTTAATCTGGTCTCTCTATTTCTATCAATCCATTAGTATGCCTCAAATTGATTTAGCCTTTTTTCAGTTAGAATATGATGAGAAAAATCAGGAACTACCCTAGATAACATAAGCAGAGAAAATTCAATACAAGTAATTGGTTATACAAGTAACGGAAAGTTAAGGAAATGCGGAGAGGCACCTAAGGCTCAGACACATCCAGAAGGGTCTGCATTTACAGGGCTGGGGAGTCAAAAATAGGAGGTAGTGTAACAGAGCCCAAGATCTGAGCCTGCCTGGTAGACGGTGTGGACACCATGGGAGGGACTCTCTAGCAGGACCTGGAGCCAGAGAAGAAAAGTGTCCATTGCTGGGGATATCACCTCTAGAAGATGGGCATGTGGGGAGGGAGAAAGAAGATAAAGACACCAAAGAATCATCAGAACCCTGACTTGTCCCCCTGCCCTCCTGTCTTCCACCAGTGCTTCCCATAAGTTAAACCTAATAGAAACCCACTAGTAGGAGAGCCAATATTGTTCCCTGTGATGTAAAGATGAGCAGGGTAAGGGTGAAGAATGGTTCTGACAGCTAACAGGTGAGCCTAGTTCCTAACACTGGCCTCTTAAAACCCATAATTTCTGAAGTGATAGGATTGTCTTTTATTCCAATGCCATGACTTTTGGTGAACTCCAGGATGGCTTCAGGATGGGGACTGGTTATCAGAAAGACTAAGCTATGATTAGAAGGTTGGAACTTTCTTACCATAACCCTCATCTTCTAGGAAAGGAAGAGGAGCTAGAAACTGAGTTGATGATAAAGCCTCCATAAAATTCCCTACAGTACAGGGGTTGGAGAGCTTCCAGACTGGTGAATATGCATGTATATGTTAGAAGGATGGTCTACCCAACTCCACAGGGACAGAGGCTCCTGCACTTAGGGTATTTCCAGACCTTGCCCTCTTCATCAGACTGTCCAACTATATCCTTCATCATATTGATTATTATATAATAAACCAGTAAACATGTCTCCCTGAGTTCTATGCACTGTTCTAGAAAATTATAGAATCTAATAGGGGGTTTAGGGCTTCCCTGGTGGCTCAGATGGTAAAGAATCTGTCTGCAATGCTGGAGACCCGGGTTTGATCTCTGGATCAGGAAGATCCCCTGAAGAAGGGAATGGCAACCCACTCCTGTATTCTTGCCTGGAAAATCCCATGGTCAGCTACAGTCCATGGGGTCTCAAAGAATCAGACACAACTAAGCAACTAACATACACACACACACAAGAGGGGTTTATGGGAACCTCTGATTTGTAGCAAACTCAGAAGTTGTAGATAACCTGGGGACATTCTGCTTGAGGCTGCCATCTGAAGTGGTAGGCAGTTTTGTGAGACTGTGTCCTTAATCTGACCTGCATTAACTCCAGGCAGTTAGCGTCAGAACTGCTTCGTGTAGATAACCCACACATCTGGTGTCAGAAGTATTGTGAGTGTAAGAGTAAGGGAGGAGATTAATGTGGCTTTTCCAATACAAGTATATATGTAATCTCTTCCATTAAGTAAATCTTTTATAAACCAACACATCTTGCTAAAGCTTTTTATCTTTCTTTCTTTTACTTACTGGATTTTTGTGAGATTTTTTTACATCTCCATTGTCTTTACCTCAGTTCTACTCTCATCTTGTGTTGTCAGTATCTCGTACCGTCACTCTGTTCTTGGTAAGGAGGTAGCTTTCTAGTCCCTTTCATCTGACCCCTGAGGAGCATTTATGTGGCCAAACACTTCCTTTATACTTTTCTCTTTCCCTGTTTTCCTATGACTGCTGTCTCCTGTTTTTTTCCAATCTCTAGCTGCTCCTCAATTCCTTTGGAAACATTTCCCACCATTGCCCACTCCTTAGTGTTTATATCCCTTACTGTGTTGCTCCTCCATACAGATTCCCAGAATCATTACGTTCTCTCCCAGGGCTGTGGTACTTCACTATGGCTCTTGATTGCTGCAACATCCAACTATGAAACGTGATGCTTTGGCAAGGCCAGTGGACTCTTTCAGTGCTGGCCCGTGTTTCCTCTTGAGTCTCACATTTCCTTCTGCTCAAAACTTTGACTGTTTGTTAAATATTTCTTGCATGATTGATGAAACTTTCAACATTATTTGTGAAGCTTAAGTAAAGTTATAATTGACTGGGATCACATAGGTAGTAAGTGTCAAAGTTCAGATTCAAATCCATGTCTTTATTCTAAGCAGGTTTTACTTTATGGCACAAAATAACATAGAATAGCAGTGTTTTAAGATAGAGTTTTCTTTTTTTTATATATACTATAAAGGCAGGACTTCAGGTTTTAGCCTCATCATATTCTGCTGTGTGTCTAGTACCATATTTTTGAAAATTATTTTGTGTCCAGTAAACTGATTTTAAAGGAATTTAAATGTAAAGAGGAACCTTTAACCAGAGTTTGCTATTCATATATCTTCAGTGGCCAAGCAAACAAATTCAGATTGAAGCAATCCCATGATGGAAGCTAAGTGATGGGGAATGGTGAAGACTATGGTAAAATAGAAAACTTATGTTCTGCTTAAAGATATTCACATATAAGTTTTTTAAAATAATATTTTTGCCAACAAAATGTATCTGTAGGCCAAAATTGATTCTTATTGTTTTCAGTTCTTGCTTCTGTAATAGCCTGGATTAAGAGCAGCTTTGACTAGAGAGAACCAAAACTGCTGCAGGATTTTTATTTTATGGATAATCTTACACTTCTTGATTCCAGCTGAAAAATATTTATAGTTGTCCATTCCATAGATGTTTCATGATAGAAAAAAAAAGCCTATTGGAACAAGAGACCATAGGAAAAGTAAAATATAAAGGCATGTTGTCTTGTTGTTTTCTTAGAATGATAAATGAAGAAAATGTGGAAAGAAAAGAAATTTTCTACCCAACAGTCTTCATGAATACTTATTTTGTTCAGCATCAAATTGAAACTTCTCTTAAGAACTTAAAAACCCTTTGTAAAGGAATGCAGCTACAATCTAGAACTAAGGACTTATCAAGAGAAATCAGTTTATTAAATGCATATCAGATACATGGTGTGGCTGCTAGCACAGTCTGTGTAATCCTCTACATTGTGGCCAACTTGGAGAGCGTGATTATATGAGTCAGATCAAATTCTACCTGGAGGGGATGGCAGGCAGGGTCGGGGGGGCCAGGTTGGAGGTAGACGAAGAGAGAGAGAAATGCAGTTTTCTAAATGATAGCATAGAGTCAAGTAAGCACTGACATAGCTAATAGAGTAAAACAAGTGAACTCTGATTTAGTGACAGAAACAGCCCACCGTGGATATGAGTCTTTTAGATTCATGACTACATGCTTAATTTTTATGTCTTCTATACTAAATCAAGCCCTTCTATATTAACTGCAATGTTCTCTGATCTGGCTTCCTCGAATCAACTCTCTTACTTCCTATCTATCCCACAGTTGTACTAGATTAATCTACCATAAACTTTACTTTCATCATATCACTCCCTTATTCAAACAATAAATTGCTGTCTTCTAATATATCCAATAATTTTTTGACTATTCATTTTACTTGTTAAAATAAAAAGTGCTATAGTTTGGTAAATTGGGGAAACACTGAGTTTCCCTATAGTTGTATTTCTTAGAGGAGGAATCCTATGTACATGCATGGAGCAATAGTGTTTTATACAAAAATCAGCTTGGGAAATCTTGATATAATGCAAACATAGATAAATATTCACTTTAAGGAGCATTTCCTGATCACAGACAACTTGATAAGAAATAGAATTGCTCAGGTTGATATAAAAATATACAGCCTAGAATAAAGATTGGCATGATGCTGTACATTGGGATCCATATTTTTGTTTTCAATACTACCATTCTTAATTCATGACTTTCCTATTGTAATTACCTAAGCAGGTTTAGATTTTATTTTCTTTATTTTTCTCCCATTTTTCTCTGATGCTATAAGAATGGCTTCTAAAGCCTTATTTATATTTCTAAATTAATGGTTTGTGTAGGGAAATAGGACCTAGCAGTGAAAGGAGAAAGCAATCACTCAAAAATGAGTCTATAGATGAATCTCAGAATAATGTTTGCTGACAAAATTGTGTGATGATTTTCTTTTCTCTTGGTTTTCCATAACAATGCCCAACATTTGTTTTTATTGTCTTTACTTTGTCTTTTATAGGGTCTGATAGGCAATTTAAAGTCTGAGAATAAAGATCAACTTTTTGCATTTCCAGGGTGATATTAAGACTTTGTGGTTGTTTGCACAGTTCCACTTAAAGATCACAATCTCTAACACATTGATGAATAAAAATGTCTTCTTTGTGCCTAAGCAACCAAAGTAAACCTGCAAATACTGAACTACAGACTATGCCAACAAGGGCATCACACAATTCTGGTGTTTAAGTAAAATATATATATATATATGAACACAAATGCATTTCTTTAATATTGGGAAACATGCAAAGCAATTACATGGAGATATGAAGGTGATGCAGCCTGATACTATACATATAGAGACAATATGATCTTTTGTATCAAGGATCCTTGGTGGCCAAGTCTGATAGGCAGGACCATCCCCCCCAAAGAAATCTATGCTATAATAACCAGAACCAGCCAATGTGTCACATTACATGGAAACAGGGACTTTGCAGATATGATTAAGGTTAAGAACTCAAAATGAGGAGCTCATCCTGGATTTATGTAAGTGGACTTGATCTAAGCACAATCAGTCGGTCAGTTCAGTCACTCAGTCATGTCTGATTCTATGTGACCCCATGGACTGCAGCACGCCAGACTTCCCTGTCCATCATCAACTCCCAGAGTTTGCTCAAACTCACGTCCATCGAGTCGGTGATGCCATCCAATCATCTCATCCTCTGTCATCCCCTTCTCCTCCTGCCTTCAATCTTTCCCAGCATCAGGGTCTTTTCCAGTGAGTCAGTTCTTTGCATCAGGTGGCCAGAGTATTGGAGCTTCACCTTCAGCATCAGCCCTTCCAATGAATATTCAGGACTGATTTCCTTTAGGATGGACTGGTTGGATCTCCTTGCTGTCCAAGGAACTCTCAAGAGTCTTCCCTAACACCACAGTTCAAAAGCATCAGTTCTTCAGCACTCAGCTTTCTTTATAGTCCAACTCTCACATCCATAGATGACTACTGGAAAAACCATGTCTTTGACTATACAGACCTTGGATGGCAAAATGATATCTCTGCTTTTTAATGCTAACTTTTATGTCATAGCTTTAGATAGTCCTTAAAAATGGAAGAGGGAGAAAGAAGAGCTTTGAAGATGAAGGAAAAGTCTGTGAGTCAAGCAATGCGGTAGCTTCTAGAACCTGGGAAGGATCCTCACTTTATAGGCAACAAGAGAACATAGACCTTGGTCACCCAATGACAAAATACTGAATTTTGCTCACAGCCCCAATGAGTAGGAAATGGATCCTCCCCTGGAGACTCCAGAAAGGAAAGCAGTAATGCTGATGCCTGGTGAGCTCCGTCAAACCTACAGCACTGTAAGATAACGCATTTAGGCTGTTTTAAGCTAGCTTTTATGGTAATCTGTTGCTGCACAAAAGAAAACTAATGTACCAACTAACAAATAACATGAGGAAAGCATATTTGAAGGAGAAATGGGAATAAACTATAGCAAGTATTTTTACAGCCAGAGACTAGGTTCCTAAAACCCTAGAAACAGATGCAGCTTTATGCTCCTTTGTTTTTAGAGAAAGCCGATGTCATACGCACTTTCCACCTACCTCTATTAGTGTTTCTCAAGTGCAGGCAATAGGACGTACAGGCAGAACTTTCTACTGGGGGCTTGGGGCTAACAATTCTTTTTGTATACATTCTAAGACACGTGTTTGTATATTGGCATTTTACTGTTTGGAGCAGAGTGGCAACTACAGTTGAATTGTAAATATTCTAAATGTATTAAAAAATTCAAACTTCTCACTAGAACCAATTTTTCCCATAGTAATAGAATTTGCGAAATAAAATTAATAAACAATGAAATATGAAACTTTTTCTTGTACACTCATTTTTGAATTCTTACTGCATTATTGGTTCAACTCTGTTTGTGATATTTTTGTCTTACATCTTCTTAGTAGAGTTTCAAAGCCAGTCGTGCCACTTCTGCATATTAATGATATTACAGCAAATATTTACATAGCTTTTACTAAATATTTGGCTCATCTTTGTAGGCCTTGAACCCATACTCTAGATTTACTTAACATTCTCCTCTCATTATAACCAAAAGATCCAATCAATTCATTTAAACGTGTCTGTTAAAATTTTACTGCTGCTGCTGCTGCTGCTGCTAAGTCACTTTAGTCGTGTCCAACTCTTTGTGACCCCATAGACAGCAGCCCACCAGGCTCCCCCATCCCTAGGATTCTCCAGGCAAGAACACTGGAGTGGGTTGCCATTTCCTTCTCCAATGCATGAAAGTGAAAAGTGAAAGTGAAGTCGCTCATTCGTGACCAACTCTTCGAGACCCCATGGACTGCAGCCCACCAGGCTGCATGGGAAAATCCATGGGATTTTCCAGGCAAGAGTACTGGAGTGGGTTGCCATTGCCTTCTGAGTGCTTACTAAATGCTATGCATGCAATTAAAACACAGAAGACAAAGTATGGAAACTCCCAGTCCATCTGGGAGTCATGGCTGTGAGCAGTGAGAGGGGGCTCCTCATGAGCCCGAGAACAAGGTAGGATAGGCGATGCTTCACCCACTGCAGGGTGGCGGTATCCCTAGACTTACATTAGGCTAGAAACTTCTTGAGAAAAATCTTGAATTCTGACTTCACAACAGGTGATGTACTCATCACCTGAGTTGAATTGGAATGAGGAGCTGCTTTGTAGAGGTTTGACTGAAAATTCCTAGGAAAGTATTTCTTAGAGGGAAAACAATGACTAAACAGAAATTCCAGAGTGACCAGCAGGGCCTGGGAGTTAGAGGGGAAAAACATGTGGCTCTTAGGAGACCCACGATGACCCAAAGTCCTGCTGCATAGCACAGCTGTTAGGAGTACAAGATCCAGAGCCAGATGGCCTGGGTTCACATCCTGCTTCTGTTACTTGGTAGCTGGGTGTCCTTGGGTAAGTTATTTCTGTGTACTTTAGTTTCTACAACTGAAGAATGGAGTTAACAATAGCATCTAAGGGGCTTCCGTGGTGGCTCAGTGATAAAAGAATCCACCTGCCAATGTGGGAGACGAGGATTTGATCCCTGGGTCAGGAAAACCCCCTGCAGAAGGAAATAGCAACCCACTCCAGTATTCTTGCCTGGAGAATCCAGTGACAAAGGAGCTTAATGGGCTGTAGTCCATGGAGTCGCAAAGAGTTCGACACAACTTTACGACTAAACAACAACAACAACAACAAAACAATAGCATCTATATTAGAGAGTTTTTGTAGAGAGATGAAATGAGTCAATACCTTAAAAGTGTTTAGAAAAGATTCAGACACGTATTGAACACTCAACAAATGTAGCTATCATTAATATCCTGAGGATGAAGGACTGTGGGGCTTTTCTAAAGGAACAGAACACAAAGAGAAGCTGCTTTTTAAAAGCAGTTTTCTTATTTTATTTAATTTGGCCATGCCGCATCTGGGATCTTAGTTCCCCTGAAGTGAAGTGAAGTCGCTCAGTCGTGTCCTATTCTTTGTGCGTCCCATGAACTATAGCCTGCCAGGCTCCTCTGTCCATGGGATTTTCCAGGCAAGAATACTGGAGTGGATTGCCATTTCCTTCTCCAGGGGATCTTCCCAACCCAGGGATTGAACCCTGGTCTCCAGTTTCCCTACCAAAAATCAAACCTGCGTTTCCTGCAGTGGAGGGACAAAATCTTAACTACTGGGCAGTCAGGGAACTCCCAAAAAGCTACTTGTTTTATTTGCAAGCCCTAGAGACCCAGTGAGCAGAAGAACTTCATTTGGTGACCTGGCAATGAGATGTGAAAGGGAAGACAAGGCCTGTCTGGAATGCAATGCCAGGGTGCTGCAGGAATTAGCTCTAAAGCACTGGGCAGCAGCTGAGAGCAGCATTGATGCAGAAGGATAAGCCAAGAGTGCCTCAGAGACTCGGGCACAGGGGCTGAGGTTGGTGGCAAGCTGGACTGCCCTGGCGTGGTGACAGGCGGTAATCCAGCACAGCACGGCCTGGAGCAGAATGACCCGAGAGACCGCTATCACAAAGGCATCCATCAGAAGGCTGCCTGACAGATTTCCAGAGGGGCTAGTGGTAAAGAATCTGCCTGCCAATGCAGGAGACACAGGTTCAATCCCTGAGTCTGGAAGGTTCCCTGGAGGAGGAAATGGCAACCCACTCCAGTGTTCTTGCCTGGAAAATCCCATGGACAGAAGCGTCTGATGGGCTACAGTCCCTGGGGTCACAAAGAGTCAGACACAACTGAGCGGGCACACACAGAGAGCTGAGCAGACTGATGGCTAAGATGGTGGGAACACCTGCGGGACTGTCTACTGCCATGGGTATGCATATAGAGATTCTATAGTGAGAAGACCCATAAAGGGGAGAGGGAAGAGGTTCTGCTTTGGGAAGGGAGGAAAGAACTTTCAAGTAAATATGTTTCTGTCTTTTAGTATGACCTTAAGTGCACTCACAATGTGGTGAGAACTGGGGGACCTTCTGGTTGTATAAACTGCATATTAAACAATGTGTTAGATCCTCTAACAGAATAATCCAGTGGGATCCCAGAGAAGAGAGCACATTTGCCCTGAACACACTGAAAATGTTCAAGCACCAAAATAAAGAAATGATTCAGAGAATAGTTAAAATGTGCTCAGACTATAGATAAGAAAGAAATTTAATTAATGTTCTTTTTTGTTTCCCGCTTATGTTAGTACATCAACCTTGAATTGGGTTTGCCTCTGTTTTGGGCAGGAGGAGAAGGGGACAACAGAGGATGAGATGGATGGATGGCATCACTGACTCGATGGACGTGAGTCTGGGTGAACTCCGGGAGTTGGTGATGGACAGGGAGGCCTGGCGTGCTGCGATTTGTGGGGTCGCAAAGAGTCAGACACGACTGAGCGACTGAACTGAACTGAACTGGGTGCTGTATACTGAAATAATTTTGAAGTGACCTTTGACCACTCATTCTTTACAGATTCTCCTGGTAGCTTCTGTCAATGATTTACATTTATTGTGTATACTTTGTGTATCAGACCCTTTAAAAACCAGGGAGTAGATGGTTTGTACATTGAAAAGCTACCTATTCCTTCTTCAGAGAGCAACTTTCCAAATGGTTGTAGCATACAGGAAGAAAATGTCACAAATCATATCAGGTCACTGCAGTGCAACAAACTCCACACAGGGTAATCAAAGGGCCCATATAGCTTACACATGTGTACATGTGTGTGTGCGTGCACACGTGTGTGTATTGGTTTATACTTGGCCCCTACTCCCATGATATAAAACAGTGCCCAAGGAACTTGTAGTCCTAGCAGTTTTAATATTTACTGTTAATGTACAAAAGCTACATTTATGAATTCCTTAGTCAGTGGCATAGACATAAAATGCAATGTGAAAGTCAAATTTGACAAAATCCACTTCACATTTTGCTACAATAATCGATTTGAGTCTCTGAATTGCAAAGAACTCAGATGTCATAAACTTCAACCTTTCTCCCAACACACGAAACCTTTCTCCATCATCCCTGAGGGACTGCATCTAGAATCTGTTTGTCACTTCTGACGTCACTGACATTTTAGTATTCTTCTCTAGTTCCTGATTTTTTTCCTGTCTTCTAAATAACATGTACTCAGTTATCTACTTTCTCATTTGTTCTCATTCCTTTTCCCTTTCTGCCTCTTTTGCCCTTTCTTCTCTATCTTCCTGTCCTCTAGTCTTCAAATAGTAGTCTTCAAATATGACTTCCAAAACATAATTCTGTTCTTGATTTTCAGATCCAGCCATACATTTTTAGCTGTTTGATAGATCCTTTCAGTTACATGTCCCACTAGAACCAGAACACAACTTAGCTCTTGGGTTCCCATTTTGGTTTGTGACAAAACCCTACTCTTGGTTCAAAACTCCAGATATTTCTAGTATTTTTTTTTTTTCTTTCCCTAACATCCTATATCCAAGTTAGTAGAGAGTAAAGAATGAACTAGTAACTCGAAGAATTTGGTCTTGGTTTTAGCTTCATTAATATTATAACAGCTTCTGGGACATTGGACAACTCATTTAATTGCTTGAACTTTCCATTTATCTAGCAAATCAACTAACTGGGAATAGATAATTTCCAAATTTCTTCCCAGTTCTGTCACTCTGCTTCTATGTACGATTCCAAATCCCATCAATTCTTTTGCAGTAATTTTTTTGCTGCATCTATCTCTTATCTCAATTTCTGCCTTCATCCCTACTGATCCCATCCCCATTGCCTCATCTAGATTTCTGTTTTTTCAATGGACTTTCCTTCTTTAGCTATTTCTTTAACTTATTTTTCCATTACATTGTTTAAGTATTTGCCAGAATAATTTTCTTCACACATAATTATGGTGATGACACGTTTCATTTACTAACCTGCAATGCCTCACTATGTCCTAAGATTAAAATTCAAACCCACGGTCTGACTACAAATTAAAGCTTTATCTCCCTCTGTCTTCATGTATGCACAGTTCAGTTCAGTTCAGTCACTCATTTGTGTCTGACTCTTTGCGACACTATGGACTGCAGCACGCTGGGCCTCCCTGTCCATCTCCAGCTCTCGGAGCTTGCCCAAACTCACGTCCATTGAGTCAGTGATGCCATCCAATCATCTCATCCTCTGCCATCCCCATCTCCCCCCACCTTCAGTCTTTCTTAGCATCACGGTCTTTTCAAATGAGTCAGTTCTTCACATCAGGTGGCCAGAGTATTGGAGCTTCAGCTTCAGCTTCAGTCATTCCAATGAATACTCAGGACCTATTTCCTTTAGGATGGACTGGCTCAACCTCCTTGCAGTCCAAGGAACTCTCAAGAGTCTTCACCAACCACAGTTCAAAAGCATCAATTCTTTGGTGCTCAGCTTTCTTTTCAGACCAACTCACATCCATACATGACTACTGGAAAAACCATAGCCTTGACCATTTGGACCTTTGTTGGCAAAGTAATGTCTCTGCTTTTTAACATGCTGTCTAGGTTGGTCATAACTTTTCTTCCCAGGAGCAAGCGTCTTTTAATTTCATGGCTGCAATCACCATCTGCAGTGATTTTGGAGCCCCAACAAATAAAGTCTGTCACTGTTTCCACTGTTTCCCCATCTATTTCCATGAAGTAATGGGACCAGACGCCATGATCTTAGTTTTCTGAATGTTGAGTTTTAAGCCAAATTTTTCACTCTCCTCTTTTACCTTCATCAAGAGGCTCTTTAGTTCTTTGCTTTCTGCCATAAGGGTGGTGTCATGTGCATATCTGAGGTTATTGATATTTCTCCCAGCAATCTTGATTCCAGCTTGTGCTTCCTCCAGTCCAGTGTTTCTCATGATGTACTCTGCATATAAGTTATAATAAGCAGGGTGACAATATACAGCCTTGATGTACTCCTTTCCCTATTTGGAGCCCGTCTGTTGTTCCATGTCCAGTTCTATCTGTTGCTTCCTGGCCTGCATACAGGTTTCTCAAGAGGCAGGTCAGGTGGTCTGGTATTCCCATCTCTTTCCAAATTTTCCAGGGTTTGTTGTGGTCCACACAGTCAAAGGCTTTGGCATAGTCAATAAAGCAGAAGTTGATATTTTTCTGGAACTCTCTTGCTTTTTCAACGATCAGTGGATGTTGGCAATGTGATCTCTGGTTCCTCTGTCTTTTCTAAATCCAGCTGAACATCTGTAAGTTCACAGTTCATGTACTATTGAAGCCTGGCTTGGAGAATTTTAAGCATTACTTTACTAGTGTGTGAGATGAGTGCAATTGGGCGGTAGTTTGAGCATTCATTTTCTGCACATTCATCTACAATTCTAGAGGCCACTTGAACTTCTTGATTTTCCTGTACATGTCTTTCATTTTTTTAGGCCATGGCCTAGATTTGTTCAATTTCTTTCCTCTGCTTAGAATTCTTTTTATTTCCATTTCTCTAATTCTATATCCTTTTCATCACTTAACTTAAAAGAAAGACTTCCACTAAGCCTTCTATATAAACTGGGCATGAAAAGCTAACTATTATCAAAACCTCCAAACCTTAGTGACTTCACACTAACACCCACACTCCATTGGCCAGAAGTTAAATGATAGAGAGACTGAAAAATGTAGTCTCTTCTGTGCCCAGAAAAGAAAGGAAAGGAGTTTTGTTAAACACACTAATCTTTGAACTTACTTTTCCTCCCTCCAAAAAGCCAGAAAAACTTTTTCTCTTTTGAAAACAAGTTAGCTTATGCAAAACTTTTATAACTCAAATATAGTATACTTGTTGAGAGTTAATATTTCCAGTATTAATTCAATTAGACCATAATTTCAAATGTATTCTCATGGGCTTGAATATAATATTCTTTCATATATTTTAAATTTTTTCCATGTTTCTACTTCCATGTTTTACATCCCCTTTTATCTCCACATTTTTTATGCTTTTCATCTGATTTCCTTGTTTGTATTTGTCAGGTGTTTGTCTATTTTGTGTTCATATTATCTAAAGACTAAAATCTTGGATTCGGTTTTGCATTTTGTCTCTCAAACTTCTTGGTAATTGCTCTTACCTTTGTTACCTATTTCTTCTTTATATATTGGAAGTTCCTTTTTCCCTTTGTTTCTAACTTCAGTAAAATGTTTTAAGTTTAATAATTTCTTCTGATTAGAGCTTTATTCCATCCCCTAATTATGCTAGACTGGTTCCAAATAGGAAAAGGAATACGTCAAGGCTGTATATTGTCACCCTGCTTATTTAACTTATATGCAGAATACATCATGAGAAACGCTGGGCTGGAAGAAACACAAGTTGGAATCAACATTGCCGGGAGAAGTATCAATAACCTCACATATGCAGATGACACCACCCTTATGGCAGAAAGTGAAGAGGAACTCAAAAGCCTCTTGATCAAAGTGAAAGAGGAGAGTGAAAAGTTGGCTTAAAGCTCAACATTCAGAAAATGAAGATCATGGCATCTGGTCCCATTACTTCATGGCAAATAGATGGGGAAACAGTGGAAACAGAGTCAGACTTTATTTTTTGGGGCTCCAAAATCACTGCAGATGGTGATTGCAGCCATGAAATTAAAAGATGCTTACTCCTTGGAAGGAAAGTTATGACCAACCTAGATAGCATATAGCAAAAGCAGAGACATTACTTTGCCAACAAAGGTCCGTCTAGTCAAGGCCATGGTTTTTCCAGTGGTCATGTATGGATGTGAGAGTTGGACTGTGAAGAAGGCTGAGCACTGAAGAATTGATGCTTTTGAACTGTGGTGTTGGTGAAGACTCTTGAGAGTCCCTTGGTCTGCAAGGAGATCCAGCCAGTCCATTCTGAAGAAGATTGGTCCTGGGTGTTCTTTGGAAGGAATGATGCTAAAGCTGAAACTCCAGTACTTTGGCCACCTCATGCGAAGAGCTGACTCATTGGAAAAGACTCTGATGCTGGGAGGAATTGGGGGCAGGAGGAGAAGGGGACAACAGAGGATGAGATGGCTGGATGCTATCACTAACTGGATGGACGTGAGTCTGAGTGAACTCCAGGAGTTGGTGATGGACAGGGAGGCCTGGCGTGCTGCAGTTCATGGGGTCACAAAGAGTCGGACACGACTGAGCGACTGAACTAAACTGATACCAACTCAATGGACATGGGTTTGGGTGGACTCCGGGAGTTGGTGACAGACAGGGAGGCCTGGCATGCTGCGGTTCATGGGGTCGCAAAGAGTCAGACATGACTGAGCGACTGAACTGAATTATACTACAATGGAACTTGCTACATATTTTTATTTAACAGTTCCAAGTTTCATTTTCTGTGAAAGCAAGTAGTAATAAAATATTACTTATCTCATAGGTTTGTTGTGCATGAGCCAAGGCATGGAATGCATTTAGCAAAGTCCCAAATCTCACTTACTGTTGCTGCTGCTAAGTTGCTTCAGTCGTGTCCGACTCTATGGGACCCCATAGACGGCAGCCCACCAGGTTCCCCCATCCCTGGAATTCTCCAGGCAAGAACACTGGAGTGGGTTGCCATTTCCTTCTCCAATGCATGAAAGTGAAAAGTGAAAGTGAAGTTGTTCAGTCATGTCCGACTCTTCGCGACCCCATGGACTGCAGCCCACCAGGCTCCTCTGTTCATGGGATTTTCCAGGCAAGAGTACTGGAGTGGGGTGCCATTGCCTTCTCCTAATCACAGTTAAGTACTCCATAAATGTTAGCTTTCATTGGTTTTATGATTTTTGGTGTTTTCTAGTCTATAGTTCTCATCTGTGCTCATTCTTTGACTCAATTTGTATTAAGGCATGAATTTTAAACTTTTTATGATGTTGCAATACTTTGTTTAAACTTAAAAAAATAAAATAATTCACAATATTTTCTTTGTGTTTTGGATTGTATTCTAAATAATTTCTGCTTTAGAGAGCTTATTCCATTCTCTTTATTCCTAGGTTATTGCCAATTTAAAAACAAGATCTTGTTTATTTTCTTTCTTAAAGTTGTAGATTTTAATATATATCAATTTTTCTAGATTCTTATATTTTATTCAGCTACTCTGGCATGAATTCATGTGGTGTATCAAAGTCTCTTACTATGATGATGATTTAGTTAAAATTATTTATATGGGTTTTTCTCCTTTGTATTTTGATTGTTTGGCACATATATTTGATAATGAATATGACTGCATTCAGATTGCTTCTGTTATAAAGACAATAAAATCCTCTTTGCACTGTTAATAATCTTTATCTTGAATTCTACTTTGATACAAATATTGCCACTTCTGTTGTCATTTTGTTTGCATTTTACAGATGTATCTTAGCCTATCCTTTATTTATAATCTTTCTAAGTCATCTTGTTTTAAGTTTGTCTCTTGTAAACAGCATATTGTTCAGTGTTGTTTTCTACTCGAATCTGAGAGTCTTTGCCTTTTAATTGGGCAGTTCAACACATTTACATACATTGTCATCACTGATCCTTTTGGTCTTGACTTCTGTTATCTTGTTTTATAGATTCTATTTTCTATGCCTCCTTGCTATTTTCTATGTTTCCTCTCTTGATATTTGACCATATTTTGTTTTTGTCTTTTTTTAAAATTTAAATTTATTTATTTTAATTGGAGGCTAATTACTTTACAATATTGTATTGGTTTTGCCATACATCAACATGAATCCGCCACGGGTGTACACGTGCTCCCCATCCTGAACCCCCCTCCCACCTCCCTCCCTGTACCATCCCTCTGGGTCATCCCAGTGCACCAGCCCCAAGCATCCTGTATCCTGCATCAAACCTGGACTGGCGATTCATTTCTTATATGATATTATACATGTTTCAATGTTTTTGTCTTTTAAAGAGATTTTAAAAGGATCTTCTGTTTTAAATTCTACCAATTATATCTTTATCGTATACACATTTAAATCAATATTACTTTATGATATTGAAGAACAAATAATAACTTTGTATCATACTGTTTTTACTTCTCCCGTCTCCCTAGGCCAGCTCATAGTTTATGACATAGCTCTTCTTTTTTCTTTTGTTCCCAATATAGCTTTTCAGTGAAACGTTGAAAAAGGGTATATCAAATACTTTGGCATGGCAACAATTATAAAATTGTTCCTGATAAGCATTTTCTCACTCTGTGACACTGGAGGTAATTAAGAGAGGCAATGGTTCAAAGCTATGTCTATTCAACTTAAGACTCAATCTGGTGAAATCTGTCACTAAACTCCAGCTATGCTGTCCTGACTTCCATTCTCAAACACACACCCTCTTCCCACCATTGTGTCTTTAACCATGGCTTCCCCTTATCCTTCATATCTCCCTGAAATGTCATCTCCTCAGAAAACCCTCTTGAAACTAAACAAACAAAAGTAAATCTCAACACTCTGGTATTTTCTTTCTTAGTTCTCTATTTTCCTTCATAGCATCTATTATAATGTTATCATACATTAACTCATTTGTTGGCTTGTTCCATATTTGTCACCTTGATTAGACTGTAAACTCCATAAAGACAAGTGAAAATGAAAGTGTTAGTTGTTCAGTCGTGTCTGACTCTTTGTGACATCATAGACTGTAGCCCAACAGGCTCTTCTGTCCATGGAAATCTCAAGGGAAGAATACTGGAGTGGGTTGCTGTTCCCTTCTCTGGGAGATCTTCCCGACCCAGGGATCAAACTCTGGTGTCCTGCATTGCAAGCAGATTCTTTACTGTCTGGGTCACTAGGTATATAAAGACAAGAGCCACAGTATACCTTAAACCTAGCAGAGTACCTGACATAGTGGATCCTTATGAAATATTTTGTTGAATGAATGAAAAGACTAAGGGTAAACTGTGGAACGTAAGAGACTTTCATATTCTTTTGCATTTTCTTCAACAAAGTCTCTACTTAAGCCAGATAAAAAGCTCGTGTGTGTGCTAAGTTCCTTCAGTCGTGTCTGACTTTGTGCGACTCCATGGATAGTAGCCCGCCAGGCTCCTCCGTCCATGAGATTCTCCAGGAAAGAATACCGGAGTAGGTTGCCGTGCCTTCCTCCAAGGGATCTTTCTGACCCAGGGATAGAACCTGTGTCTCTTACAACTCCTGTGTTGGCAGGCAGGTTCTCTACCAGCAGTGTCACCTCGGAAGCCCAACAAACTCTTGCCCCCATCTAAAACAGTACTTCTGCAGCCCGAACTATGTAATCCTCACCCTCAAGAATTTTTGGAAACTAGCTAGCTCACAAAAACATTTTAACTCAGGGTTTAACAGCTGTCATGCTATCTATGACCATCAATTGCTGCCAGGCATAAACTCTTTCCGTATCCATGGCTGCTGTGGATCTGCCATCTCCTGGAGATGTCCTCAGAGTACCAACACATGAGTGAGACACTGAGGTCTCTTCCATTGCTGTGTCGGATGTTAACATGGTGATACCACTGTCCTCATTTTGTAGGACACTGTGATCTTCACCACAGTGATAAGAATGTGGAGGTCCTCTACTCGGTGACAAACTCTGCTGCAGGTTCAGAAGCAATGTTAATGGTCACCCCAATTGCCTCTGGTCATTAATGAAAAGTTTTGTGTCTTGGCTTAATTTGTATCTTGGCTTATATAATTAGCTCAAATGCTATTCAGTGGGGTTGAGTGTGAAGCAGATATCATTCTGACTTTTCCACTTACCAGCTCTACTATCTGTGGATTTAATGTAGCAAAATATTGTTCTTCAGTTACAAGATCAACAACTGATCAACTGCCAATTTTGCTCAGCTATGAAGGGAAAGCTTAGGATAAGATCTTTAATATATATTAATATAAAAGAGATAAGGGTGATGTAAATAAACAGTTTGACATTTATGTAAGTTATCCTAAGTCTTCTTTGAAAAGAGTTTTTTATCCTTACCTGAGAAGCAGCTTTACTCTAAGATTCAGCTAAAAAGCAAGAACTTTGTGATTTGTGACAGTGGATAAGTTTCTAATGAAGAAATTGACTACTAAGCAACAAACTGAAGTCACCAAATTTTAGACCATTCTGAAAACTGGCCTTGAGCATCTTCTGAGTCTACCTTGAAAGCTACAATATATCAGCTAGAGAGAGGTCTTTAACTTTCATTGATCCAGGGACTTGGATAGCTATAGCCAAAGATGGATGGTGGCAAGGAGAATAAAGGGAATAGAGTCGTCTACTAAATTAATTTCATTCTCTGTTTTTACTCTTCCTCAGCAAGGATACTTATCTTGCCTTATGCTAGACAGCTTATGGTAGAAATTTGTACTTCTCTGGTGAGATCTGTGACAAGAAAGTCCTGGACTTCTTTTTACCTTCTGCCCAAGAACAAGGCAAGTAGCAGTTCCCTTACCTATGCTAAATAATCATAGATATAGCTGCCACTTACAATGGAGTAATCCTTTATTACCTGCAAAGCATCTCCTCCAGCAAAGTTTTACAATGTATTGTGGGATCTAGGATTTCACTTTAAGACATGGAGAATTTTGTAGAACTCAAAGGCAATTTAAGCATCTTTCTCTTGAAAAAAATTCCTTACCTGTTTATTGAGCATAATGATGACTAACAGAAAGTGCTTTGTTTCCTTTATTGAAGGAAGAAGCAAATGGGCTAATCAATAGAAGAGGGGATGAGAAAAAGACACATAGCTGGCCTTCTTTGAAAGAATGAGCCTATTGAAAGGCAAACAAGTTGTGCCATTACAGTTACTAAAATCATCCAAAATGAAGAGAATTAATAGGGAATTAATTAGGGAATTTCCCACAGAATAAGATAATGTAGAGAGTATCTGGTCAAACTGTAGAGAGTATCTGGTCAAATATCTTTCATTTTGCAGATGAAGGAACAGAATCCTAGAAAGGGATTCTGTAGGTAAGTCACATGGTTAGTTACTGGTAGAATCAATACCAGAATAAAACTTTCAAGACTCTTTGTGTAGTCCTTTTCTTTCCAAAACCTGGAGAAATCAAAATCATTCACTAAGTATGCATCTCTCCAAGCAATTATGATATTACACTTTGTTTACTGTTGAGTTTTCATCTTTTAATTCAACTGTTTGCTCCTAGAGAATAGGACTTTAAAAAAAAGTTATCTCTTGGATGTAGCATAATGTCTGATACATACAGAATACAATAAATTCTTATTTATGTGGCAATGAATAACAAACAAATGTGGCTCTTTGCAATTGAACTGATAATCTTTTCTTTTTTGTCCAAGTTTCAAAATTTTCTTGTAGACTTGTTCCTTTGAAATGGAAAATAACTCTAAAGAGTAATAATGAATGCAACCCAGTCTGAGTTTTACATTGGTAGATTTATGTGATATTTCTTTGTGTCATTGACTCCTCAATATCTCTTCATATATTTGGAACCCATCCTCTCTGGAGCAGAGAAGGGAGCTCTCTTGGATTTACAGCTAAGCTTTCCATTTTAATCATTTAGTATTCTCACACAATTTCTTTCATCTCATTTTGAATGTAACAATGGTTCATTTAACAACCTGTAAGAGTCGAATCTGAGAGTCTCAGGTTCTGGGATAACCCCAAGGAAGCTCAGTTGTTAATTTTCTTAAGAAAGTTGCTAATTCTGATGCAAATCACCATCTTTTACTTCCCCCAGAGAAAAAGATTGCAACTATGGTAAAGTGTAAATGTTCTTTTCCATTTGGGGCCAGATAAAATTCAAAACCTTTTAAAGGTGAGTTACATAGACTTCCAAGAGTTGCCTGAACTGCTGTCACTAAGGATGCATCATTGCTTCAGAATGAGAGAAGCCTCGAATTGGGTATGAGATTCAGTTAAGGAATATCCTGGGCTTTCAAGAGTCCTTCAAGTTTATCCTGGCTTTGCCCTCTCTCGTTTCATTAGACTTATCATTGCTTGCATGAACTGGGCTAGCGATGCTTTACATTATGGCATAATTGTTTACTTCAGTGCCTGCCCTCTCCTAACTTCTGCGTGTATAAATAAGATGTGCTGCTACAAGCTGTTTGTTTTTATAAACTGTTGTATAATTGTTTAGGAAGATAAAAAGAATTAATTCAGACATTTACTAGCACTATGTATATATAGCATACATTATGTATGTATGTGTATATGTATATATATAGCATACATTAATATTTTGAAAAGACAAGAATTAAACTCAAGCTAAAAAGTTTTACACCTTAGCATCTTTATCACTTGAGAAACATTCTAAAAAAAATCTAAAAAAGATTTCATTTGTGCAATATTAACTTCATTAAGATAGATAGGGAGAATTCCTTGGGAAATAATTGTAAATAAGGCATTTCTTTTAGAAAACTTCCTTTTGGACTGCCAAAAAAAAGTCATTGAAGTTGTGAAGTCCTGTAAGAAGCTAACTTGAGTCCTCATTTTTGCACAGTATTATACATAGGTAGTTAAGCGATTCCTATTTCAGAGTAGAAATGATATTCTATGTCAGGTGACTTTAAAGATAAGAGAACATTCCAGAATTTGTGGGGCCATGAAGTTTTGTAATTTGTGTTCTTCTTTAAGAAAAATGATACACATTTACAGATATGAAATTCCTGTGGCCTCTCCAATGCCCCTGCCCACACTTAGCATAACATATGCCAACAGAGAATTCAAATTGGAATGAGGCAGCAGTCTTAATGAATCAGAATTTTAAAAATCTTACAGAAATATTACAAAAGCAAAGTTACATCCTGCTAGAGACCCTTCCAAGGACTTAGAGGAGGCCCAAACAAGTGAGGGCCCTTAAGCTACTTTAGTTTAAAATGGTGAAAGCCTTTGGATTTCACAATCTCTTTACCACACAAATCCTTATTGGGCACATATTGTGTACAATGGAAGAAGCAAATACAAATGCAAGATCCTTTTCTGCCTTTAAGGAACTTGAATGTTTACAAAAAATGTGAGTCCTGAATGCCCCCTAAGGGACCACCCTGCTTCATCTATCTTTTATAGTCTATAGGTCTGGGTTTTGGGACCCAATGGCTATTTGATGATTAAAAGGCAGAGTATAATAAAAGATGTCAGAGAACTTTAATATATATGTATTTTACATATTTATAAAACAAAACATAGAAGTCTTTATCTTCTTACTATATATATGCATATACATACACACATATATATGTGTATATATATGTAAGCTCAGTATGTATATATATGTGTGTATATATATATATATATATATATATATATATGTAAGTTCATATATGTATATATATGTAAGCTCAGTAGCTTAGTCATGTCTGACTCTTTTTGGCCATGGACCCACCAGGCTCCTCTGTCCATGGAATTTTCCAGGCAAGAATACTGGAGCAGGTTGCTATTTCCTACTCCAGGGAATCTTCCCAACCCAGGGATTGAACTCATCTCTTGCATCTCCTGCATTGACAGATGGGTTCTTTACCACTAGCATCACCGTAGGAAGTCCTCATTAAGAATATATATATATATATATATATATATACTGTATATTTATACTATATATTATACATATAGTAAGAAGATATATAATAAGAAATAAGATCTTACTATATACATATGTTGTTGTTGTTCAGTTGCTCAGTTGTGTCCAACTCTTGCAACCTCATGGACTGCAGCACACCAGGCTTCCATGTCTTTCACCATCTCCTGGAGCTTGCCCAAACTCATGTCCATTGAGTCAGTGATGCCATCTAACCATCTTGTCTTCTATTATTCCCTTCTCCTTCTGCCTTCAATCTTTCCCAGCAACAGGGTCTTTTCTAATGAGTCACTCTTTGCATTGGGTGGCCAAAGTATTGGAGCTTCAGCTTCATCATCAGTCCTTCTAATGAATATTCAGGATTGACTTTAGGATTGACTGGTTTGATAGCCTTGCAGTCCAAGGGACTCTCAAGAGTCTTCTCCAACACCATAGTTTAAAAGCATCCATTCTTCGGTATTCAGCCTTCTTTATGGTCCAACTCTCACATCCATAGATGACTACTGGAAAAACCATAGCTTTGACTAGATGGACCTTGGTCATCAAAGTAAGGTCTCTGCTTTTTAATATGCTGTCTAGGTTTGTCATAGCTTTTCTTCCAAGGAGCAAGTATTTTTGCCTTTTTTTTTTTTTTCATGGCTGCAGTCACTATCTGCAGTGATTTTGGAACCCAAGAAAATAAAGTCTGCCACTATTTCATTGATTCCCCATCTATTTGCCATGAAGTGATGGGACAAGATGCCATGATCTTAGTTTTTTGAATGTTGAGTTTTAAGCCAGCTTTTTCACTTTCCTCTTTCACCTTCATTAAGAGGTTCTTTAGTTCCTCTTCACTTTCTGCCATAAGGGTGGTGTGACCTACATATCTGAAGTCATTGATATTTCTCCCAGCAATCTTGATTATGGCTTGTGCTTCATCCAGCTCAGCATTTCTCAAGATGTACTCTACATATAAGTTAAATAAGCAGGGTGACAATATACAGCCTTGACGTACTCCTTTCCCAATTTTGAACCAGTCCATTGTTCCATGTCTGGTTCTAAATGTTGCTTCTTGACCTGTATATTTTTATATATTCTATTCTCTATGTAAGTACATATAGGCTGTATACAGAATGTGTACTTGTATATAGTAAGAAGATATAGTCTTATTTGTTTTATATTATAAACTTCATTTTACAAATTAAAAATATTGTATACATATTGTTAATATGTAAAATATTATATAAAAACATGAAATAAAAATCTCTATCCTTTTCTATATATATTTATGCAATAAGAAAATGAACATAGTAAGAAGACAAATACTGTACAAAGTGTGAGGACATTACACTGGCCTTCTCTACAGGAATTTTCCAGAGTTGGCCCTTGGCTTGCTTCCCTGTGCCTCTTTGATGACAGATGAGTTAGATGCCCGTTTTTCAGGTAGACAATGCCTGTTTGAGACTGTTTCATACTGGTCACTAGAGAGGTAAATAAAGAGAATAAAATATTTCTCTCTACTGTAAAAGCTTATTGAAATCATTTGAAACTGAACAGATATGGAAGCTAAGACTTGTGGAAATAACTATTGAAGATAATGCTGATTCCTCCAAATTGTGGCCAAGGAACTCTTTCTTTCCTGATGCATATTTGTTTTTAATAATTAGACAGTTCTGTTCTTGGTCAGTGCATGTGGAACTGTGATAACCTAACTTTTGCTGTTATCTGTGTATAACTGTAGAAAAGAAAATTATAAGAAACTAGCAAAATTCTGGCTACTTTTGAGCATGCAAGTTGCGGAAGAGAAAATTTCTATTCTCATGATACGACATTTGCACTTAAGCATAAAACATGTGTAAGTTTATCACAAGGAGGAAAAAATAAAACTGTTTTTCTGACCCTTGGACTACATGTTTGCTATGCGAAATAGTCATTTTCACTCCATGTGAGTTTCAAAGACAGCTTAAAGTTTTCCATCAATTCTACTCGAGGGCATGGAAGCCAGTGACAAAGTGCTACAGGAAAGTTGATGAGTTGTTTACAGATTATTTATATCTTGTGATTGCTACATCATTAATAATAGAATAACCTGACCTTAAATGACAAAATAAAACTGTTAGACATGCATTGTACATAGGCACTGAAACCATGCACAGTGTTTCTGATTATACATAATTTATATAAAGAAAATTCAGTCACTATCTGAAAACATATTAAAGCATATTTTTAATCATAACAGACAATTTTTTGCTCAGAATATACATGAAATAGTTAAACATCACTTAATAAAGCTTGTTCTTTTTTTAAATTTAATTTTATTTTATTTTTTA